>NW_022900935.1:48388403-48421592 GCF_012274545.1 Fukomys damarensis | reverse complement strand
AAAAAAAAAAAAAAAAAAAAAAAAAAAAAGAATTATATAGGCCTCAATAAATTCATATTTATGTTAGTAAAATTACTATTATTAAAGCCAACAGAAACTAACAAATAAGAATCGTAGCCTCTTAATGCCTTTAATTCTGTTTCACTTTCAGTTCCGCTAACATCACAAGTAGTCAACTTCAGATGGCAGTTTAGTCTTGCCAGCTCCCAAACATCCATACAAGCTCTTTTAAAAACACTGTTTCCTTGAACAACCATCTTAAGTGGAGTCTGCTTAACCTCCAATACTCCACGTGTTAACCAGGATGTAGATGATCATTTTGCTAGTTTTCTGTTGTTGTCAGGCTATTTTAATTTCACTTCCAAACAAACCTTATTACTCTCCTTATTATTCAGGCCTGTCATTCAGCTATAACACACCCAAAAATCATTATCTATTGCATTATTTTTAATGTTTTAATTAGTATATCTTTGTAATACATAATGAATATACTCTGTGGGAGATAGATAGATAGATAGATCTTGCATCTTAATCTTTCCCTTCCATTATCTATTATATATATTCTAATCACTCCTCCACACTCTCTAAGTATTAAGGTATCTTAATCATAATTCTTCCATAACCTAAGTCCCATTACCATCCAACAACAATAAAGAAGATCCTAGAGTCTTAGAGCACTTTAAACTTTAAACTCCAAAAATCCTTCATTTCCTTTCCAAAGCCATCTGTACCAATGGCTATGCTTAATCCACATCATTTCTTAGAATTTCCTGACCTACCTCTAAAATCTACAGGATCAAATACTGTTCATAATTCCTTAAATCCTTATGTGCATATACAGAAGCACAAAACTCTAACCACACAGCCTATTCTTCAAGTTCTAAAAAAAAAAAAGAAAGAAAGAAAAATGCTGAGGCTTTATCAGTAATGGAGGGAATTTCCTGAAAGCCAAATTGCCACATGCCATCCAAACCTGCAAGCATCTTTTTACAAATATAGTGGCTTCAGTTATGCCAGGTTATCTCTTCATTATTCAGATGGCCCTTTCTAACTGTTCCTCATCATTACAGGCCTTTACTGTACTAGTCAGCAATGCCAACTCCCTAGTCTTTGCGACTATCTTCCAGATCAGGTCCGTACCCTGTATCTGCTTTCTTTGGCTTAATAACTCAATGACTCAGTTTCAATTTTTTCCTTTTATTCCTTATAAAAGTACCTATTCTGAACACCAGTCTTTCTGAGTTCTCCCCTTTCAAAATAACAACTACTTAATAATCACACATCATATTCCTAATACTACATTAGGTGCTGTACACATGTTGCTGTATTTGGTCCCGATAACTCCATGAAAATTTGAAATGATGTTATTATCTTCTTTATATTAAAGAGGAAGAAACCAGAATGGCCTAAGGAGGTCACTAAGATTTTTAACTGGAAGAATTACAAACCCATACCTGCCTCCCACATATCCCACACTGCTTTCTCTTTCTGGGCATTGTTTCCAACAGCAAAGTTAATATAATTAGTAATATAATATGTATGCTGATGGTAGTTACATTACTTGATCTAAATAACATATTTAGATTTTAACAGAAAGTTATTAAACATTTTCTTAACCTAAAAGTAATCAATAATGTCACATTCCAGAGCAGGCTGGGTATTGAAAATCTGAACAGTATTTGTTACTTCTTTGAGCTCAGAAATAACTCTGGATTTGTCTCCCTGGGAATGCTTATTGAACAGAAAGTCATCCAAACATTTACTCAGATAAGGTAATGCTACATTTTAAATATATATATTTGCCAAATAAAATATAAAGTCAAACTGCAAGTACTATCTTCTCTGATTTTAGTATTCTAACTTTTACATAAAGTTAGAAGTCAATGCTATAAAAATTGCTCTACCAAAATTCACATAACAAATATGTTGTTTAACAAAAACTAAAGAAAGATGATGAGGAATATCTATCAATGGGGCAGCAGATGTATGAGAGATTCTATAATAATAGACATCAATGCATTAAACAGAGTCCTAAATCTGAAGTTTAAAATTATATACAGAATATTCCTATCTGATATATTTTAAAGCCAGTACCTAATTTTCTATAAAGCCCAGAAAACAAAAACAAAATTAAAAATAATTTAATAGACTCCTTTTTCTATAAAAAGCTTTTCTTTGCATTGTAGAAGCTGCCAATTTTTAATCAAAATCAACTTTTGCCTGCCTGTCAATGCCAATAAGTTCACCTAGTAGGATCAGAAATGCTAAGAAAAAAAAATGAAACAAAAAGTTCACTCAGTAGAAGTAAATTTAACAGTCACAAATAATGCAGTACTTACCTCCTAACCTGGAGGTATTGCACATATTCTTCACAGCTTTTGCAAATTCTTCAAATTGTACTTTGTCACCTCCTGTGAGAAAAACATTTTTAACAGATCAGATTTACTAAGTAAAGCCTGGATACAATGAAACAGTTCATATACATGTAGACCATTTGATGTACTCATAAGAATATTTCTTCTTCACATATGTGAGTAAACAAAAGGTGAATGTAATAAATGAATACATTTTTAAAATGTAGAAGTTGAGTTCTCAATTTCTGTCAATCAAGAGAAACTCTATAATCCATATTCCTAAAATATAAAACTAAGATAAACTCCTAGACAAAACTAAGAAATAGACATCAGACTCAGTGTAAATTTTCAACTATTAAACAATAAAATATCTATGCCAGATAAGTCTGAAGGTAGCTGTCAGTGCCCAGTAGCTCTATGACTATGTCTGATAAATAATTACTAACAATTTTTACACAAGAATGCAAAAATGTGAGATTACAAAGTGACAAGCACAAGAGATAGAAGTGGATATGTTTTCCGACTCCAGAACAAGGAAGTTTTGTCCAAAGAGGTAGTTATTGTAGCTTCAGATCACACTCTATCTGAAATTGTCCCACGCAGTGTAATTTAAAAAATCTGAATAGGTCTTTTAACATTTCTTAATCATTCCTTCTGTGCTCAGTATGATATATTGTTTTCCAGTAACGTGCTACACAAAATGGAGGTATTCCATGCATATTTAGAGTAATAATAATTATATATTAACATTTTTCTATAGAACAGCCAAACAATCTGAACTTTACATTTCCTAAATGCATATATTAGTATTTCAATCATGTTAGAACACTAATAGTCCACTAGCCCACTAAGACCTAACAATATAAAATTTCTAGGAGAAAACATATGGGAAAGGCATTTAGTCTATGCAGAGATGTCTTGACTATAACCCCCAAAATACAATCAACCAAAGCAAAAGTAAGCAAATGAGATTGCACAAACTAAAAAGCTACTTCAGAGCAAAGACATTATACAGTAAGGAAATAACCCATGAACTAGGAGAAATAATTGTACATCATAAATCAATAACAGGCTAGTACCTAAAATATACAAAGAGTTCAAAGAACTTAATAGCAAGAAAAAAATTTTAATGGGAAAATAATTTGAACAGACATGTCTCAAAACAAGACATACAAATGGACAACAGATATATGAAAAAATATTCAATATCTTTAACCATCTGATGAATGCAAATTAAAACCACAAATAAAACCACCCTCAGCTTGTTAAATTGGCTATTATAAAAAAAAAGATAAAGTTATCCTTATACATCTCTTACTTTTCATATTTAGAATACCCACCACCAGTTGTTGCTAATTTCACAGCAGCTAGGAACTCATCTTTTTTAAAATTATTATTCAAACCAGACAAAGTGTTCCACAGATCAGAAACACTTATCTCATCCTTGATGAGACTGTGGAGGGTTTCAATAGTATCAGGCAGTACTAAAGGGTAAATAAAACCACAAGTTTTATAACATGCTTATACAAGAAGTTAATAAAGGAAACTTTTATTGAGAAGAGTGAAAAATTAAGGAATTTGTGATTTAAAAGAATACAATATAAATGCACAGCTAATTTTCAAGTATCAAAACAATATTTTAGTGTGACAGAATTCTGAAATATTCAAGAACTCATAGTAACCTCATAATTATTATTAAGAATGATTTTTCTTGAACTTCATACTTAAACAAGTTTTGATTAACAAACATTTCCAATTGATGAAAAATGACTCAAATAGCTTTTGTTCTATATTGTTATCAAAAAATTTTCCCTGGTTCCTTCTTTCTTTTTAATCTATCAATAGAGATAATGGAAAGATGTTTGTTTTTATTAGAAGTGCAATAGAAAATTCTTGGAATATTTTAAACAGAATAGAAAAATCTTATTAAAAAATTATAAAATGATCACTCTGCTGCTTTATAGAAGATAGATTCTCTGGGAGATGTCAGGAAGATAAGTAATAGTTCAGAGGGGAAAAAAACAGTGGCTTTGACAAGGACAAAAATGATAAAGAGACTGAGATGTGGACAAATTAAGGAAGTATTTTAAGAATGAAAATGAGAGCACTTAATGATGAATTACTCATCCATAAAGAACAAGAACGTAGAAACATTTATAGCTAAGTGGATGCACATTGAGGCTATATGCAAGTGAAATTAATAGGACACACATGTGTAAATACTGTATAGTTTCTCTATGAAAAACTAAAAGTGTAAATAAGGTTCAAATTATATAATTGATATTGTGTAATAGGAAGAAAAGGTATAAAAGAGTAGAGAAAGTGGGAGGGGTAGCGGAAAGGTAAAAAAGGAAAAGAAAAAATATGAGAAATGGAAAAACATGGAAACAATGTCTCTGTAAACAGGGAAGGGTGGAGGGGGTGAAAGGAGGGCTGGGGATTGGGGAAAAATAAGCACCAAGATAAGTCATGTAAAGTTAAAAGATCCCAGTGATGAATGTAACTGCACTGTATACCAAAAAGGTACCAATAAACTTAATAATAAAAATAAGATGAATTTAATGGAAGGAAAGCTGAGGAGGCTGAGCCATAAATTTCTAGGTTTGACTCCTGATCAGTTCCTTCAGACTGGGGGAAAACAAGGTTTTTGGAGAACACATTAATTTTAACATAAATTAGAAGTCAAAAGGTTATAGGTACTATTTAAGGCAGTAAAAGTACTCTGGAAGACACTTAAAGAATGGAAGTGAGAACAAAGGCTAATACTTAAAGTTAGCCATAAAAAGCAGCAGCCAGTAAACAAGAACACAAAGGAAGAGCTTATAATGTGGGATGAAAATTAGGATATTATAGTGTTACAGAAAACAAGAGAGATTTTAAAGAAGAAACATGTATTAACAGTTGGTAGGCATGGGATTTGGTTCAATGGTTCCGCCACCTGCCTCATAAGTGCAAGGGCCCGAGTTTGATCCCTGGTACTGGAAAAAAAAAAAAAAAAAAAAAAAAAAAAAAGAGGAAAACAGTTGATAGAGCTGGGCATGATTGTGTATGACTCTAATCCCAGTTCTACTTAAGAGGCTAAAATAGGAGAATATCAAGTTTGAGGCCAGCCTGGGTCATGTAGGAAAACCCTGTCTTAAAGTAAAAATAAAGAGAGCTAAGGATGTAGCTCATTGATAGATCACTTGCTGCTCAGCATGTATAAGGTGCTGCCCTGAAAAAAAAACTGTCCAAGAACTGATAATATAGTAGATTAAGAACAGCCAGATTTGTTTTCACCTCCACCACAAAACATAGTTTATATCAAATTTTAAAATACTAATAAAAATATTTGGTGAAGGCCCAGAGTCCCAGCACTTAAGAGGGACTGCTTGAGTTCAGGGGTTCAACACCAGTTTTGGCAACACAGTGAGACCTTTCTCAAACAAACAAAAAACTTGGTAATGGGTTAGATGAGGGGAGTAGAAGCGGTGAAGCTAGAAAAGAGGAGAAACAAGATTAAGAATGACTACAAGGTATCTGTCCAGGCAAGGATGCTAAGGTCAAAAGAAAGGAAAACTATCAAATGTCAACAATGAGGTCAAATAACAATAGTGTAAATACTTGAGCTGATCCCACGAGGTAAGACAAGTTCTACCTGAGTTCTAATCTTAACACTACCATATACCTCTTGTGTAACAATAGGTAGGCTTTTTTACCCCCGAACTTCTGTGCTTTGGTTTTCTCCTCTACAAACATAATAAAAGAAATGATATGAGCATTCATGGAATGAATGAATTTAGAATAGCACTGATTATAAGCATTGAATAAGTATAATAATAGTAATTATTTTTCTCTGGTACAAACAATCTAGAGTTGTAATTGAGATGTCTACATAAAGGCAAAACTCTAGAAAGTCTTTCCATCTGAAGGGGAAAAAAAAAAAAAACAACCTGAAAACACCTTGGCCAGCTCCTTTTTAAAAACTGAGAGAAAGGCTTGAACTCTGCTTCAGGAAAAAAAAAAATCCAGTGGTAATCTAAAATCTAAGACCACTGTCTGTGAATGTCATATTTCAAATAAATTCACATAAACTCCAAACTAGGAGCCAGCATAAAAGTGGCACAGTTGATTATAAAATCAGATCTCGTTCACTGATATATATTTTTTAATTCCAGGTAAATTACAGATTTACATATAAAAAACTTCAAAACTTTAGCAAAAAATACTTGCAAATATCTCTTATTCCTCTCAGTACTGGGGACTGAACCCAGGACCTTGCGTTTACTAGGCAAGCACTCAACTACTGAGCTACATCCCCATCCCCAGCCATCATTATTATTGTTGTTGCTATTTTATTTATGGTTGTTGTTATTTTCTTTTGAACAGTATCCCCCTAAATTGCCAAAGATTGGTCTCAAATTTTTTTTTTTTTTTTTTTTTTTTTTTTTTTTTTTTTTGGTACCAGGGATCAAACTTGGGACCTTATGTTTGCAAGGCAGGTGGTGGAACCACTGAGCTAAAATCCCCAGCCCTCAAATTTACCTTAATCCTTGCCTCAGCCTCCCAAATAACTGCGATTACAAATGTGGGCCATTACAACCAGAGGAAAATATCTCACTAGTCTCACAATAAAAATAGGCTTCTATCTTTAATATAAATGGAATGTTATCTGCCAAATATTAAAGATGTAGGAATTGGGGCAGCATTGGAAATTTGAGATAATGAGTTTAATTGGTTACTTCAGAGAACAGGAGATTGACTTAACTGTAAAAGCAAGTGAATAATTCCTATGTAGTGATGAGGGCTAGAAGACACTGATGACCAAGATTTTACAGTGTAGTCCATACAATCTGCTCAGCTGTGTGATTTTCTTCAGAAATGCTGTTAGCCATGAGAAAAATGGTAAATGGGTTCATTCAGGAATGGAAGTTTTGTTGCGTATGTGCAACAAAAGTAGAGGCAGGATAGTTGAAGGTATGAGGTAAATACATATTATAGAACTTAAACTGGATATGAGGAAAAGTGACAACAGGAGAAGACTGATATATATATATATATATTTGTATTTATACAAAAAGACTAAAAATAGCAGTATGTTATGCATCGACAGCAGCAACAGCTTTTCCAGGTTCTGCAGTCATCTGAACAAAATTATAGACATTCAGCACATTCCATTAAAAAAAAAGAAAAGAAAAGAAAAGAATAATATCCAGAAAACAGCAAAGTTCTGTTGCTGTTGTGGTACCTGGCACCATTTTTTTTATTAGCATCTTAATCATCATCTGGAAAGAGAACATTCTAGAGTAATATCATTAAATGTAGCACTGATAAAGCACGGTCCCTACTATGTATCATAAAGCAGGTACAAGATATTTTACATTCATAGAGGTATGATACAGTACCATCCTACATCAATAATACTAGAATCAGTTTTGGTTTGAAATTTACTTTGTCTGCAAATAAGATTGCTACCCCTGTTTTTTTCTGGGCTCCTGTCACATGGAGAATTGTTTTCTATCTTTTCACTTTGTCTATGGGCTTCTTATTGCACTAGGTGTGTTTCTTGTATACAACATATTGTTGGATTTTGCTTCTTATTCCATTTTGCCAGTCTATTTCTCTTGATTGGTGAGTTGAGGCCACTGACATTGCTGGTTATAACTGATATGTACTGACTTATTATTGACCTTTTGTTAACTCTTTTTACTTTTTCACCTTCTCCTTTTAGTTTCTTGCCTTGCCTATTTGATTTGCTCTGTTGGGCCTCATGGTGCTGTTGCCTTCATTGTCTTTTTCTAGGATCTTGTTTAGAATTCCTTGTAGTGCTGGTTTGGTATTCATATAGTTTCTCAGCTATTCTTTGTCGTGGAAGTGTCTTATTTCCCCATCCATTTTGAAAGAGAGTTTTGCTGGATACATCAGTCTAGGTTGGAGGTTGTTCTCTTTTAGTACTTCAAATATCTCATTCCAGGCTCTCCTTGCCCCAAGGGTTTGTGTTGAAAAGTCTGCTGTGATTCTGATGGGCTTTCCTTTGTATGTGATTTGTTTCTTTTCTCTTACTGCTTGTAGTATTTTTGTTCTTCTGCTGGGTTTCTGTGATCTTGATTATTATATGTCTAGGTGTAGATTTTTTTGATTGTAGCTAGTTGGGGTCCTATATGCCTCAGTTATCTGAATGTCAAATTCTTCCCCTCTGTTTGGGAAGTTTTCTGTCATTAATTCTGCAAACAGCTTTTTTAAGTCATTTGTATTTTCTCCTGCTACTTCATGTATTCCTATCAGTCTTATGTTATTCTTCTTTGCATCATCTAGGAGTTGTTGGATTGATTTCTCATGATCTCTTACTGTTTTTAAGAGACCTCTCTTTTCATGGTCACTGACTGCAATCTTATCTTCTATATCTGAGAGTCTATCTTCACATTCTTTTATTCTGTTGCATAACTTTCAATGGAGTGTTTAATCCCCTGGATATCTGTTTGAATCTGTTTTATGGATTTCATTTCTTTCCTATATTGGGCGTTTATTTTTTCCATTTCTTTCTTATGTTGGGCCTTCATGCCTTCTATCATGGTCCTGAGCTCATCTATTTTTTTGTCAGTTTCTGCTCTAGAGTCTCGAATCATGACTTCCATTTTGCTCACTATCTCTATGGTTATAATATGGGAAATTATTTCTGTTTTGAATTTTTCTAAAGCCTGATTGATCTGTTTTGTTACTTCCTGTGCTTTGAGTTCAGGGTGTCCTGGTGGTTCACTATTAGCCTTTTCATCCTCATTTGCCCTACTGTTTGCCATTGGTGAACTGGAAGTCTGTCCTTGTGTCTTGCTTAAGTGTTTTCTCATTTTTATTTTTGTTTTCGGACTGTCCTTGGTTTAATCTCTGGGTTATCACCCAAATCTTCCTGATATAGTTGCACCCTAGCTTCTGTGTCTCTAATGACCCACAGACATTCTCATTTTCATAACATCAGAGAAAACAGCTCATCAAATCAACAGCAATGCTTTACCCCAACTGATACAATCAGCAACACATTAAGATCAAGCACAACTTGGACACTGACCACCTGTGGTAGTCACTAGTCTATCACCCTTAAATCATTTGAATTAAATGGAAATCAAGAAGCAGTCCAGAACATGTCTGCAGTGAGCAAACTTTTCAATATAGTATATTTACCATTTAATGGCTCAGACAGAGCGAGGATGCAAGACCCCTGATCTCAGTTAGCTGATTGCTGAACCCCATGATGCTGACTGACCTCGGGCTGCAAGGCCCAGATTGAGTTCCCCATCCTTCTGAATGGTTGAACTCCGCAATGTTCTATTACAGGTTTCCCACGCCCTTTCTTTAAAGATGTTCAAAGTTGGGAACTCAGAAAAATACCCTTGATGACCACCTCTGCCTCTGCAGAGTGGGTCCAAAGACTGGCACAGTCAGGAGGTCTGAGAGTGTGTGTGTGGGGTGTTTATGGGGGTTCAGGGGCGCTACCTCCTGGCACTGGAGTGATGGCGGCTGAGGTGGGAGAAGCGCCTTTTTCATTTCTAACTGCATTGATATGGCTCTTTTCCCTCTCCCTCAGTAAGTTTGGTGAAGGATTTATCTATTTTGTTCATTCTTTCAAAGAACCAGCTCTTTGATTTGTTGTCTCTTTGTATTGTTATTTAAGTCTCAATTTCATTGATTTCTGTTCCAATATTTATTTCCCTTTTTAATTTTGGTTTGGGCTTTGGTTTTTGTTGTTTCTCAAGTATCTTGAGGTTCCTCATAAGGTAATTTGAGTTTGCTCTGTTTTCATAATGTAAGCATTTATTGCAATGAACTTCCCTCTTAAAATTGCTTTCATAGTGTCTCAGAAGTTCCAGTAAGTTGTACAGAAATTGTCATTAACTTCCAGAAATTTTTAAATTTCTTCTGTGGCCACTGGTTATTTGGGGGTGTATTACATTTCCAAGTACTTCTATTTTCTGTCATTAATTTCTAATTTCATTGCACAGTGCTCTGATAGTACACATGGAGTGATTTCAATTCTTTTGTATTTATTTAATCAGGGTTTGTGAGCTACTACATGATCTATTTTGGAGCAAATACCCTGTGTGGCAGAAAAGAATATATACTCTGTTCTAGTAGGGTGCAATACTCTGTAGATAGTAAGTCCATTTGTTCAGTGGTGTAGTTCAGCTCTCATATTTCTTTATTGATTTTTTGTTGAATTAATCAATCTCTTTGCAAACATGGGGTGCTCCAGTATTCAGTGCATTTTTCTTTATATGCATCATAACATTTTGTTGGAGTTTCCCCTTAAGTACTATATAATAACCTTAAGTAGTATATAGTAACTTCCTTTAAGTAGTCACCTAATTAGTTTTAACTTTTAGTTTAACCATGTCTGAAATTAAAATTGCTACCCCTGCTTGTTTTCAGGGTACTGGTGATGAAATATTGTTTTCTGTCCTTTGATTTTTAGTCTATGAATATCTTTTTGGGAGAGATGAGTTTCTTGAATGTAAAAAACTGTTGGATTCTGTTTATTTGGTCCATTTTGTAAATCTGTCTTTTAATTGGAGATATGAGGCTATTAACATCGGGAGATATTACTGAGATGTATTAATTATTAGCCACCATTGTGCTCTCTGTTGGTGACACCTGTTTTTCTTTTCCTGTCATTTTGTTGATGTTGTTTAGCCATTAACCTTATTTGGTGTTTTCATCTCATCTGGATTTTTCATTTTATTAGTTTCATTGTTTCTTTCTAGGATATTCTTGAGTATTTTCTGGAGTGCTCATTTTGGAATCATATATCTCTTTAGCAAGTCTTTTTCATGAAATGTCCATATTTCTATATGTAGAGCTGGGGATTTAGCTCAGTAGCACTGCACCTGCCTTGCAAGCACAAGGTCCTGAGTTCAATCCCCAGTACCGAAAAGAGTGGGACTTATTCTACATCTATTTGGAAGGGAAGCTTTTCTGGATACTTTAATTCAAGCTAAGAGTTATTTGCTAATCTTAGGATTTGAAATATTTCACTCTAAGCTCTTCTGGCCTTTAAGATTTGTGTTGAGAAGTCTGCTGTAATTATAAATGGTTAACATTTATAAGTGATTTTTTTTTCTCTGATTGCTTAAGTGCTGGGTTTTTGGGGCGGGTATTTGCCAATTTAATAAGGATGTGTCTTGGTGAATGTATTAGTCAATGCTTACTAGAGTGAGATGTAGAAGAGTACAAGATGTCTTTCAGCACGCTGGAGACCCAAAGGATCTAGCTGAGGACTTGGAGCCTATGACAGCATCCCATGAAAATCCTTATCAGGAGGCCAAAGGACAGACTATGAGAGATCAAAGAACCTGCATCAGAAAGGCCCAAGGGCCACTGACAGAAGCTGAACTGTCTGTGCCAAAAGGCCGGAGGATCTGAACCAGAAGGCTAAAGGATCTGCACTGGAAGCTAGGAGACAACATCCAAGATGAAGAGATTTGAAGCTCCCTTGAAGAAAGAAAGCAACCAAAGCTCTTTCAAAGAAAAAAATGCTGAGATGCTCCTGAAGAAAAGCAGCTGCAAGAAAGCTCCTTCAAGAAAGATCAACTGGGCTGCTATCAAGAAATCAATCAATAACAAATGCTGATAGGGAAGTGGGGAAAAAGGAGCCCTTTTCTACTGTTGGTGGGAATGCAGACTGGTGCAGCCACTGTGAAAATCAATATGGAAATACCTCAAAAAACTAGGCTTAGGGCTGGGGATTTAGCTTAGCAGTTCTGCTGCCTGCCTCACATGAGCAAGGACCCAAGTTAGATCCCAGATACCAAAAAGAAAAAAAAAAAAAACTAGGTTTAGATTAGAGGTCCCATTTGACCCAGCTATCCCTCTGCTTGGTACCTTCCCAAAGGAATTAAAAGAATCATAACCACAGTGATATATGTGCACCAATGTTTATGGCAGCACCATTTGTAATAGCTAAAATTTGGAAACAGCCCAATTGCCCACCAACTGGAGACTGTGTAAAGATGTGGTTTCTTTAATGGAGTACTACTCAGCCATAAAGAATGAGAAACTAGTCATTTATAGGAAAATGGATGCATATTGAGGCCATACTCATGTGAAATAGGACACACGTGTAAATATCAAAGTTTCTCTAGCGTGAAAAACTAAAAGTGTAAATAAGGTTCAAATTGTACGCTTGATAATGTGAAATAGGATAAAAAGGGATAAAGGAGTAGGGGAAGTGGGAAGGGTAGGGGAAAGGAAAGGGAAAAGAAAAAATATAAGAAATAGAAAAAATGGAAACAAAGTCTTTGTAAATAAGGAAGGGTGGAGTGGGTAAAAAGAGGGCAGGGATATGGGGAAAAAATAAGAACCAAGATACATCATGTAAAGGTACAAGATCCCAATGATGAATGTAACTGTACTGTATACCAAAACGTACCAATAACTTGATGGAAAAAAAAAAGATCAACTGAAATCCTTTCCTCCTATTCTCCTTTTATACATTCCAGTAATCATGCTGACTCAACTCAGCTGGGCAGTACCACGCACGTTGAAAATTAGTCAATTAACTACCACAATGAGCTTCTTTTTTCATCATATATTTCGTGTTCCGGTAGATTTGCTTATTTGTGTTGAATTCTTTTCTCACTTTGGAATTTTCTGCTATGATTTCTATAAACATATCAGTAATTCCATCTATGTTATCTTCTACCTTTTTCCTAACTCTAATACACCTTAGATTGGTC
This sequence comes from Fukomys damarensis, assembly GCF_012274545.1. Lineage (NCBI taxonomy): Eukaryota > Metazoa > Chordata > Mammalia > Rodentia > Bathyergidae > Fukomys > Fukomys damarensis. The sequence continues at coordinate 48,408,535 of NW_022900935.1, read as the reverse complement.
TTTTTAGTGTCATCTGGTAGCTATTAAATGATCTTTTTAATCTCTTACTTCTTTGTGGTTTCTCTGAGTACTTCTTCATAACTGACCACTTTGTCCTCAAATTCAGATACTCTCTTCACAGTAGTCATTTCTCCAATGTATGAGTTCTGTACAGTACTTATTTCAGGCATTTCCATCTGCTATCTTTTCAAGGATTCTAAATCTTTGGTGAATTTGTCATTCATGATTTAAACTGTTTTGGGCAACTCTTCCAACTTTTTACTTCTTTCCTCCGTTATACATTTTGGGTAGTTTGAGTGATATTTCTGTGAACTTTTATCATTTATTCTTGGAGTACATCTATTTTCTTCGTCTTTTCTGTAACCTTTTAATAGAGTTCCCCTAGCTGGTATTTTCTTCTCTATTTGTGTACCCTTTATCTGCTTTAGAAAAATTAGGAGATCTTTCAAGTCTTCTGTTGCCTCGCTTTCCTAAGTTGCTGTGTGACTGCATACCCATTGATTATTGTTTATGACCCTCAGGAAATCGAGATATTGGCATAAATAGAAAACTACCAGTTATCCACTACTGTTACCTTGGCTACAGTAGTAAATACAGTGGCATCAGTGACATCAAATGTCAACTGGATATTGACAACTCAAACATCCCTTAATAAGAACTACAAGGACTATACTTTAGATCACCACTTTCTGCTGAATGTAGGTAGCAGTGTTAGACCTCAAAGATACCACTTGAGTAACTACATTCTTTTTCAGGATCACCACCCTAGCCCCAATTATTTTGTCCTCCAAACCTGGCCCTCCTCAACAGATTACAGGCCCTGTGAACTTCCTGATCTGATCCTTGGCCTCACAAGGGATCCTAAGGAACCCTTATTTAGCTCTTCCTCTTCTCCAAGTAGGAAAATCTTGTCTATCTCCCAAGGATTTCTCTCGCCCAGTTTCTGTAGTAAGGTAACATTTTGTTCCTATAGCAAAACTCTTCCTGGGTATTGGTCTCTTCTTCAATCTGGTTGGTCTGTTGGTTGTCACCTCTGTTGCCCAGGGCTGAAGAGATCCCAGGAGAGGCCTTGGCAGCACTGGCTGGGTGGGATGCTCAGGCTGGTCAGTGGCAGGGTAGCTGGCTAGGAGCACAGGCCTTTGAAGCACTGGCTGGGGGCCAGTACAGAACCTTTTTAATTTGATATGATTGCTGCCTGTATGCTCATCAACAAATGAATGAATAAAGAAAATGTGGTACTTATACACATGGAGTACTACTCTGCCACAAAGTACAATAAACCAGAGTCAATTGTAGGAAAATGGATGCACCCTGAGAATATAAGGTTAAGTGAAATAAGTCAGACACACAATCTTAAATACTACACAGTTTCTTTATGAGAATCAGAAAAATAGCAAAATAAAAGATAAGTAATAGGAAGTACAAAGATAGATCTTTTTCAAATGGGCAGGGGATCAAGAGATGGAGGGGGAAGTGGAAGGAGATATGCAATTCTGAAAAAAAAGTCATTAAGATGTGTTATGTACATGTACCAACTCCCCACAAGGAATGTAAACATTATTTACTGCAAATATGTACCAATAAAAACATAAAAAAAACTTCACAAAGAAACCAATAATTAAAAATTCTAGCAAGACTGTGGGGGAAAGGAATCCTTCTGCATTTTGTAAACTAGTACAACTACTACGGATATCAGTACAGAGATTCCTCCAATTAAAAAAAAAAAAGAAAAAGAAAATCCATTAAACCCATGTATTCATCTGCTAGAATGTTCCTGAGAGTTAAAGACTCATATTACAAGGGTACATACACACACGTGCTTATAGCAGCACAGTTCATGATAGCTAAACCCTGAACATAACCTATATATCCATCAACAGATGGATGGATAACAATGTGATATTATGCAGTGGAGTAGTACTCTGCTATAAAGAATAAATTTGCACCACCAAATGGATGCGTCCTGAATCCATAATATTAAATGAAATAAATTAAACTCACAAGTTTACATACCCCTTCATTTCTCTCATATGAAAAATCCAATCTATAAAAGATGAACAATAGAAAAGAAAGATACAAATATTTTGCAAATGGAAAGGGGATTAAGAGATGAAGAGAGTGGGAAGGAGGGAAAGAAAGAGGATGTAAAAAGAATTAATACATGTCATGTACACATGCCATCTACCTACAATGAATGTATTCATTATGTTTTGCAAGCTGGTATGAATGTAAAATTTCAGATGACAGCCCTGTGAGGTAAGCAAGTTCACTATCACTACCCTAATATATTTTTTTAAACTGGAAACTGAATTGCCTAAGACTCAGACGGGTATTAAGCATCTATTCAAAAGCAAGCTTGGTTCAACTGAATGTAATTTGTCTCAATCTAACTGTTCTTTCCTCCAAATCATTTAAAAATGCATTTCCAGGGGCTGGGGATTTAGCTCAGTGTTTCCGCTGCCTGTCTTGCAAGCACAAGGACCCGAGTTCAATCCCCAGTACCAAAAAAAAAAAAAAAAAAAAAGCATTTCCTACTACCATCATATTCAGAAAGACTTTGCTCTTTGCGGAGAGCCATCATAAATTCATCTAAATTCACCATTCCATTTTCTGTAAAATAAAGAGTTTTGATTACATATTCTGTTGCAACTTGGCAAAAAAAGTAGATTAACATTTTAACACAACTATGAAAAAACTTACAAGATCCTCCATCTCATCATCCTGTTTCTTCTTCATATCCTGCCTCCTAAGAGGTGTCTTTCTAAATTTGGTGAGTTAATTTTATTTCAACAATTATTTAGGGTATATGTGAAGCACCAAAGATACAAAAATAAGTAAGACACAGTTCCTGCTTTTCAATAACTATTAAATGTTAAGGACTTGGTCAGATACTAAGTTCTGAAAATGAGAAAAAGAAAAGTTGTCCATATAGATGAGAATGTTACAAAGTCTGTTTTATACCATCATGAAAACATAGTCAATATGCTATCCATTAAGACATTCTGACAATATTAACTAGCCCTGACAGATCCACGTATCCCCACCCACATCCTTAGTATCCATGGGTCACATTAACCACCTATTTTAGAAATAAACTCCATAGTTACTGTAATTCTGATAAACAACAGAAATGGTTTAATGACATATTCATTAAACATAGATAGATGTACATACACATCTAAATACATCTCCTATCCTATTTGAGCTAAGAAATTGTACCCCGGTTCTGAGCATTCACATCTAATATTATTTCCAAGTCATTCTTTCCCAAAAATGTTTCCTCTTTCCACTACTCAACTGAACTTCTACTGTTTAGAATTATTAGTTACTAATAAAACAACTTCTCTAATGCAAAAACCTTCATGAGAAATTTAAACTCTTTCTTGAGCCCAGGCTTGTAACTGGAATATACCACTGAACATCTTGGAGCTAACAACCTGCCTTGATTATCATTACCTGTAAATTTTCCCTAAATTTAAAAAATCTCTCATTATTTCCCCTTGAACACTTAGATTATTTGTTCAGAGATTTGTATACCTTTGAATGTTATAATCTTGCTACCCAAACCTCTCTATAACTAGCTCAGCCTCCTTTAGTGTCCTCACCACTCTAGAATACCCAGCTAAGGAGACCATAGAAGAACCTTACTGAAACAATTCTAAGCTATGAAAGGCCTAACCCCTCTAAATCAGGTCATTAGGTCAGACTTTCCAGGAATTTTTTTATAGTTTTCCATTTTTATACCTCTTCTTTCCCTAACCTTCTTTACAACGGTCCATTCGGTTCCATGCCGGATAGACAGAAATTCTTCTAACAGTTAATATTATTCCATAAAAAGCATAGTTTTCTCAGAATTTTGTTATCAGTCTCTTACCATTTCTAGTAGTCTCTGTCATAATCTTCTGTAAGTCTTTATCTAATAAAATAACTCCTAATGAAGGCAAAATGTTCTGGAGTTCTTCTGGAGCAATGTAATTTTCTTGGAGCTTACTGATAGCTTCATGAACATTTTCTAAGTATATGAAAAGTAGAAGACTGCTAAGTAATAGAATTTATGTGTTTATTTAATTTGTACCTAAAATCTTTAATAGAGAACAAGTTTTATCAAATCAATATTACCAAAGAAAAGGACTGCTTTTCTCACCATATTTTTGTTCTTATACTCTTTCTCTTTTAGGTCAAACACAAAACTATCTCAGAATTGTATAAACATTTAAAAACTACTAGTTTGGAGAAACAGAAGCTGCTTGCTTTTGATTAAAATATAATTAATTAGTCCAACATATCAAAATATCAATGTGTTTTTTCTTAATTCCTGGAGTAGAAGCATAAAGTTAGAGTTCTTTCCTTCCCATAAATTTACCCTACCATGTTTCAGTTCACAACCCTCAAAAAATTAAAATTCTAAAAGCAGATACAGTACTCATCATGATGAGACTCTTAATATGATGTAATGAGACAGTAAACATCACTGTAGTATTCTAGTCAAAAATTGTATAACCTGAACTTATTCATGAAGAAATATAAGAAAAATCCAACGTGAGGGGCATTATATAAAACAAATATTCACTACTCTTCAAAAGCGTCAAAGTGAAGAAAAGTTGAGGAACTATCCCAGATTAAAAGAAACTAAGAATGTACAACTAAATGTAATGTGTGGTCCTGTATCAGATTTGGATCAGAAAAATGACATTTACAGAAAAGTGAAAAAATTTGAATAAGATCTATAGATTAGTAAGTAAGAATTATTCATTAGTGTATGAATCACTTAATTTTCCCAAGACATCCATTATACTTATTACATTAAATACTAAATGCAAAAATAGTATATTTCTTTAAAGAAAATATTTTTTAATAAAACAAATATTTTGATAGAAGTAGCAAAAAAGGGGGATGCATACATTTGTTGGGAAAACATTGTTCATCTTTGAGGAAGACCAAAAAGCCTTAGTGACATTAGATATGTCATATTATTTTCATCCATAAGAGATAGTACCAAGTACTATGAATTAAAGTTGTGGAACTCTAAACAAAAGTTTCACAAAGACTTGACTTTCTACATATTCATTTAAGTAAATTATAAAGTGTTTAAAGGAAAATAGACCCTCAATTTTCTAGGGAACTTGAATTATGCTAATTAATACTTTAATAAGCTTATCATAGAAGGTTAAACTCCCCAAAAAGGGGGCATCTGAAAAGGAACATCAAAGTCACAGAATTAGATACACTGGCCTATGCATCAGAGCTGGTGGTCACCCAGGGTATAACTGTTTACAACTATTCAATAACAAATGGATTCTGCTCATTTCCATGACAACTGAAGGACTCAAGGACCTAGATTCTGACGTATGTATGTGGTACTGACCCAGGGTATTAACTGCAGTATTTTCCTTAGTTGAAACATGATTTAGGAGAGAGGAATGCTTTCTTGTAATGGGCTTCTGAAGTTTTGGAATATTAGAAATATCATTTTTATCCAGAGACTAATTGAGGCTTGTAATACTCTTCAAGTTTCATAGTTTAGACTTTTGAGTCATGACTCTCAGCTTTCTCTGAATGTTTTTTAAAATTCATGCCATTTTTTGAGTATGGTTCACCAGGAAATTTTATTTGCACAAAATTTTTTGACTGCTGAATTTTAGAATCATTTTCTTCCATAATTTTTCTATGATTTATTTTCTTAATCAACTTTTTGGATACTGATGATTCAGTCAGTCTGGAAGGTAAACTGAATTTCTTCTTATTTTGCAGAGAATATCCTGCTACACTTGATAAATTTCTGTTTGAAGTAGTTTCATCCAAATCTGAATCTAAGAGAAACATATTCAATTATTTTCTTACCCATATAATTTGTACAATATTTCAAAAAATGAGTCTTCAGAAAACGTATTCAATATGTTACCAATTAAATATATAAAACAAAGTTTAACTAGTTAAAAAAGTAAAAGTCCTGATCAAAAGATTGAACTATTTACTAGGATAAATATTATAGTTTAATATATTTAAATTATTTAATCCACACCCTGGAGTTAAAGTTACACTGAAACTAAAGTGAAAGGCTTCTGAAACACATCATTCTTATTCTCTGCTCCTTCTGAGTTAAAAAATATACTAGACATAAGTTAAAATAGAAAGATCCCTGTTAGTTATAAGGGTACAGAAGTATAAGAAAGCTTATGAAGTTAGAATCAAAATAATTACTCTCATAAATATTCTCAATATTTGTGGAGGAATAATTTCAATTATAAAATGGCATCTTTATAAAAATTCTAACCCAATGTCCCAAACTGAAATTTAACTTACAAAATTCACCTGATGGTACAAATAATATCTTATATATGAGTAATACATTTTAAGTAGTTCAAGCTTCATAAAGCTTGAGATTCAAAATAAATCTATAAGATTACCATGCTCCTATAAATTAAAAAAATGACAATTTGATATATAACAGTACCTATCACCTTGCCTATGAAGATTTTTCATTTGAAAAATGGAAAAGTTTGGTCTGTGTGAGAATGAAAATTTTTTTAAAATTTTCTCTCTGGTGTGAAAAACTATAATAGCACACTAGATCCTAATGGGATAATTAATAGTGTGAAATAGGAAAAAAAGGGCTAAAGGTGTAGGGAAAGAGGGAAGGGTAGGGAAAAGGGAACAAGGGAAAAGAAAAAAATATGAGAAAATGAAAAAAATTGAAATAAAGTGTTTGTAAATGGGGAGGGGAGGAGGGAGTGAAGGAAGGGCAGGGACAAGGGGGAAAAAATGAGAACTAAGAACTGTCATGTGAAGGTACAGGATCTCAGTAATGAATGTAACTGTATTGTATACCTAGATTGTACCAATAAACTCAATAAAAAGAAAAAAAATCTAAAAAAATAAAATTGTAGAAATCTTTAAAGATGGTGACATGTATTTATAATTGCTATTTATCAAAGAGACATAGGCCAGTAAATAGGTTTTTTTAAGTTTAAAAAGTGTTTTTAGTGCTTCTACTTTGGACTTCTGCACAATTCTTCTTTAGCAAACAGTGTTTCCAGAGTCTCTGGATAGGATGACCTGTCTCTAGATGGGTTTTTTAAGAAAAGCCACTGTGGAAAGAAAGTTCAGAATAAGCCCCCGTTTCTTCACATATGCAAACACCGTTATAAAATAAAAAACATGAAAAACTAAGAAAACACAACACTAAAAAAAAAAAAAAAAAAAAAAAAAAGAACCGCAATAATCTCCCATTAGCTGATCCTAAAGAAACAGAAACTGCCTGACAAAGAATTCACGATAACTTTTAAAGAAGCTCATTGAATTTCCAGAATACGTAAATAATTCAATAAAATCTGAAAAAAATATTAAAAATTACAGATTTAATGGATAAGTTGAAATTATTTTCTAGAAATCAAATAAATACATCAAGCTGAAAATATAATGACTGAAATTTTTTAAATTGCAATTAAGGGCAACAACACCAGAACTGATTAAGCAGAAAGCAAATCAATGAACTCAAAAAGTTCAATCAGAGGAGGAAAAGGATAATGACAGGATTTATGGGAGAGCATAAAAAGAACAAATTTTCAAGGCATAGGACTTTGTGGAAAAAAAAAAAGAAAGACAATGATGGGATAGAAAGCTTATTTAAAATAAGGTGAAAGGTAATAAGGGAAAGGAGAAAATAGGAGAAAATGCAAAAATGGAAATAAAGTGTTTGTAAATGGGGAGGGGAGGAGGGGGTGAAGGGAGGGCAGGGACAAGGGGGAAAAATGAGAACCAAGACCTGTCATGTAAAGGTACAAGATCCCAATAATGAATGTAACTGTACTGTATACCTAAAATATACCAATAAACTCAATGAGGAATAAATAAATAAGTAAATAAAATAAGTGAGAGCAGAAAACTTTCCCAATTTTGAAAAAACATTTAGTCACAAAAGGGTTAAAAGATCACCAGATGCAACCTGAACAAGACTAAAGCAAGACCTATTACATTACAATCAAAAAATCAAATATCAAACACAAAATGAGGATTGTGAAAACAGCAAGAAAATATTAGCAGATAATACATAAAGAAGTTTCAATAAGGCTAATCCCAGGTTTCTCAGATGAGAATATAAAAGTAGAGAGTGGAGTGATAGGTCAAAGGGATGAAGGGGAAAATGCCAACCAAGAATTCTTTACTCAGTAATGCTGACCTCTGGAAATAAAAAACAGGAAATTATTTTTTTAAAAATCCAGAGTTCTGCCATACAGTTGGTAAGTGCACCCATGTGCCGGGGAGCCGCTGTGTGGACCAGAGTGGTGCGGCTGCAGGCAGGTCCCAGACCAGGCCCCAACACAACACCAGAGGTGTGGGCACATCTGCCCAAGCCATGCCACCTAGAAAAGAGCTGCAGAGGCACACAGCCTCCATCCAGAGGTCCGCTGTACCATCGGTAAGTGTGCCCACAACCCCAGAGGTGGGAGCACACGTACCCAAGCCACAGCCCACCTAGAAGACAACTGCACATGCCTGTAAGCTTTACCAGAGTCCTGCCATACCATCAGCCACAGCCAAGGGCCCACCTGGAAAAGAACTACACAGACACACATGCAGAAGATTAAATTTAGACTCATATCTGTCACCATGTACCAAAATAAAATAAAAATGAATCAAAGACCTAAATATTTAAATAGAAACAATCTCCTGGAAGATAAAATAGCTAAACTCTTGAAGACATAGGCACAGGTAAGGACTTTCTAAACAATATCAATTACACAGGAAATAACATAAAAAAATTAACAAATGGGATTATATCAAATTTAAAAGCTTCTGCACAATAAAGGAAACGAACTGACTGAAGAGATAGCTTAAAGAAAAAAAAATTGGCCAGCTCCTCCTCAGAAAGAGAAATAATATCTAGAATAGATTTTTTTAAAACTAAAAAAAAAAAAAAAATCACCCTCCCAAATAAAAGATCCAATCAAAAGATGGGCAAGAGAAATGAACACACACTACTCAGAAGAAGTACAAGTGGCTAACACATTGGAAAATGTTTAGCTTCTCTGGCTATTAGAGAAATGCAAATTAAAACACTGAAGTTTCATCTTACTCCAGAAAGAATGGCCATTACCAATAAATTAATAGCAAACAGGAGAGGTTGTAGAGGAAAAGCATCCTTCTACATTGTTGGTGGGAATGTAAATTAATACAACCACTATGGAAATCAGTGAGGAGATTCCTCAAAAACTTAAAAATGTATATTCCGATCAATCCAACTTCTAGGGTCTTCCCAAAAGAGTTAAAGACATCATACTACAGTGATGCACACCTATATTTATAGCAGTCATTATGGCTTGTGTTTAGATGTTTCCTCAGAGGCTCAAGCAGTCATGGGTGGGGCTGGATTTAGTGTGACTGATTCAGTTTGCAATGCTAGGCCTAAGGGCACTAGGATTAAGGGTGTGAGTCCTACTCACCCTAAGTAGTCTAGATAAAAGGGACAGAAAGATGCTCTTATGGTCCCTGGTTGCTTTTGCTGTTTTCTGCCACCAGGAACTGTTGCCCCTCTGTAACCCTGCCTTAGAGCCAGCTGATTATGGACTGAAACCTCTACAAATTATGAACCAAATAAACCTTTCCCCTTTAACTCTGGGTGTTGAGTATTTTGTCTCAGCAACAAGGGAAGAATAACTAAGAATTTGGTATCAGAAGTGGATTCACTGTTGTGACGTTACCTGCCATGTGGCTCAAGAGCCTTTGGAACCCTTGTGGGAAGGTGAAGTTAGGAAAGATTCAGAGATGATGACTAAAGCGGAGAGCTGGAACACCTTAGGTGGCTCTGTCTGGGAGATTCCGGTCAGACCTCAGAAGACAAGAAAGCCGGTAAAGACTAGGCTCAGGAGGTTGCTGCTGCGAAGGACTGCACAGGCTGCTGGACTCCACACGACGTGTGTTATGGCTCGGCGGAAAGTTGGTCTGCATTTTGCTCATGTCCAGAGCCTTTGCCTGAGATTGAGATTATGGGTGGCAGACTAACTAATCTGGAAGAAGAAATTTCAAGGCAGTCTAATGTCAAGGCAGTGGCATGGCTCCTGTTGGGGGCTTTAGCCAGATTTATATTAAAAATCAAGAGCAAAGAGCCCAGTAAAATGATTTAAAATGTTTTGAATTTGGCCAGAAAAGAAGCTCCAAAAAAGTTGGAAACTACAAAGATAGAGCAGAGGCAATCTTGATTGCTGAGAAAGAACAGAAAAGAGAAGATGCCCTGAGGACAACACAAGAAGCATTAGTACTCCAACCTTTGCAGCCTCAAAAATTGCAAAAGTGAAACATTGCTTTGCGAAGAAAGTCCCAGAGCACCATGTTCCAGAATGGCAGTGACCTAGAGAATTTGTTCCTCAGGATTAGGCTCAAAGTGCTCAGCAATCCAGGCAATCGGCCCCTATAGCCAAGAGAGAAGGAAGCCCGGCAGCTGCTTCAGCTGGCAGCAAGCCGAGGCATCATCATATGGTGCTAGTTTTAGGTACATGGAAAATGGAAGAGCTGTGGGGTCAGGAAGGCTTCCACCAGATTTCTGAAGAAAGCCTGGGAGGCCAGGCAGGGTGTCCCTAAGGGGGCAGTGTGTGAAGCTGTGAGTGTGAAGCTGAAGGTGCATATTAAGGTGTGTTATGTACATGTACCTACTCCTCCCCATGGTGAGTACAATCATCATGTTCTGCAAACATATAATAATAAAAGTTTTAATTAAAAATTTTAAGGGAAAAAGTAGAAAACAGAAAAATCAATTTAAAATATGGGGAACCAAGGTTATAGTCTTAACTTACAGCTCTTGTCTGGAATAAGCAAAATAATGCTTTCTTTTACACTAAAAAAGTGTTTTGATATAAAAGAAATTACAAGTCCACCCTTTCAACACAATGGCCAATGATAGATGGCAGTGTAAACTGCAGGCGAAATACATATTATTTGTTTGACCTTAGAAAGTTTTACTTCACAGAGTTGTCTATCTTGAACTACTGGCCCTTGGCCACAATTTTATGATCACACTCTAAGGCTTTGAACATCGTGTTTTCTCTGCATGTAAATGTTTGGTTATGAATGAAGAAGAAAATAAGGCCCAAATAAAGGAGAAAATTGCTTCAAAAAAAAAAAAAGAGAGAGAACTAGTGTAGGATATCAAATATCCAAATAACAAGAACTCTAGAAACAAAAGAAAAAAAATAGGAGAAATTAAATAACCAACAACATTTTTAGTTTGTTTTTGAATCAAAGAATACTGTACACAACACACAGGTATAAAGCAATATACTGCAAATCACTTAATCTTGAGGTTTTGGAACAATGCATACAAAGTAAATATTCCAAAAGATTTCAAAGAAAAAAAATCAGGCACATCCAAAGAGTTAAGAATCAGAGGGCCAGGGATTTAGCTCAGTGGTTCCACTGCCTGCCTTGCAAGCACAAGGTCCTGAGTTCGATCCCCGGTACCAAAAAAAGAAATTTGGACTTCAACAACAACAATGAAAACTATAAAATCCAAAATTCTGAGGGAAAATTATTTCCAAATTAGAATACCATGCAAACCTATTAATCAAACATGAGGAAAGGCCCTGATATGGAAGAAGAGTCTCAAACGTGAGCAAATTTTCCCAGAATGACAGCCACACACAAAATGCCGAGGTCAACAAAATCCACATTAGTTCTCCAATATGCAATCTGTTGATTTCTATTGTCAGTCAGAGTACTCTATGGAAAAATTCTTCAGGAAAATTAGAATACCCAGTGCAGCCAATTTTATGAAGGGGACTCAGATTCCCAGTGTTTTGGGTAAAATCAGTGGTAAATATACTTTTTTAAGAAAACCAGATAAATAAAAAGTACATGTATCAATTCCCCAAGATGAATATAATTAATATTCACTGCAAACCAATAAAAGAGACAATTAGGAAAGCATCAAACAGAAAAACAAAATCAGAAGTGCTGAAGGGGATGGAAATGCTAATTACCTTGACTGATTATTACATATTGTATACATGTATCAAATAATCACACTAAACCTATATGTATAATTAATTTTATGTCAATTAATTTTTTATTTAGGAAATGAACAATTAATAATATAAACATGTTACAAATATAAATATGAGTGAATCAGCTAAAACATTTTAAATATTGCCTCTGGAATAGATGGCAGGAAATTTCAGAACAGGGTTTCTTTTTGTGAAACTATATAATTCTTAAAATGTAAGCAAAGGGGGCCAGGTATTGAGCTCAGTGGTTCTACCACCTGCCTCATAAGTACAAGGACCCAGTACAAAAAAAAAATGTAACTAAAGGTATTCTTTTTTTTCTTTCTTTCTTTCTTTTTTTTGTACCTGGGATCAAACTCAGGTCCTCGTGCTTGCAAGGTAGGCAGCAAAACCACTGAGCTAAATCCCTGGCCCTAGGTATTCTTAATAAAATGACATTTAGACAAATTAGAGGAAATGTAACGAGTAACACAAAGTGCATAAGAAGAGATGAAAAACAACATACAGTTCTTAATGAAAAACTAAAAACAGTGGATAGCAAAGAATATATTAAAAAATTTTAAAGAATCAAGATCAGGATGTTAGAATGCCCTACAGATTGTAAATTAAATATTAGCATTGTTTAGTATAACTACTTTGTTTTAAAGTTGACTTTATGGTGCCATGTATCAGGGCAAGATGAAAGAAAATTATGAGAGAATCACTATATAATCAGTATTAAGAAGGTCTACTTAGGTATTATACTAAATTTTTATTCCCTTTATTTAAGAGTTAGAGGGATTCAAAGAAAGCTTTTAAAACCTTTTGTATGATAAAAATCTATTAATTAGAATTTAATTAAAGGAGAAATTATTTATAAACAAGATTTGCTAGAGCAACAAAAACTCCCTTACAAATATCTTCATACTGGCTCTGAAATGCATCCAAAGTAAATACAAAATCTCCAATATCCACCATGTGGTTACCTGAAATAGAATAAATACAGATACTGTCTGTATTGGCTTTTGAATATAGATGTAGCTGTCATAGTTGTCTAACATGAAAGTAATGCATAAATATGTGGAAGTAGAAAGAGAAGACCAGTTATTATGAGTTTGGGCTAATATCCGGAATAGTGAATTAATAGTAGTTCACTAATATAAAACTATAGTTTTTCTCCTAAATAAAACAGTTCGTATCAAAAGAAATAGTTATATTTTAGGCCCCTATGTAAGATAATCCAAATACTCATTTTACAAACATATTTGAGAACTTACTATAGGTAGTATTTAAAGTACTTACTCTTTGCCTTCCTTTCTAGACCAGTGATGGTGAAGCTTTCCGAGATCAAGTGGCAAAACTGCAACCCAAAACCCACTTACTTACTGCCAAGGCCAACACTGCACTGAACCTGAATATCCAATGCTCAGCTGCTAGGGGGATTTGGCTCACACGACAATGGAGAGGGTTCTGAGTGACTGCTGTGGCTCACATGCCACAGGTTCACAAGCACTGATTTAGACTGTAAACTCAAGTATAGGGAATATGCCTTCCAATTCTGTCTCCTCAGTACCCAGGAATATATCTACTTCCTATCACCTTAAAATGATTTTAGCCGGGCATGGTGGTGCATGCCTGTAATCCCAGCACCGGAAGCTGAGGCAGGAGGATTGCTGTGAGTTCAAGACCAGCCTGGGCTACATAGTAAGTTCCAGGTCAGTCTCAACTATACAGCGAGACCCTGTCTCAAAAAACAACAACAACAAAAAAAAACCAAACAAAAATAAAATGATTTTTATTTGGTTGATTTAGTATTTTTTGGCGGGGGCGGGGAGTGGTACTGGGGATTGAACTCAGGACCTTGTGCTTGCAAGGCAGACAGCAGCACCACTGAGCTAAATCCCCGGCCCTAAATATACTGAAGACTATGAAGAATACCGCAATGTCTACACTGTGGATAGCAGATAGCCAGTTACTTAATGCTTTTCATATACTCAGCATTCATAATTTTAATTTCCAATCATTCCTGCTCTTGTCGAAAGCTATTTTTCTTCTCAGACAGTGCATACAAGTACCAGCCCAATTGCAGTAACCTTAAATAATGCCATTCCAACATACAGAGGTAAAAAATTGTTTTGCCTAATAATTCTTGCATCCATGTATTTGACTTTCTTTATTATGCATGATGAAAAAGCCTGGAAATTAACTTACCTACCTATAATAATATGGATTTGTTCTGTAGTCTAGTGATAAATCAACTATTCAAAAACATGCATGAGAGGGCCAGGGATTTAGCTTAGTGTACTGTCCCTGCCTTGCAAGCACAAAGTCCTGAGTTCAATCCTTGGTACCAGGAAAAAATAAAATAAAATAAAATATCTCTTGCAACATGCATGAGAGAAGTTGCTGAGAAAAACATGGAAGTTTTAAAAGTGACTACTAAATCAAAGAATTAAATTGTATACAGTATAATTTTCGTATTGTATAAGTTTGATTCACCCTGATTCTCTGAAAATTAGTAAGATACACAGATGTAGATAGGGATAGATGTATCAGTTGTAGACCTTTAAATTACTACAAAGCAAATATGTACTTAAACCAATCAAATAAGTGCTAAAACAAATCAGTGATAAATAGCCTTCTGATTAGCAACTGCTTCCTACATTCTGGTTGCTTATTTCTTAGTAATTATACTCATTCTGTTCTTGATTATGGTTCTACTATCTCTCATAGTCTCTCCAATAAATTCCTGGCACATCTTGTAGACTGGTTCCATGTCCCAAGTTCTTATGGAATACTTAAGTCTTAAGATAAGTCAAAGAATCAGTGTTCAAAGCTCTCAAATTCGATCACTCAAATTATACATATACTAATCCTATAGAGAAAGCTATATTGCTTTTATCTGTTCCTCATTTAGAAAGCTCTAGACAAAGCAACTATGAAAATGTGGTTGTCAACCACTTCCATGGATTGCTCAAAATTTATTTTTCGCTTCAATATAATAATAAATACCTATCATGAAACTCTGAAACAAATGTGAATTATTTAGTCACTGGTAGCCAAAGAAAAATTCTAGAATCTGAAATGACTATTTCGTTCCCTATCTAGATTAATAAAACCATAAGAAATGATTCTTGGTTGAGATCAAAGAGACCCAAGAAATAACCTATAGGTCTATAATCACCCCACCAACAATACTAACTACAAGACTACTGTATATAAGAAACTTTAATCAATAATTTACAATTGATGAGAGTAAGGGAGTGCTTAACAGCACAGCAAACAAGAAGGTGCATAGTATACAAGTGGTCTGAAATAAGGATGAAGATCTGAGTAAAGACCAGACTATGCAAAGCCTTGTACACTACCTTGAAATGTTCTTTATCACAATAATTATTCTTGAATTATATGCAATAGGGGGTAACATGATCAGACTTGTGCTTTGAAAAGATAATTGCTCACAGGATAAAGGGGATAAAAGTAGGCATGGTTAGAAATGTGAGGGTGAACTACAATGGTCCCAAGGAAAGCTTATGTTGACTTAGACTAAGATAGGTAGACAGAAATAGCTTTAAGATATGTAGGCATTTAAAATAAGAGAACTTTATAATAAATGCATGAGGAAAAGAGAGAAATGAACTTATCAAGGGTGACTCCAGTTTCTGTCATACATTTCTTGAGTCTGTTCATGGAACCAAGCACTATGACAGATGCCTAAGTTTAATTCCTATAATAATATTATAAAATTAGTATTATTTGTCCAATCTACCTTCTCAAGTAAAGCAGGAGACATAGAGACCCAAACCAGAATTCATAAACTAAAAAGGAACACACTGCAACAGTTTTGTAAGATTCTGTTGTTTCTTGTAGGGCGTTCCCTCAAGACTGTTTAATAATATGGCTTGAAGTTAGTCTAAAATCTCCATTTTTACAAGGTATCTTCATACTCCAATATATCCCTCCACTCGTGTTCACCACCCCAGAACTCACCATATATAACAACATAATAGTATTCTATACAGTCTGATTTTATATCCAGGCCACACATATGTAACAAAACACCCACCACAAAGCCACCATTAACAAATGGAAAAAAAAAAAATGAAGCCCACTGAAAATAATCCCATAGGTGATTACTGCTCTGCTATATTTACAAAAACATTTACCTCAGCCTAAAATATCTTTCTCACCCTTCACCCACACCTTCAACCAATTGACCTCAACTGATCTATTCTTCAAGATTTAACTCAGACTTCCTCCAATATTCTTTCTGTAGGTGTTTCCAGTGTGTACTAGCAACTTTTCAATACTTCTTTAAGGAGATCTAATTGCCACAGAGCATTATAATTTTAAGTCTACTCAGCTCTCCCTACTAGAATGTAAGCTCCCTCAGAACAAGAACTGTCTTTCTTTGCTTCTTTCTTTCTTATCGTTTTACTTCACTCCTGCAATGGAATTGATTTTTTAAAATTAATTTTATAGGTACATTTTTGGTATACATTATAATGACATTCACCACTGGAGATTTGTACCTTTACATAAATGTATCTTGATTCTCATTTTTCCCCATTCTCCAGCCCTCCCTTCAACCCCTCCACCCCACTCTATTTACAAATACTTTGTTTCCATTTTTTCTTTTTCTCATATTAATTCCTTCCCCATCTTTCCTTTCCCTTACCCCTCTAATTTCCCCTTCCCTTTTGCACCTTTTCTTCCTATTTTACATTATCTATTGTACATTTTGATCCTTATTTATACCTTCAGTTTCTCACACCACAGAAACTATTTGGTATTTACACGCGTGTCCTATTTATCTCACTTAAGAGTATCACCTCAATGTGCCTCCATTTAGCTATAAATGTCTGATATTTCTCATTCTTTATGGCTTAGTAGTACTCCATTTTATTTTTTAAAAACCACATTTTCTTTATCCAGGCTCCGGCAGATGGGCAAATGGGCTGTTTCCAAGTTTTATCTATTACAAACTATGCCACTGAAAACATGGGTACACATATATTGCTGTGGTATGATTCTTTTAATTCTTTTGGGAAGATATCAGCAGGGGAATAGCTAGGTAAAATGGACCTTTAGCCCTATTTCTTTGAGGTAACTCCATATTGATTTTCACAGAGGTTGTACTAGTCTATACTCCCACATCCCTTGCTCCTGGGTAGGAAGAACCAACACAGTGAAAATGGCCATACTTCCAAAACTACTATATAGATTCAATGCAATCCCAATTGAAATTCCAGCAGCATACTTCACAGACCTTGACAAAACAATCTAAAAATTAATGTGGAACAAGAAGAGACCTAGAATAGCAAAAGCAATTCTAGGCAACAAAGACAAGGTAGGGGTATCACAATCCCCAATTTGAAACTATACTGCAAAGCAACTGTTATTAAAAAGAACTGTATCTTATTCAGTATGATGTTTAACTGTCAACTTGATTGGTTTGAGAGATGTCCAGGGTATTAGTAAGAGAACATTTGGGTGTGAATCATAGGATGTGATCCTGGGGACTCTATCTGGATCATAGCTTTTTCCTCTTTTGTACGCTCCCCCTGCTTTCTGCTTTCCAGCTGACAAGAAGACTACAGGTTTCCACGGTCACTCCCTTCCTCCATAATGTTTCTGCCTTAGACCCAGTCATCAATAAATTGAAACTTCTGAAACCATGAGTCAAACAAAGCCTTTCCTCCTTTTCAGTTGTGGGTGTCAGGTGTTTTCTCCCAGCAATGGAAAAGCTGCCTGATGTAGAAAACTGGTACCAAAAAGATGAGATTCATTGTCCTCACATACCTGATTACATGGCTTAGAAGCCTTTGAAACTGGTTTGTGGGAAGTGTTTGGAAAAGTTTTGAGACACAGACAGGGAAGCCCTACTATACTGTAAGCAGACATTGATGGATAAATCTAGTGGAAGCTTAGAAGACCAAAATGTCTACAGGAATGCAGATGATAAATCTGACCTCATGAGCTTTCATATGGGGAACAAAGACTCTTGAGAATCAGACTAGAGGCCATGCATGCTATATTCTGACAAATTTTATCTATAACTTATCCCTGTCCTAAAACTCTATGTGAGATTGACTTTGAAGGCAAAAGACTAATTTAATGGACAGAGAAACTTTCAAGGCAGCTCAATGTTCAGGCTGTGGCAGGGTATTACTGGCTGTTCTTTTTACAGTGAGAATTAGGAGCAAAAAGCAGAACAGAAAGATTTGAAAATGTTTTAGTTTGGTCAAAAAACAAGCACATGTGAAGCTGGGGCCAAAGAGTAGTGATTGCTGAAGAGATTAGCATCATTAAAAAGAAACCAAGCACTATGAATTGGGACAAGAAGAAAATTGCCTTGCAGGCATCTCAGGAAACAGCAAGACCCCAATCACCTGCAGGCTCAAGGTTGCAAACATGTAAACATTTTATTGAAGAAGAGTGTCTCTGGGATCACCCGCTCAAGAAAGGTTGAACTAGGAAATTGGTTTCCCAGGATTTATTTTACCGCATTATATATCTAGGCAATCAGAGGCCACTGTAATTGTGGTCCAAGAGTGCCTGGCTACTACTCAAGCTGGCAATAGACCTTGGAATGTTGCTGGATGTACAGGCAACAAGAGCCAAGAATTATGAGGTCATGGGAGTTTCGATCCAGATTTCAAAGGAAAGCCTGGCAGGCCAGGCAATATGTTTGCAGGGTCAGAGTCACAGCAGAAGCTGTGAGAGTGAAGCAAAAGCTGTACTGGAGATGCCAGGAACATGGAATGTCTGCTGAGGATGCAACAGGCAGGGAGCAGAGCCAGTCTGAGAGGCCAGGCAGGCAATGGCAGGGCTACTTGAACCTGAAAGAACTCACATCTTACCACCATGTGCCCTAAACATGGTGGACATGGAGCTGTAGTATTTCATGTCTGCCCTTCTGCATCTTGTTCTGGCTTTGCTTTGATCTTTTTATCCCCTGTTCTTTTGATATGGGAATGTTTACCCACAATCTGAAGATTTTAAAAAATCCATTTTACTCTTATCCTTTCACAAAGTTTAAAAGGTTTTCATTTAAGTTTTCTAGACTATCTTTTACTGTCAACACCAACAGAGTTGGTGGCAAAAGAATCAAGAGTGAAAAAAATAGAGAAGCAAAGAATGAATTACAAAATTGATATCCGAAGTTCAAATAACTCACTGTCAATATAGGTATATTTTATCACTTCCTGAACTGTTTCAGGAGTTATGGAGATGTTCATGCTAACCAAAAGAGGAATCAGTTCATCAACAGCAACTCGGCCACCTTTCATCCTACGAAAAATCTTCAAATTATCCTGGAATACTGCAAAAACAATGCAGAAATAAATTACTATAATATGAGTATCAACAGCTTTTCCTGTAGAAGCAGCTATGTCAATATCCTAATAGAGGAAAACAATCATATGTAAGCATGGGGTTTTCTAAATATTTACCTACAAGTAGGTATTTGCCCAATTTTGGCCACATGTCTAGCATAAATTCTAATTTTTGCTAATAATAGCTGACATTTATTGAATATTATGTATCAGACATTGTCATTTGATCACCCACAATAGGCCTATAAAATAGACATTATTATCTCTACTTTACAGAGAAGGAAACTAAGGGTTAGAAAGTTGCCTTCGGTTACACAGCTAGTAACAGAAAAGCCTGGTTACTAATCTAGCAATCTTAGTTATAATACATCCTTTTAATCATTATACTATACTTACCTCTTAGTTAAAATTTTTAACTAAGAATTTTTTTTCTCATTGAGTTTATTGGTACATTTTAGGTATACAGTACAGTTATATCCATCATTGGGATCTTGTACCTTTACATGACAGGTCTTAGTTCTCACTTTTTCCCCTTACCCCTGCCCTCACTTTACCCCCTACTCCCTTCCCTGTTTACAAATACTTTATTTCTATTTTCTCATATTTTTTCTTTTCCCTTATTGCCTTTCCCCTGCCTTTCCCACTTCCCCTACACCTTTAGCCCTTTTCTTCCTATTTTACATTGTCAATTATACCATTAGGATCTTATATACAATTATAGTTTTTCACACCAGAGAAAATATTCAGTATTTACACTTGTGTCTTATTTATTTCACTTAAGAGTATATCCTGGGGCTGGAGAATTTAGCTTAGTGGTTCC
>NW_022900935.1:48334890-48388336 GCF_012274545.1 Fukomys damarensis | reverse complement strand
AAAAAAGAGTATATCCTCAATATGCATCCACTTTCCTATGAATGACACTAATTTCCCATTCTTTATGGCTGAGTAGTATTCTATTTTATAGAAAAACCACATCTTCTTTATCCAGTCTCCAACTGATAGGCAAATGGGCTGTTTCCAAGTTTTAGCTATTTAACTAAGACAATTTTTTATCAGTGGTATACTCCACAATGCTAAGGCAAATTAATACAAAATCCAGGAGAATTTTTAATTGTTTAAAAATAAAATTTAGGAAAGATAATATAAAAGAAAATAGTAATAGAGATACAAAATTCCTTTTCAGTTGTTTTATCATACTTCAGAGTCTGGCAGTGGCTTAACCACTACTATAAAGTTTTTATTTCTCCATAGAAGTTTATTATCATTATACCAATACTCTGTACCATCAAAAATGAATTGGAAACAACATAGTTAGAAGAAAATATTTATATTAAGAGAATTTTTCACCAAAAAAAATCCTTCTTAAAATTTAAACAAATGAAAAGCTGTATCCAGGGCTGGAGATTTAGCTCATTGGTGCCCCTGCTTGCATCAAAAGTGCAAGGTCCTGAGTTTGATCCCTGGTATCAAATAAATAAATAAATAATAGCTGTATCCAACAGCTAAATTTAAATTCTCCTCTAACCACTACATCTCTTAATTTACCTTAATAAAAAAATATAATTTCCATAATCAATTCCAGACAGAAAAGCACTTTACAGTCCAATTATATTTTCATGAGATTGAAGATACAATAATAAGGGCCAGGGCCTTGGCTCAGTGGTTCCACTGCCTGCCTTGCAAGCACAAGGGCCCGAGTTCAATCCCTGCTACAAACAAACAAACAAACAAACAAACAAAAACAATAATAAGCATAATGACCTACAAGTCCTAAAATTAGCATAACCAAGGAGGCACACCTGGCATCACTCACGCAACTGGTAGCTATAATGAGCAAAAAGTGGAAGAGAGTAATTCTAAAACTTCTCTCCTCCATAAAAACAATGAGAAAGCTAACAATAGCAAGAGTATGAAAATTCCTACAGATCAGTAAGAAATGAATGACCTAGTCTTTAAAATGGACAATAAACATGAAAAGGAAAAAACTACACAATAAGTAATAATTATATTAAAAGTTAACAAATTTCATAATTGAAAAAATATAAACAAGATATATTATTTATTTCAAAATAAGATAGTAAAACTTCCCTTTCTCTTCAAGATATTTATATTTTCTGGAGATATCGTCATTCCCAACAGTATGCTTGGCTTTTTTTTATTACCTTCTATGAGATCTAGGTCCTCTGATTCTCCTCCACTAATAATAACTCACATGTGTGTGCACATATATATATATATATATATATATATATTCATAATGCCATATGAAAAGGATTCTGAGGTCAATATTAAACTGTAACAAGCTAGTTGGAATTTAAAATTTCATATACTTATACACATATATTGCTCGGATATTTTATAAAAATAATGTTATTATGCATGGTTTTTTTGGTTTTTTTTTTTTTTGGTACCGGGGATCGAACTCAGGTCCTTGCACTTGCGAGGCAGGCCACCAAACTGCTGAGCTAAATCCCCAGCCCCTATGCATGTTTTGTTTTGTTTTTTGGGACAGGGTCTTGCTTTGTAGTGCAGGGTGACCTTGAACTCTCTATATAGCCCAGGCTGCCCTCAAACTCAGGGAAATTCTCCTAACCCCATATGCATGTTGTTTTAAAAGGAAGAAAAAGAAATTTGTGAGTTTTTTTATTGATTTCCAAACACTTTGACCGCAAAAAGAAAAAAATAAGGTCAACACAGGAAACCAGGACTTGAAATATCAAGAAATATATGGAAGTAAATAAGTTATTCTAAGCATTAGTTTAATAAGTAGATCACACCTGGGAGTTCACACAAATAAATCTATAGTCAGACTGTAAATCAAAAGCTAAGTAGACAGAATCAAGAGAAAACTAATGTCATGGAAGATAACCAATGTAGGAAATAAGCAACTAAGAAGGGAAATCAAGTCAAACATACATATTTATATTGTCCATTGCTGCCTGTTCCAGTCATTCAATAACACTTATTACATATATGAATAAACATTAGAGTTCTCTTGTCTTTTTTATGTTTTTCCAGGAATAAGACCATATTCCTGATTCTAAGAATATAGTCTGACATAAAAATATGCAATTCTAAGGAACTTGATCTTGTCTTGACCTTGATCTATCAATGAAGAAAAAAAGAAATTCTAAAATTGGGTTGTGAACATTACAGATCTCAAATTTTTGGAAGTAGTACAGTATTTCTATTATTAACATGAATATTCCTAGTCACTGTATTTGTAACTTACTTGTAATGTAAACTAAGCTATTGAGAGATCAATAGACCCATAAGTATCTAAATTTTTTAGGGAGAAATACAAGCAGATTCCTGACATAGTGAAGAAAGCACTATCAAGGGTGGAGAAGAAAAGAAAAGTAAGACTTCAACAGAAAACACATACACAGAAACACACAAGAACAAAAGTATGGAAATAAGACTGACATATACAGATTTAAGATTAACTGTAGTATGAGGTTCTTGCCTGGGAAAGATTTGGTGGGAAGTTTAGCATAACTGCTTCAACTAGATTCACTTGGTAATA
Organism: Fukomys damarensis; assembly: GCF_012274545.1. Lineage (NCBI taxonomy): Eukaryota > Metazoa > Chordata > Mammalia > Rodentia > Bathyergidae > Fukomys > Fukomys damarensis. The sequence goes on along the minus strand of NW_022900935.1, from coordinate 48,385,683 downwards.
GGAAAAACATCTATATAAATTCTTCAGCAAGAAAATGGCATGGTGTTTTAAATCAGTGCAGCAAATTTACACAGATAAAACTGGAGATTGGTGATATAAAGCTAATGTGTTGTGACAACAGTCCAGGTTTTTAAATGCTTTTTATGAAAGAAAAAAAAAAAACTCGAGTAATTTTCCTAACCCAACTACTGAGGCTAAAAGGGGGAAGGGATTCTGAAAAAAGGATAAATTAATATATCCACCCCACCCTAAAATCAACTGCTATCAAAATCATTCTTTTATACTGTGGATGAATATTCTTTTTACCTGGATCCTGGGAGACCAAATAAGAACAATCATTCACAGCCTTAAGGAAATGTGAAAAATCCAGCATTTCATTAACTAGAAAAATGATTCAGAAACAGAAGATTAAAAACTCAATCAATCAGCAAACAGTATCATTAAATTCACTAAGAACATAAGATAAAAATGTAAACAGATTTAACTGACATTAGAATACCATTGCCTGTATACAAGAACCACCAACATTCACTGCATGGAGAATAAAAAAAGAAAATTTTCCAGAAAAAAGTTACATATTGTAATTAAGTAGTAAATGGTGTTCCAGTAATAATAATGGTATGGACTAAAATGGTAAATACTGCAGTGCTCTTTGCTCAAGGCTCTTAAGCTTTATATTTCTAATTAGGTTTTAAAAATTACACAAAGCACACCAACTTTACCTGCAAAGTGCTTAAGCATACTGGGTTTAATTTTTGAAAGACAGGCTGATTTTACCATCTTTTAGAAAAGCCTTACCAAGAGTTCTAAACCTTTTGGGGCAGTTGTGGATCCAACTGAGTCTAATGAAAGAATTCTCTCCTCTTCCCACCCCCACCACTTCCTTCCCTCTCTTCCTCCCTCATGAACACTGCCTTAAATGCAGAAAATACTGAACAACATTAACATGATAGCAGGAAAAGCATCTTAATTTTCATTTAAAAGGAATGGCTAATTCTTAAAAGGAAATCTAAATCATACAAATGAAAATTTCATGAAAAAGTTGTGTTGTTTAACATGAAGAAGTTGGGATTATGGGGTGCTTTTCAGCATAATAATGCACAGGTCACCTCTAACAGCAGCTACAACTGAAAATTCTAACCCACAAAGTCTGCCAAAGTACAGAATCTCATTTTCTGGATAAACATAGATCTTAACAAATGATCTCAATTTTTTCAAGATTCTTTAAGTTAAGTAAGTATGATTTCATTTTCTTCTGTCATTGATAAAGCTAACTTTGACAGGGCTTACATCAATAGACATTCTCTAGGTCAGGAAAAATTTTATTATACATGCACATTTCAATTTAATGTTGTCTGAACAAAAGTAACCTATAAAAGCTTCTGAGAAATTTACTTTCTCAGATAGTGAAAAGCTGTCAAATTATCTGTCTCCAGATAATTTGTCCTTTTCTTCAGAGGACAATTTAAGATTGGGTTCTCCTTTCCATTAAAAAGTGAAACAGCATGGTACTGGCAAAGAAATAGGCCTGAGGATCAGTGGAACGGACTGGAAGACACAAAAACAAATCCAGATGTACTCAGCTACCTCATCTTTGATAAAAGAGCTGACCATCCTCAGTGGAGGAAAGATAGCCTCTTTAATAAATAGTGTTGGAAAAACTGGATGTCAACCTGCCACAGATTAAAATTAGACCCTTATCTTTCGCCATGCACTAAATTAAAATCCAAATGGATTAAAGATCTAAATATTAAAACAGAAACATTAAACTTGCTGGAAGGTAAGGTAAGTTAGGCAGCACTCTGGAAGACATTGGTATAGGAAAAGACTTTATGAACAAATCCTCAGTAGCACGGGAACTAGCAGATAGAATCAACAACTGGGATCTCATCTTACTAAAAAGCTTCTGTACTGTCAAAGAAACCACCAGCAGAACTAAGAGACAATCTACAATGTGGGAAAAAATTTTTACCAGCTGTTCCTCAGACAAAGGACTATTATCAAGGATATATAAAGAACTCAAAACAATCAGCCCCCCCAATATAAAGACCCGATTCAAAAATAGGCATCCGAAATGAACAGACATTTCTCAAAGAAGTAAAAGCAGCAAGTAAATATATGAAAAAATGTTCCACATCACTGATCATTCGAGAGATGCAGATGAAAACAACACTGAGATTCCACCTCACCCCACAAAGAATGGCTGCTATCAAGAAATCACACAATAACAAATGTTGGCGGGGTTGTGGGGAGAAAGGAACCCTTCTCCATTGTTGGTGGGAGTGCAGACTGGTACAACCACTATGGAAATCAATATGGAGATACCTCAAAGAGCTTGGACTGGAGGTTCCATTTGACCCAGCCATCCCTCTGCTGGGTCTCTTTCCAAAAGAACTAAAAGAATCATATCACAGAGAAGTATGTGCACCCATGTTTATAGCGGCACAGTTTGTAATAGCTAAAACTTGGAAACAGCCCATTTGCCCATCCGTTGGAAACTGGATAAAGATGTGGTTTTTCTATAAAATGGAATATTACTCAGCCATAAAGAATGAGAAAATAGATTCATTCATAGGAAAATGGATACATACTGAAGATATACTCCTAAGTGAAATAAATAAGGCGCACATGTGTAAATACCGAATAGTTTCTCTGGTGTGAATAATCTGCAATAATACATAAGATCCTAATAAGATTACTGACATTTAGAAATGGGAAGAAAGGAGCTAAAGGTGTAGGGAAGGTGGGATGGGTAGGGGAAGGGTAATAAGGGAAAAGAAAAAAATGTGAGATAATGAAAAGATGGAAATAAAGTGTTTGTAGATGGGGAGGGGGAGAGGGGGTGAAGGGAGGGCAGGGACAAGGGGAAAAAATGAGAACCAAGACTTGTCATGTAGAGGTACAAGATCCCAACAATGAATGTAACTGTACTGTATCCCTAAAATGTACCAATAAACTCAATTAAAGCTGAAAAAAAAAGTGAAACAATTTGTTCAAGTTTTAATCAACTACTTTAACTTTTTTCTAACTGCTTTGTGATTTGGATTAGGCAAATGTCTTTTAGATAAGACATTTAAAGCACAATTCATAAAAGAAAAGAATGTAGGTTGGACTTTATCAAAAGCAAAAACTTATGCTTCGGGGAGGGGAGGAGGGGGTGAAGAGAGGGCAGGGAAATGGGGAAAAAATGAGAACCGAAACCTGTCATGTAAAGGTACAAGATCCCAATAATGAATGTAACTGTACTGTGTACCTAAAATGTACCAATAAACTCAATTTTTAAAAAAAGTGCTTTTTGGAAGACATTTTAACAGAATGAAAAGACAAGCCACAGACTGGAAGAAATGTTTACTAGTCACATATTCAAAGGACTTACATTCAGAATATATTAAAAAGTTGCAAAATATAATCAATATCATTTGATTATCTAGGAAATGCAAATTAAAATGCCATAATACCATAATGATGAAACATCATATATCTATTAAAATGACTATAATTTTCAAAGGCTGACCAATTCAAGGGTGGTAAGTTTGAAGAGTAGCTGGACTTACATATTGTTCATGGCAAAGTAAAATTATTTAACCACTTTACAACACAATGTAGAAATTTCTTAAAAACTTAAATATATACCTATCATTCTACTACTAGGTATGTACTCAAAATAAATGAAAGCACATGACCATCCAAAGGCATACATGTGAATGCTTACACCAGGCTTATGTGTAACAGCCAAAACTGGAAACAAACCAAGTGTCTATCAATTCATAAATTATTGTATATGCATGGAATAGTATTCAATACTGTAAAAGCATGGACCACTTTCAATATAAGTTGAGAGAAAAAAACAGACAAAAAAGGTAAACACTATATGCTTCATTTATATAAAGTTCTAGAAAATACAAACTACAGTGGTAGAACTGCACTGGTGTTTATCTGGGGATGGGGTGGACTACAGTAAGTAAGCCATAGGCATTGAATAGAGGTCTGAAAAATGGAGTAAGACAGACATGCTCATTTTATGGAATATAATGCTTTTTTCATAGGTATTGCATACTCCAAAATTTATCAAATTGTACACTTTAAATATATGCAACTTACTGTATATCAATTATATCTTGGTAAATCTATATGCAAACTACTTAAAATACAGCACATCAGACAATTTGATTTCATTTTCTTGAAAAAAACTGGAGAAGCGATCACTCAACATTCTGATGCAGACAGAAATGACAGCTTTAACAATTAAAATTTTATTTTAGAATTTTTCAAAAAATCAGCATCAGTGCGAAGCAATGGGTTTGACATGTGAAGGTTATTTCCTCATCAAAGGAGAAACACAGTTGCTTTACCAAGCATTACAGGTGGGTTACAGATGCCCAAAGTAGCAGAATTCTTTTTTCTGATGAAAGCTTTGTTCTTAAATTTTTTTTCCATCAGATGTGAGAGGACAATGAAACAGCATTTTCATTTATAGCATCATTACATTCATAACAGCACAATAGTTTAAAATGCAGGATGAACTAGTAGACATCAATAGTTTCGTCTAATTACATGCTTAAGGACACAGCAGAGCTACTAATTTTTCTAAGATTCCCCTTTAAAAGTGTTTTAAAATATCAAAATTTCTGTAATGAATTGAGGTATTTTACAGAAATTTGGCTTCAATTTTCCGTCTTTTACTCTAAGCCACAGACACTCAACATTTCCAAAGTACATGAACAACATATATATAAATACATATATATATGTAAATGGAGAGAGAGAAAAATATACATATATGCAGAGACAGAGACAGAGACAGAGAACAAAATGAAGGCTTACCTCAGGCCGAGGAACCAGAAAAATTGATTGTTCAGTGAACTTCATGGATATAAACAAGTTAACCTCAAAGTCCTAATTTTTTTTTGTTTTGGTTTTTAATTTTGTATTTTTTTTTTTAAGACAGGGTTTCACTATGTAGTTCAGTCTGGCCTCAAACTCATGGCAATCCTCCTGCTTCAGCCTACCAAGTGTCGGGACTGCAAGCATGAACCATCATGCTTGACCAAAGTCTTAGTTTTCATTTTAGGTAACTGAGTCCAATTTTTTAATGTTATTAAAACAACATTACATAACTAAAGTAGGCTAGGCATGAACCAATAGTGGGAATATATCATAATCCAATCTAATAATCCAATTATATGTACCTGAAGACCAGTTTTTAATGTTACTGCAAATGTTTTTATAGCATATAACAATGATTTATAACATGCATGTCAAAATATAATATTTTATAATGCACTTGAAGCCCAAATTTTCTATCATTTGTAATTAGTTTGTTTGCAGGACCCTTAAACTAATATTGAAAAAACTTACCATCAATATCAATAATCTTTAGTGCCTGTAGAATTTCTGAATCACTTATCAAAATCTTCAAGATAGGAAGGACCTTTGGCAGATCATTCACGTAAATCTTACCACTTCGAATTTTACTAAAAATTTTACAGGCTTTATGAAGTGCTGCACACATGTAACAAAACATTCAATCAATTCAAATGAATAATTATCCTTATTCTCCCCTATCTTTAAGAAAAAGTGGTATCACTAAAAGAAAAAAGAAGAGTCAAGTTCTGTTTTACAGACTCCCTACTTTAAACCCTTATATATTTAGGTAGATTTGGAGCCAGTGAAAAACTGTCAAAAAAGTCACAAAAGAACCACATGGGAAAAGGCAGTCACAAGTTTACCAAGAAATATTAAATTCCTCCTTTACCCCATACAACTTAGTATGTATCTCAGCCAAGGCTCTGGGTATTGTGACTGTTTACATTGTCCATATCCTTCACTGAACTGTCTGTTTCTAGAGAGAAACATTTTTCTTTCTTCTGTTTCTAGTGCTACTTTAGAATGTTCTCCAAAAAAAATCTGTTGAACTGAATTTGGGTTAGTTCAATAAATAGTAAATTGTGTTATCAGAAAAGATGCAATAGATAACAACCTTAAATGCAAAATAAAAACTGAGCATAGTGACTTTAACAATAGATTTATTGCAGTGATGGTGATAGAATCTGGAAATCAAAAAAAAGAAAGAATAAGAGGTAATTAATAAAAACTACTCAAGAAGCTTCTCTGAAAAATGTTGAGAATAAAATTTACAAAATACAGGTCCTGTGGAAGCAGGAGAAAATAGAATGCAAATCAGAAGTGAAAGCATTAGTTTAGTGAAAGGTAACCTTTCCCAAAGAGATGAAAGGTAAGGATATGGATAGTGTTAAAGGTAAGTTTACAGGAAGGAACAGCAATGATGTAGGAAGATTTTTCCCAACAGTCTTTATTAACATGCTATGAAAGAGCAAAGCCACATGATTCAGCAATCCCACTTCTTGAAATCAGGATTTCAAAGAGATATTACCATTTTTATGTTAGTGGAAGCACTACACAAATAGACAATATATGAAAACAACCTGAATGTTTATCAAAAGATAATGGATAAAAAGTGTGGGCATATATAATAGACTATTAATTGGTCTATTAAAAAGAAGGAAATTCTGTATTACTCAATAACATGGATGAGTCTGGAGGATATTATAATATGAAATATTCCAATTACAGAAGGACAAATACTGTATACTTACCCTTGTATAAGATATATAAAAGTAAAACTAATGAAGAAAAAAATAGAATTGTGGTTACTAGGGGCTGAGGAGAAGAAAAACAGGCAAGATGCTAATCAATGAGTTAAAATTTCAGTCAGCACAATTAAGTTCTAGAGAGCAACTGTACAATAATGTGCCTACAGATAACAATACTATATAGCACACTTAAAACTCTGATAAAAAAAAATCTTGTAAACCAAGACCTGTCATGTAAAGGTACAAGACCCCAGTGATGAATGTAACTGTACTGTATACCTAAAATGTACCAATAAACTCAATGAGAAAAAATAAATAAATAAATCTCTGGCCCTGTTGGTGATTTTAAAAAAATGTTCTTACTAAAACTTTCTAAAGAAATAGAAATATTCACTTTCATAGATATCAGAAAAATCACATTTTAATATTTTAATTAAAGAATCATTTTTCAAATTTCAGTGACTTCCGGTAAGATGACACAATGGAAAGCAGCACAGAAACAGCCTCTCCAATACTTGGAATCCAGACACTGGAATATACCAACCTGGGGAAGAAAAGAGGGCAGTGGGTCCCCAAGACCCAGCAAAGATGTTAAGCAAGAATTAGAACCCACAGGAGAGTAAAGAGAGGGACCACAATGCAGAAAAGAGAGGTGGCTAGTGGTATTCTCTCACTGAGCCTTGGCTGGAGGGTGGGGGGAGCTCAAACCTGCACAGGTACAGTGACTACTGGCAACTCCAGAGGCCTCCAGGAAGAAATGCACCAGTGGAATAGAGCAGTGTACATTGTAGACTGCAGCAGCTGGTAAGTAATTTGGGTTAGGATACATCCCAAGAGAGGGGAACTGGCTGGAAGCCATTTTAGAAAAGGACCAACTGAACTCAGAACTCTGAAAAGCTACAGATTGTCTCCATCTAGCAGCTCCAAGTGTCTGGGAGAGGTGCAACAAAGTTCAACCCAGCAGGAGGTCAGAGAACAGAGTTTAAACTGGCAGGAGTCACTCAGAGTGCTTTAGGCTGAAAAACTCTGGTCCCAGCCTCACAGACAGAAACCAGAAGCAGCCTGAACTTCACGGAAATAAAGGCTCAGATTTGCTGAGATTATCCACCACTGTCATAATTCTACTGCTGGCATACTGGGATCAATCAATATGAATTTGGGCTCTGTCTGCCCCCTCTGTCAACCAGTGACAGGAGAGACATTCCCTGGGGTGGACATTTATTTTTTGGCTTTAATTGCTTTTTTTTTTTTTTTCTATTTTTCTCTTGCTGTTGATTGCTCTTGTTTTTATGAGTGAAAACATTCTTTCTACTTTTTTCTTCTATTTCTTCCTTCTTTCACCTGTCTTCACCACTTCTCAAAGCTTGCATAATCTTCCTTTGTCCTCTAGCCTTGCTTCTAAACTCTTTCTCTTCTTTTGTTTTACTATTTTTTCCCTTAAGCCTTTTTAAAATTTTCTCCCATACAGGTAAAATCACCATATTGAAGGGACACAATTTTCTGGTTTATTTTTAGATTTGGTTATATACTTACAAATCCTGTTCAAATGCTTAAAGGTGCCAAATTAAGTTACCAGTTTGTAATTTTCTAGGGGTGTTTAATGCTATTGTTATTACTGATTATACTACTTAACCAAGGTGACACAATTTTTTGTGCTAACTAGTTGTTCTTCCTTGTATGCCAAGACTGAGATTGCCTTAGGATCATAAACAATACCACACACTACTGCCAAAGAACCAGGAGGTAGGCCAAATATGCAGCAATTTCTCATCCCCAATAAATTGAAAAAGAAGGATCTTGCAAAAGACTCAACATTCAAAAGATGGCTATACCTAGAAGTCATTTCTAAGTAGTCATTTCCTAGGGTTTCTCAATACTAGCAATAAAGATACCCATCATAAACAATATACAACCATCAATACAGGAATTAAACTCGAAAAAAATAGAAAATGAGAAGTCATAAAAGCAAGATGCAACCTGAGATTTCCAGGTCAACCCAAGGGGCAATGAAGGGGAACAATTTGAAAGCCACCCATCTGGACTCTCTGAAGTGGTAACAGCAGAATACAAAGCAAATAAATAAGGTTCTAGAAAAAAAATCAAATCAGCAATAATTTCTCAAATATCTTCAGAAGATGATGACCAACACCTGCTAGATGATTCAAAGAAGAAAAAGATGATTGATCAGAGTCAATGAAAAAGCAGGAGATAGAGAAAATGACATTTTTAAAAAACCTGTCCATAGAAGTAATGGCAGAAAACTTCCCAAGCATGGAAAAAGAGTTTGACATACAGATAAAGTGAGGTATACACAATACCAATTAGCCATGACTGAAAAAAAAAATCTACACCAAGGTATATAATAGTCAGGATTCCAGAAGTTCAACACAAGAACAGAATATTAAAAGCAGTTACAAAAAAGCAAATCCCTTATAAAGGAAAGCCCATCACAGTTGCAGCAGATTTCTTTAAACTTTTAAGTCAACTTCACAAACTTTTAAGTCAAGGAGAACTTTCAGTGAACTATTTCAAGCCCTAATAAAAAGCAACCTCCAACCCAAAGTGATGTACCCCACAAAACTATCTTCCAAAATTGATGGAGAAATTGGTACCTTAGAGGACATAGAGCCAGATTTAGCACCATGTGGCTTTGCCTCTACCACAGATATATAGAATATCTCCAAATACATCATTCTCTAAAACATAACTTTGTCTTATTGATTGCAAAGTACTGTTTATAAACAAAACATATATATGAAATATTAATTTTATTAAAGAAGTTTGGAGATTATAATTATAGCATTTAAGCTGGAGTCTGTATTGGATAATTAAGCACTAAGCTTTTCAAATGATTTTAAAGTCACATTTATTTGCCTCTTTATTTTGATGATGGCTTGACTTATTTTCTAAAGTAAAATCACTAACCTTGTGCAATGGTAGCAGGAAATTTATGTGAGGTGTATTGTATGATTGTGCTTTAGCCTGAACAGATATATTTTAAATTATAAAAGGCACATATTAAAGTACAAAGAAGTATAAGTTCATGCTGCCTACTTCAAAGAGAACATACAATCTTCATAACTGATTAACACTATGCCAATGATTCGGGGATTTAAATTAATCCTGTGGGTCAGAACACCAGAAATACTCATGTTAATTTTCATCTAAGATATTTATTCTCTAACATTCTCGGTACATACAAAATACAGCAATGTCAATATCCAAAAGAAAGCCATTATCATGTATATGCTGGTCATCATGATCAGTAAGAAACAGTTGTTTTTTTAAAAATAAACAATTGTTAAGACCAGCAAGAAACGCCCACCACTCGGCCAGGCAGGGACCTCGCAGCCCCTACTCCTCCACCTCCAGCACCCCAGGCCTCCATCCCAGCACACCAGTGAGAAACGCCCAATGCTCAGCAGCATGGGTGACACTGCAACATCTATCATCCCCTGCACTCATTCTGTTCTCAGGTCTCCTGGCTGTGCGAGTACCTGGATTCACACTGCAGAGACACAGGTGGTCATAAAGGCCATATATATTACTCAGCTCCAGAAGATACAACAGAAGTGAACAAAAGCAGTAAAGGCACATCAGACCTCTGTAGTTGGTAAGCTGGGGGGATCACCACCTTCCAGCAGAACTTGGATTATCTTCAGGGGAAGGGCAGTGGGAACCTTCAGTAGAACCTTGCAGAATTCAACTCTGCAGGAGGTCAGGAAGCCCTATTTGGGCCTTGCAACCAGAATTCAGCCTGAACTAGGGGTCTGCCATTGGCTTGCTAAGACTAACTGCCTTAGTTCTGAACATCACCACCCACATTATCTAATGTGACAGCAGAGATATACCCTGAAAGAGGCTCTTAAATTTTTTATTCTTTCTTTTCCTCTTATTTCTAATTTTTATTTTAAAACTTTTATTTTTTCCCATTCAGCAAACTCTTTCTTTTTTCTTTCTTCTTTTTCCCACTCGCCTCTTGCTCCTCCACATTATTCTTCATCTCCCTTTTTGTTCCTGTAGCTGCCCTAATTGAGATTTCTTCTTTCTTTTCCTTTTCTTCTCCCCTTTTTCTTCACTCGATGGTCATTAGTTTCAAAGGAAAGTGAATACAATTTGTAGCTTCCCTATTTCTGTTAAATGTTCTATTCTTGTCTTTGTTCTTGCACTCTGTCTTTCCCTCTTATCTTCAACAGTTTCCTAGAGTTTGCATGATCATCCTTTGTCCTCTGGCTTCACTTGAAACTTTCTCCTATTCTTTTACCTATCTATTCCTCTCCTCCCAACTCCTTCTAAGTCCCCATCCTGAAGGGTAAAGTTGCTATATTGGAGAGTTTATTCACTATAAACATATTTTGGGCTGGTCCTCGATTTTGATTCAATTCATATGGTAAAGGTTATAGATTAATAACTAGTACAAATGGTCAATTTTGAAGCTGTTCTTGATGCTACTGTGTTGCTGATTGTATCAACTAAGCAAAAGGGTTGTGATTAATTTAATGAGTTGCCCTTTTGTGAAAATGAGAGTGTCTCTGAGTCATTAGAGACTCAAAACCTAAAGAGCAGCTGTATCAGGAAGATTGAAATACAAATCCAGGAATTAAACCAAGGACAGCCCAACAACAAAAATAAAAATGAGAAAACACTTTAAAAAAGACACAAATACAGACTTCCAGTTCACCAACAGCAAATTCTAGGGGAAATGAGGTGGAAAAGTCTGACAGTCAATCACCAGGATACCCTGAACTCATACCACAGGAAGGAACAAAACAGATCAATCGGGCCCTAGAAAAATTCAAAACAGAAATAATTTCCCAGATAACTACAGACATGGTGAGCACAATGAAAGACATGATTAGAGACTCTAGAACAGAAACAGACAAAAAAACAAACAAACAAACAAAAAAACAGATGAGTTCAGGACTATGATAGAAGCCACAAATGCCCAGTATAGGAAAAGAAACGGAAACCTTAAATGCCCAACATAGGAAAGAAATGGAATCCATGAAACAGATTCAGATATCAAGGAGATTAAAAACTCTACTGAAAGTATTTGCAGAAGAATGAATCAATGTGAAGATAGAATTTCAGATATAGAAGATAGGATTGTAGTCAGTGACCATGGAAAGAGAGATCTCTTAAAAACACTAAGGGATCATGAGAAATCGATCCAACAACTCCTAGATGATGCAAAGAAGAATAACATAAGACTGATAGGAATCCATGAAGTAGCAGGAGAAAATACAAATGACTTAAAAAATCTGTTCACAGAATTAATGACAGAAAACTTCTCAAACAGAGGAAATGAATTTGACATACAGATAATAATAGTCAAGATCCCAGAAAGCCAACAGAAAAACAAAATACTGCAAGCAGATAGAGGAAAGAAACAAATTACATATAAAGGAAAGCCCATCAGAATCACAGCAGAATTTTCAACACAAACCCTCGGGTCAAAGAGAGCCTGGAGTGAGGTACTTCAAGCCTTAAAAGAGAATAACCTCCAACTTAGACTGATGTATCTCTTTTAAAATGGTTGGGGAAATAAGATACTTCAGTGACCTGTGAAACTTCATGAATACCATACCAGCACTCCAAACAATTCTAAACAATATCGTAGAAAAAGACAACACCATGAGGCCCAAAAGAACAAATCAATTATGCAAAGCAAGAAACTAATGGGAGAGGGAGAAAAATTAAAGAGAGCCAAGAACAGGACAATAAAATGGCAAAGTTAAGTCAATACATATCAGTTATAACCATCAATGTCAATGGCCTCAATTCACCAATCAAAAGAAACAGACTGGCAGAACAGATTAAGAAGTGAAACCCAACAATATTTTGTATACAACAAACATACTAGTTCAAAAAGAAACTCAGACTGAAAGTGAAAGGATGGAAAACAGTTCTCTGTGCAACAGGAGCCCAGAAAAAATCAGGGGTAGCTACCTTATTCACAGACAAAGTAAATTCCAAAACAAAAACTGATGAAGAGAGACAAAGAAGGCCACTACATCCTTGTAAAGGGAACAATCCAAGAGGGAGAGATGACAATAATTAATATATATGCACTGAATATGAATGCCCCCATCTTTATAAAACAAATATTAAGGGACATGAAAAACCAAATAAGCACTAATACAATTGCAGTGGGGGACCTAAATATCCCACTGTCACAAATAGACAGATTATCTAGACAAAAAAAGTCAACAATGAAATATTAGAACTGAACCAAACTTTTGAACAAATGGGCTTAATAAATGCCTACAGTGTTCCACCCCACAAAAAGAGAACATACATTCTTTTCAGCTGCACATGTGTCATTTTCCAAAATAGATCACATACTAGCTCATAGAACATGTTTAAATAAATACAAAGGCATCAAAGGTATTCCATGTATATTATCAGACCATAGTGCAATTAAGCTGGAGATCAATAGCATAAGAAACTGTAAGAACTCCACAAACACATGGAGATTGAACAACACTCTTCTGAACAATCAATGGGTCACAGAGGAAATTAAAGAAGAAATTAATCAGTTTTTACCAATAAATGATGATGCCAATACAACATACAGGAATCTGTGGGACAAAATGAAAGCAGTTCTGTGTGGAAAACTTATAACAGTGAATGCCCACACTAGGAAAACAGAGCAAACTCAAATAAAGAATCTAATGATGAATCTGAGGCTCCTAGAAAAAGAAGAGCAAGAAAAACCCAAAGCTCATACAAGGGAGGAAATTATAAAGATCAAAGCAGAAATCAATGCAATGGAAACTAAGAGAATGATAAAAAAAAGTCAAATGAATCAAAGAGTTGAATAAATAAAATTGATAAACCCTTAGCCAGCCTTGTTTAAAAAAGGAAAGAAGACTGATTCCCCTGAACCAGCACCAGGAGGGTGAGTTTTGCAACATCAGCCCTGGCTTGGACTCAGAGGCTCCTCTGCTGTGCAGCCTGGCCCAATCTACGGGCCTCCCCTGGAGCTGCGCCTTTTCCAGTGGGCTACTGATTCCCCCCGAAGGTAGCCACGCAGGCACTGCTGAGCACCCCCCACTCCCAGCTCTTAGATCCCCTGATTAAGCCAGTCCTTGGACGCACTCTGCAGAGGCATGGTGGGCTATAAAGGGTGGTGATTGATCCTATTGTGTTCCTGATTGTATCAATTGGGATAAAGGATAGGGATTGATTTGATGAGTTGTTTTCTCAACTACGAAAATGAGAATGGCTATGAGTCATTAGAGAATCAAAGGCTGGGACGCAATGATATCAGGAAGATTTAATGACCCAGAGATTGAATCAAAGGCAACCCAACAGCACAAATAAAGATGAGAAAACACTTAACCAAGACACAAAGACAGACTTCCAGTCCACTAATGGCAAACAGTAGGGGAAAGGAGGATGAAAAATCAGATAGTGAAACACGAGGACACTCAGAACTCATAGCACAGGATGTAACAAAACTGATCGATCAGGCTCTAGAAAAATTCAAAACAGAAATTATTTCCCAGATAACCATAAAGATGGTGAGTAAAATGAAAGATATGATTTGAGACTCCAGAACAGAAACTGACAAAAAAAAATAGATGAACTTAGGGACATAACAGAAACCATGAAGGCCCAGAATAAGAAAATGGAAACAATGAACACCCAACATAGGAAAGAAATGGAATCCATTAAACAGATTCAAACAGATATCCAGGAGATTAAAAATTCTAGAAAAGGAAAGAAAAGTCTCAGGTCCATGAAATTAGGAATGAAAACAGTGAAGTCACAACAGATCTAACAGAAATCCAGAGGATCATCAATAACTACTTCGAGAACCTATATTCTAATAAAATGGAAAACACAGAAGAAATGAACAGATTTATAGATACTTACGAATTACCAAAGTTGAACAAAGAAGATAAAAAAATTCTAAACAACGCAATTACAATCAGTGAAATTGAAAACATAATTAAAAGTCTAACAACAAAGAAAAAGCCCAGGCTTCACTGCTGAATTATACAAAATAGTTAGAGAAGAACTACTGCCACTACTCTTAAAACTGTTCCGTGAAATTGAAAGGGAAGCAATACTTACAAATTCATTTGTGGAAGCAAGTGTTACTTTGATTCCAAAACCAGGGAAACACCCAGCTAAAAAAGAGAACTACAGGCCAATCTCCTTAATGAATATAGAAGCAAAAATCCTCAATAAGATATTGGCAAACAGAACACAGAGGGTCATCAAGATCACACACCCTGACCAAGTTGGATTTATCCCAGGGATGCAAGGATGGTTCAACATATATAAACCATTAAGTGTAATACACTATATTAACAGTAAAGGACAAAAACCATATGATCCTCTCAATAGAGGCAGAAAAAGCATTCGACAAAATCCAACACCCATTCATGATAAAAACCCTGCAAAAAATTGCAATAGATGGTCAATATCTCAACTTAATAAAGGCTATCTATGAAAAACCAACAGCCAACACCATATGAAATGGCCAAAAACTGAAAACCTTCACTCTAAAATCAGGAACAAGTTAAGTATGTCCATTATCACCACTCCTGTTCAATATAGCTCTGGAAACATTAGCCACAACAATTAAACAAGAGAAAGAAATTAAAGCAATAAAGATAGCAAAGGAAGAAGTTAAACTGTAATTATTTGCATATGATATGATACTCTACATAGAAGACCCAAGAAACTCTGCCAAAAGACTACTAGACTTAATTGACACTTTCAGCAGAGTAGGTGGATACAAGGTCTACACTAAAAAAACAATAGCCTTCTTGTACACAAATAAGAGACTCACCGAGAGGGAAATTAGGGAAACAATTCCTTTCACAATATCATCCCAAAAAATGAAGTACCTAGGAATCAATCTAACAAAGGACACATAAGACCTCTACATTGAAAACTATCATACTCTAAAAAACAAGATCGAACAGGATGTAAAAAAAAATGGCCATACTACCAAAACTGCTATACAGATTCAATGCAATCCCAATTGAAATTCCAACAGTATATCTCACAGAACTAGAGAAAATAATACAAAAATTCATTTGGAACCAGAAGACACCTAGAATAGCAAAAGCAATTCTAGGCAACAGAGACATGACAGGGGGTATCACAATTCCCAACTTGAAATTGCACGACAAAGTCACTGTGATAAAAACAGCATGGTACTGGCAAAGAAAAAGACCTGAGGATCAGTGGAACAGATTGGAAGACGCAGAAAAACTCCAGATGTACTCAGCTACCACTTCTTTGACAAAGGAGCCAACCATCCTCACTGGAGGAAAGATAGCCTCTTTAATAAATGGTGTTGGAAAAATTGGATTTCAACCTGCCAAAGATTACAACTAGACCCTTATCTTTCACCATGCCCTAAATGAAAATCCAAGTGGATTAAAGATCTAAACATTAAAACAGAAACTCTAAATTTGCTAGAAGATAGGCAAAACTCTCAAAGACATTGGCAAAGGAAAGGACTTTATGAACAAATTCTCAGTAGAACAGGAACTAGCACAAAGAATCAAAAACTGGGATCTCATCATAGTAAAAAGTTTCTGCACTACAAAAGAAAGTACCAACAGAGCTAAGAGACAACCTTCAATGTGGGAAAAAATTTTTACCAGCTGCTCCTCAGACAAAGGACTATTATCTAGAATATATAAAGAACTCAAAAAAATCAGGCCTCCAAAATATAAAGACCTGGTTCAAAATGGGCATCTGAAATGAAGAGACATTACCAGATAAAGAAGTAAAAGCAACAAATAAATATATGAAAAAGTGTTCCATATCACTGGTCATTCGAGAGATATAGATGAAAACACTGAGATTCCACCTCACCCCACAAAGAATGGCTGCTATCAAGAAATCACACAATAACAAATGTTGGCGGGGTTGTGGGGAGAAAGGAACCCTTCTCCATTGTTGGTGGGAGTGCAGACTGGTGCAACCACTATGGAAATCAATATGGAGATACCTCAAAGAACTAGGATTAGAGGTTCCATTTGACCCAGCCATCCCTCTGCTGGGGAACTTTCCAAAAGAATTAAAAGAATCATATCACAGTGATATATGCATACCCATGTTTATAGCGGCACAGTTTGTAATAGCTAAAACTTGGAAACAGTCCATTTTCCCATCAGTTGGAAACTGGATAAAGAAGATGTGGTTTTTCTATAAAATGGAATACTACTCAGCCATAAAGAACAAGAAATTAGATTCATTCATAGGAAAATGGATACATATTGAGGATATACTCCTAAGTGAAATAATAAGTCACACATATATAAATACCGAATAGTTTCTCTGGTGTGAAAACTATAATAGTACATAAGATCCTAATAAGATAATTGACAATGTGAAATAGGAAGAAAAGGGGGAAAATGGGAAAGTGGGAAGGGTAGGGGAAAGGTAATAAGAGAAAAGAAAAATATGAGAAAATGAAAAAATGGAAATAAAGTGTTTGTAAATAGGGGAGGGGGATGGGGGCTGAAGGGAGGGCAGGAGTTGGGGAAAAAATGAGAACCAAGTCCTGTCATGTAAAGGTTCAAGATCCCAATGATGAATGTAACTGTACTGTATACTTAAAAAGTACCAATAAACTCAATAAGATGAAAAAAAATTTAAATAAACTATTGTTCCCTTCAAAAAAAGCTAATGGTGAATTAGATAGTTTCAAGACAAAAAACAACTGAAGAAATTCATAACCACCAACCAGCACTCCAAAATATTCTGAAGGAAATTCCACAAAGAGATAACAAAGACTTCAAGAAACCCCAACAGAAGGAATCCACCAGGAAAGCCAAGTTATTAAACATAGATGAAAGGGGATCAACAACAGGAAAATCACATGGAAAGGATAAGTCAATATATATCAGTTATAACCATCAATGTAAATGGTCCCAATTCACCAATCAAAAAAACAGAATGGCAGAATTGATCAAGAAACATGATCCAACGATATGCTCCATAAAAGAAACACATTTAACTCAAAGAGAAATTAGTAGACTGAAAGTCAAAAGATGGAAAGCAATACTCCATATAGCAGGAACCCAGAAAAAAAGGGGGTAGTTATTCTATTTGCAGACATAGTAGATTTCAAGCCAAGACTGATTAAGAGAGACAAAGAATGTCACTACATTCTTGTTAAGGGAGCTATCCAAGAGGAATATATAACAATTATAAATATATATGCACCAAATACCAGTGCACCCAACTATATAAAATAAATATTAACACAATTGTAATGAGGTGACCTCAATACCTCACTGAAACAAATACACAGACCAACTAGACAAAAAATCAACACAGAAATATCAGAACTGAACCAAATTTCTGAACAAATGGACTTAGTAGATATCTACAGAATGTTCTACCCCACAACATCAGAATATACATTCTTCTCAGCTAAATAGGGGAAGTTCTCCAAATCAGGCCACATACTAGTGTGGGAATTTGTGAAGGGAATTATAACTTAGCAATAACTGATAGGAAATTCTTCTGTAAAACATCACTGGCAGAGAAAAATGTTTCCCTAGTTCTCTCAGTAACCACTGTCGAACTCAGAGACCTGTGACCTGATGACTCCACAGGTAGTGAGAAAGAAATGGTTAACAAAGCACAGCTGGATTGTTTGCAGTAACCCTGTGGGCACAGTTGTTAAATGATGGAGCCCTCCTTTCTCAGTACTATCTGATAAGGATAGGTGTACTCTTTAATGTGAGACTTGGTAGACAGCACCGGAGACATGCAAAAATGCCAATGGTGTTTCTGTAGGAGTTAAAATGTAAACTAAGGATCACAACTTTAGTGACAGACTGCCTGTCTTGAAATGTATAAAGACCTACTTTCACAGACAAAGAACTGTCAATCACCAAGAGGAGGAATAAAGTGCTGTTCAATCTCCAGGCTCTTTTCTTTAAAAGTTGGTGCTCTCTGGGGGCTCTGGTCTCCCTCAAGAGAGACCAACAACATACTAGCTCATAGACATACTTATGTAAATGCAAAAGAATTGAAATTATCCCCTTCATATTATTAGGCTATAGTGCAATGACATTGGAGCTCAATGGCAAAAGAAACCAAAAAAACTTCATAAAAACATGGAAATGAACTAACACCTTCCTGAACAAACAATGGGTCACAGATGAAATTAAAGAAGAAATCAGCTTTCTACAATTAAATGGTAAAGCCAACACAATATACCAGAACTTATGGGATGCAATGAAAACAGTCCTAAGAGGGAAATTCATAGTAGTAAATTCCCATATCAGAAAACAGAGCAAGCTCAAATAAACAACCTAATGTCAAACCTCAAATTTCTAGAAAAAGAAAAGCAAGTCAAGCCCAAAGCTTGTACAAGGGAGGAAATTATAAGGATCAGAGCAGAAAAATTAATGCAATGGACACTAAGAAAACAATATATAGAATCAATGAAATGAAGAGCTGATTCTGTGAAAGATTAAATAAAAGTGACAAACCCTTATCCAACCTTGTCAAAAAAAGGAAAGGATAGACTCAAACCCATGCAAAGAAAAGGGTGAAATTACAATGAATACTGAAGAAATCCAGAAAATAATCAATACCTACTTCGAGAACCTGTATTCTAAAAAGATGGAAAACAGAATAAATTGACAGATTTCTAGATACATACCAATTATCAAAGCTGAATTAAGAAGATATAAAGATTCTAAATAACCTAATATGAGATTATGAAACTGAAGATGTAATTAAAACCTAGCAACAAAGAAAAGCTCAGGTCCTGATTGTTTCACAGCTGAATTCTACAAGAAATTTAGAGAAGAACTAATTCCACTACTCCTCAAACTCTTTAATGAAGTTAAAAGGAAACAATATTCCCAAAAATCATTCCTGGAAGCAAGTATTTCCCTGATATCAAAACCAGAGAAAGACCCAACCAAAAAAGAGAACTACAGGCCAACCTCCCAAATGAACACAGACACAAAAATCCTCAATAATATACTGGCAAACAGAATGTAACAAATCATCAAAAATATTATATACCACTATCAAGTAGGATTCATCCCAGGAATGCAGAGATGTTTCAACATGAGCAAATCAATAAATGTAACATATATTACGAGCCAAAGACAAGAACCACATAATCATTGCAATAAATGCAGAAAAAGCATTTGACAAAATCCAACACCCATTCGTGATTTTTAAAAACCCTACAGATGGTCTTTATCTCAATCTGATGAAAACCAACTATGACAAACCAAAAGCCAACAGCAAAAACTGAAAGCTTTTACCTTAAAATGAAGACTGAAAGCCTTCACTCTGAAGCTTTCACTCTAAAATCAGGAAAAAGATAAAGATATCCACTATCACTACTCCTCTTCAATATAGTTCTGGAAACATTAGCCAGAGCAATTAGACAAGAGAAAAAATAAAATAAAAACAGTAATGAAAAATAGTAAGGGAAGAAACTAAACTATCATTCTTTGTGATGACTTGATACTCTACATAGAAGACTCCAAAACCTCCACCAAAGGACTTCTAGATTTAATAACCAAATTTAGTAGAATAGTATATAAAGTCAACACTCAAAAATAAATAGCACCAGGCATGGTGGTGCATGCTTGTAATTCCAGAACTCAGGGGGCTGAGGCAGGAGGATTGCTTTGAGTTCAAGACCAGTCTGGGCTACACAGTGAGTTCCAGATCAGTCTCAACTACATAGTGAGACCCTGTCTCAAAAAACCAAATAAATAAATAAATAAATAAATAAATAAATAGCATTTCTGTACGCAAATAAAACTCACTGAGAGAGAAATTAAGGAAATCACACCTTCCATAGTAGCATCCAAAAAATGAAATCCTTAAGAATCAATCTAATGAAGGAAGAAGACCTCTAAATTAAAAACTAGAATACTCAAAAAGAAGATGAAAGAAGATATGAGAAAATGGAAAGATATTCACTGTTCTTGGGTAGGAAGAACCAATATAGTGAAAATGGCCATACTCTCAAATTGTTATACAGATTTAATGCAATCCAGATCAAAATACCAATAGCATACCACAAAGAAATTAGAGAAAAAATCAATAATTCATTTGGAACCAGAAGAGACCTAGAATAGCAAAAGCAACTCTGGGCAACAAAAGCAAGGCAGGAGGCCTCACAATCCATGACTTGAAATTATACTACAAAGCTACACTGATTTAAAAAAAATATCATGGAACAGGCAAATAAATAGACTCAGGAATCAATGGAACAGATTAGAAGATGCAGAAGCAACTCCAAACACATTCAGCCACTTCTCCTTGGGCAAAGGGACCAACACATTCATGGGAAGAAAGCCTCTTTAATAAATGGTTTTGGAAAAGTTGGCTTTCCACATGCTAAAGACCAAAAGTAGATCCATGTCTCTCACCATGCAATAAACTAAAATAAAAAATGATCAAATATCCAAATATTAAAAAAGAAATACTAAATCTGCTGGAAGATAGAATAGGTAGAACTCTTGAAGGCACAGGTGTAGGCAAACACTTTATGAACAAAACCTCAATCACACAGGGAATAAAAGAATCAACAACTGGAATCTCATCTTACTAAAAAGCCTCTGCACAGCAAAAAGAACCACCAACAAAATGAAGAGATAATTCACAGAGTGCGAAAAATATTTCGCCAGCTGTTCCTTAAAGGACTAATATCTAGAACATATAAAGATCTCAAAAAAATCAGATCCCTAAATTTAAAGATCCAATCGAAAAATAGGCTTCTGAAATGAACAGATACTTCTCAGACAAGAAAGTAGAAATGGAAATATGAAAAAAATTCAGCATCACTAGTCATTTGAGAGATTCACAGTAAAACAACATTGAGATTCCATCTCACTCCAGAAAGAACGGCTATCATCAAGTAATCAACCAATAACAAATCCTGGCAGGACTGTGGTTGGGACTATAGACTGGTGCAGCCACTGTGGAAATCAGTGTTGAGATTCCTCAAAAAACTAAAAGAAGAGGTTCCATTTGACCCAGTTGTTCTTCTTGGCATTTTCCCAAAAGAATTAAAAGCATCAAGCCACAGCAATATATGCACACCCATGTTTACAGTAGCACAGTTTGGAACAGCTAAATCTTGGAAACAGCCCAAATGCCCATCAACCAATGAATGGATAAAGATGTAGGGTTTTTTTTATATGATGAAGAACTATTCAGCCATAAAGAAAAATAAACTTCAGACATGTCTAGGTAAATAGATGTACTTTGACACCATCCTCTTAAGTGAAATACATCAGATATGCCTGTTGAAATATTGCATGGTTTCTCTGGTGTGAGAAACCAAAAGTTTAAGTAAGGACCAAAATGTGTAACAGATATTGTGAAATAGACAGAAAATGTTCAAATGGGAAGGGAAATAAAGGAGGGAGGAGGGGGAAAGAAAGAAAGGGAAAAGAAAAAAAAGAGAACAGAAGGAAAATGGAAATAAGGCTTTTGTAAATAAAGAGGGGAAAAGGTGTTGAAGGAAGGGAAAGAAACAAAAAGGGGGAAAAAAGAACCAAGATAATATCAGGTACAAATTCCATATGATGAACATTATTATTACGTATATCTAAAATATACCAATAATGTTAATTTTTTAAAAGATCTGTTGTTAATAAGTTCTACTGGCAAATGTGAAAAAAACTAATATCATTAAAGAAGGGAGAGAGGGTTGAGGATTTGAAGAAAATAATGAAGGTTTGGAAAAGGAATCAAAGAAACAGGAGAGACATCTGACCAAATCTTAAAGAGAATCTCAGCTGTGGTAAAGGTGGCTGAAGATAAAAATCATAGCATCACCAACCAAATGGGGAGGTCAAGGAAATAAAAATGTAAATGAAGAAAGCCAGAAGGGTAAGAGATGAATAGAGAATATGACTTGAAAGTCTGATATTTCAACATGATGACAATATTCAAAATGTGGCCAGGCGTGGTGGTGCACGCCTGTAATCCCAGCACTTGGGAGGCTGAGGCAGGAGGATCGCTGTGAGTTCGAGACCAGCCTGGGCTACATACTGAGTTCCAGGTCAGTCTCATAAAAAAAAAAAAAAAAAAAAAAAAAAAAAAAAAAAGCTGTGGACATCAGTGCTGGTTATAAAAATAAAAGTAAAAGTAAAATAATTAGTTTTGAAAAGTATGAAGCTAGAGTAGTCCATTTGAACACTAAAGATAGTGATGATTAGATTTAAGAAAGAAAAAATGGCAAATTACTTCACAAATATATAGGAGAAGCCCTAGTTGTAAAGGTCAGTGTCAAAAAGTAAAGGATCACTAAGCCTTAAAATTAAGGTACCAAGGACTATATTCCAGTGAAACTAGTTATTATAATGCTTACTAATTTACACATCTTATGTAATCCCATTTGTTAAAAAAAAATTAAACTTAACTAAATAGATATATATGTAATTTTCCCATATATAATATTTTCCCATCCTATATATAATACAGCAAAAGATATTCATGGACCAAACTATTTGCTGTTGCTGTCTCATGGCCTGAAACATTTCCTATATCATGTAATATTAACTAGTAGTATAAGCCACAAGGAGCAGAGAAAGAGACACTAACTATGGAAAAAGCACATAATCAGGAAATATATTCAATAAATTCTAAACTGTCTTATTACCACTTAATTCTTGTGAATATAAACATCCTTGGGGTAGTTCTTCATATAATGTGAGGTAGAGGTTAGAAAGCATTTCCTTTCTCCTGTCAAAGAAACAGCCACATTACAAAGCAATAAAGAAAATATATAAAATACCACTTAAAAATACCAGCAAACCTACCAATAATCTGGAATTCATTAAGAACCTTTCTCTTTTTTTTTTGTACCTGGGAGAGAACTCAGGACCTTGCGCTTTTGAGGCAGGTGGCAGAACCACTGAGCAAAATCTCCAGCCCCCATAAGAACCTATCTTTAAAAGCTTTCAATTGATAAAGAGCTCTATATTCTTCACCCTACAATTCTCACTTTGTTTCTTTTAAACAATATACCTCTATAGAATTTACCCTAGAAAATACATAGTTCCCATGACCCACTAGTCTTTGGCTGTTGTCCAATTTTTCCTACTCTTAATAGAAGACA
Organism: Fukomys damarensis; assembly: GCF_012274545.1. Classification (NCBI taxonomy): domain Eukaryota; kingdom Metazoa; phylum Chordata; class Mammalia; order Rodentia; family Bathyergidae; genus Fukomys; species Fukomys damarensis. The sequence continues at coordinate 48,361,974 of NW_022900935.1, read as the reverse complement.
AAATATTTTTAAAGTTATTATAATAAGGTACACATAAACATCTTTAAGCAGCCAAATAATCCCAGATTTCATTGCCTTTCAGTAAAATTATCTGGGAAAGATTCATTTAATCCTATAATATGTAAATAACTGAAATCATATGATGCTATCATGGGAATAAATTTTAAGAGTCCACATAGTACAAGAGTCTTGTACGGAAGTGGAAAATAAGGCCCAGAGATGCAAAGTGAATCTTACAATAGGATGTGAGATCAATTAGGACTTGATCTAGTCTTCCAATCTCAAGTACAATTCTCTTACATGATTCTCCCTAAGATTATAGTCTCTTAATTTGCACAAACTATTAGACACTTGATATGTGGAATAGATAATCTGAGAGAAAAAAAAACCTTAAATTTGAACCCAACATTCAATATTCAAGGAACAAAATCAATGATTTAAATACCGAATAACTGAAGAAGGTGTACGAAGAGGTAATGAAGTCTTGCGAATGTTGTACTGGTTTGGCAAGTTGCCTAAAATGTTTTCTTTCCTAGTCATCTCCTTTGGCAGCCTCAAAGTGGGAAAGGTAACCTAGAGCCCAATGTAAGTATGTTAGTGCCTGAGATCAGCCTTTTTACTACAGCATTCTTGGACCATAAACCTCTGCATTTTATGTACACTTGTTCTTCTTAAATATGCAACTAATCATCTCCCAATTAATGTTCTTATAAATTTGTAGTAATAGATTTCATAGGAAAATACTGTAACCTATAGCACTTTGAGAAAATGACAACCACCAGACCTGGCTGTGTATATCAGCTTTAACTATATATGCAAAATTATATGGAGAACTTAATGCTTCTTGTCCTTTTGGCTAAGATTAGGTGTAAATTTATGTGGAGAGCCTAAATATACAGTTATTTAAATGATACAAGTAATTTTATTCTAAATTATCCTTATGATTGAGTAAAGTAACATTAAACTTAACATTACATATATAAACATGATTCAAAAGAGACAAATAGCTAGGTGGACAGAAGAATACCACTTTAAGGAGATCTTTTTCAAATGGGAAGGGGAACACAAGAGAAGCAGCAGGGAGAGAAGTAAGGGGAAAAAGATTTTAAAAGGAGAGAATCAAAGAAACAAATGGAAATAGAGCTTTTTCAAATGGGAAGGTGATCAAGAGTTGGAAGGAGCAGGGAGGGAAGAAAGGGGAAAAACTCAAAAAAGAATTAAAATGTGTTATTACATGTACAAACTCCCCATGATTAATGTAATGATTATGTACTGCAAACATGTAGTAACTAAAATACATAATAAAAATAACAAAAAGATGAGAACTCTAACTACAGGTGTCTTCAATTTTACATGGAACCTAGAGCCTTTAGTTTTAAAGACTATGCAGTTTGTGCAGAGAAAATTCTCAAACCATAACAAATTAACCGAAATTAGTACTGAGAACTCAAGTAAAGCCAGAATCTTCAAAAATTAATGTTCTCAGCAAGAGTGGGTAAATAGGGGAAAAAACTTAGCCCCACTGAAAGAACATGTAAAGTGTCTCTCTTTCTCAACTCCAAGCTAGAAATTAAAAAAAAAAAAAGATTATTTCTATTTAGAAGGAACCATATCTTAAGCTCATGAGTCCTAAATTCAAATCTACACTAAATAAATAGGCCAGAAAAAACAGAAACCAAAGAAATTCAGTTAAAGTGGTCCCATTGTGGTGGTCCATGCCTATAATCCCAGCACTATAGGAGGATGAGGCAGGAAGGTTACAAGTTTGAACGCTGCCTGGACAACTTACTGACATAGACCAGGTCTGAAAATAAAAAGTAAAAATGGGCTGGGGATGTAGCACAATGTGAATGCTCTGGGTTCAATTCGGTAGCACAATAAAAAGTGGTCTCCAGATTTGTAACATATGAAATACAAGAAAGATCATAAGATCCTAATGATATAACTGACAATGTGAAATAGGAAGAAAAGGGCTAAAGGTGTAGGGAAAGTGGGAAGGGTAGGGGAAAGGTAATAAGGGAAAAGAAAAAAAATGAGAAAATGAAAAAATGGAAATAAAGTATTTGCAAATAGGGAAGGGGGGAGGGAGGGGGTTAAGGGAGGGAAGAGACAAGGGGAAAAAATGAGAATCAAGACCTGAGGTACATGATCCCAACGATGAATGTAACTGTACTGTATACCTAAAATGTACCAATAAACTCAATGAGAGAAAAAAAATTTTTTAAGAAAGAAGCAAATACAAACTATTTTTTGCTGTTTTTTTGTTTTGTTTTGTACCGGGAATCAAATACAAATTCTTGTTAAATTCTTCTAAAGGAGAACAGACTGATCATGAGATTCCCACAGATGTAGATCAACTATATATGAAAGAATGACAAAACATATTACACACTCACAGACATAAGCTCACGTGACTGAGAATCACACAAAACAACAAACAAAAGATCCCCCAAGGACTCAGAATATTGGATTTTTCTGCTACTAATCTTGAAAGAACTATGGAACACCAGCAAAGAACACCATAAAAGGCAGAACTTAAGAATCACCAAATAAAATTTTAGAAGTTAAAAAGTAATTATTGAAATTGGGACAGGTTAAATTGAAGATTAAATTCAGCTGGACAGAAAATCAGTAAACTATAAAATAGGAGAAAATTACAAAAGAATACAAAAAGAGAAATAACTTTAAAATGTAAAGCAATGTTGCTATGGTTTGAATCGGGTGGTCTTCCCCAAAGGTCCATATGTTAAAGAACTGGTCCCTAGGCTGGTCCTATTGGAAGGCAGTAGAACAATGGAGAGATAAGGCCTAGTGGGAGATCCTCAAGGTCACTTGGGGCATTCCTCTGAAGGAAACTATGTGACCTCATTCTCTTTTTGCCTCACTCTTTGCTTCCTGATTCATGAGGGCAGTGGTTTGCTCTACCACATGCTTATGCCATAATGTGCTGCCTCATCCGAAGCCCAGAGAATGGAGCCACTTCATGTTGGACTGGAACCTCCAGAAATGGAAGCCCGCAAAAATTTTTTCTCTATAAATTCATTGCCTCGGGTATTTCATGATAGTGATAGAAGGCTAATGCAAATGTGAAAGAAAGTAGAAGAATGATAAGGCCTAATATAATTCTGATAAAAGAACCAAAAGGACAGTAAAAAAGATGGAGGGAGAGGAAATATTCCAAAAGATAATAAATTCAAATTCCCCAGAAATGAAGAAAGGACACTTTTTTTCCTCAGATTTAGGAAGCATAACAAATATCAAGACAGAGAAATAAATACAAATATACACCTACATATAGCATAGTGAAGGTAGTAGGCTGAATGGCAGATCCACAAAAAGATATGCTTATGTCCTAATCTCTGGAATTTATGAATGTGACCTTATTTGGAGAAAAATTCTTTGCAGATATGGTCAAGTCAAGGACCTCAAGACAAGGTATCCATAACAGACATGTTTATAAAAGTAAGGAAGAGGGACATCTGAGATACAGGCACATAAGGAAGCCACAAGAAAACGCATATGGAGATGGAGGCAGAGATTGGCATTATGCTGCCACAAACTTAAAGAGATGTTATTGTTAAAAGAGCAGAATGTTGAGAAAGCACACTGTAAAAAATAAATAAACAAATAACTTGCTTAATGGAGAAAGAAAAGTAGAACATGCATGATCTTCTGAAAAGTTTCCTTGTTCTATTTTCTGAAAAGAAAAAAATAAAAAGGAAAGTTGGTGCTGTGGCGATTGTTTGTAGTTCCCAGCTACTCCTCAGGAGACGGAGGCAAGAGTATCAGTTCAGCCCAGGAACTCAGAGCTAGACTAAAAAACATAGCAAGACAACTTATGTATATACATACATACACAAAAAAAGGAAAAAGAAGGCTCAAGAAGAGAAGAGGAAGAAGTAATATTTAAAGTTAAAATAGTCACATTTTTGGAGATGTAGGTCAGTGGTACAGTGCTTGCCTAACATATACAGGTCTCTAATTTCCAGCATCATAAAAAATTTTTAAGTGAAAATGTAAAAAAAATTTAAATAGTGACATTTCAATACTTGAACCAAAATGTACAAGTATGTTTGAGGACTAAGGACAACAGCTAAGGTAAAGGGAAAATTTCCAAATCTTTATTTACCTCTGTTCTTTTACTATGCAGATTAACTTGCAAACTTTTCTTTCTAACTTTTTTTTCTCCTGAAAAATCGGATTTTTCTTCTCTACATATGAATACTGATGCTTCATACCTAAATCACACAGAAATTAGAAAAAATCCTGAATCTTTTTCTTCTTTTCAGTTTTTAATTATGGAATCTTTCAAACATACACAAAAGTAGACAGAATAATGTGATCTTTTCATGTATCCATCACTCGGTTTCAACGATGGCAATCCTATTCCATCTACACCCTTATCCCTGATCACTGCCTTTACTATTCTGGAATGAGTTCCAGGGTCATGTAATTTCATCTGTGAAGATTTTAAATCTTTTTAAGGCTTTTTTCTTCAAAAAATATTTAAAACATCATTATAATACCAAAAAGAGACATTCCTTAATATCACCACATATATAATCAGTGTTCACATTTCCAGTTTTCTTCTGTCATAAAATGTCTCAACACTTTTTTTAGAAATAATAAGTGGTTTTATTGATGTCTTTTCTTCATTTCCCAATTCATTGCAACAAACAGTAAAATAAAGCAAGAACAAATTAAATAAGGAGATTATAACAATCAGAACTATTTCTCAATTGTGAAATGTCAGAAATAGAAAACAAACCAAAAAAAAAAAAAAGTTTTAAAAGTCGGGCATGGTGGCGCAGGCCTGTAATCCCAGCACTCAGGAGGCTGGGGCAGAAGGATCACTGTGAGTTCAAGACCAGCCTGGGCTACATAGTGAGTTCCAGGTCAGACTCAACCACATAGTGAGACTCTGTCTCAAAAAAAACAAACAAAAGGAAAAAAGAAATAGAAAACAAATAATTTTCCAAGAAGTCTATCAATGAGTGTTTCATTTTACTTTTTAGATGGTAAGACAGACTCAAAGAGGCACTCATAGATGACCATGAAGGAATATGACAAATTATTTAGTATATAATACAGTATACCTAAAATTATACATTATTGTAACATGTGTAACATATACATATCGTAACAGATCAGGATTCAATAAAATTCCCAATTCACAGTTGGTTAATATATCTTTTAAATCTCTTTTCATCCTTAGTTTCTCCTTCCTTCCTTCCTTCCTTTTTTTTTTTTTGGTACCAGGGATGGAACTCAGGGCCTTGCACTTACAAGGCAAGAGCACTGCTACTGAGCTAAATCCACAGCCCTCATTCCATTTATTATTACTATTAAACACTACTGCTATTGTAGTAGTAGTAGCAGTAGCACCAGGTTATTTGTCCAATAGATTTTCCAGTCTGAGTTTTGTGAGCAGTTACATTGTGATTGTAAGTTTCTAAAGGTTTGATCATATTAACATTCAGTTTTTCTAAGGGGAGTGCAAAACAACCACTTTGTTTTTGTGGTAGTGTTTCACCAGCAAGAACCATATGATGTCTAGTTGGTTTTCCACATCATTTTGAAAGCATGGATTTAAACATATTTGCTGTAAACTATATAACAATTAGATGAATATGATTAACCTGAATCAAACTAGAAAAGAGCAGCTTATACTCTTGGAAATTGCATACTTTACTTCAGATAATCCAGAGAACACTAAATTTCAAGGTCAAACTTAAAATTATTTCTGCACTTCTGGGACCCTGTAAACTAGGAATGATTATGGGATGAATTAGATCCCAAACTTGTCTTTGAGAATTGGAATCACTGGGGAGCTTCAAAAACATATTAATACCTAGGTTTTATTCCTAAACATTGTATTTTAATTGTTTGGGGGTATGGCCAAATATTTAGAGGTTTTTTAAAAATACCCAGGTAATTCTAACATGCAGATGAGTTAGGAATCACTATGGTTTATTGCAATCCAGAATGCATGTACATCAATGGGATGGTAATTAATATTTTAGAGTAATACCTTATTATCATTTATAAAAGTTCTTTAGCAAAAATGCCTCCTTTTAGAGCAATCTTCTATGTAAAAACTGCTTAGGTAATATATCAGAGATAATGACTAGATCATATATATATATATATATATATATAAAACAGCTTTAAGCCCCAACCCAAATTGTGAAATAAGGGAAATTTTTATCATATACCCCAGACCCCTTTCTTGGCAGACACCCTGTTGTTTTGATACTGTATCCCTTTCAAATAGAAGCCCCCAAATTCCTGCCCTTATCTTACTCTAGGCCCCCCTAAAGCTGCTCTATGATTAGTTCCCTTTATAGTCCTTCAGGCACAAAGGCAATCACTTTCAATAATTTTGACTATGACCCACAGACTAAAATATATTTTCTATTGTACAGAGTGGGGAAGCAGACAGAGAGAGGACAAAGGAAAGGAGGTTACGGGCAGATGTGACAGACAGAAAGAAAGAGAAAATATAATAACAGAAACTACTTCAAAAACAATACTTATTTGAAAAACACTCTTCTAATGTCTTTAATTCTATCTTAATCTATTTCCTTCAAAAAAAACTAGGAATTACCTTGTAAACTGATTTTATGACCCCTTAATGGGACACAACCTAAAGTTGGCTGCTACTTTACCTACTCTACCCTCTCCCTGTCTATCCCTACTGAAATTGAGGCTTCCTATTTCTGGTTAAATAATGGGTTCCACTCCACTGCATGGTTTTGGAAATTTTATTTCTTTTAAAAAAAGTGTAAGTGTGCCTTAAAATTTTGAGCTGCTTCAAACACTTGATGTAATAAGGATTATTTGGTATCAGTAATGAGTAAGTTAAAAATACTAGTCCTGGGGGCTAGGGATGTAGCTCACTGGTTCTACCACCCACCTTACAAGTGCAAAGTCCTGAGTTTCATCCCTGGTACCAAAAAAAAAAAAAAAAAAAAAAACTAGTCCTGTATCCCATTCCTTTGGGCCATGTGTCTCCCAAGGTACTGACCGATTTTTATCGATTCAAATGAAAGGTAAAGGACACTCCTGACACCTTCCACTGGTTCCTAGATTACAAATTTTATTGCTGTCTTTTAGAAATAATTGCCTTGCTTTTTGTCATTTAACAAACAGAAGCAGTACTGGAAATGTTAAGTTAAATAAAATAAAAACACAAACTCATGATAAATAGAAAAGATTTCAATCTAAGTGCCACTTCAACTATAACACACAGGTGATTTCCAACTTTACCAACTAGTAAGGCTAGCATATAGCTGGAAAAAGATAAAGTGAGATAAGCCCTGAATGTTTTCTCAAAGGCTTTCTTTTTCCAGTAAGCTTTTTTCAGACTCTTATAAATATCAAAAATAAAAATTGAGAATTTATCCTAGGCATATATGAAATGCTAGAGCTTCTTTTATAACTAACAAAAGCAACCAGGTGATATACAAGAAAGAACTATCAAAATGTTTAAGTAGTTTAATTTCATGGAAACCACAAACCCAGGCCAAGTTGGAGAATTTTCCTAAATTCTTTTTAAGACAAACTTACATATACATGGTTAATTGCTTTCCTTTCCTTGGAATCCCATGATAGCTTATAGGATTCTATGTAGCAATGAGATAAAGTGTAAGAATGGCTACTGAAGAGTTAAACTATGTTCCTAATAGAATGGCCACATCGATGTATGGTCCTGTACATGCTGTACATTATGAGATCACATCATCTATATTTTAGGCACTCTTAAATTTGCAAAAGCATAACTCAATAAGTTCAGAGCTTTTAACTTACTTTGTCATATGTTCTGGGCTCAAATCCTTAATTTCAGGTAAATTTTTCTTCTCTGTTGTTTTAGAAAATTTGATGTAGTTCTTGTATGCAGCATTTCTTGATGGCAAGACGGTTCTGAAAGAATTAGATCCCTTATCTGAAAAGTCAGTGTTTTCTTCTTCTTGGCAACAATAGAAATACAATCATTCTTATTCTCCTTAGACATGTACATTAAATACAACATTCTGTGCCAGGTAATTCATTTTAGATCAATTTCCTTTTAAAATAGTGCCACAAAGGGAATTTTGTTGAAAGGGATTTTATTCACTAGTGGTTATTGCCCCAGATTAAGTACATAATATAAATATCAGTTTTTCTTAATGCATTATGCATTTATAAAATGCATGGCATTCATGAATGTGGCTAACAATATCTGAATCGAGTTTTTAAAGCATTAGCTGCAAAAGTTCACCACATGCTTTACAAAACAATAATTTTTATCAAAATTAAATATATCTTAGATTAAAACTAAAGTCATGATATATGAAAGAAATAACTGACAAGCTAAACTCAATTTTTAAAAAATTTTTTTTGTTTTGGATTGAACTTGGGTCCTTGCACTTGTGAGGCAGGCAGCAGAACCACTGAGCTAATCCCTGGCCCAACTCAAAATTTACAACTTCTGGTCTGTGAAAAGCCCTATCAAAAGAATGAGTGTTCAAGCCACAGGGAGAAAATATTTGCACAGGACAGAACTGATAAATCACTGCAATAAAAAACATGCAAAGAACTCTTAAAATATAAAAGTAAAAGCCGGACATGGTGGCACACGTCTGTAATCCCAGCACTCGGGAGGCTGAGGCAGGAGGATTGCTGTGAGTTCGAGACCAGCCTGAGCTACATAGTGAGTTCCAGGTCAGTCTCAACCACATAGTGAATCCCTGTCTCAAAAAAACAAAACAAAACAAAAAAAACAAACAACAACAACAACAATATATATATATATATACACACACACACACACACACACACACACATATATATATAAAAAGAAAAAGAGCAACCTAATTTTTAAAAAATAGGTCAAAGATCTGAACTCTTTACCAAATATTGTACATAGATGGCAAAAAAGCATATAAAAGGATATTTAACATCAAGCATCATTATTGCAAATTAAAATTGCAAATTAAAACAAGATACACAACTGTCAGAATGGTGAAAATACAACAAAGACAACTATGAGAAAGGGTAGGGGAAAGGAAATAAGGGAAAAGAAAAATATGAGTAAAGGAAAAAATGGAAACAAAGTCTTTGTAAATAGGGGAGGGGGGAGGTGAAGGGAGGGCAGGGGTAAGGGAAAAAAATGAGAACCAAGATCTATCCCGTAAAGGTACAAGGTCCCAATGATAAATGTAACTGTACTGTATACTTGAAAAGTACCGATAAACTCAATAAGAAAAAAATATGAGAACAAAGAAAGCTATGAAACATTGATAAAAGCAATTGAAAAAGACACAAAGAAATGGAAACCTATACTATGTTCATGAATTAGAATAATTTATATTGTTAAAATGTTCATACTATTCAAAGTAATGTATACATTTGCTCCAACTCCTATCAGAATTCCAATATCATTTTTCACAAAAATAGAAAAAGCAATCCTAATATTTGTATGGCATCAGAAAAGACCCCAAACAGCTAAAGCAATCTAGAATAAAAATAACAAAGCTAGAGACATTTGCTGATTTCAAAATATATCATAAAAGTATTATAATCAAAACAGCATAGTATTGGCATTAAAACAGATACATCAACCAACTGACACAGAAAACCCAAAATAACCCAAGTATTTAGGGTAAACTGGTTTTCAACAAACATATAAGAGAAAAATGACTATTAGGACTGCATCAACTAAAACTCTGTACAGCAAAGGAAAAAATTAACAGACAGAAAAGACAATCCACAGAGTAGGAAAAAATATTTGCAAACCATAGATCTGACAAGGACTGACATCCAAAACATATATCTAAAATAATATGTACTTAACTCAATAGCAAGAAAATAACTGAATTTTAAAAGGGGCAATGAATCTGGATAGATAATTCTCAAAAGGATACACAAAAATAGTTAATAGTTTTTTTAAAGAATGATCAATATCTCTAATCATTAGGGAAGTGCAAACTCAAACAGTGAGGCATCACCTCATAGCTGGCGGAATAGCTACTGTCAAAAAGATGAAAGATAATAAGTATTGGCAAGGATATAGAGAAAAGGAAACCCTTGTACACTGTTGCAGGAAAAATAAATTAGCATAGCCAGTTTGGAAAACAGGAAGGAGATTCCTCAAAAAGCTAAAAATAGAATTACCACATAATTGAGTAATCCCACTTCTGGGTATAAATCCAGAGGAATTAAAATCAGTATGTCAAAGAGATATCTGTACTCCTGTGTTCCTTTTAGCATTATTCACAACAGTCAAGATATACAGTAGAATCATCCTAAATGTTTGTCAATGGATAAATGGATGAAGAATATAGACATAATGGAATACTATACAAACTTTAAAAGGAAGAAACTGTGTCATATACTACATGGGTAGAACTGAAGGACACTATGCTACATGAAATAAGCCAGACACAGGAAGATAAATACTATATAATCTCCTTTATATATGGACTCTAAAAATGTTGATCTCTTAGAAACACAGTAGAAATATATTTACCAGAGGCTGGCAGGGAGCAGGAGGGACAGGGGAAGGGAAGATGTTGATCAAAGGGTACAAAGTTTCAGGTAGAGTGGAGGAAGATTTACTGTACTGCGTGGTGACAAGAGTTGTTAATAATGTATTGTAGCCAGGCATGGTGGTACATGCCTGTAATTCCAAGTACTTGTAGACGGAAGCAGGAGAATCACAAGTTCAAGGCCAGCATTGGTAACTCTGTGAGACACTGTCTCAAAAACTTTTTTAAAAAAAGGTAGGGGTATAACTCAGAACTTCCTGGGTTCAATCCCCAGTACTACAAAATAATAAGAAGAAGAACCTATTTCATATTTCAAAATGCTAAAAGAATATATTTTAACACCATTATACCAAAAAAAGTTAATGAGGTGATGGAAATGTTAGTTTGAGTTATTCAATAACATATACATGGATGAAAAATTACACTGTAGCCCATAAATATACACAATTATTATTGATCAGTTTTTAAATTCCACAATAACAAAAAAGAATGGATAAAATCTAAAACACTAACATCAGCAAAGGCAAACAAAGACATGAACAAAAGGAACTCATTCATTGTTGGTGGGAAATGTACAAATGGTACAGCCACTTTGGAAGACAGTTTAAATCCCTTGATCTCCTGAAAAATTATCCAAGTCCCCATCCCAGAAACATATTCTCATCATACACAACAGAAGCTTTCTGAGTACAGTACTATGCGGGTTGCTAACTGACAGTCCAACACATGTCCACTAAAAGAGCTCGAAAGTCTCTGAGTTGTTAGGCAGGTTCCTCAGGACTTTCTCATGCTCTCCATTTACTTAATGACCATGGATGTCTGATAACGTAAACAAATTTTGAAAAGGAGAGGGGGAATCCTTAAAAATTGTCTTGAATAAATACCTGGAAGAATAAATGGGCTTTAGTTTCCATCTTTCTGTTTAGAGAGAATTTCTGCCCTTCAGGACTCAAAAGACCTTGATGAACAAATGCAAATGAGCAATAATACAAAAGGATTTCCTGTGAGAAAGCAGAAAACAGAAAGAAAATAATCGTATTCCTATTTAGGAGACTTAAGTAATTCTATTTACCTACCTGAATTTATCACTTCAATGTAATACTCACTTAGGGTATAGTATCTAATAAATTTCACCCACACAAATATGCGGACAAAAGCTACAAAGAGCAGTTAGTAGATCATAAATCATAAGTGATCATTCAAAGCTTTAAACTTTGTGTTTTGTGATTAAGAAATAGAAATGCATCTCAAATGGCATTAAAAAAACAGAAAAATCCAATAATATTTATTTAATCAAGTGAGCCCTAATAATCAGAACTGCTGAAACAACAGTCACCATATTACTGAATGCTTACTATGATGTGCTAAACATATCATTCAACATGAATTATTTCATTTATTCCTCACAGGTATCCTTAAAAGTTGCCATCCTTAGTTTACAGATGATAAAAATAAAGATTTGGAGATATAAAGTTCCACGGAAAATAGCAGAATCAAAATTAGAATTCAGGCAATTTAACTTCAAAGTCCACAGTCTTTGGCACTACACAACACTGCCTCTCAAAACAATACTATTGCAAATGATGTTTTAGCCTGGCTTTACCTTTCACAATTACACATATATAACCACCAATGCTTTAGAAATTCCCAAATTTTTTTCATGTCATTACTCATATCTAAGACACATTAGTTGATTTATTACCGTTAATTGTTACATTATATGGCAATTCTAGTTGCAACTATCAGTTTTTCATATTATGAAGTATTAATACTGCATCCAATAGAGATGGTACTTTAAAATCATTCATATTTCTGAAATATGTTATAGTAGTTACTTTTGAACGTGATATGTCTACCATCTCTGGAACCCAAAATATGTTTTAAAAGATAATAAAAACTACACAACAATTCCCATCACAAACAGATATTAGAAATCAATACAGATTCCTCCAGAACTCACTGTATATAACTTCTAGATATTCTCTAACCAGTTCATTTTTTACCTCTAAACCACTTACCTTAGCACATACTGTCACTAATGTTGTCTTCACTATTCAAACATATTAATCACTTGATTTGTATTTAATTTTCACAAGTATATCTCTTTAATCAACTGCAACCTAAATTTCTAAGGACCTGTAACTGGTAACTTATTTTTTGATTTCTCATAGTACCAAGCATAATGGTATTATATACATGTAATAAAGGAAAAAAATAAAAGGAGAGAAATGAAAGGAACTAATGGCTGGGAATTCTCCAGTCATCTGTCTGTTCATCCCTCTATCCCTCTATCAACATAGATTTACTGCATTCTTATATGCTAGGTTCTTTCCCACAGTCTGGGAATAGAGCAGCATACAAAATGAGGGGGGTGCCATGGAGTTTATATTTTAGTCCAAGAGCAAAAGGAGAAAAGAGTAAAATATACTGCATACTATCTGTCATAAATACTAAGGAAAAGAGGGAGAGGGAAATCTGAAATGTGGTATAGAGAAACAAATGCAGGAAATGCAGGAAACGGTGGCAAAGGAACACTTAACTGAGAGACTTTTGAATACAGACCTAAAGGAATTCAAGTAGGGAGCCCATGAATATTTTAAAGAAGAAATTTTAACCAAAAGTGCAAGTGCAAAAAGCCCTGTGGCAAGGCGGAGTCTGAATGTTCAAGAAGCAGTGAAAGGCACAGAAAGCTTAAGGACAGAGAACAAAGAAAAGAGGAGGAAAGGAGATCTGAGAGGTTAAACAAAGGAGGAAGATAACAGAAAGCCCCTAGATATTAATGTTAGCTTGAATGCTCAAAGGGAAAGCATTGAAGAGTTCTAAGCAGAGGGTGACAAGATCAGAAGTCCTATCTGAAACACGCTAGTTACTGTGAGGTGGAAAATCAGGTGGGTCCAGGTTCTTGGATGTCTTGGAAGAAAGTACTTCAAAGTGAGTAACCAATAGTGGTAAAAAGGAGCCTTACGTAAAGACAAGTGCTAAGTGACTCATTAGGTTTTTCAAGGTAGAGGAAACCCACAACGCTAGGAGGAGCCACTTGGGTGGTAGGTATAGCAAGATGTCCTCAGAATGAGAACAGGAAAAGAAACTGGAGAAAGCTAAAGGAACACTCTTTGAAGGAGTCTTAGGTAAAAGGAAAGAGAAATGAGGTAGCAGCTAAAGGAAAAATTAAGTCATAGGGGTTTATGACAAAAATAGTGGCACCTTCACTGAAGAGCGTCTATGTAGGATTTCTCTTCCTACAGTAGTTTCCCCTATTTCAGTTCATACCCTACTTTCTCCTCAAGCTATCCCCTTTTCCCTTGCAAATATCCATTAATAACTGCAGAACACAACTCCACTGCATCTACTGCCATTAATGAACGTTCAAACATTAATCTCTCCCATATACTACATCTAACAAATACTGAGTGAAACTCCACCTCACGAAAGAACTTAGGCTATGAAGATTCCCAGCCATGCATTCACGAGGCGAAGAACTCTGGGAAGGAAGTAGACATGTAAACAAGTAAATCGTCCTTAAAATGAAAATAAGCCGCTAGAGACCTATGCTGAAGGAACGGAGAAGTCTCCAACCACTATGTCAGCCGCCCTTATAGAACCACCACCATTTCTGAGGGGCACACCATCAGTGATCCCATCATTCCGGCCCCTCACTGTTACCCTCCTGAACCTTCCTTCAGCAAGTTCCATTAATTCTGCGCTTCACTCTAGAACCACTTCGCATTCTCCTCCCTCAGCTTTCCAGGTTCTGTCATCCCCTCAGCAAGTCTCGTCTTTCCCTCTGCGGCCTCTCAGAGTCCCACCAACCAACCGCCTGGGCCCCTCGGGCTGCCCCGTGATTGCCTAAGCCGCTGGTCCCTGCCCTGACAATTCAGGCCTCCACCAAGATAAAGACTTCCCTGCCGCCTTCCCAAGCTCCTCCGAGGCGCGGCCCCTAGGCCGAGGTCACCTGACTAAACCCAACGCTCCGCCCACCAAGGAGCCCATTGGGTGGGTGTGCTGAGCGCTGCCTCAGCCCTGGATACTGGACGGCGGCTCGGTTCCCCGCCAACTAGGCGCCGACTGGAAAGCGGTGCTGCCCACCTCAAAAGTACCTGTGACCTCCCCGGGCCCTGACGGAGCGGGCCCTAGACGTGGGTGCCTTTGCGCTCTGTCCTCCCCACAGCCGCAGTCTGGATTTCCCCCTCTGCCCTACCAGCTCCTTCCTGTAGCTCTCTTTTGTTCTCTGAAACTATGCCCCGCCGTAGCCAGACCCCACTTCAGCGTTTTCTATCCATCCTGTGAGGATCTGCGCCCGCCTGTTCTTCTAAGGCATTTCAAGCTTCTTGTTTTCTGCCCCCTCAATAAAGGAGAAGAACTCTGCGACCTTTCGTCACAATTTTTTCCTGAAAATAAACCCAGGCTGCCCGTCAGAGTACTAACGCTCTTTTGAATGAGATACACTTTGTGGATTGTTTCATTAACTAAATCTGTCCTGCAGGTGAAATACTGTTGGCAAAAGAAGACACGAAGTGATATTTCCTAGCTTTTCTCAACTATTATGTCCCTAAAAGTTGTATAAGTCCAATACAGTGAAATTGATCACTTTTAGGCCACACTGCGCTAAACTTTTAAATGTTCTGTCAAGTGAAAAACATTTTGAAAATATTACCCCCCCAAAAAAAGCAGAGAACTTAAAATCTTTTAAGGCCATCTTTTAAAATAAGCACATCAGTAAATTTTTCATGTGGATTAATAAAACCTGAATTCTCCATAATTTATATTGAGAGGAATAGCACAGGCTTTAGAGATGGATTGATGCAATTCATATTCTATCTTTATTAACATTGAGCAAGTGACTTAATGTTTTCTGAGTCAGTTTTCTCATTTTTCCAGGGTTGTAAGAATTTAATGTATATGTAGTGTTTAATAAATATTGCAATATTTATTTTCCTTTAACGATATTATCAGCTCATTTATATCTTAAACCCCTGCCTTGTAAACTTTCAGTTCTTTTATTTTAGTATTTATAAATGAACTCACAACTGTATATATTTATGAGGTAAAATGTGATGCTTTAATATGTTTACACACTATGGAATGATTAAATGAAGCTTATTAACATATCCATGGCCTCACTTACCTTTTGGAGGGTTGAAACACCAGAAATTTACTCTCAGCAATTTCAAAATATACAGTATGTTATCATTAACTATGTGCTGTACAAGAAATTTTGAAATTTATTCCTGAAACTTTGTACTTTTCAACAGCGTTTCCCATACCTACCAGACCCAGTGCCCAGCCTTTGTGTTTGGCAACCAACGTTCTACTCTCTACTTGTATGGCTTTTGTCTTTCTGTGCTGCTTTATGTCACCGAGTAAAGTATCCATCATGTTCCTGCATGTAGTCACATACTGCGGGATTTCCCCCCTATCCATCCATCCATTAATGAACACTTAGGTTGATTCCTTATCTTGGCTATTATAAATAGTGCAGCCACAAATCTGTGTGCAGATGTTTATTGATTATACTGATTTTATTCCTTCAGCTGACTGCTGGATCATATGGTGCCTCCATTTCTAGTCTTTTGAGGAGCTTCCATGTTGTTTCCATAATGACTTTATTACCCCACATTCCAACCCACAGTGTTCAAGGGTTCCCTTTTCTCCATATCTTCACACTTATTCTTCTTTATGTTAGCCATTCTAACCAACATGAAGTGATATTTCGAGGAAAATCTGCATTTTCCGCCGGAGTAATAAATACATTAAACATTCTTTCATACCCTATTGTCCATTTGCATGTCGTATTTTGGAAATGTCTATTGAGATCCTTTGTCCATTTTTAATTGAGGGTTTTTTTTTGCTTTTGTTTGGGTTCCTTATATGTATATTTTGCATATGAACCCTGATCCGATGTATGGTTTACACGTTTTCTCCCATTCTATAGGTTTTCTCCTCTTTTGGGGTGGTACACATTCAGCAGTCCACAGATTACATTCCTCATGGAATTCTGCAAGTGGATATCCAGTTTTCTTCACACCATTTATTGAGAAACTTTCATTTCCCCATTGTGTGCTCCTGGCTGCTCACTGAAAATCAGTAGTCTGAAAATGCATGGATTTATTTCTGGACTATGTCCTATTTTAATACCGATACAATGGTTTTGTATTATATTTTGAAGTCAGGTAGTGTGCTGCCTCCAGATTTATTCTTTTTACTCCAGATTAAATCAATCTGGCTTTTGGGATCTTTTCTGGTTCCATACAATTTTTAGGATTGTTTTTTCAGTGAAAATGAAAGTGAAATTTTGATAGGTATTATACTGAATCTGTAGATTGTTTTTGAATAGTGTGATCGTTTTAACAATATTCCTCCAGGTGCATATGGTGGTGCACAACTATAATCTTAGCACTTAGGACCCTAAGGCAGGAGGAGGATCACTTTGAGTTTGAGGCAAGCCTGGGCTACATAGTGAGATCAAGGCTGGCCTGAACAACATATTGAGATACTGTCTCAAAACAATTTTTTTTTTCTGGGCCAGGGATTTAGCTCAGAGGTTCCAGTGCCTGCCTCACAAGCTCAAGGACCTGAGTTTGATCCCCAGTACCACCACAAAAAAAAAAAAAAAAAAAAAAAAAAAGTCCAATTCACAAACACGGACTATCTTGCCATTTGTTTGTGCTTTGTTCAACTTATTTCATCAATATTTTATAGTTTTCAGTATGCAGAGCTTTACTTCCTTGATTAGATTTATACCTAAGACTCTTGTGATTTTTGCTTTTCCTACTTATACATTGTTTTCTTAATTTATGTTTTGAATAGTTTATTGTTAGCATATAGAAATGCTACTTTTTTAAAACTTTGTACCCAGCAACTTTACTAAGTTCAATTATTACTTCTAAGAGTTTGGGGGGAGTGGGGCAAATTTTTTATTTTTCTATATAATCTATATATAATCTTACTTATGTCATCAGCAAAGGAAAGCATGAGTGAGGAGGAGAAAAGTAGGGAAGAGAAAGATTGGAGTGTTTACAAAAATAAAAGATAACATGATAAAGATGTATGAAATAAATAAATCAGATGCTGGCAAAAAGTATTTACTCTTATAAAAAGTAACCACAAACTCGGGGGCTTAAACAGAACAAATTTATTAGCTCACATTTCTGGACATCAGAAGTCCATAGGCCATATGGAGCTAAAAGTCAAAGCTGAAATCCTTCTGGAAGGTGTAGAAAGGAATCAATTCTTTTTTTTTTTCCAACTTTACAAGCTATATGTATTCCTTAACTTATGGTCATATCACTCTGACCTGTTTTTGTTGTCACATTTCCTACTGTGACTCTCACTCACTCTGACCCATAAGGGTATTTGTGATTAGCTTGAGCCTACTCTGACAACCCAGGATAATTTATCTCAAGATCATTAAGGACAGCAGTAATTCCAGGTATGGTAACATATTGAGATTCCTGGAATTAGGGTGTGGATATGTTTGGAGGACAATGATTTTGTCCACAATGCTCCTCCCTTCAAGATGTGGCATCTTTTCCCATCCCTTGATGTGTTGGTTGGATTCAGTGAGCTACTTCTAATGAATAGAATACAGTAAGAGTGATAGTGTGATACTTGCAAAGCTAAGCCATGAAAAACGTTGTGGCTTCCTCCTGGATCTCCATTAGACACTCATTCTAAGAGAAACCAGCTGACGTGTAATGCAAACACTTAAGCAGCCTTACGGAGATATTAAAGTGGTGAGGAACTAAAGCCTGTTGCCAATGGCCAGCACAAAATTGATGCCACCTGCCAACAGTCATGTAACACTTTGGACAAAGATCCTCCAGCCCTTTTGGGCCTTCAATTGATTTCCATCCTAGTCAATAATTTGACCTCACCCTCAGGATAGACTCTGAGCCACGACCACCCAAATAAGCCATTCCTGAATTCCTGACCACAGAAACTGCACAATAATGTTTGTTTTAAGCTGCTCAATTATGGAATGATTTGTTATGCAGCTATAGACAACTAATCCAATCCCCACATCACGTCTTGATGCATGATGGCTGCTTACCTCTGTCTACATTCTAGCCTGCAGAAGGAAGGAAAAGACAACAAAGTCACAGTTAAGAGCAATACTATACAATGTCAGGTCCTTACCTGTCTTCATGCTTCTGTTTTTTTCCACACAATGTTTTGTTCCAGAAATATGTTTGTGCTCCCACCCAAAGTACAAAAATGTTTTGTTTGAACTTCCTGCCCTCAGGAATGTTGTCAACCCTGCCCCTCAGATATGTTGTTAGCTCCACCCACTTACAAGAACGTTCTGTTAAGCCCTGCCCAGTTAGGAGAATGTTCTGTGACTCTGCCCCTCTGCGTCAGTGAGCACGCTCACCTACCCTGCAGATCCCTATATAAGGAGGTTCTCATTTCTGGTAGGGTGCTCAGACGACAGGTATGAACTCCTGTGAGCCTGCCTAATAAAGGCTTTTCCTGTGAGCCTAATAAAGGCTTTTCTCCCTCTTCGAGCGACCATCAGATTCTCAAGTCTTCAATTTGCCATGGCCTTGACCCGGAGCTGTACCACTTGGCTATAGCACTGAGCTGTTCCTTTCAACAGCTCTTCTCTTAAATAGCAGTACTGAAAGCTGCATGCACCTCTTTCATGTCCATCTCATTGCCTGAGATGGGGATGGCACGTCTATCTGCAAGAAACTAAGTGAGAAGGACAAAATAGATACATGACTACAAATATAAATGAACCCAGCACAGTGATGATTGAATCTATGTAATCTGTCACAATGGTGACTGCATCAGGAAAACAAAGCCCAGGCTACACCCGTAAACATTTTTCCTTTTTAACTAGTTATTTTCATTGGCCAGCAAAGTGAGTTACACACCCATCACCCTGACCTGTCCAAGGAATCGTGACAATTACATATGAGTCATTGGAAAATTCTACTAATATATTAGACAAACACAATTCATTGTGAAACACTTTTCTTACAAAATTCTTTTCAGAGACAATGCTAAAGAATAATTACAGTGGACTCTTTTACCTAAAGGCTCTTAATTTTTCCAAATGCTTTCTACATGCATTCTTTAGCATTTTGCCAGAAAATATATTGCTGGTAAAAAGTTTTTCCTCTAGGTGAAGGTTTAGAAGGATGTCACCATAACACTAACAGCTGCAAGAGAGTCAATTGAGCTCCTGACCTCTTAATTTTCCTTGCACATACAAACCATTCTTAGCTACACTGAGTGGAGTTTTAAAATTTTATTTAATATTTAATTCTAATCATAAGCTTCTAAAACTTCCTATTTGCATGCTGTAGCCAAACTAAACAGATGAGAATATATATTTCCAAAATGTTACTGTATTACATAATTTAATAGAAATTATTTTAAACAGTTTAGCTTACAAAGAATGTTATTTTTCCATTGTATCCATGTGAAAATTGTAGTGTAATTCCCAATTTGCTTGTAATTGGCCTTGGTGGACATTAGATGGCTCTGTTACTGTTAAATTCCGACTGCTAAGGCCAAGTGTTAAAGGATTATAAATGTGGTTTGGTATGAGTCAGGAAAAGCAAAGTTCAGCATACATTTAGACATTTTTCCTTTTCTTTAGAAGGGTCTCTATTTCCTCCATTTTCATCCAGAGACATTTGGTTATCAGTTTACAAGATATAAATTTTTAAAACAATGAATCCTACAAGACTTGAGCATAAAAGGTCTCATTCTACCTCCAGTCTTATGTTGTCATGCTCTGTATTGTGTTCAGAAATGTGTATTATGTCATGAATTGAAGCCTGGAGGTAAAGAAAGTTGTGAAGGTTCTGTAAAGCACTTCTCTCCCACATTGTCAATGCTCAATAAATTTAAGGTCAGGTGTAGTGGTACCTACTTGTCATCCCAACACTCTGGGAGACTGAAGCATGAGAATCAGAAGTTCAGTCATGGTCTGGGCAACCTAGCTACTTAGAGACCCTGTCTCAAAGAACAAAAATGGCTGGGGGTGTAGACGAGAGAAAAGACTCTGGGCACAATCCTCACAACTGAAAAAAATTAAAATAAAAAATGAAGTTACAAATTCTTAGATCACATTGTTATCATACAGGGTAGTAATGTTAATAATTAAGATTTTTTTATCTCAAGCCGGGCGTGGTGGCGCATGCCTGTAATCCCAGCACTCGGGAGGCTGAGGCAGGAAGATTGCTGAGTTTGAGACCAGCCTGGGCTACACAGTGAGTTCCAGGTCAGTCTCAACTACATAGTAAGACCCTGTCTCAAAAAACAAAAACAAAAACAAAGAAAATTGATCTCTACCAATCTGAATAAATTCTGTAGGTCTTTTTTTTTTTTGGCCTGCAGCTTGTTATAGTTTTCTTAGCTGTCTGCCACATATTCTGTTAAGTGCTTATACATTGTTGTTGTTGTTGTTGCTGTTTTTGTTTTTTTTTCTCGGACTCCGATCTATTATTTTAGTTTTTTGTAAGAATTTGTGACTTTTGGTGACCTCAAGAAGCCCAAGAATCAAACTCAGAAATGATCAAAAATATTTTTAGATTCTGTATGGGTAGATACGTGGTTTTGGGAATCTTTCATACAAAGTATGTTCTATACCAGCAGAGTAACCCAGTTGACTTACTATAAACTTTCTTCTTTAATACGTGACTCCTTAAATTAGTTGTTCTCAAACATAAGCATGCAGCCCAACCACCAATAGGGTCTATTAAAACTGACTGCTGGGGCTCACACCCATATTTTATAGTTCAGTCGTCATTGTCCTATGCTGTATAAAAATATTTTGGACTTGAATCATTTGTAAGAAAACAGATGCACCTTGAGGCAATGTTAAGTGAAAGAAAACGGACACACAAGCTTAAATATCACATGGTATCTGTTATAGGAGAAACCAAAAATATAAATAAAAAGCAAAATAAAAGAGGATAATAGCAAAAAGGGAGATGGATCTTTTTCAAGTGGGAAGGGGAGGGAAAGAGGATTTAAAAAGAATTGAGATGCGTTACGAACATACACCAACTCCCCACGAGGAATGTGATCATTATGTGCTGTAAGCCTGTAGTAGTGAAAAAATAAAAATTCAGAAAGTAAATAAATAAAAATGTTTTGGTAACGACAAACAGTATACGTAACAGTGGTCCCATAAGATTACAATAGAGCCGAAAAACTGCTATCTCTCAGTGACATCATAGCAATCATAATGCCATGTAAAGGCTGGGGATGTGGCTCAGTGGCACCTGCCTGGCAAGAGCAAGGTTCTGAGTTTGATTCCCAGTACTGAAAAAGAAAACACAAAAAAGAAACCATAATGTCAAGCAATGCATTACTCCCATGTAAACAAGCCTGCTGGGCTACTAATCAAAGTGTAATAACACACACAGTTATGCACAGTATAGAATACATGACGATAACAAACAACTGTTACTGATTTATGCACGTACCATACTGTGCCTTTTATTCTTAGAGTGTGCTCCTTCTACTTACTTAAAAAGGTTTACTGTCAAACAGCAGCAGCCTCATACACCTCATGTTTACAGCATCTCCTGATTCCACAAGTGGTCCCGTGGAGAGACTGACCTGTACCATCCAGGTGTTTGCAGGACGAAACTGCCTTACGTGATTCTCAGAACTTAAGGCTGTCGTTCTGGGATAGAGTCTGTCAATTTTCATTTCTAATAAATTTCCAGGTGACATTCGTATTGCTGGTCCTGGGACACGTGAATGGTCATGTACATAATTTGTCATTAAGACTTCATGCATTTGTGCTTCGCAACAGACTACACTGACAATCTGTTCTGTGGAGATTGTACAAATTCCTAAATAATTCCCAATTTAAAAAATCAACATTTTAGATCAGTGACATAACCTTATTTCGAAACTCTTATGAAGCCTAAAGACAAGCTCTGGATTCTAAAACTAGCTTCAGTTCCCACAGCAGTCATCCTTCTGTTACATTTGGAAACCCGCTTGTTCTAAAATAATCATTGGTAAGGCAATGACACTGGTTCTTTTCACCCGAAAGAAACAGAAATAACAACACAGGAAGCACTGGACAGCCTTAGGCAATTCTTTTTGTAAAGTGTATTTAATTCACTGTTGCACAACTCAGACAGGAGGTGGAGAAGCAGTCAGGAAGGCACTGTACAATGTTAATCAGGAATACTTAACAAGAAGAAGTATCTTGACATCATAGACAGTCTAGGAATATATGAGAGGTGACAAACTGATTTCTAATACAGTACCTCGTCAGTAATGCTCAGTTTCCCATTATTGTCCACAGACCCTGAGACTGGACAGAAATGACCTCCAAAAGGGCAGGGCGCAATCCTTTTCCCTCTTGTGTTGTGACAATACCAGAATACTATTCAGATGTTCATTCTACGTGATGCCAAAAATGACGGCTATTTACTGTCTGGTGAACACAGGTAACAGCTATCCCCGCATACTGACAAACTGTACTGGTCTTCAAGGCCCATGAGCCTGCTCCCAGAAGCTCAGACAAGATTTCTATGATAGTTTTTCATCTTTTGAATAAGTTATCTTTCTCCTTTTGATAGCACTTCTTCATATAAATCGTCTTATCTAAAGAAAATGCCCAACTACTATTACGACTGTCATGGACTCTGTATCAGTAGCCAAAGGTTATAGTCTGGTTTCTAAGTTTCCCGGGTGTTGAGCATTCTTTCCCCTCCCCTATTTATCCCTCTATCATATTCCTATCACCTACAGTAAGGGTAACCCATGGGAAAGACAGTTTAGTCATTTGTGTCAGCTCAGTGGATTCTTTGTAAAATGAGGATGCAAATATTTGCAAAGTGAACTAAGAAGTGTAACTAAGTGGAGCCCAAGGGCAACGTCAGGAGATAAAGGGGCTAACACAAGTTGGAGAAGGGGCTCTGAGAGCGAATAACATGTGACCCACATTGAGAGAGATGACAGGGAATGACATCTGCTGTTGCCAAGCCAGGTCTCTCAGACCTCTCAATTAAAAACAAACACTAGGAGCACCGCACAGAATCTTCTTCTTTTCTTGTCAGTGCTGGGAGTCAAACCCAGGACCCCAGGCTTCTATGCACTCTACCAATGAGCTACACCCCAGCCCCACCCATCACCGGATCTTGGTGACATGATGCTACAGTGAATGCCAGCGTCTCAGAATACGGATACTGATACTGAAAAAGCTGGCCCAAGATTCAAAATGGCTAGTCCAAAAATTGAGGTCTTGAAAAAAAGCAAATGATTTTTCCTAATTAATATTAAAGATTCCTTAAGCTGCAACACTGAGGCCAGAACTCAGATTTTTAGATCAGCAGACCACCATTAATAGGTCTTTCCCTTTCCTTGGTGGTGAGGCTTGGTTTTTAATGTTAGCTAAAAGTCAGTACCAATGGAGTATCTGCTCTTGCTGGGAAAAAAGAATACTCTGTCCTCCTCAAGAAAGTCCAAAGTGTCCATGTGTTCATCCCCACAGACTTCCAGGACAAGAGAGCCCCTTACAGACCCAGCAACTGGGCAGCAACTTGCTACTAATAATGCCCAGTGAGAGTGTATGGATCCCATCCAAATCTGTGGTTTTTTAGGCTCTCTTTCATTGTCATCAAATAAAATTACAAATATAATACAAGTATGTTTAGATACACATTCCTTTAAAGATCAAGCAAACCTCATCCTGGTTTCAGGTACCCCAGTGAGAAAAATAAAGTAAAATTGCACTTGTTGGCCTCTTGGATTAAAGATTTGTTAAAATGAGGTTGTCCAGTCCACAGCAGAGCAAACCACACATGCTGATACAATTGGCCCAGTTCCATCCTGGCCTTTATGCTTCAGCAAACTCATGAGGATGACTTCTTCACAAAACACCCCAAGAGGTAGGTAAATGCAACCACCCTCATGGAAGGATGTGGCACACAGAGGCCCAGGGTTAGGTTGAAGAGGTACCTGGGGCACGGGGTAGATGGTTTGTAGGGCAGAGTCAGGCTCTGACCATAGCACTCTCCCCTGGAGGAATAGCATTTGGCCATGAGAAGAATCCCCATGCAGAGCAAATGTCTGCAACAGTGAGGGTGTGGAAGTAGGAGGTAAAGAGATGGTTCTAAGGTTGACACTTCAAGGAAACCTCCCGGGGAGAGCTGCGGGATGAGGCAAATCTGAGAGTAGTGAGTATGAACTAGAGGATGCTAACACAATCCCCCAGGCCGTGTGGGACCCTGAGTGACCTTGCCACCCTCACTCTCAACAGGTCAAAGACTTAGGTGTTAAGGACACCTTTTATTAGAGAACCACCGCTAGACCGAAGCAGTTACAAAAGGCACAGGCAGCTCTGAGGGTTCAACTCTTCCCTGACTCACCCTTCTGCCTGAGGGAAGGGAAAGGAAACAGAGACGACTGGGCTGCACACTCCAGCAGTGCTGACCATACCTGCTAAGAGTCGGTCCCAAACACCAGAAACTTACAAACACAGGACAAGCCCAGGCTTAGTGCCCTTTCCTCTGGAATGAGAGACCTCAGCCCTGTCCTTTCCTTCAGGGACAGAGGCCTGAGAGGGAAAGCTGGTCTCTCACTGAGGTAATGAAGAACACCTGCTCAGCTCCATGAGCACCTTCAAGCTGAGCAGGAGAAATCCCTGCAGGGGGCATTCTGACAAAGGCACTCTGAAGCCAAAAGCAGGCTGAGCTCTGTTTGTGGGGACCTATCACAAGTTTTAAATTACACATTTCCTCACATGTAACACACACGCACATCCACACACACACAAGCACAGAACCCCACACTTTCACATACTGACATTCTCCCAGCCCACCCAACTCGAGGCCCCAAATCCTGCCACAAATACTGTCCTCTGTAAACACAATAGCAGAGACTCCCACCATCCTGGCGCAGTCTGCTAACGATCTGAGGATGACTTCTTGTCGTTAAGTGCCTCGGTAGGTGATGTTGGTGAAGGTGGATGTGGCCTCTTTATAGAGTGGGTTGTTGGCCTGTGGAGAGAACAAAAGAATGTCTTACAGTGAACCCCTCAGTCCTTCCTTATCCTGAATGAGTTTGCTGAAATTATTTTTAATTTGTTTTCATCTCATCTGAAGGGTTAAATTTCAACTGAAAGATTTGCCCAAGATACCCTTCTCTGGGATATTCTATGGGTGAAACAAATACATTTTACTCACACTTAGGAAGCAGAAAATAAGAGGAGGAAAGATAAGGTGACCATCTGGCTACCATTTCTAAAAGGTTAAAATCAGCCCACCCTTTTATTATTTTTTTTCAGCCCTCTTTGGAGATTCAAAACATTCTACATTCTAGGGTAGTTTTTTACCAGCCTTTTCTATTTCCTACTTTTTCTGTTGCCCTTCTCCCATTTTCCTTCACTGTGGCAATGCTGTGGAAAGTATGCCTGAAAGAGAAATGTAGCAGGAACAGAGGATAGCATTTGCTGAAATAATTCTTAATTTGTTTTCATCTCCTCTCTTCAATTGCTACCTACGCAACTGGCATGCTATTGATAAAAAGAACAACAAAAAATGACAAACTCCATAAGGTCAAGTAGACTTTACTGACACCTTTAAGAGATCCAGCACATTCTTGTGTGCCTCAGAGGTTCAGGACACCACACATGGTCTTAACAGAAATATCCCGATTTCTTGGGGCCCTTGGGTACGAAGCCCAGAGCTCACCGGAGCAAACTTTCAGTCTAATCCTGAACTTGCAGGGAATCAAATGGCCCTTTGGAAAGCTCAGGAAAAAAGGGGTTAAAATGCAGAAGATGAGCCTGAAGAGAATAAAATTAAACATATAAAAGTGCTTGTTTAATTGAGTTAAAACAAGATAAACTGCAAGAAGTGTAAGAGAAAAGTCTGATTTGGAAACTACTATGCCATAATTTCAAGAGAAAGCAGAGAACAAAGTGGAATAACATCCTGTCACTATTTCTAAGAGGCTGACCTCAAATCTCCAGTACCACAAAAAAAACATTTCCTGTAGTTACCGAAGTCCCTCCCACAATCGAGCAATCTACTGAATTTCTCTGCAGTTCTTTATCTATAAAATATGAACAATAATAGCACCCACCACATAGGGTTGTTTTAGTAATGAAATAAACACGTGTAAAAAACATTTAGAAAGAGTTCCTGGCACATGCAAATCTTCAGTAAATGCTAGCTACTATTTCTTTTCTATTTGCATTTAATGCTTTGGACTTCATTAATGTATATTGGTTACTATATTACGTATGTTCTCCATGTAGTTTTGCCCTGGCTCCATCAAATGGTGAATCAGTTTCTTTTTCCATTTCTTCACAGTGTTAGAGCAAAGCTGGGTCCTGTTTCTGTTCGGTCGGTACTTACGACATAGCCCTTGGTCACTGTGTCACTGTGTGGCAGAGGAGCAAGTAAGTGGTTTTCAGGAGGTTTAAAAACAATGCAACAGTCAGACCAGACCTTCTCCAATTTCCAGAACAGAGGATAATTGGAAAACTACAATCAGTTGCACCTGGCCACCTTAACCATCTGCTGCTTCCGCTTTAAGATTTTTTTTTTTTTTTTTTTTGTTCTGGGAA
>NW_022900935.1:48312721-48334798 GCF_012274545.1 Fukomys damarensis | reverse complement strand
CCCTTTTAAATTTTTTTTTTTTTTTTTTTTTGGTATCGGGGAATCGAATTCAGGACCTTGGGCTTATAAAGGCAAGTGGTGGCACCACTGAGCTAAATTCCCAGCCCTTCCGCTTTAGATTCTTGAATTAAAGAGCTAAGAAAGCACCCAGCGTAGCCCAGCCTCTTACTGTGTCCCATTTGGCTCTGGCTCGTTCTTCCTCGAATTTAGCAAACTCTTTGCGGTCGTGGATGGTGATGAGTAGCTTCCAGATGAGCAGAGTAGCAAGGCCGATGAGCAGAATGGCCCCCATCACTGACAGCAGGACCACCAGGATATCAGGGCCCTTGGGACATTCTGTCGGGAAGAAGAAAACACGAATCTCTTGAACTGGCTGGGTACAGTGTCTTCTTGACAAAGGAATATAGAAGGTGAAAGGCTGCTCAGGAGGCTGCAGAGGGAGGATCACGAGTTTGAGGCCAGCCTGGGGAACTTAGTGAGGCCCTGTCTCAAAGTAAGAAATAAACAGGGCTGGGGCTATAGCTCAGTGGTAAAGCACTTGTATAGCATATGTGAGCTATGGGTTTAATCTCCAGCATTGCCCGATGAGGCAGAGACAGAGACAGAGACAGACTCAGGAACTGAGGAGGTAGCCGTAGCAGCAATCCAAAGTGACTGTTGCCTTGATTTGAACCCTGGCTTAACACCAACTTCGCTATGGGAACGGCGGTAAACTAACCTTTCTGGGTGACTTCCGTTTCTCCATCTTTAAAATGAAGAAAATATCCACACTTACTTGAATAGTGTTATGAGGAATAATTAAATTCATTTACTCCAAACAGTGCCAGGCAGAGAATAAGTGCACAATAAATATCAGCTACTGTTGTTATTGGTATTCTCACACCTGGTCTTTCATTAATTTATTTGCCTACTTAGCCCCTGCAAGCATTTGTGTCTATTACCCTGATTCCAACATTTGTATCCCTGAGGGCTGTGAGCCTCATGATCTTTTTTACCATGCTTAGAGACCAGGAGGTCTGCCAGCTACAATAATATTTGGAGTTCTTTCCCAAAATATTTAGTCATCTAAAGTGCTAATACTGTTTAACCCCACTCAACAACCAAAACAACAGAGTCAGTTGTCCTTCCAAGGGTCAGATGATTACCTAGAGCCCTGCAGAGCTCTGCTTCCCAGAAACCTCAGGTATCTGACAAGCGACCTCACTCTGGTAACAACCTCAAGTGTTATGAAACTAGGTGTTTCTCTATATGGGTATTGATGAGTCTGAAGTGGAAGTCACAGTCACTTTCCACGATATCTTCCACCTTCTTCTGTAAACATACACCCTCTGCTCACCACACACTACAAAAACAAAACAAAACAAAACAACACCACAAGCCAAGCTAGTTATTTCCCAACCCACCAAATTGCAACCTGTCTATACATGAGAGCCTAGAGAGAAGCTGTGAGGTTCCAGTATCTAAATCTCCATAAATGAAGGGTCCCAATTCTTCTGGGAAAAGTCATTATGAATTCTCTGGAAGATTTGGATAGAACTGGTCCTGAAATCTCAAAGTGAGACTTCTTCAACCCTGCGTGTTAGTATGGACAGAACAGGTGGAGTAAGAGGAGGTCTTCAGGTGAAAACAACCTGACACCCATCTTTATCAAGAGGTGTAGGTTGTAGTCTTCCTCTCTGGACCGCCCCAGCCACAGTGGTGGACCTACTATGAGTGACCCAAAATCAGGAAAGCCCCTGTAGGGTCGGCAGATTTAGCAACAAAGTTACTCATATAGGATGCCAGGATAAATTTGACTTTGAGACATTATTTTTATTACAACTATGTACCAAATGTTGTACATTCTACGTTTTATCTGACAACTCTTATCTGAGAATGAAGAAGAGGGCCCAGCTGGAACCCATACCGTGTGGCTCATCCCCATCTGACCAATCCTAACCATTTGGCAATGCTCCCTTTTCAGCCCTATGGTGGCTCAGACCGTGAAAGAGAACATCTGTAAGACAGTGAGTTGGGGAAGAGAAAGAGAATCCTCTGCTCCAGGATCCCAGCTTCTGCACTCTCCTTAAAGCCAGAACCTGTGGAAATAGTTGGAGATAGAGGACAGAGAGAAAAGGCAGAGCTGATAGAAAATGTGGGTCTATGGCTAGGGTAGAATGCTTGTCTAGTGTGCACAAGACCCTGGGCTCAATTCCCGGCAACAAAATAAAGAGGAAATGTGGATCTCTGGACCTGGGGTCCCATATCCTGATGTGAAGGAAGGGGACTACCGGCAGAGACCTTGAAAGTTATCCACCAGGGTGTTATCCGTACCTTCCCGGATTATCATCCTCCTTTGCCTCTATAACTCTAGGCAATATGTTCCAGTCTCAAAATCCCAAGCCAAAAGATTTGGGTAAGTGATTCAAAAGGAGCCACAGCAAATTGTTGTAGCAAAGGGACAAAGTAAAGTCAGATGCCAAAAACAAAGATGCAATGCCCTTTTGAAATCAGAAAGGACAGAGATAAAGAGGGTGAAAAAAAATCCATGCAGTATGTTAATGTGGGTGCGCAGATACACATAAAGAAGTCATGGTCAAACCAATCCACACCTGCTTCCTGTTCGCCTTCCCTGGAATGGCTAAAAAAAACAAAGGTGATATCCTTTCTTTACCTTCCTTGTCCCATATAAACGTTAAGGGTTCCAGGAAGAACTAATAGATAATACCCCAGATGGGGACACTACGCTGTTCTCTATGGTGGAGAAAGCAACACCTTGGGTGACAGAGACGTGGCAGCCCTTAGGGAGACCCACGAGCAATGGCTCCCACAGGCTTTCCTGCTTCTCTTTTACCACCTTCATCCCTTCCTTCCCTACGCAGCCAAAGTTTTCCTACCGGGTACCAGGAAATACATAAGCCCCATTGTTTCCTAGGAATCATCAGTTCTACCAGTTCATTCAAACCTGAGTTATTAAATACCTTCCTTGTAGATACCTAAGTATAGAGATAAAACATTAGAAAGATAGACATCTTGCTCCTGAATTCACGGAGCTTAGGATCTACCGAGCAGGTGATTCAAGAAGGAATTTAATCCCGGTACCATAAAGGCCCTTCTAAAGTAAGCCCAGATGCTGTGAGAATGCAACAGAAGTACCACACCTCCTCGGTAACACGGACGCTGGAGGAGGCCTTAAAAGGCCCCTCGGAGGAAGTGATGTGTTAAATCAAGAGGCACTCGAATGGTGGGGTGAATCCCAGTTCCCAGGAGCACTAGTGAAGAACAGAGATGTAAACGTGTGCAAGTAGGGCTCAGGATATTTTTAAAAAATTAAAGTGAAACCTTATTACAGAAAAGACACACAGCAGACTACCCCTTAGGCAGACTAGAGTATGAAGCAAAGCAGGCTGGTTCCATCAGCAGAAAACTCTAGAGAAAAGACAGCAGAGCTGCTACTCAAAAGAGACAGAGCAGCCCAGCCCCAGGAGATAAATAGCAAAGTTGGCTCCTCCACAGAGTGCTGCACAAAGAACCCATTTCACTTTGATGGGGTCTCAAAGAAATGCCACTGGAATGAAATGGCTTATGCAAATGAAGGTGAAAATACAAACACTGTGTTTATAGGATAATGTAATTGAAACCACAAGTTTGCATAAATGTATCAGAAGGGTAACTGTAAGACTCCAGTGGTAGTAAGGGTCACTGAAGAGACAAGATATATGGTTTTAATTTATATGTATTAATAAATAATATTTTTCTGAAGGGGAAAAAAAAAGAAATGCCATTAATTGTTTATGGTTTCTTTCAAGAAGGGGTAGGGTTTCCAAACCAGGTGAAGTTTAGTTACTCTGCAAGGTCTCTGGATTTTTTTTTTTGTTTTTTGTAGGGGTAGGGTTTCCAAACCAGGTGAAGTTTAGTTACTCTGCAAGGTCTCTGGATTTTTTTTTTGTTTTTTTTTTGTTTTTTTGTTTTTGAGACAGAGTCTCATTATGTAGTTGAAACTGGTCTGGAACTCACTATGTAGACCAGGCTGGTCTCGAACTCACAGCGATCCTCCTGCCTCAGCCTCCCGAGTGCTGGGATTACAGGCGTGCACCACCAAGCCCAGTTTTTTTTGTTTGTTTAACAAGAGAACACACCAAAGTTTGAGGACCACTGCTCTAGAGCAGGAGCCAGTAGCCTGTAGCCCATGAGTAAATGTAACCTGCACCTGTTTCTATAAATGTAGTCATGGCTGCTACCATGGCACAGAGGGGTAGCCATGGCAAAGACCACATAACTCAAAAAAATTTAAATACTTGCTACCTGGCCCTTTACAGAAAAGGGTTTCTAGTCCCTAGTGTAAAAGTTGGTTTCAAGAAATTCCTACTTCTGTAAATGTCGAGAGACCAACTGATTTAACATTTCCCTTCAAAGACTGTTCCCATAATCGCTCCCATAATTTCTTATCCACTCCAACACTGTGCAGCCCTAACCCACTGCAATGTCTTTACTGATTTATGTGTCTGTCTCACCCAGGGCCTGTGAGCGCCACACATCTGCTGTACTTACTGTTGTTAAGTTTCAGCACATAACGCAGTGCCTAATCTACAGTAAATATTCAAAATTATTTTTTAATGATTCATATCTCAATCTGTTATTTACGGAAGGAAAGGTGCTATGATTTGGATATGTTTTGGGTCAGCCAGTAGAATAAAGTTCAGGAGATGGAACACTCAGGAAGTGAGGCCTAAAGCAGAGTAACCGATTCACTGCTCTCAGACGGGACTGATATAATTCTCTTGGGACCCCAGTCAGTCTTCATAATGAAGTTGTTAGAAAAAGAATGAGCCTGGACTAAAAATACAGCTCAGTGACAGAGCACATACTGAGCATAGGTTGAATCTCTTAACACCAAATAAATAAGTTAATAAATAAGAGCCAGTCTGGCCCCTGAATTAGTTCTTATTGTGTGACTGCTCTCTCCCTCTCACATAGGCTCCCACCACGCGCCCATCTGCTGCACTGCGATGTGGCCAAGGGAATCCTCACCAGAAACTGTATCACAGAGTCATCCAGACTGGAAACTTCAGCCTCCCAAACAATTAGGTGAATAAGCCTCTTTTCTTTATATATTTCCTAGCCTCAGGCATTTTGTTATACAACAGAAAGATGAACAAAGGCCAAGGTCCTGAAGGTAGCAGGGGAAGCAGTATGCAGTATTGGAGGGTGACAAACCTGTAGTTCATCTGTGTATGGTAAGACGGATGCCTCCTGCTTCCAGGAGGCTTAAGAGCAAGGAGTAGCTTTCATTTCCCGGGGCAGCCTGAGTCAGTGCCCCAAATCCATCACCACATTCGGATATAAACTTACTGAAGTCAAAGCTTTCCACCCTAAGGACTTCCTCTGCAGCAGCAGGCAAGTTGCTCATGGCGACCACCTCATTTATAGTAGAACATACGTCATGTGGGATAAGCACCTACAACTTAAATCCTTACTTGGCATTATTACCTCAACACATGCCATGATACATTTTTCTTCGATGATATCTATACCTACCTTTTTCCTCCCCTTATCCACGTTATTTGTGTGTCTCCTCAACTAGCAAATCACCTTCTTGGTAAAAATTTACATATTCCTCTCACCAGAATGACAGACTCTAACATCACTTTTAAGGCCAGGTGTAACCTGTTCTATTTCAGAGGGGTAATGGTTCTGTCTTCCCAGGGCAGGGACAGGGCCTCTGAGTTCACTCACCCGGCTCTTCTACCACATACAGGATGGACTTTCCACTGGAGTCTTCATAGTACTGGAATCTGACAACACAGTCATCCTCATTCTTATAGGTACAATTCACTGCATCTTTGCCAGAGTCCTCTGGGGTGCAGGAAAGGCGAATATGAAAAAAAGTACAAGCATGTCAATTTCTGGAAGATGGGGGTCTTTTCAAAGCCCTATCATAGGACTTCTGGGAAAATATGTCAGGAAATTCTGTGCCTGACCATTAGGCACAATGCCCAGATTTGAGATGGCTGTCATGCCTGGCAGTCGCTGGCCCTTACTAATATATATTGTCCCTAACACGCCCTTTTGGTTTTTATTCCTTCCTCTGGAAGGGACATGCTATGATGACACTATACATTCTTATTAAAAGCCCAGGTCCACTACTCACCAACTGTAATCTTAGATAAGTTATTTGATCTCATGGAATTTCTCTTTTTTCATCTACAAAAGGAAAATTATACCACCCCCCCTTTACAGGGTTGGTGGAGAATTAAGGGACATAAAATAGTCCCTAACCCTAAATAATCCCTAACCCTAATGTACCTTTCTGTGCTTGCTCAATGACTCTCAACAGTCTGCTCATGCAGCCCTCACAGTTTTGCCATTTCTGTTTCTGATCTGTAGGCTTCATTCCTTCTAACTCTAGAATCTGTTATTATGACACTGACACTGTGAGTTACCCTCCACTATGCCTATGCCGGTTGCACTATGTCCTATACTGGTGAAACAAGATGGGCAAAACTGATACAAAATGAGATTAAACAAATGTGTCAAGATCATACAACAGGACTAAAACATGAATCTCAAAGCATACTAAACAGACAGGGAGTCAACAAACTGTCAATACACCAGTGGTATAACAATATAAAGGAAACAGTAAAGGTTTCAGGAGTAAAGGTTTTCATCTTAATGCACCGCTCTCTTTCCTGGGCAAATCAGTTCTCTTGAAATTCAACTGTCTCATCCACAAAATGAAGATATCCACACTACCATAGTTCTACCTCATTAGGCTGAGGGAAAAATATATAATGAACAGGAAAGATACTTTTATGAATTTCATAGATATGCATTTATGTTTGCGATTATTGTGGAGGTGAAGGGAGTGACAGCACTTATCAATTAACTTTTAAAACTTGCTTGATCTAAATGATAAAAATATCTCCACATCTCTATGTCCTCTCTCCTCTGAGCTAATCATAGCAAACCTACTCTCCTGCAAAGGAAAAAGCGCTTCTGCGAACAATCTGCAAATCACCAAGCTCACCCCAGGCCCACTTTTGATAACAGCTGAAGGTCCATAGATCTGCCTCTTTTCATAACATTCTCACCAAAAGCTGACTAACTAACTATGTCTTACTGTGGTTCTCATTGAAAGTATGTTTCTTGCCTTCATGGCTGATTACCATCTCCCTCGTACCATCTGGTGTCTCACTAGCCCAGATAACTTACCAGATGTGCTGACAACAGCAGAGGTCATCTTCTTAAAAGTCAAGATGAAAAACAGAGCAGAATACAGGGAAGAGCTTTTGCTTCCCCACTGCTTGTATTTTTCTCTGATTTATTCTAGGGTGGAGAGGTTCTAGGGGCAGGGATCCAGAGTCAGAGGGCTTCCAGATAGAGATTTTGATTATAAGATCATAAGGGTGAGGGTTTCCCTCTAAACTAGCAAAACTTTAAGCTAAAGACTAGACATTATTTACGATTTTTAATAAAGTAAACTTGGCAAATTCATTCCAGCCAACTAAGCTAAGATGATCACAACACAGATAACCACCTTCCAGCTCTGTGGCTATTTCTTCTGTGAAATGAAGATGCATTATCTTCCTTTCCCGGCAGGCAGTGAAGTTAGGGTTGCCTTATCTATACAACCTTTACAAGTTGCACACAAGCTCTTGCTGAGTCTGTGGGCTTCAGGAAAGCAGAAGGACTGAAGAACACATTAGAAGGGGTAAAGGCAAACTCTGGAAAGCCAGACTTCATCGTGTGCCCCCATGGTTCAGTCTTGCTTGACATTGCTGGATATGGGAATTTCTCTTCCGTTTTATAAATGCGAGTTGGAGAGGTTCTGCCCTTGCACTAAAAATGTTTAGAACCTAGGTACACGCAACCCTAGAACCTCCTGAACTTACTAAGCTCTTTCACAGGCTCTATCTCATCACGGCAATAACGGCTGCAGGTGTTTTCTTCATGTAAGTCTCCCCGGTTAAACTTCTTACACTCCACACACTCCCTAAGGGAGAGAGGAAACATCACAAAAGGCAAAGAACAAGCAGGCCTAAGCACATCCCAGTCCATCTCTGACCTTCACGCACAAAGAAAGCTGCTCCATTTCAGTAAAATGAAAACACCTTGAGTGTGAGGCTCAGGTGTGGAGTGCCCTCCTCACCCAGAGAGAACCCGGCAGCCAAAGGCCTCTTAAACTTTATTAAGCTTCTTCACGTCCTATCTGGGGCTGTGACAGGTCAGTAAGCCCCATACACTTCTGGGAGCCTTAAAGTCACAATAGGTCACATGTAAAATTAAAATTTTATTTTAAAATTACTACGAATGTCAAGACAGTGACAGGAGAACATTTAAACAAGCGCGAGGCCCTTCCAAGCATGGAGTCTGGTACAGCTGCACAGATTGCACGCCCGTGGATCCCGTTCCACTTAAAGCAGTAGGAGGAATGGCAGGGCGACAGACTTGGGTAAAAGGGGCTTCTCCGATTCCCCAAGCAGGTGAAGGTTACACAGAGAAATATCCCTGTGCCACATGATATCCTCCCTAACTCCAGTCCCTGCACCTCCCGCAGAATCAGATCAGCCCTGGAATATCCCAGAGAATATCTGCTGTAGCCTTCCAACTCCAAGAGATCCAGAATGCCACTCTAGAAAAGTCTGCTCCAAATGGAGACCAGTTTGTGCTACCTTGGCCTTTCACAGTTGGAACCACCTCCAACTTTCCCAAAGTTTTCATTGGAAAGGGGAAAGAAGCCATTTGGCTGGAGCAGATTCAGCAATCTTCAGAGTTGGGGATTCTATGGTCCTCTGGCTCCCAGCCCCACTCCCCCCTCTGAAGAGCCCACTCACTTCTTAAAGGTGCAGGCATCCGGACAGGTGGGACATTTCTCACAGGTGTCCCCATAGGATCCAGGCTGGATGCAGACACAGCTGCCGCACTCACACTTGCCTCGGCCGCTGCACAGCAGCCCATTGCTGGACACGCAGGTGTCAGTGCGCGTGGTGCAGTTGCAGTAGTAGCCAGTCCAGTCAGAGTCACACAGGCAGTCCCCACAGCTGCACTGGCCGTGGCCTGCAAGCACACAGTCCAAGTAGGTAGGATAAAGAGACCTCAGTCCCATGACAACAAGCTACAAATTTCCACCCCACTCTCCCACCAGACAGACAATAATCTTGCAGGTTGGTAAGGAGCAGGGACTCCTCTCCGTGGGGACAAACTCAGACTTCTAAGTGTCTCAAGGTGTGGCAGGACTTGTTGGTCCAAGTCATTGTAGAGCAGAGAAGTCTCAGGATCTGTCCAGGCCTCCTTCCTTCTCCCTCTTCTGAATCATTCTACCTTCTCAGTTTGCCAGCTTCAATCCAAGGACTAGACGTTAGCTTTTTAGCCCAGAGGGCAGGCACAGCACTTAGCCACAGTCTGTATCCACACAAGGCACTCAGGGTCCTTGACAATGTGGCCTGATGATGGCGCAAGAGTTCTTAGGCCCCTTTTAACCTGACAAGACTGCCCCCTTCCCTGGCCTGACTTGAGCTGACTGGAAAGGCCTTCTGTTGCTATCATTTATCCCCTCTCAGTTGGGTTAAACACCAACATAGCCTTCAGCTTGGACCAGTTGCTCCCCGCCACCACTAACAGACCAGCTACCGATGTCCATTATTCCACTTCTCAAATCAGCCACTTTGTAAGGAGGAGGATGGGCTCTGGACAAATCTACACAAGATAAGAAACCTGCACTATAGCAGATGGAGGAGCAGAGAGGTCCGAGCACAGGGCTGTACCCAATGCCTGGGGAAGGAATGTAAACAGGGTTCCAGATGCGTAGGTAGCTGGGGTAAAGCATCTAAAGGACAAGGTGCCAAGAGCCCGAAGAATCAGCCAAGGAAGCCAAGGAATCACAGAGAACAAATATAGCCTACCTCCCTGCTTGCTGAGGAAGTTAACATGTTCCTGCAGGCTTGAACCATCAGGGGTCTATGCATGACTGTCCCATCAGACAACTTGTACTACCCTTGCCACAGGCATGCATATACCACACGGTGATTCAGAGACACCCAGCAGCAAGACATACGAACGTGTTAAATAAATCCTGTGAATTCCAGAGGGAAAGAAAGCAGAAAAGAGAAGCTAAATGAAAAGAGAGATTTTCCTGCAGTAAAGACCGTAGCCAGCAATGATCTTACGTAGCCCGGTGGCCTCCAACAAGCCTCTACTACTGCCTTTATACTCAAAAG
This sequence comes from Fukomys damarensis, assembly GCF_012274545.1. NCBI lineage: Eukaryota > Metazoa > Chordata > Mammalia > Rodentia > Bathyergidae > Fukomys > Fukomys damarensis. Next base: position 48,324,602 of record NW_022900935.1, on the reverse strand, counting down.
TTGCAGAAATACCCTGGTTATCTTCTCAAGCTGACATCATTACATCACATATGGCCCAGTAGAGTAGTCTTGGCAAGGATCTCTTTTCCATTTTTCAAACCAACCAAGGAAGTAAATATTCCCAGTAGAAAGTAATGCCTGTGATAACAATGGTAATAATGTTCCTGAACATGTGTTGAGCATTTAATGTGTGCCATGCACTGTGCCAAGTTCTTTAGTAGTATGTGATTCAATTTATTTCTCAAATTTGGCATTTTTTGATATTTTGGGCCAGATGGTTCTTTATTGTGGGATGCGGTCCTGTATGCTGCAGAATGTTCATTATCCTTGTACTCTACCCTTCTATCAGTAGCAGCCTTTCAGTTAGGACTATCAAAGAAGTCACCAGACATTGCCAAATGTTCCCCATGAGGCAAAACAGCTCCTTCCCTCCAGTGAAGAACCAATTTTTTGAAGGGTGAAGGTGGTGAAAAGAGGGCAGAGGTATGGGAAAAAAAAAAAAAGAACCAAGACATCATGTAAAGGTACAAGATCCCAATGATGAATGTAACTGTATTGTTTGCTTTAAATGTACCAATAAACAATGGGGGGGGAGAACCAGTTGGGGGTTTTTTTGTTTTTGTTTTTGTTGTTGTTGTTTTGTACCAGCGATTGAACTCAGGACCTCGTGCTTGCCAGGTAGGTGCTGGGAGAACCAATTTTAAAATATCAGTCAACATTATCAGCCACTCACCTACTTAAAACCCTGCAAAGACTCCACACTGCCTCAAGTCCAAAGTCCTTAGCAAATATTCAAGTGTTTTACAATGTGTTCTGCTCTACCTGCTGTATCGCCCACCTCCCATTTCCACATATTAGCTAACACACAGGACCATCTTCTCCACCATCCTTAATTCCGGGAGCTCATGCTTAGAATGTCCTTACCCCAACCTAGAATGTCCTTTCATCCTGTGACCACGCTCCTACTCAAATGTTCCTTCCTCTCGGTAACTTTTTTTTAAAACTCTACTCAAATGTTTGTTCCTCTTAGTAACTTTTTCTGGCTTCCTCGGGCAGAATCCAGTGTCTGCTCATGTGTTCTCCAAGCACAATATTATCTACTTCCTTTTCTACCCTTATTTTATGGCCATTTGCTTGCTTATCTGTTTCTTTCTAAATTGTGAGCTCCTTGATAAAAGAGAACATGCCATATTAATAGTGAGCAGCATGAAATCTGGTGTACAGTAGACATACTATTAATGTGTGCTCACTTATACATTTATTCGACAAATATTTATTGAGTTCAGACCACATGCAGGGTAGAGTAGCAGTGAACAGTAGGACAAAGCTCTTTTCCCAACCCTCCACCCAGTCCCCCGCTACCGGGGATCAAACTTGGGTCCTTATGCTTGTGAAGCAGGGGGCAGAGGACAAAGCTATTATTATGGAGCTTACAGTCTACACATGCATGCATCCATCTGTGCCTTGTGTTATGCTATTACAGTACTGCAAACAGCTGTCATCCCTGGTGGGGAAGATTATTTACTTTACTATCTACCTGAGTGTAGTAGTGGGACAGATCCAGAACAGGGGGACCAGTGTGCATAAAGGCAGTCCCTAACTCAATGCTGTATCCTCTTAATACTCCTTTAAGAAGGCTTCAAAGTTTAGCTCCTAAACCTTGCAGATGATTCATTCTCCAGAACTCTGAACCAGGAAGAAGCCGATACATAATAAAAATCTGACTGTTACTCAAAGGAAAGGTAGGGGGCAAAGGGGAAATAACCTAAATTGGTCTGGAAACTGCATCACTGTAACAACTCCTCTGAGAAGACGGAGGAGAGGGGTGATACAAAGCCAGGCTCACACAGCAACTAGCTCTAGGCCCCCATTGCTCCCAGCAACTCTAGCAGGTCCAACTAGTAGTGTCTCTTGGCCACTATGAGTCCCTCTGCCTGTGGCCTCAGCACCTTCTGCTAGCAACCACTTTGGCATTCAAGGCTCAAACACACCAAAACTAAATAAACAATAAGGCTCAACCACACCTTCACTGCTTTAGAAAGAAATGGCTGTTTCCCAGGAAGCCTAAGGAGGGAAATCCCAGCTCCCTAGCTGACAAGTAGTATATCTAGAGATAAAGGATATTGGGCTGGAGGAAGATGGAGAAAGTATAAAGGTTCTGAGCTGTAGGTCAGGTTCCCTACATATGCGACTTGCAGTGAGAATTCCTGCCCCAGTTATTATAGACAGCTAAATTAGGTAGAAATATTATAAGCAGTCAGACAGGGCCAGGCCCTTGAGGGAGGCAGTGCAGAAGATAAGAACCCAGTACAACCGTGGCTGGAAGCACATTTCACTGAAAGCCAGCCTTCAAGGTAAAGATGGAATGACGAAGCCTACATACCTCCCTGAGGGATGAACAATATATTATAATTGGTATTACCCAGTCCAAAAAAGTCCAGAGATAGGCATCAGTCACCTGAGTGGGTGGGTAGGACCTCCTGACCGATCTCTTCCCAAAAAAGTCCTTGTTCTTTCCTTGTACACCCACTGTGAGCTGCTTCCCCATTGGATCAATATTACCTCAGTGACTAAACTTGCGATCTTTTGGTTGATCATAATTTTGTCTCACGTGGTACCCATCCCATGATTTTGCACTCTAAAACTTCCTCTGTAAATCGGGCTCCTTGGCAACCCTCTTGGGTCCCCTCCTGTCTGTCAGGAGCTATAGCTGTCTCCCTCAATAAATATTTCCCGTTCTTCACCTCCATTGTTCTTAGAACTCATTTTTCAAGGGCCAGGGATTTAGCTCTGTGGCACTGTGCCTACCTCACAAGCACAAGGTCCTGAGTTCAACCCCCAGTACCAAGGGGGAAAAAAAAAAGAATTCATTCTTAAGTTTTCAGGAACACGAATTCGAATTTGGCATGCCTGACATCTAACAGGTTGAGAGTTACATTATTTGCCCTGTATCATTTGGAGGTCCTGTATCACAATGACTTACTGGGAAAGTGGAAAGGAGGGAGGGATGCAGTCTATGGCAACAATCACAAGTTAGCAAGAATGTAGTCTCTGACAGAGACTGCCTTCAGCCTGATTCCAGTGGGCTCTAGACCAAGAATAGTACCAAGAGTTAGACCCACCTTGAGGCAAAGGGACTGGCCTTGTGCAACCCCTGGTCTCACCGGTCAGCATCTGAGGGGAAAGGAGCTCCTATCAGCCAACAGGCAGGCTGCAAAGCCAGGGGCAGCTGTGAGCCATTATCAGCCAAGCCTCACAGCACAGTGGAGCCCCATGGGGTCTACTATGCCCCACTTTTGCCCCTGGCTCCTGGACGAGGGAAGACTGACACCACAGAGTCCTGGCAACATCAGAGCCCTTGGCCTCCTCAGAAACCCTGGTCCTACAGTGTTTCCTTTGTGAGGCAAAACAAAGTGATCCCTGACAAGATGATCTGCGAGGCCAGCCAGGGAGTGGGGCTCGGAGTAGAAGTGACCGGCCAGAGCCAGCAGACTGACCCCACGCCCTGGCACAGTCAGCCCTTAAAAGGAAGCCACAGTGTGGTAATGTCACAGAATTGGCACCCTCCCAGCAGAAGGGAGGCCAAGCCTGGGTTCATAGGAAAATCGGGGGGCGATGAAAAAGAATGAAAGACGGAATAGGGAAGGAATCCAGCTCAGGAAAGGACAGAGAACGCGTTTCCGGTCAGAGGGAATGCCATCACTCTTCCTGCATAGCTAGACTTCCCGGCTCACCCCTCTCTTTTCTTCTCCTCTAGGAACTACCCCCCTTTAGGAATCAGGCTCCTCCATGTAGCTGCCCAGATCCACCCCCTCCACCATGAATTTCTCTCCAGAAGAAAACTGTAAGACTCCCCTAGGTCACCTCATTTCTTGGCCTCATGACGTGAATTACCCTTAGGTAAGTTAATGAAAGGCAAAACTCTTACGCTTTTCTAAGCCTACATGACTACTGCACAGAATGTGGTTCACAAAGGAACAAAGGATGCTCGATCCATCTATGCTCACGAAAGCAGCTGGTGGGAAAGTACCTTGAGGGAAAGGACACACTCCCTGATGTGTAAGGCAGGGTGCTGACAAGGGGACAACCTCAGACAATACCTCAAGTAGCAAGGGAGTAGGCGGAGTAACCAGCTGCTAGGCTTAGATGCCCGGGGCTAGAGAAATAGCACGCTCGCCTCATGAGCCCTTTCTGTGACACCGAAAAGGATACAGGGTCATCAGATTTGGTGAAGGACAATGGCAAGAGGGGACGCAGCTCTGAGAGGCGAGGAAGCAGACGGACCGAGTGCCAGCACAGAGGACGCACTCAGTGATTGTGTGCCCGAGCTCTGTCACTGAGGATGTAATGACAGCACCACAGGGTCCAGATGTGAGGCCACTGGGCACCAGGTACCCTGGGAAGAAGTGGTGGAGTGAGGCTGCTTCAGAAACTGCCTGGTTTCCCCCAAGATGAGACGAGCACTGAGGATGAGCTATTCTTGCACTGCCAGAGGCAAGAACCGGGGCTGCTATGCAGGCAGCTGACTTTCTCTGGTAGCCTCGGTGGGACTGGCAACCGAAGGAAACACACTCTGTCTGGAAACCCACTCACCAGCCCAGGAACAATCAGGCCTTAGAGTAGTGAGGGCAGGGGCACCCCCAACAGGCAATCTGTAGGCCTCTCCTAGGGCAACCCCTGCCCCTCAGTCCCAACCTTCTGCTCTTGGGGCTCCTACTCCAAACTTGGTCATTTCCTTTAGTACTTGGAATGTGACACAAATACTATTAAATACTAAAACGAGCTGAAATCCCTACTGTGCTCCCTAATTCAAACTGCTGCTGTGAACCTGATCTCTCTCTCCCCTGCCCTGATACTGATACGACTTTTCCTCCAAACTGTCTCTCAAATCGTGTTGGCATAAATGTTGCCAATAATAAACTACTTTCTGTTTTGAGGGCATGCTTCAGAATGACACAGAATCATCCTTCTAACAGCTTTTTTAAGAGCTGAAGTTAGTGTTAAAGTAAGCATCTGTGTCAATTAGCTCAGGCGGTTAAACTCCATCGCAAATGAAGTCAAACTGGATCATGGGTTTTCATACAGAGCACTTATAGTCTCTTTGTTCAACTGGTCACAAAATGCACCCATAGTCCAGTTCCAACTAACCTGCAAATGTCTGCAGACTGCATCTGACGAGAGAGGTTCAACCACAGTGATTATGGCCCCACATAAACCTACGTCCAGAGCCCAAGCAAAAAATCCATGCCAGCCATTTGCACTCTGAGAGTGTCGTCAGTATGACAGCAGCTACAAATTACATTAGCATTATTTCATGTTCTAGCTACAGAAGTATCGCAGCAGGAATCTCTGGACAAGGAGAAATCAGTCTGAGATTAACAGCAGGCTGCAAGATCTTACTGAATTTTGTTGTAAGAGGAACAATTCAGCATCCTACAGGTGAAGCGGACTCAAAAGTATAATCCCCACGGTGTACACAACAACTCTGTATGACACTGCTAAACTTTCTGATATGTTGAGATGTTCTATACCTGTGCAATCCATTATGGTAATCACAAGCCATATGTGGACATTTACCAACTAAAGAACTGAACTTTTTATTTTTCTGTCTTAGTTTAAATATCTACATCTGACTAGTGACTACCGCATTGGATAACCCAGATCTAGAATTTTAAAAAAAAGTAATATTAGTACCAGTAGTGAAAAATAGGGCTAACATTTGACAAGAGCACACTGTTTTCCAGACATTGTTCTAAGTATAGTAGCTCATTAAGTGAACTTCAATGTCTTTATATATACTAAGTCTACAGTATATACACTATATACACTGAGTCTCTTGTAATAAAAGGCAAAGTTATTACTAACTTTACAATACATTCTGACATCATGTATCTCCTGTTTCCCAGTACTAAAATCTTAAGTCACTGTCAGCAATTTTTTTAGCAAAAAGATATATTAGTCCTTATATTCAAAAAGACTGGGAATTGAAAACATTAGCAGAGTCAGCAGAGGAAAGGTAAGAACAACAACAACAACAAAAAATCCCTCACCTTGATGGTTCCCACTCCTTTCAGCCCTTGGTTTAGCTTCCCTCTACTCCACAAGCAAGGGGAAAGCTCAATTTCCCTCCCTTCTTCATTTCTGTTTTTCTACCTTTGGAACAGAATACCATCTCCTCCACCTGCCCACCTTGAGCCCTTGCCTATGTTTCCAGGACTAAAGTGTGAGTACGCATGGCTGTGGAGCTATGTGTGCACTCAAAGCATGCATTTCTACTCACCTGAGCACATCTCTCCTTTGTAGCGAGCACAGGAGAAGTCATCACACTCACAGTACTTGCCCGTGATCTTGCCAAAGTCACTGCTATGGCAGAGGCACTGGCCACAGAGGCACTCGCCCCTCTGGCTGCAGATGGGCTGGCCTTCCTTGGGGCTGCACTCATCCTGCTGAGAGGGCCGATAGTCCTCTTCAGAGCACTCACAATGGGACCCCAGCCAACCAGGCCCACAGCGGCACACCCCACACTCGAAGGTTCCATTGCCATTGTTGCAGCGGCGGCTGTAAGGTTTAGCATAGGCCTGGCAAGTGCAGTTGCAATCAAAAGTAACCTGGATGGTAAGGCTGTCCTTGAAGCCTACAGGCTTGATGGTAAAGGATTTCTCCTTCTCTTGGGGGCAGCCACGCACCTTGGCCTCGATGCTGAAGCTCACCTGGATGGAAAGCAAGGTGGCACTCAGACCCGAGTAGGTCAAGTCAACACTCCAGACCAGAGGGAAAGAAGCTATTCTGGCCTGTCAAGGAATGCCCAGGGTGCGCATCTAATCCTCCCGCAATCCCAGCCTTCTTACTACAAAGCAAAACAAAACTAACACAGGGCCATGAATTTAGCTCAGTGGTGCCACCCCCTGCCTCGCAAGCACAAGGTCCTGCATTTGATTCCTGGTACAAAACAAAAAACAAAAACAAGACTGGCATAGCTGTGGTGCTGTGACATATCTTGCTGGACACAGATACAGTTGAGAAATAGAAGGCTGTTTTGATTCCACATGTGGAATACACCAGTTTAAACAGAGCAGAATCTGATCTTGTGCACACTCTGCTCAAACCAACTAAGCCAGCTGGACTGTTTGCTGAATATCATCGAGACACACAAAACACTTTGTTGCACACACAATGCCAAAGAGTGGACCAACCATCAACTGAAGATCTACTACTCAATTTCTACATAACATTTCATCACAGGCCAATATTTCTTACGTGGGGCGTGGGCACATGTGCCTTAAAAACAGACTGATACAAAGATCAATAAATAGATCTACAGGAAAATCACTGAATCACAAGACCTACTTCCCTCTCTTTTTCCCTGCTCTCCACCCATCCTTCCCTCCTAGGGCAGAAGCAGAGGAGAACCACCAAGCAAGGAAAGCCATGAAGGGATTGGAGAGCCAAAATGAACATCTGCATCCCCAATTTCCACAAGGGTAGGTATTTGTGCCTATTTCATTTGCTGTGGACTCTTCGGCAAATAGAGTAATGCCTGGCACATAGTCAGTGCTCAACAAAAATGTACAGATAATATGAATTATGTTGTAGAGAAAGAAAAGGCATTACCTTAGGAGAAGCTGGAAACTGGTCAGGGGTGCAAGGTAAGAAATACTCTCATTTCCAATCAAATATGCATAAACAGAGACACACAAAATGAAAGTTCTTAAAAACCCTGACAGTGATGTGCACTCAACAAATAAGAAGAAAAGACTGGAAGCTCTAGTACATCTGACTTGTAATGACTTTCAGGAAGAACAGCACTGAAAGGAAGTGGCAGGGGGCCCACAGATGCTCAAGGGCATAGGCCAGGACCAGACCTGCCACTCTAGCCCCTACGCAGCCCGCCTCACCGTGTCCCCAATCTTGAGTCCCACACAAGACTTGAGGCCTGGGATGACTTCATTGTTGAGGCAGGTGGCATTGAAGGATAGAGACAATTCTTCAGGGAGGTCACGTACTTCTAGCTCTACTTTAGAACGGATTTTCTGAACAGAAAAGAGGGGAACAAAGTTAAGGAAATGAGCTCAAAGTAACTGGGCAAGAGCCAATTCTCTCCCAAGAAAAATCTATTACATGGTCTTGGACTCACCCTGGCAGTGCCAGATGCTGATGTCTGCCAGCTCTCTTTCCTGCCTAGGAAACTGCTCCTTCTTCCTGTTCCCACTGTGTCAAATGAATCTGGGTAAAATCTAGACCCTCCTGCCAGCATGCAATGGGGAGTATCAATACAGGTCACCTTGTGTAGCCGCATGTTCTATCTAATTTTCAGTTACGCTGAGCTGGGCACTGTGGTGTACACTTGTAATTTCAGCACTCTGGGAAGCTGAGGAAGGAAGATTTTAAGTCCCAGCCCCAGGCAACTCAGCAATTTAGTAAGACTCTGGCACAAAAATAAAAGGAAAATAAAAAAGAACTGGGGATATAGCTCAGTGTGAAAGTCCTAGGTTTAATCTTCAATACAACAACAGTAACAGAAAATAACCCTCACCCTCCCCTTGGCTCAGAATCCTCTTTTCTCTGTTGTTGGAGCCTGGCTCTCCCTCACTCTACCCTGTGCAATTGCTCCTTCTCCATCTGACCCCCAATCCCTAGCTTCCATCTCTCCGAGGTCTCCACTCAATGTTCCTGTTGCACTCTGGCACTTTGCTGGGTCATTTTCTTCTCAGAGGCTGCATCTTCCCAGGGTTGGCCATTGCTCAGCCTCTGGGAGCACAAGAGGAAGGCAGCAAGGCTGCACGTTGGACTTGCAGCCACCACTCCCAAATCTGAGTCCTGTAGCATAAGCTGAGTCCAGAAGATTCAGCGCAAGACACTTACCCCGTAAGCATCAACGATGAGCTGGAGGACATTGCTGGAATCGGCAGAGAGAACCCCCACTGTGGTCCCCGGAATGAGTTCACTATAGTTCTAGGAAGGAAAACAAAGATGTGCAGAGCTTAGTGAAGAAAAGCAGTGGTGTCTTTACCATATCAGATGGGCAGTCTTGAAATGCAGATTAGAGGAGATGTATGGGATATTTCACTTACCACTACTAAGAATATACCAGAGCTTTTCAGTCCAGAGCAAAATTATAGGAAACTTTTGACACTCTCATCACACTGAAGTACCTCCCTTCCATCACTGCAAACATCAACCTATCTTTCCTAGTAAGTTTGAGGTTGAAGGAAAAAGGCCACAGGGAGGAATCTTAGGGACTTGGGGAATTGGTTGAAGAAAGGTCTTTCTTGGTTAGGGTCACTGCTTATGGGCTGGCTCCCCAGGATAAGTCCACCCATCACAGGACCTGCTCCAAGAAACCGTGAGGCAGAGTTACCTGGTAGAGTCTGACTACATTTTCAGTGACTGCAAAAATCAAATTGATGTTGTTCTGAGATAGCTTCTCAGTCATCAGTCCCAGAGAGGGATAATCCTAGAGAAAGGAGGACATGAAAATTTTAAAATCTCACATAAATCCCTGAATTCTAAGCCTTCAAACTTGGCTGACTTGGGCTATGACCAAGATGGTAGTGATGCTTTAAGTGTTTTACCCCAAAGCCAAAGTGAAGTACTATGGTTGGGTTGTGGTTTGAAGTATGTCCCTCAAGGTTTCAGGAATTCACATTTAATTCTCATCGCAAGGTATCAGGAGAGTGGAAACTTAATCTGACTACGGTGTTTGGTGCTGTGGACTTTGGGAAGTGATTAGGATCAGATAAGGTCATAGGTGGATCCATGATCGAATCCTGGTGGCTATACAGGAAATGGAAGAGAGACTAGAAGAGACACGCATGTACTCTTGTGTTCCCTGACTTTTGCCATGTGATACCTCGTACCATCTTGGGACTCTGCCACCAAGAAGACCACTGCCAGCCAGGGTTCCTTAACCCTACATCTCTAGAAAAATGAGCCAAAATAAACCTGTCTTGTTTATAAATTCCCCACTCTGTGGTATTGTGTTATTAGCAACCAAAACTGGACTAACACACGAATAAGAAGGATAAAGTAGCAACCTAACCCTAACTGTGAACTCTAGAGGCAGATGAAGAGGTGCAGGCTGGTGGTATCAAAACTGAACTAAGCACCTCTTTCTTATCACTCTAATTCAACGCAGTAACAGCACGGAGCAGCTTCACAGCTTGGGCACCAGGTTAGGCCTTGCTGTTTTAGAGCTATTAACAAACACCTTAGCCTTCCTATTGCGAACCTCCACCAATACCACAATATCTTCTCCCAGCAACCACAAGTGAGCATGGTATTCCAAGAAGGGGCTTATCATTAGAGTGTAGAGAAAGGCGATTCTCGGCCAGCCCCGTGAGTCCTTTGGGTCTATTCTGAATACTATGGCACTTCTGTCAGTATTGAGAACAGTGGCACCACTGACAACACTGGCCACAGTCAAGGTAATTTCTAATAGTTGTACAAATTGTACCCTGTGTGAGGGTGTCCTGTTGACAGGGGAGAAGCAGGCGGGAACTGAGCCCTGACCACTGCTCAGGAAGGGCCACCATTTTCACATTCATTCAGAGGTGTTCACTAGGCTAGGGCAACCTTAGCCATCATGGACAAGAACTATACGTAGCGCCAGGGGTCTCACCATGGTAGTAGAGGCAGAATAATGATTGTCGCTGCCAATGTGACACTGCCCATCATTGGGCTGGACAATGCCTGCCAACCTGCCATCCAATGCTACGTGGGTCTTAGCATCAGTGGTAAACACCAGCAAGTGTGACGCATCATTCCTCCAGCCAATTTTTTCCTGTTTTAATAAAGGTAAAAGAGACAAAGCAATTTCAGTCATATCATTGGTAGAGAATGAAGATCCAAGGACCTACCCGCCCAAAAGGCCAGGCAAGTTACCTTGGAGAAGAACCACAGTCCCAGTCCTTGAAATCCAAACTAGAGCTTACTAATTCAGGGGTTTGGAAAACAGTCTCATACTGATTAGTTCAAACAGCAAAATGAAACCTTCAACTTCAAACATAACTCTTTCAGTGACAGTCATGTTGCCCATCTAGAAACAAACCTTCATCCACAGAGCTGGGCTGGGCTAGAAGAAATCCCATCTAAATATCTGCCCTCTTTGCTAAAGTTATGCTAAACCAGCCTTGACTTTGAAATAATTCTGGAGAAAGCAGGAAGATGCTGTCCACTGAAAACATCTTTGAACCAGGGAGGTTCAAAGAGACATCGGCTTTGGCCAGGAGAGAATAAAAACGGAGGCTGCATATGTGAAGCAACTTATTCACAATGAAGAAAATTCTGATTAGCCCTTATCTCTTGTTTTACACCAGACGTTCCCAGGGTGAGCCACTTGCTTCCCCATTGTGATCTGTCATCTGTGCCTGGCATCCCATGCCCTCCAAACTCACATCACAGACTGTAGCCTGCATGATGGCATCAAAGCCACCCTCTGGGGCATCCCGGTTCCGTGACACGCTCTGTTTCTTCACTTCCTCATTGAAGCGGGTCACCTGGTCAGTCAGTGTCAGCACATGCTTGTAGCCAAACATGGGCAAACAGGTACTCTTCATACTGGGAAGGGATGGGAGATAATTTAGGGAGACAGCAATGGGAAAAGATAGCAGCGTGAGTCTGGAAGGGGAAAAGGGAGAGACAAATACGGACAACAACATGCCTGGAACAATTCCACACAACCACAATTATTCAGACAGTTCAGACTCCAAACCCCTCAGATTACCTAAGGGAATCACATCAACCTTACCTCCAGCTAGCCTAGGGGATAGGAGGGTGAGCTGGGAAAACAGACAGGGCCAGGGATTGAAATGGTTCAGCCACCTGCCTCACAAGCACAAGGTCCTGAGTTCGATCCCAGGTACCAAAAAGAAAAAAAAAAAAA
>NW_022900935.1:48287417-48312456 GCF_012274545.1 Fukomys damarensis | reverse complement strand
CAAAAAAAAAAAAAAAAAAAAAAAAGAAAAGAGAATAGACCACCTGTGTTCAAATCCCAGTTATCCCACTTACAGTCATGGAACCCTTGGCACGTCTCTCTGAGCCTAGCCTAGGACAACAGAGACCTGACAGCACCTATCTCAGAAGCACTGTCTTAGGTTTATATGAGTAAAACATGTAAACAACCATAATGCTTGAATGGTTGCTATCACCTTCTAATTAACTTTCTCTGCAGTAAAAAATGAGGCCAAAATCCATCAGAAAGTGGTCTCCTTAGCCATTAATAAATGAATAGATCTGTCAGACAGGCACGCTGCTGGCCCCAGACTCAGTTCATTCAATAGTTGATATGTTTACTGGGAAATGTACAAACCATACAGAAGGTCAAAAGCTGTATCACAAAAGTTGGAAAATTAAACAGTAAATTCACATCTTCTCAGGCTTAGTAACCAGCATTTTAGATTACTGTAATACCTGAATTTTCATAAGTCTGTGCCACTTAAGTAAGTCATTCGTATAAGTCAAAATGTGGAACAGAGGTACAGGGCCAGGGGCACTCAGTGGTAGAGCACTTTCCTGGGTTCCATCCCTACCACCACCAAAAAAATAAATAAATAAAATAAACTGAGGCAGAAACTTATCACATACCGTTAAAGGGTTGAATAAATGTCATTTCCACTCTTACATTCCTCCAGGGCTTTATTTCTTACATTCTAACCTTACAGAATTCATGCCATTGATGATGAGAATAGTGATATCAAGTCAGTCCTTCCAAAAGCATAATTCTTCTGCTTATTTACCCATAAATGTCTCTGCTTTTGACCTCATTTCCCTCTCTTTCTCTATTGCCTCCTATTTATTTGTGACAAAGACCAAGGTGCTGATGGATTTTTTTTCTAGGTTTCCAAGGAGACTTGGGCTGTCTCGACACAACACCTCACCCAACTTAGCAGGCTAGCCCATTTGCCAGAAAAGGAGACCGAGGCAGAAAGGAGCTATGAGTTGGCCAGGAAGGGGCTAACACAATGACCCTGTAGCTAGAAATTGGAGCCAGGATGTGGACACAGGGGAGGGTGCTTCCCTGCTAATGGAGTAGGGACTTACTCATAACAGGGGTTTTTCAGGGCTTCTGGTGGGGAGATGTACATGTACGGTGACACGGGCTTGTCCACAAAGGCCCCAAAGCCAATCCTCAGGTTACTGGTGAGCTTGCGCATCTGGGAGGCCAGGGAGGTACCCAGGCTCTGGATGCTCCTCAGATCATCCTTCATGGAGTAAGACAGGTCCATTAGGTAGTAGATGTCTACAGGGTAATCCTCCACCTGCCGCACCTGGATGGAGAACTTCTTCGAATCATCTGGAAGGCAGAAAGGTGTTAAGCTTTTTCTCTTCTTTTCCCTTTAAGACTGAATAAGTAGGTTTGGACACATCAGTGACTAAGTGACGGCCTGATCAAATCAAACTTGAGAGCCCTAGCCCTTTGTCTCCCTTTACAATTCTTTTCCTCTCCCAATCTCTTGATCCTCCTATTTTTAACCTCTTCTTTTCCATTCTAAGATTTTCCACCCTGTCTAAATCCCTATCTGTCTAATCAGCAGGGTCCCAACAGTCACAGGGGTTTTGACAATTACTACACTCAGACTCAGTAAAAGACAGGAGCTACGTTTTACTCTTTTCTGAATCCCAAAGCACCCCACACATACTTTGTACATAATGGGTCTCTCTTAAATTCTTACTAATTTAAGTAAGAAGTGAAGAATCAGGCCGGGCGTGGTGGTACACACCTGTCATCCCAGCACTCAAGAGGCTGAGGCAGGAGGATCGCTGTGAGTTCGAGACCAGCCTGGGCTACATAGTGAGTTCCAGGTCAGCCTCACTACATAGTGAGATAAAAAAAAAAAAAAAAAAAAAAAAAAAAAAAAAAAAAGAAGTAAAAAATCAGTACTTCAAAAATCAGTGTCCCTTAGCCTAATCCTCCTTCTCTCCAAAGATCTTCTGCTTTGTCTGCCACTATGCTGCTGCCCCACTGGTGGGGAAAAAGAGCTTACAAATTGCTTCCTCATCCTTTATCACATTTGCACATCAAGACAAAGGTGTAAGTTAGGTAAAACAGGCATGAGGAGAGGCAGAAGCATTTTTTGAGCACCTGCTGTATCCGAAGGGTTAAACAACTTTCCCAAGATGGAGTTAACATTCAAACTCAGTTATTCTGACCCAAGTCCTAATAATTCCCATTTTCTTCATTTTCCCACCCACATCTCGCACATCCTCCTCTATTTCGCCTCCATTCTGCGCACATCCTTCTGTAACTGTTTCACCTCCATTCTGAGCTAATCAGATTTCCTGCCTAGACCTCTATCTCAGGGCTCTAGACCATCTACCTGCAGTGAGTCCATTCCTACCTGGCCGTAATCGGAGAGCAATTCTCTGGGGACTGACTTGAGTAATTTGAGAGCTGTCTCCAGAGCCCTTGTTGCTGAGGGGTCTGGCTTCCAAGATTTGGACCTCACTGACTGGGAACTCGATGGACTCCGGAGAACAGTTATCCTCCAGCAGATACTCCTTCAGGTTACAGCGGGGTGAGCCTAGAGGCAGGGCCTGTAAGACAGGAGACCAAGAGTAAGCCCTGAAGTCAGAATTTTGACAGTGCTCCTACAGGCCCTGCCATCTCCTGACGGCTTTGAGCTTACCCAATACTTTGGAGCTACACCAGGATAAACAAACTGCTATGGTTCTCTCTTGGATAATCCCTAGGACTTGTATAGAAAGAGGAAGCTAAGTTATTAAAAGGGCTAAGTGGGTGACAGCTTTATTAAGAGAGCCTATCTAATAAGATGCCTGTTGGACCAGCATTTTTCAAACTGAAATACAACTCATTTGTGGAGCTCAAGATCAATTTAGTTGTTCTCAATCATCATTTCATCAAATAAAATGTACAGAATACAATATAAAAACAACAACATATATAAATAGTAAAAGTAAGTGTTGCTTTGTAAAACTTTTACTTACTGGGGAATGGGGTAAAACACATATGATAAAGAATGACACAGAGTGTATTTTTACTTGCAGTTGAAGGTCAAAACCATCTGGGAGCTGCTATGTTAGACCCTGCCAGGCTGTGAGATTCCTGAAGACAGGGACTGTGTATGTCCTATTCCCTTTCTATTCTAGCACCCAACCCAGGACTGATGACAAAGGTGACAGGGGAGAAGGCAGAATGGGGAAGGTACAGGACAGGTGTATAGGAGTAGACCAACCCAGACTAAATCTCAGCATTTCCCCAACAGGTTTCAGAGTTTGGGTGAATCATCTACAGTCTCCAAATCTAGTTTCCTCAGCCATCACATGAAGATAACTGCCCTCCACTGGTACACAGAACAGTCACAGTCCTAGAGATGAACTAGAACGGTGGTTGCCAGGGTCTGGTGAGGAGGAATAGGGTCTGGTTGTTTAATGGACATAGAATTTCAATCTCATATCATGAGAAGAGTTCTGGAGATCGATAATGGTGTTGCTTTCACAGCATTATGAATGTACTTAACACCATTAACCCACGTGCCTAAAAAAGCAAATGAAATGATAAATTGTTATGTGTACTTTACCATAATATAAATTACT
Organism: Fukomys damarensis; assembly: GCF_012274545.1. Classification (NCBI taxonomy): domain Eukaryota; kingdom Metazoa; phylum Chordata; class Mammalia; order Rodentia; family Bathyergidae; genus Fukomys; species Fukomys damarensis. The sequence goes on along the minus strand of NW_022900935.1, from coordinate 48,308,837 downwards.
TTTAAAATTAATAATAATAATAATAATAATAATAGCCCCTTCCTCATAGGAATGGCATGCAGGGCTAAATAAGACAATGCATATAAAACACATAACACAGTACTTGGCATACAGTAAGTACTCAATAAATTTTAGCTATTATTATATGATGCTTGAAAAATATTTCTTGCATAAATTAGTTATGAATAAACTTCACAAGCTTGGGAAAATGCCACGATGCCGTATCACTGACCAGAGCCTGTCCTATCACCTTCTCCCTTCATCCTGGACAAAGAGGAAACTGAGACCTGGTCCAAAAGCCCTGACCTACATCCTACCACCTTCTGTGGCTGTAAGTGTCCTTACACCAGAGTACTGAATGCATTACCCGCTCTAGGGGAAAAATACCAGAAAGCAGGAAATAGGTTCAATTGTAGTTCAGCCACCAGCTGGCCACGCAAGCTCAGGTAAGTCACGGGGAGCCTGTTTCCTTGCCTATTCATTAAGGAAGGTCAGACTGATGCTTTCAGTCCCTTCCTGCTCTGCCACTCAGTAAAGTCAGCCAGCACTGGGTGCATACATATCATGAGGGCTTCTTGCCAGGTTGAGGGGAGTGACTAGGAAGCTGGAAAGCCCCTCGTTGGGCCTATTTCACAATGTCTGGGCCTTTAGGCTCTCAGAGCCACCCCCCTCACAACCGTGGCTGAAAGCCAACTGATGAGCCCATACAAATACCCTGAAACGACTCATGTTAATATTTATTGAGCACTTACTGTATGCAGGCACTGTGATGAGCGTTTTACATGGATAACTGCAATCTTCCTGACAGTTCTGAGTGCTGCACCTACTACTACAGAGCCTTTACAAGTAAGGGCTCAAAAACTCGGAGGCATCCCAGGAGAAGCCCAATCTTACAGGTAAGAAATCTGAGGCTTCAATGATCAATGTAACTGTACTGTATACCTAAAATGTACCAATAAACTCAATGAGAGAGAGAGAAAAAAAAAAAGAAATCTGAGGCTTCAATGATCAATGTAACTGTACTGTATACCTAAAATGTACCAATAAACTCAATGAGAGAGAGAGAAAAAAAAAAAGAAATCTGAGGCTTAGAGAAGTCAAGTAATTTGCCCAAAGTTACAGAGCTAGGAAGTGGCACAACTGACAAGCCAACTAGATTTTCTGATTGCAATTATCCTTTTAAAAATTCAGTTTTGTTACATTCTGTATAAAGAGAGGGTTTGGACAGAGAAACAAGTGCGGAAAACATGGCTGTAGGAAAAACCAGCAAGGGAATGCCTGAGGTAGGCAACAGGGTGTAAAGGGGGATGTCACAGGGCAGGACAAAGTCCTTCCCCTTCATCATGCGCATATAGCCTGGCAGCCCTAATACCCAGAGAGGGGTAAGGCCACAGGAGACCACCTATGCTCCAAACCTCGGTAGCTCAAAACCAAAGGCCCTGTCTTCTCGGGTCAGTCCCCTCTGATCAGCTGAAGGACCTCCCCACGTGGATGGGCACGAGCAGCAGCATGAGGACTACCCCAGCACAAGCACAAAGTGAAAAGAGTCCCTGGGGCCCCACAACTTTCTTCCTTTCTCTGAGCTTCTTAAGTGTAAGAGCAGAGAAATAACCTCAGCGATGGGAATTAGTGCGTAGGACTTAACCGTCCTGGCTACAAATATCCCATTATAGACATCATAGACCCTCCACAACTCTGCAAGAGATGAAAATCTCCTTTCCCTCACCCAGCTCTGGCCAGGGAACAGAATGGCCATGGGGAGAACTCCTGGACATTTCAGGTTTTGTGTCTAGCCTCCCCTGGACCCTGCCCATTTCTCCCAACCCCTCTCTCTCAGAAAGCATCTTTTTCTTAATCAAAAAAAAACCCAGTCTGATCCCAGCCATCCACAAAGCCTAAAGGAAACCTTCTCAAAAAAGCAATGACTGGATCACCACAATGTTGTTGTGAAGAGTTGATCCTTTCCAGGACTAGACCGGGGCTAAAAGAAAGAGCTGGGAGAGGGAGGCCAGGGAGCTGATGAGAACAGCAAGCCATCAATTATCTTCGCCTCAGCAAAAGGAGATTGTTCATGAAGTGGGTATCTTCACTCCCATTTTCTAATGGGGCATCCCTAATGAGAAGAGGGCTTAAAGTGCTAAGATGAAAAGACAGTCCTTATGGTCTGGCATGAGTGTCCTTAGAAAAATAAACACTGAAAAACAAAGCCGATCTCCCTCTCCCTTTTCCTCCCATTTTTGTCACTGACATCAGAGGTGGAGAACCTAACAGTCCCTGCCCTTTAGCCCAGATGCCCCTGAGAGCTTCCTGTCCCAAGAAGGCAGTGACCTCTGCCCCCACAGATGACGTTCCCTTTCTGAATAACCCAGGCTGAGGTGTTAGAAGGGATGTCTCCAGGCTACTCGGAAAACTAAAAATGGGGGTGGATATTAAAGTTTTAGTTTCACTGGAAACTAGATATTACACAAAAAGAACAAAAATAGCCAAGGCCCAGGGAAAGATTCCAAGCACAGAAACGGGAGGTTTCAGCCCACATACTGTGCCAGCTGATAGATAACCTCCTTTCCTGGAGAGTGACACATGCTATTAGTACCTTTCCCCATTAATCCTATTTGGAAATTTAGAAAGTACAGCATAAATATTAGTCCTTATGCTACCTATTTCACAGGCTTGGCCAGGGAATAAAACGAAACTGTGAGCGTGATATGCTTTCAAAATACAAAAAACTCAATATAAGTCAAATATACTCACATTCTTTTGGATACACTATAAAAGCAAATAAAGATGACTCTTCTACAATTACCCTTATAACTACTATGGTCACCGCATACTCATTCCTCAGAGGAGGGCAAGAAGCAATATGGAGTATTTTACGCGAGAGCTACCAAAACATCTCCAGTTCAGATAAATAAACATCACTGTCTTGACTGGCTTACCTACTGCGTACAAGTAATCACTTGAACGTGCAGACAGAGAAGTATGAACAGGACAGAAAGGAAGAGAGAAGGAAAGTATTTTAGTTTATAGTTGCTGCTAGTCACCCTTCATTGTGTACAAGAAGAGGAAAGGTCTCAATATTACCCTTTTGCTCCAACTTGTAAACAACAACATAACTCTCAAGATGGACATTGATTCTCCAAATTTGTAAGTAGAAAGACAGCAAAAGAGTGACAGTAAAATTAAGTTGGCAACTAAAAAGGACTATGAGGAGTAGTCTAAAGCTTTCCTCTGCGTTTATGGAAAAGAAACAAGAAGGAAGAGCTATTGAGGTCATTTTCTGCTTTGCTAGACCCAAATCCCATTCTTTTTTTCATCCCTGGACATCCAACTAAGTACAAGCTGGCCAACCTTCCAATGTGCACTCAGTCCTATATACCAGTTTCTAGTATTTCTCTCTCCTCTAGGGTTGCCAAATGTAGCAATTTGGGACATACTCATACTAACAATTTCTTGTCGTTTAGCTCCAATTTAAGTGGGTGCTCTGTATTTATCTGGCAACCTTAACTCCACTTCTACTCACCTTGACCAATAACTTACCCCCTCAATTAGCAATGTTTGTCCAACCTGCCACCATAACAACACATTCTGATGCAAGAGGTCCAGGGTCCGTCCTGGCAACTTTTATTTTTAACAAGTCCCTCAGTCAATCCTCACCATCCCAAGAGTTTGGGAGGGTCTAGACTCCAGCATGGTGCCACTGAGGCCAAGAAGCCAAATCTCTACATAAAGCTGGCCTCTCTGCTAAACGTACAGAGCAGAGACAGCCCACCACCCCAACCCAGGTCAGTATCTAACTCTCCAAGAACACACCCTATGCAGATGGGCCCAAAACACCACACTCATTCATACTGGCTATGTTTTCCTACTACCCAGCCAAGCACTCACTCCACACACCCAAAAGCCTCTATCCTCTGAGTAACAAGAGAAAACTGAGCCCAACCAGTTGTTTTTCCAGGCACTGACAGTACAATCAAGGCAGGGGAGGCAGGAGCACTGAGCTGCAACCCGGCCCCACTTTTAGATTTTTAAGTCAACAACCAAGTCACTGTGAGCAGTTAAACCTTGACCTATAGCAGTCCTGCTCCCTCAAGAAAAAGACAGCAGTCTGCAATCTGGGATTCCCTCTTCTTCCCTCTCTGGAAGACAATTTGCCTCACACCAGCAACTTCACCTGCCATCTCCCACATTGTCCCTCTTGCTTAGCATTAGCTGTAGTCATTCACTAAGCCCTTGGCTTCCTCTGATTTCATATTTATATTCCATCCTCCAGGGAAATATCCCACCGGACTTTCTATCTCTCCCCATTAGTTTTCTTTGGTCCCAGCAGCACCCATTTCCTGATTCCACTCTATTCCTAGGCTGGCCCTACAACATGCTTTCATCCTACCTCTGCACCTTTCCCCTGCCTTCTGCTGGCTTCCTCCCCAGACTCTCTGAGCCAGAGTTACCTGCCTTTTCTCTTGCCTTATACTGAAAAGGAGGAAAAGAGGAAGAAGATACATTCTTTGAACAACACTTGGGTTTCTGCCCCGGCTCCTGCTGTGCTCCAGCTAGCTTCAAGACACCTAATCTAGACGCTCTCTAGATCCAGCTCCCTGTTTTTCTGGAATTCTGCTGCAGAATTGCAACTTCCTTGTATTAATTAAAAACAAAACAAAACTTAATATGATGATGGTGACCAAAGGCAGAAAGATATGGCAAATGAGAAGGGAGGAGGCTACATCATCACATTTGAGCAGCCAGCTCAGCCCAGAGGGGAGGGGCACCTGTGGGGGCGAAGAAGAAGGACCCGCCCTCCTCCCTCGCCCCCCACCTCCAGCCCCAGGGACCAGTTCACTTGCTAAATTATGTCAATATGGCCCAGATGTTGGGCAGCTGCCTCTGAAAGCAGTTCCCCATGCTAAGGAATCACGTGTTGAGCTGGCCTCCATGCTCTGGCAGCCTCCCTGCTCCCCTCCTCCCTAGCCTGCCAGAGGTTGCCTTTATAGGAAACCCATCAGATCAGGAAGAGAAATAGAAAGAATAAGGGACCCAATTGGAGTTGTCATAAAACTGCAGAGGGCCGGGACCTGCTGCAGGACAGAGAATGCCTCCAGAAGTCCGAGTAGGAGCCAGGCCAGGAGTCAGGTAACCACCTGCCAGGAGTCAGTGACTCAGCCTCAGACCCCATAATCACTGGGAATCTGTCCAGCCACATTCACCCCTCCCATCACCACCAAGCTCTTGCCAGCTCCAGATTCTCATCAAAGCCACAAACATAGCCATTTCCCTAGACTCACTCATTCTCTAGGGCCTCAGACACAACAAACCCTCTGCCTAGACACAGCTAACCCTTTCCTGTCACCTTCCCATCCTCAGCAATGGGCACACCCCCTTCCCTCACTGACACCTCGGAGAGGGAAGAAGGGAAAAAAAGAAAGAGATCTAATCATAAGAGGAAGAGAGGGGCCAGAGATTTAGCTCAGTGGCATCGCACCTGCCTTGCAAGCACAAAGGACCTGAGTTCAATCCCAGGCACAAAAAATAATAATAATCATAATCCTAAGAGGAAGAGAAAAGATCTCCCAATTAAACACCCTACACACACAAGTGCAAGGCTCCTATGCATCTTTTTTAAGTTCTGGGGAAAAGAAGTAAGCCAACATCTCCTCCTTTCTCAAGCTGAGGCACCTCTCCCCTGGGATGTTCCACCCCAACAGAGAGCAAGCAATGGGTATTACAGGGAAACAATGGTTACAGCAAGGCCAGAGGGCCAACCAAATTGGTCGGGGTAGGGAATTCACAGTAGATTCTGAATGGCATGACAGTCTTTCTCCATCCAAAGCTGGAAAGGATTCACCCTAGCCTTACTCAAAAGGGACAAGGGGGCATGCATTTAGAAGGGAGAGCCCCACAATTCTGTTCCTGTACAAAAGCATCAGAGTCTAGGGGGAAAAAAAAAGTGAAGTGTCTGATCCTCACCTCATCTGAGCACCAGGCACACACAGGACTCACAGCCAGACACTGCTGGCAAGAGCTCACACCTCGTGTGGTACAGATGTTGGGCCCTGCAACAGAGGAAAAAAGGCATTAGTATCTGACCTATTACTCAACAAAATCTCTGGCCTGCCCCAGCCTTCCTCAGTTTCCTCAATGCCCATGTCTACAGCTCTTGGATACACAAAGCGTGTTCTAACCATACAGAGACCTCTAACAAACACAGGCTATTATTAGTAAGAAACATAAGGCCACAGCGATGGCAAGTGACCGGGCAAAGCTGAACCATGGGAGGGAAAGCTTTAATTAGCAACTGGTTTGATACCTACATTGCAAATGAAACTGTGAGTCCCAGGGTAATAACATTGTGTCCTCTCCAATTACTTTAGTGATGTTCGCAGCCACTATACACAGGACCCAAGGCCAGTCCACTGACATGAACACACAGCCTAAGTATTGCGGGGCAGCGGGCAGGATGACTTCAGTGGTAGTGTATCACTGGCTTCCTGGGGAAGAGCAAATCTTCTGAAATCTTGTTTTTCCCAGTACGCCTATCTTGGAATTCAAGTTTGAAATTCTCCAGGGAGAACCAAAGCAATGCTGACCTGTATCAGCTAGAAGAATGTAGAATTTGGGAGATGAAAGGGAGATCTGTGTTTGGATTCCAAACACTGATATTACTAACTGTCCTGACCGTGGGCATCTTACCTAATCGTCATGAAACAATGTATTTATTTTGTAAGATTTGTGGAAGAAGTCAATGAGGCAAAGGGTACTCTATAAGACCCTGTTCAACTGTGAACAATCCTCATACTGACAAAGGGCAAAGAAAAGGCTAGGCGATGAGCAGCAGGGACAGCCGGAGGAAACAAAATAGTCCTGAAAAGCCTACCCAGGAAGCAAAACCCAGGTATTTGCTCAGAAGCTGCTCACATTCCTGCTCCCCCTGTCTCAGTTCCCTGGCCTCAGCCAGGTGAAGACCCTCTTCCTGTAGTGCCCCAAGAAGTAGGCCTTTTTCAATACACGGAGCAGACGAGGGAAGATCGAAAGAAGATCCTGTCTTCCTCATGACCTCAGTTAACCTGCCAGTTCCCGTCGCCAATTTTCTAAAGGGATTCCTTTGACTCTAGCTGTTAAAACCAGCAAATCTTCCTGGGGAAATAATACTGTGTTCAGGTTTTCCCAATATTCCCAAAACTTCTCCTCCTCCGAAAGTCTTAGTTTATTTTATTATGGTGTGATTGAATTCCCTCCATCTCAAAACTGGAACAAAAATACATTCAGAAAATGACCACAGATTATCTGCACCTTTGTTTGACATCTGTTTATTAGGATATTTTATAACTCTGTAAGAATAAAAGCCACCTATAGAAAATCAATGACAATGGAAATGATTCTTGATGAGAGCAATATATATGATTCTCATCCAACAAAAACACCAGTGATTTCTGTCTAGTAGAAAAAGTAGCTCCCAAGATTAAGGTTAATTGCTTTATAGGACATTAACTGATTTTGAATCTGTTAGCTAATTCACTTCTGCACTTCTTGAACTGACCAATTACAAATCTTCTTTTCTTGAATTCTTTTATGAACTAGTCCCAACATCTTACTGGTTCCCTAATTAATCGAGTGGAATAAAATCTTTGACACATGTGCACTTTATATTTGTACAGAAATCATACTTTTAACTCTTTGCAAATTGTACTTTAAGGAGTTAGGAAGACAGCTCAGAGGTAGAATACATGCTTAGCATGCACAAGGCTCTGGATTCAATCCCTAATCAAATCAATTCAATCAAAGAAGGGAACGAAGAAGGGAAGAAAAGAACAAAAAGAAGAAAATTACACTTTAACTACCAGTACCTCAGGGTAGAAGGAGCTAACAGAAAAGGTACACATACAGTTTAGCAGACTGTGTAGTCTTGGGTGACTCATTTAACTCCTCAGCCTCATTTTCTTCCATTCTAGTAGTCCTACCATATTATAACCATGTAGTATCTGCCTTAATGGCACTGCCACCCAATATTTTTAAGTCCCTTACTGGCTGCCCTGCCCTGCTCAGACCAGTCTCTGATTCAAAGGAGATGGTCAGTAAATATTTATTGGAACCAAATGAAAGGTAGTGAGCTAAATCAATTTTGTTTTGTTTTTAAGCAATTGAGTCTATTTCTCAAAATTATACATAGAATTCCAACATAAATATATAAATGGGCTTCTCAATTTAAATTTTCATTGCTCTCTTCAAGGACACTAGAAGCTCCTAGAAGCTCCAGATTCCCTCAGAGCCTTGAGTCTGTTTAACATCAAAGGCCTTTTTCAACCCTAAAATACTACAAATGGGATGATCATGGGATGCCAATATAAACCCAAGAGTAACTTCTGCAGTTTTACACTCTGATTTGACTACAACCTAAGCAATGTGGGATGGCAATTATGGCACTGGTTCCAGGCCTGATCCCAAAGCATCAAGGTCACCTCTAAGGCGGGGCAGCCCTCAGCCAAGCAAAGCCAGGTCTCCCAGAGCTACCAGATTCAGAATGTCTTAACTTTCAGAACGAAGAGTACACACAACCTAAGGCTCCTCCCTGAAAGGGCTGCCTGGCCCTATCTCAGTCCTACAGTTGTTCTTTCCCTAGGCAAACCTGGTCATAGCCTCTCTTTACTGCTCTGTCAGAAGAGTTCTGGGAGGAGTTTCCATGGGGACTGGTGTCCAGGGGGGTAATGCTGAACAAAAACCCCATTCATGTTCATCAGGGAGAACAGAAGCACAAGGTAACCACTGAAGAGTTAAAAGACACAAGAGGAACAGGGGAGGTGTGAGTACTCAAACTGTTTTTGAAAACTTTTCCCAGTCTATTCTTTTATCCAGCCGTTCATTCTTAAATTAGCGTTTTCCTGAGTCCCTGACTTGTAACCACAATAGAAAACTTGCCCCATGTTTAAAAGCATCAGGCCCCTCCCAGTGTACAAACAGTCCCCTTCCCCAGAGGATGAGTTATGCTGCCAAGATCTACTCTTCAGGAAGTCATGCCTGGGAGTCATTGTTACCCAGTCTCCTTTATTCCTTCTTTTTAATGAATCACAGGTTGATTTTGTGAGAATCAATGATCCCCACCCCCACAGTACCCCCAACTGAGTCCTGCCACCAAGGGGAGTTTCCCTGGAACCCAGTGGTTGAAAATGACTGACTCAGAAGTCTCCAAGTTGAGCTCTGGCTGAGTCAATGAGTTGCTGCTCTCGAGCTGCCCCTCCCTCCTGAATTTGTAGGAGCCTGGGCCTTTGTTTCCAGTCATTCATAAAGCTGGCATTCCTGCTCAGCCTCTGGGGCCCAGATGTGGTCCCGCTGGAGAAGAGGAGATCTCCACCAGAATGTCATCAAAAAGAATGGAAAAAATCCTCAGGCCCTTTCCTCTTAACAGTTTATACAGAGTAGCAAAGCAAGGTGCATGGGCCTTGTCTTTACAGCGATGAAATGACCCAATCTCTGGAATATTCTTGAACACAACAGCTAGCACACAGAAAGTGTTCAATAAATGTTGCACCTATAGTTGCTATTTTTTTGTAGTTGCTGTTTTCATCCTTAGTCTCAAACTGTTTAAGACAAGTGAGGGTTTTTGGTTTTTTTAATATTTCTTAAAAAAAATATGTCTTGAAGACATCATTATATAGAACACTAGATAAAAAGCTAAGCATGCCCTAAACAGGGCAGGTAAGTGTGGGAGTGTAGAGTCAGTAAGTAACAGGCTAAAGTAAAAGTCAAAACTGACTTCTAAATGGAGTTAGGAATTTTAGGTTCAAAAATCCAATCTAGGGGCCAGGCATGGTGGCATACATTTCTAATTCCAGCACTCCAGAGGGTGAGATAAGAGGATCACCATGAGTTCAAGACCAACCTGGCATACAAAGTGAGTTCAAGGACAGCCTGAACTACATAGTAAGACCCTGTCTCAAAAAAAAAAAAAAATCCAGTCTAGGAAGGATGGCCAAGAAAAAAGACCAATAGAAAAAAAAAAAGAGAGAGAGAGAGAGAGAGAGACAAAGCCAGCCAAGAAGTTTGCCTGAAAAGTAGAAGTAGAAGGCTGTGATTGGTACATCAGTCTGATTCATAGAATCAGAAGAGAGACAAAGGGTGGGGAAAATAGAGGAAAAAAGGAAACACAAAGAGGGAGTTGGAACCAGTGGAAGTCATACTGCGTCAGTGAAGGCTATTTTGAGGACAGGTAGTGCAAGGAGACAGGATGTCAGAATGCAAGGACAAGCCACCTTGATGAGGTCAGGGGAATTCAGGAAAGAATGCTCTGTTAGATTATATGGTATTCACTGGGAAAGAAGGAGGTCTATACTGCAAAACTATGGACATCTCTCTTACTCTCTGCCAGAGAGGACGCCTGGCCTGGATCCTGACCCTTGGCCACTGCCCAGTTAGACCCACAGGGAGGTGGATGACTCAGTGCCTGGTCTCTCACTGCAGTCACCTGGCAGCATGAGTCATCAAAGCACAAAATGTTTCATGCTAACTTCCCCAAAAGGGGAAGGAGAGAGAAGGCAAAGTTCAAGGCAATACACATCTCTGTGCTGTGAGCAAAATGCTCCAGGTTGTACTACCCAAATCAGTAAGAAATCCAAACAACCGAATTTCATCAAATATAAAACTAGGGATATAAGATGTATCTCATTTCACAGATTTTTAGATTTTTTTTAAAGCGCATCACAATCAATTAAATATAATATTTAACAATGGAAAATATTATTGTATAATTTGCCTCGAGTTGATACTTCAAGAGGCTATGAAGAGTAAATCATGGGAAGATTTAGGGGATGAGTATTCCACAAAGAACCCAAGACTAGAGCCAAAAAGACCTCAGTCTGTTAAAGAAACACAGGAAGAGTGAGGAAGGAAGAGAATAGGGCAGAGAGACTAGGGACCAGAACACGTGGAAGCCACAGGCTAGGGTAGGGAACGTAATCTTCACTCTCCACAAGGTGGGAGCCACCGGAAGGACTTAAGTCAAAGTGAACAGAAAAAGCTCATCCTGGCCACTGAATTTTCACTCACAGCAGGGAAGCCAGAGGAGAGGACCAACTAGGATATCATTAAAATAATCCAGGCAACAGACGGCAGGGTTTGTATCTGGAGGCCGCAGCGTTCATGCTGTGGCCAGACTCTAGGTGTACTCCCTGAACGTGCTGATGGATGGCACATGGGCATGAGGGAAAGCCAGGAAGGATCTGGGCCTGAGCAAGTAGATGCCCTTAGGACAAGGCTCAGATGTTACCACTATCAGCCATCCCATTTCCCTGACCCTTCAGCCAATAGGCCCTAAGCTTAGAAGTGAAGCCAGATCATTAACCAATTAATTAGGTAGCCATGTGCTGAAGACTACAACTCATCTTCTGGATGGTTGTAGTCTAAAATTCACACCCAGCCATGGAGAAACTTCCTAGGGGAAGGGCAATAGAACGATGAGCTGTGGATTTAGCCCAGTGGCATCACGCCTGCCCTACAAGCACAAGATCCTGAGTTCAACCCCCAGTACCATAAAAAAACAATAAAAAAGGACACAATGGACGTACTGCATGCAGACTGGCAGAACTCAGATCAAAAGTCTCTTTTTGAGGCAGGCATGGTAGTGCACATTTGTAATCCAAACACTCAGGAGGCTGAAGCAGGAGTATCACTGAATTCAAGGCCAACCTCGGCTCGGCTACATAGTGAGTGCAAGGCCAGCCTGAACTACATTGTGAGACCCTGTCTCAAAAAGACAAACAAAAATAAGTCACTTTTTTTTTTCCCTGAGACAAAGTCTTGCTATACTATAATTTCAGGCTGGCCCTGAACTCATTATGTATTCCAGGCTGGCCTGGAATCACAGCAATCCTCCTGCCTCTGCCTCCTGTGTGATAGGATTACAGGCGTGTGCCACCATGCTTGGCCTAACAGTCACTTTTGCTATTCCCATTGGCACATGACCTCAGACACATCCTTGTATGGCTCAGGTGCTCTCCCTAAGGCCCAGTCATATCCCTATTCAAGATTTATAACTGCTCCGAGTATTTGGCAGGTCTAACCCAGTTATATCAGCCAAAAATCTAGAAACTCCAAGCAGGTGTTTCCTTCCTTAGCCACCCCATAATCTCAAATATGGGCATAATACTTATCTCATGAGGTGTTAGGATTAAGTTAGGTAACATGTAAAAGAATCATTTTGTAACAGACGCTTAATAAATGTTCAGTTCCCTTCCCCTTATCCTCATTCCAGTCACTTCCTGTGCCAGGAATGCCCCTCCTCCCCTCTACTTCAGGGTCAAAACAAAAGGGCCCTTTGTCTTTAATGGGGTGTAGGAAGGAAATGACTCTGACCAGGACAGAGGAGCCCCCAGGACTAGACCCCACCAAAATCACTAAACTAGCTATGTGATCTTGGGCCAGTCCCCTTGCCTCTCAGAAATTGCCATTTTGCTTTTCTGTAAAACAAATGGTGTTGAGTTAGATGATTGTGAATAGGTTAAAAACCAATTATCACTGGTGTGATCTCTAAGGATGAGACTACAAGGAACTTGTGTATCCTACATTGTGAAGCTTCTGCACTGGCATTTGTACAAGTGCAATCGCTTTTATAAATTAAAAGAAAATTAAAGATAAGCTTTAAATACTCTCTGAATGGGCTGTTGGCCTTGAAACTATCTATTCTTCCAGATACGAGAAAGTGTCAACAGGGTGACCAACACTCTAGGAGGCCAGGCATTCCAGGGCCCAGTTTCCCTCAAACAATGTATAAATATCCTTTTTTTTTTCTTTTCCTAAGGACCTAACTGATAATTTGGCTTGAATGCTGTATTTCAGAATTCTGGAAATTTTTACTAGTACTCACCCTGCCTCCCATCTAACTCATTTAGTACACAAAAGGGTTAGGCCTGTACTGAGGTCCAATCTAGTGGTGCCCTGTAAGTGAACTTGGCTTCCAGCTTTCCAGTTCTGGGGATTTTCTCCACCAGCTCATATCTCATGGATGTAGACAGCAGGCACCAGTACTGAGATTAGTCTTTACCACCAGCCAGTCATAGTAGAAAGGAAACTGGTTTGACTATTTTAGAGGACAAAGTTCTGTAAATTTTTGGTAACAGGTACTAAAATTCAAATCATTTGAGCCTGATGAGGTGGTGGGGGCCTGCCTCAGAAAGCAGAGGCAGAAGGATCATTTGAGCCCAATTGCTCAGGACTCGCCTGAGTGATACCAATCACTCAGGAGTAGCCTGAGGACTCCACCCCAAAAAGAAAAAAAATAGATTTGAACCGGAGGGTAGCTCAGCCATAGAATGCTTGCCAAGCACGCATAATACCTGGATTCGGTCCTCAGCACCACAAACAATTAAAAGTAATACAATATCTGTGCCCTTTGACACAGTGACTTTGGTTCAAAAATTTAGTCTGTAGAAACACTTGAACAAAGGTGCCCAGTAAATGATTAAGGTTATAGCCCAGAGAATTTGTGTGTAGTAGCAAATAATTGGAAAAGATTCTAATGACTGCCAGCAGACATAAATCCATATTAGTCTGCTTCGTGGCTAAAATTACAGTCGGTGGCATAAATACTAGAAATGCATCGACCAACATAATTAGATGCCTAGATTATATTCCTACACAACAACTATCCTACTGTGGGTGATTTGAGAAATAATTATTTCAGAAGTAAATAATGATAAATAGTTATATATACTCACACACACACACACACACACACACACACACACATACACACACATATATATGTTAAAAACCAGTTATCACTGGTGTGATCTCTAAGGACGAGACTACAAGGAACTTGTGTATCCTACATTGTGAAGCTTCTGCACTGGCATTTGTACAAATGCAATCGCTTTTATAAATTTAAAGAAAGTTAAAGATAAGCTTTAAATACCCTCTGTTCTGTCTCCATTCCCACATTTGGATTCAATAATGGAGCTCCCCAGAGCTGTAGGGCTTTCTACAAATTCAACGTTTGGCATCAAAACCCACAAGTCTTTTGGAATCTCGAAACACAAGAATAAACTTTGGGGGACAGGGTGGATGAGATGATACTGGTCAAAAATTTCAGTTAGGAGAAATAAGTTCAAGAGATCTAAAGTACCACACAGCGACTGCAGTTAAGAACAATGCCATCTACCCAAAAATTGTTTAGAGTAGATGTTAAGCGTTCTCATCACAAATAAACGATAAGTATGAAACAGAGGCAATGCATGTGTATTTAGCTTGATTTATTGTTCCCCAATGTGTACGTATTTCTAAACAAGTTCTACTTCATAAATATATACAATTTCAATTTGTTAACTAATCGTAACAGAAGGAAATTTTTTAAAAAGGAATAAACATTGACCAGCTCATTCCCATAACCTTGAAGAACCATCCAGGGCAACCTTGGTCTGTTCTCAACTTGTGGAAGTCCCAGGAGAAAGACACCACACTCCCCTCAACCTCAAACATGCACCTCACAGGCGGCTCCAGCAAAAGTTTCCTCTGGAGGAGTTTACCATGGGTTGTAGCCTAAGTAGGGATTTGGAGCCATCAGGGAATTTTGCAGACCCAGGTTTCCTCTGTCCACAAATTCCATTAGCAAAGAGATTTCAGGTTGACTACAGGCACTTTTAATGTGGTTACCAACTGTACCTTTTGCCAAATTCCCAGTACTCTATTCCAAGTGCAGTTTTTCAAACTTGATTTTGGCTGCAAGATTTCGTTCTCTTTTTTTTTTTTTTTCCCTAAAGAAACCCTAATGCAGAATTCCAACTTCTTATCAGTTAAAGGAGAAATTTCCCCAATAAAGGTGGGGAGGGACTGAAACAAACTGAAGTCTGTCCTTCATTTTCCCTCTCCCCTCTTTGCAGCTCTTGAGACACCACGAGATAAGATGACTTGTTCAAAGTCACCAGAGAAGATGATTTTAAAAGTCTACAGAAGGGCCAGGGATTTAGCTCAGCAGTTTGGTGGCCTGCCTTGCAAGCACAAGGACCGGAGTTCAATCCCCGGTACCCCCCCACAAAAAAAGCCTGCAGAGCCATTATCAAATGTAGGTTTTTAAATTTCAGACCTACAGCTATTTTCCTGAGGGGTTTTTTTTTTCTATATAAAAAGAAGTAGCATATAATACAAGTTTAGATAAAGCAAACACAGAGAGAGAGACATGAATGTTATATATGCAAGAGGAAAAGGCATTTGATTAATAGTGTACATTACAGGGAAGTTACTGAAAGAAACCAGCAATTTTACTCTCCAGCTTTAGACTTTCTCATCATGAAGGTGCATACCTCATTCTTTCTCTCCTTGAATGTGTGAACATCTTCACTAATTGAACAAAGAAACTGAACTACTGAGTAAGAAACAGGGAAAGAAGAGGTTACATTTTGGTAGGAGCATGACAGAAAAACAAAAAGTCTTGCAATGGATTGTTTTTGTGGAGATGCTACCAAAAACAAGAGAAGGTAGCATAGCTCCAGGTTTACTTAACAACTTTTGGCTCCAGGACTATACCATGTTTGGCTACAAAATAACTGTTGCCCTAGAACCAAGAACAATAAAGTGTTCACCCACGTAAAATCTTTCAGTCTTTAACTATTAGCAGTTGGAAAACCTAATGGCTTAAACATGGCTCAAATGCATCTATCCAATCAGAAAACACTAGAAATCCAGTGTGTAATGAATCTAGCCCTCTTGCTTTCAGAGCAACTGTCTCAATAGCCAGTGAAGATGTAAGAGTCTGGATTGATCTCTTACAGTGAATGATACCTCCAACAACCTGGACAAATCATAAACACATTATGGCAAGTGAAGAAAGCCGGACTTGAAGGGCTGCTTACTACATGACATGATTTATACGACATTCCGTAAAACAGGACTGTAGGGACAGAAAACAGATCAGTGATTGCCAGGGACTAGGGACATGGATAGGGAATTACTTACAAAGAACCTGGGGGGAACCTTTTAGAGTGATAAAAATATTTTTTATCTTGATTAGGACAGTGGTTACTTGATTGTATGCATGTGTTTAAATTCACAGAACTGCACACCTAAAAGATATAGTACATAAATTATACTTTAATAAATACTTTGTTTTTGTTTCATTTTGTTTTGTTTTGGCACTGGGGATCAAACTTGGGACCCTGTACTTGAGAGGCAGGCAGCAGAAACTAAGCTAAATCCCCAGCCTATAAATCCTTTTTTAAAAAGTGATTCTGGGGACACAATGAGCTTGGAGAGAAAGCTAGATTTTATCATTTTGCTGAACAGCCCCAAAATGCATTAAGTGCCAGAAGTAAAAATGAAAATAAATTGACAGCAGTTACACAAAGAGAACAGGCAGTTTTCCTAACCCGTGTATTCCTTTGCTCCCCTGTTCACTTCCCCTGGCTACCTGAGCTGCAGCAGCACACTGTTCTCCCTACTCAGAGAGGACCAAGCTCAGGAAAGGGAGAAGAGGCGACAGCACGAGGCAGCAGGCCACTCTGTGGACAGCGAGAGGACTGGGTAAGCCAAGCACTTTATCCCTGAAGCCGCTCAGTCACCCCCTCCCAGTTAATTATCTGTCTGCTGATTCATGAGTTGTGGTTCCTGTGGGCAAGCTTCCTGGTCACTCCTGCCAGCAAGGGCAGAGGGACTCCAGGGGCTGGGAGGGAACGATAACCAGAGAGAGCTGCCAAGGAAAATTCTGGATCAGGAAATTCTAGATAGGTCCAGCACCCCCTCCTCACGCTGCTGTCTCCTTGTCCTATCTTATGGTCTCCAAAAGAGACCTCTGCCACTCGTCACCCCTGCCTTCACACTGACAAGTCTGAGAGGAGTCCAGGAGAATGTTGCCCTCCTGGTAACTACTACCATGAGAGAAAAAAAGGCAGGTGCCCCCCTAAATTTCCAGCGCTCTCAGATCAGAGGTCAAAATAGTGCAATAGTATAGAGAGGCTCAAGCACTCAAAGAAACTACAGTATTGGCTATATCTTAATATCGTCCAGGCCTGGATGTGCAACTCAGTGGTAAAGCCACGCCCCCCCCACGTACATGCATACACACGAAATGCCCTCCAGAATATCCAGGTGAGGATCTGTTCAGAATGAATTCAAATATTTAAAGCAGATCGCACCGAGAAGCCTGCGTGGACCAGAGCTGAATGGGTACGGGCAGGTCCCAGCCAGGGCCCCACCCAGACACCAGTAGTTGCGCCCACAGGCCCCGGTCACAGTCCCGCCTGAAAAAGAGCTACATCGGTGGGCAAACAACAGGCAGAGGCCTGCCCAGATACCACTGGTAAGTGCAGGCAGACCCCAGGCTGAAGCCTGCCCAGACGTGAGCCAATGCGGGTGCTCAGCCAACAGCCAAAGGCCCTCCCAGATAACAGCTATGCAGGTGGGCAGGCCCCAGCCACAGGCATACCTAGATACCATCCCAGACAGAGTCCCCAGACAGAACGCTGCCTGGACAACACAGCAGCACAGGGATCCAGAAGGTCACCATTCTGAACCCAGGAACTGGTGTCATGGTGAGCAGCAGAGAAAAGGCCTCCCTCTCGGTAGCTTGCTGAGAATTGAAGACCACAGGGCAAGCAAAATATTTAAATATTCAGTTTCTTTATTCGTTTGCTTTCAGTACTGAGACTTGAACCCAGGCATGCTCTGCTGCTAAACTGCATCCGCAGAGGGTTTTTTTGTTGTTGTTGTTGTTTATTTTTTGTTATTGTTTTTGAGACAGATCTTGTTAAACTGCTCAGTCTGGCCTCAAACTTGTGATCTTCCTGACTCAGCCACCCAATCCCAGTCTTTCAGCTGGGATTACAGGCATGTGCCACTGTGCCAAGTGAAAACAGGGTTTCTTTCTTTCTTTCCTTCTTTCTTTTTGAGACTGAGTCTTGATATGTACTTCAGGCTGGCCTTGAACTCACTATGTTGCCCTGGTTGGCCTCATACTTGTGGGGATCCTCCTGCTTCTGCCTCCCCAGTACTGGGATTACAGGCATGTGCTACCATGCCCAGCAATACTGGGTTAATTAAAGTGTAGCACATCACCTTTATATCCTTTTCCACAGCATGCCCAAGGTATTTACTTTGCCGCCTATGTGCCAGGTACTGAGCACTGAATGTTGCACAAAATAGACATTTCCTTCTTCCAGGGAAGACTGAAGTCTCTGTGGACACCTTTTTTTTTTTTTTTTTTTTTAATGGTGGAGGTACTGGGGACTGAACAATGGGGCCTTTGCACTGAGCAACACCCTCAGCCTTTTTATTTTGAGACAGTCTGGCTAGATTGCTCTGGCTGAACTCAATATTTTGATCCTCCTGTCTCAGCCCCCCAGACTGCTGAAATTACAGGCATGCATTATCATGCCCCGCTTGTGATATCAAAGTAAACTTTCTCTGTTCTCAGGGACAGGACTCGAGGTTTTCCTCATGCATAGAGCAAATGTGTAGATTTCTTTCCTCTTCACCCTTCTCTATGGATCCTTGGGGATGAGAGAGGCTGAGATATGCCAAATCACGAAAGAAGCATGGGTAAAAGTAGAGGTGCCCCCTCAAATAAATGCGAGAGAGGGACCTCATCAGTCTCACACTAGAAGCCTGGATTCATTCATGAAACATTAACAACTTTCATTTCCAATACATTGTAGAGACTATGGATAGGAAGAATAGTAACAATAGTACCTGCTATTTATTAAGTATTTTGTACCTCTGTCTCATCTAATTAGCATAACCAGAGACAGTGTTTTCTATATCTTACAGATGACAAAACTGAGGACAAAGAGACTTAGGTAACTTACCTAAGGTCACACAGACAGAAAGAGGCCAAGTCAAGAATCAAACCTACATCCTATTGGCATAAACCATAGCTGTCCCTTTCCCTAACCAACAAGCCTTTCTCCATATCCTTGTATCCCTGAGGGCTTTGGTTTGAGAGTTTCCAAGATACAAACTACAGAAGAGAAATAAGTACCTCAGCTCAGAACTGGCTAGGTTAAAATAAAACCCTAAATATAAGAAAGCCACAAAACCCAATACCTCTTAGATGAAGCTATAAAGATCATCTTTGTAGATAAAATCTGAAACTCAACACTGTCCTTAGGTGACCTTTCTTCTCCAAATACCAGAAGCTGCTTTTTGTTTTTGAGACAGGGTCTCACTATGTAGCCCAGGCTAGCCTTAAACTCACTGTGTAGCCCAGGCTGACCTTGAACTTCTGACGATCCTCCTGCCTCAGCCCTTCCAGGGCTGGGATTACAGGCTGGGACAGCCTGTCTATGCCACCCCTATCCCCCAGCCTACTCTTCCTGTGTCCCATCAACACTGTATCACAACACAGCTGTCCCCCTGTTATCCTACTACCAATCGCTTCCACAGGGATCTAATGATATCTTCACCAATACTTGGGTAGAAGAGTAAACATAACAGAAACTGCTTTAACAAGGGACTTAGGGTAAGCTGACTGTGGAGCCCCTGCTCTTAAACACTACTCTACCCTGCCTCTCATCACCACTCCCAGAATTGCCCCAATCACAAAGATGAGTCTGTGAGCAGAAAACCCAAAGGATCTCTAATGCAAATTTAATGCAGTGTCATCCTATATAAATCACTACAACTGTGTGAACTAGGTCAACACAAGATAGGGCCAGGGATTTAGCTCAGCAGTTCGGTGGCCTGCCTTGAAAGCGCAAGGACCCGAGTTCAATCCCCAGTACCAAAAAAACAAACAAACAAAACCCACAAGATACCTTGGGGTTGGAGAAAGGTAGGGAAGAAGAGGAAGAAACACTAAAATAACATATGTGGGCTGGGAATTTAGCTCAGTGATGCCACCACCTTCCTCACAAGTGCAAGGTCCTGAGTTCAATCCCTGATACCAAAAAATAAAATAAAATAACATACATGTTCTTCATCTTCACTAACATTGAGTCAAGCACCACGCTAGGCACTATGTTACTCATTACTTGCTTCTAAAACTGCAAGAAAATATGATGGGTGTGGTGGTGCATGCCTGTGATCCCGACATTCAGGAGGCTGAGGCAGGAGGATTCCTGTGAGTTTGAGGCCAGCCTGAGCTACATAGTGAGACCCTGTCTCAAAACATACATAAATTGGGCCGGGGATTTAGCTTAGTGGTGCCACCGCCTGCTTCACAAGTACAAGGTCCCAAGTTCAATCCCTGCTACCCCCCTCCGCAAAAAAGGCAAGAAAACATACACAGATAAGTAAATAAATAAATAAGTCTGTAAGAAAACATGGTTGCACTCATACATGAATTTAGAAAGCTGGATTTGTAAAAGAACTATTAATAAAAATCACAAAATGTTTTTAAATGTTATACATCTCAAAATAAGAGAAAAGTTGGAAGGTTCCCAATACAAAGGCCAACTACCCTGATTTGATTATTACATTATATATGCTACATTGTGTGTGTGTATATATATATATATAATATGCATATACATTACATTATATATTATATACACACATATGTTGTATGAATATATATGTATGAACTATTGCACTGTATATTATGTGTGTATTTATTATAAACCAATTTAAAATTTTAGAAGCAATAAATTTTGAATGTGTTAAATTCAATGAAAACAGGTGTATTTGCAGGAGGCACTGCCCTGTGGATTTCTCCATTCCCAGCAGGCAACTAAGGACTTAACTTTTGTTTTGTTTTGTTTTGTTTCGTCTGTAAAGTCTAACTTGGTTATTTTTGGGTTTTATTTTGTTTTTGGTACTGGAAATCGTACTCAGGGCCTCACGCTTTCCAGTCAAGCGCTGCGTCGCTGAGCTATATCCCCAGCCCAGTCTAAGCAGTACCGCTGGACTTTTGAAACGTATTTATACGCACTCCTGTGCGTCTTCTGTGGAACGGGACGAGGAGCCAGAGTTTCCCAAATCTGGCAGGATCACCAAAGGCTGCTGTTCCCCGCTGGCTCAACCGCTCCATAACCCTCCCCACACTAATGGGTGCAGCACCAGGAGACAAAGCCCGCGAAACAAGCCAGCCCAAGGGACTCCTGTCCGGCTCCCCGCAGACTCTCGTGAAGCTGGGTGCCGGGTCTGTCCCAGAAACAGAAGCACTGCTGCCACCTGGGGAGAGAGAGTGCAGAGCCCTCATCCTGCTCCAAAATGCTCCCATGGAAAACTGCTAATATTTAAAAACTTGAGGGAAAAAACAACACAAAGAAGGAGAGATGTCGAGTAAATTGGCAAACCAAAGCGCACACACACTCACCAGAGGAGCCGCGACTGCATCCGTCTGCCAAGGTGCGGGAACAGCCGGGGAAGCCCCATCCCTGCTCTGGCACCCGGGTCAGGACGGGTCTCCACCACCCTCAGCTCGGCGCGGGGATGGGAGATGCGTCTCCCGCACCGCGCGCGCCGAGGCGCCCGGGGAAGGAGCTCGACCTGGCTGGTGGCTGGGGCGGCCCG
>NW_022900935.1:48251512-48287092 GCF_012274545.1 Fukomys damarensis | reverse complement strand
GGAGGGGACGCGGAGGGTGGGACGCAACAGGGCGGGCCGAGGGCTCTTGCTTCCTCCCGCGGGCCCTTTCCTGGACCCCGCGCCTGAGAGTGGGCGGTGGGAAACCGCGGCTGCTCTCCCAAGGCCTCGCCTCCTCCGCCCACGAAGATTCGCTTGCCAGCTGGTTAGGCGAGGCCGCGCCCTGCGGGGGTCGTGAGGGCATCCTGGTCCCTGGGGTCCGCGCCTGGGCCCTTGGAATGCTCAGAAAGGCCAGCAGGCTGTAGCGACTCTCTGGACCCCTCCTGCCCGCCTCCTTGGGGACATCCATGAATCAATTTCGTTTGGATTCCCGGGGTGCTATCAATATCTCAAGCTTCATGCATTCAGGCTTGCATTCACTTAATTGACGAACATCTGTTCAATGCTTTCCTTGCACCAGTTTGGTCCTTATTATGCACTAATTTTTTCCCTTGGGTTCGGTTTTCTCGTTGACTGTAAGCCTCTTGAAGACTAAACCACACCTCAAGCTGTGGGTTCACGAACAGTCTCTATAAATTCGTGCTTGCAAGTAACAGGTGTTGGGTAAACATTTTAGAACATTTTATATTGCATCCAAACTCAAACTCACAGGCTTTGGAGCTTTATCCTATTTTCCTCAAAGGCCACCTGCCCACTCTCCTCTCCATTCCTTTCCCTAATTCTTCCTCCCGGTCCCTGCATCTTCCCCAAACCAAAAACCTCTAGAAGCTCAAAAGGGGCAAAACACTAGGGGTGTGAGCAGAAAGTAACTGGCCTGAAAGAACAGGGCCTGAGGCATCAACTGTGTCCTGACAAGTGGCCCTGACCCACCTTTCATCCTTAACCCAAGGCGATAATTTTTCACTCGCTGTCGCTCCACCCCTGTCTGACTGAACTTCCTTTTTCCACTTGGAAAATCCCACTTATTTTTTTCAAAACATCTCAGATGTCATTTCTTCCTTGTAATCTTGCCTGATGCCTCCATCCTCCAGCCCCAACCTCTGAAGAGGAAGGTACTTCCTCGCAGACCTCTCAAAGATAGGAATCTTAATAGTGGCCCACACCAGCAGAAGCAGAGCTAGCAATCTGCAAGGGGCTAGAGCAAGTGCTAGCCCCACTAAGGGTGGCTGGCTTTCTGGTCTGGGCTGTGAGACTCCAGCTCCATCTATCTCTCAAGGCTGCAGAGGCCCGCTAGGCCAAAGCCATTTCGACAGCGACAGCGTTGTCATTATCCAGGACCAAAATCCAGGTCACAGATGTTGATTACGTAGGGGTAGAGACCTGTAGGTAGGGAAAGATGAGGGACACCCCCCCACACCTGGAGCTTAGACAGGTGGTTGAACAGGCTTACCCACCTGTGAAGGGCTGATAGCCTGTGGTTGCACTTCCTCTTTCCTCTTTATGCTGCACGCTGCAAAGCTTGGTTTGCAAAAGTTAAAAGGAAAAAAAGGAAACCTGACCAGAAGTGTGGAAAGCCTCCAAAGAACCTTCCCCGTCTTCCCTAGTAAGGAGCCAGTGGACCAATCAAGTAGGGCCCCTCAGCCGGGAGACAGAATAGGCACCAACTACTGTAAAGTCAATACCTTGAGCCCCCCTTCAACGGTGGTTCCATTTCCAGCGCCCCTGTCGGTCTCTCTGAGACAGTTCTACACTTTCTATATCTGTTTGATTCTTCCACAACCTTCTGTATCCTTGGGAGAGTCAGGTCCCGGATTGCGGAGGAATCCACCCTTCTCCGCCCGTAACAATTATTCCTTTGTCCGGATATTTTCTTATTTGCTCAGTTCCATGTATAACCAAGCTCCAGTCTCCTAAGTGTCTCTTCAGCCTAGCCCTGCTGACCCCAACTCGAGGTAGGCACTCGCCCCAGCAAATATGCTAAGTCCCCAGCCCCAGCCATGCCCTTGCAAACATGCCATGGCATGCGAGGGAGTCCGTGCTGAGCATCCACCCCCAGAAAAGGAAAGGAGCTCATCCATTTACTTTGGTATAATAATTGACATTGTGTTTACCTCTACTATCCTACTTGTTTTATCCTTTTTTCTTTTCTGTTTTCTTTTGGGATAATTCTTTTCTCACCCCGTTTACTGGCTTTCTAGCTACATCTCTTTTTAATAAGATGTGTTTGTGTGTGTGTATATGTACATTTGCTCGGGTGGGGGTCACATTATGTAACCCTAACTTATACATAGTTTACCTTGAATTAGTATGGTACCAGTTCATCTAATATGTAAGAACCTTAAAGCTATATAATTCCATTAACACAATCCCATATTCTATGTTATTATTACCATATATCTTACTTCCAAAGGCATAATATATATAATTATACACACACATATATATATATGCATTTATAAGTATATAAATGCATTTTAGTACCAGGGATTAACCTCGGGACCTTGCACTTACGAGGCAGGTGATGGAACCACTAAGCTAAATCCCCGGCTCAGTAATTACAATGCATTTTTAATTTAGCTTTAGTTAATTATCTCTTAAATTAAATAAGGAAACAAAAAGATAGTCTTTCAAGTTTACTCACATATTTACCATTTCTGATGCTCCGGATTCCATCCATTAGTTCTGAGTTTCTATCTGTAATCATTTCCTTTCAACCTATAATTTAGCAACTATTAAATTTTCTCCTTGAAAAAACAAGTACCCAAACTTCATGTGTTTCACCTAAATTTTAATGATACTTCTTAGAAATAAATTTCTATATTGTCAGGGTTTTTCTCCTCTGAGTACCTTAAAGATATTGTTCCACTGTTTGCTGACCGCCATTGTCTGTGATGAGAAGTCCACCATCAGTTTGTATTCTTGCTCCTTGTCTTCTCCCTTTGGCTTTTTTCTTTTTCTCTTCCTCCTCTTCCCACTTGTTCCCTCTCTCCTTTTTAATTTTGAAATTATTTACACTTACAGAAAAGTTGCAAAATGCTGAAGAAAATTCCTTATCTTCTTCACTTAGCTTCCCCTAATATTTACCCCTCACCTTAACACACCATAACTAATAAACACATAAAAATAATTTGATTCAATACTATGGAATGATCTTGCTACAAAATTTCAATATGCCAGCTTTTCCCACTAATGTTCTTTTTCTAGGCCAGAATCCAATCCAAGATCTCACATTATTTTCTTGGGTTTGTTGTTTTGTGGTACTAGAGATTGAACTCAGGAGCTCATGTGTGGTAGGCAAGTGTTTTACCACTGAGCTCGACCACTATTTTGAGATAGGATCTTACTAAATTGCCCAGGGTCGTCACAAACTTGCAAACCTCTTTCCTTAGCCTCCAAAGCAGCTGGAATTGTAGGTATGTGCCACCATATTGAATTTAGTGGTCCTATTGCCCTAGTCTCCTTCAATCTGTAACATTTTTAGTGTTTCTTTCTTTCTTTTAAAACTCTATACTTTAGTGGAAATATAAAAGAATAGTTCCCAATGGGTTAAATGCTACCAAGAAGAAAAGCACATTGAAGACAGGGAAGAGATGGAGAACACACGAGTGGGTTCCATGGACCCCTTTTCCAAAAATACTACTTCCTGTCCCTGATCCTCTATCTTAGTTACTTTTCCCGTTGCTAGACAAAATATCAGACACCTGAAGGAGAAAGGTTTATTTCAGTTCACAGTTTGTAGAGGTTGGCTGGCTCCAAGGTAGGGTGGCATAGCGGAAGGCCATCACAGAGGAGAAAAGGTTCATGGCAGACCAGGCAGGAGACAGAAAAGCAGCAAGCAGCACCAGCAAGCCTGCCTTCCCTGTCTCCCTTTGCATTCTGTCCAGGTGATAAGCCTATTGATTGGCGTCACCCAGACCCAGGGTGAGGCTTCCATTATCCATACCTGGAACTATGCTAATTTCAATCAATCGAGTAATTTAGTACTATACACTCTTAATCCCATTATCACATGGCCTAGATCCAGCCAGCTCTGAAAAGCCCCACCTATGAGTGCATGAGGCTTTGGGTGGACATCTAGATACAAGCCATAACATCCTCCAACCTTTAGGAAACAAGGGTCTTTCCTTGAGGGCATGTTTCTGCCTGTAACTTGCTTTCTGATGAGTAGACAAAGTGTGCACATGGTATAAACTTATCCAACCAGAGCCCCTTCCAAGATTGGGATGGTGGCCCTATTCTGAGTGACAGGGTCTACACTATGTGAGCTTGGAAGCTCCCAACTGAGGTGAATACAGCCATTTGACAGCAGGCTGAGGGTCTTGCAGAGATGGAAGCAAGTGCAACCTGGGAAAATCTTGTATTCAAAGCAAAAGCTGGCCTTTATAGGATGAACAGAAAGAGTGGTGAAGGAGGTTGGAGAGGCTTTGTCTTTCTACTTCATCATCTTGACACTTTTGAAAAGTTAAAATCAGTTATTTAGTAGTATGCTCTTCGGTTTGGGTTTGTCTGGTGCTTTTTCATTATTATTCAAGGCATTTTTGTACAAGAATACAACAAAAATGATACAGTGTCTTCTCATTCTATCTTATTAGGAGGCATGTCATGTTGATGAATTATTACTTGCAATTTGTTATTGTCTGCCAGGCTTATTCACTATAAAACTACCATTTTTGTCTTTATTATTAACATATATTTCCTTCTATTATCCTTTAATTCTGTGCAAATATCATGTGTCTTTATCTCCCCCAATTTTAGCATCCTTCGGTGGCTCTTAAGTGCAACAATTATTATTCTGATATACAGTAATTTTCTACCATTATTAGTTGGTACTCTACATAATAAAAAGCTTTTCTTCTCTAACATTTTTAATTGATTTATTTATATCAATATGAATTCATAGGTAATTTATTTTATTTTATTTCATGGCTTGCAATCCAATGAGATCATTCTTTTGTTGCTCAATATATCCTAGATTTTCCTTATCTACGTTTATATTTTTTCTTTAAAATTTTTCAACAGTTCGACTACAAAAGGACTAAGTGCATCGATCTGTTTGGGTTATAACGAAACGTTTAGA
Organism: Fukomys damarensis; assembly: GCF_012274545.1. Lineage (NCBI taxonomy): Eukaryota > Metazoa > Chordata > Mammalia > Rodentia > Bathyergidae > Fukomys > Fukomys damarensis. The sequence continues at coordinate 48,282,117 of NW_022900935.1, read as the reverse complement.
TAGGCAGTGTTTTACTTTCTCTCACATATAGGAAATTTTTAGCCATTATTTCTTCTCCCACCATATTCTCTCTCTTTGCCTACTCAAACTTCAATTACACATGTTTGAGCCTACTTCATAGTATCTGACAGATCACTGAGTGGCTCAGGATTTTTTGTTGTGTTTTATTTTGTGATGCCGAGGCTCAAACCCAGGGCCTTGTGCACACTAGACAAGCATCCTATCACTAAGTTACACTTTTAATCCTAGAGTTCTTTTTTTAATATTTTTTTCTGTTTTACAGATTAAATAGTCTGTTGATTTCTTCTCAGGTTTTCCATCCTTCTACAAACTCTAATATTCTGCTAAGACTATCTGGAGAAATTTCATTTCAGACATTGTACTTATATAAATGTTAGAGTTTATTTTTGGTTCTCCTTTATACTTTCAATTTCTCTGCTGAGTTTCCTTAACTCTTCAACCATTACATTTATGTTATTTTTTAGTTCCTTTACTTGTGTACAACACCTGCTTTAAAATTCCATTCAGCTAGTTCTGGTTCACTTAAGGGTCTGTTTCTCTTGATTGCCTCTTATTCTTTTAAAATAACGGTTTCTAGCCAGGCATGGTGTCATACACCTATAATCCCAGCACTCAGGAGGCTGAGTCAGAAGGATTGCCTCAAGTTCAAGGCCAGCCTAAACTACACAGTGAGAACCTATCTCAAATAAATAAATAAATAGTTCTATTTTCCTTCTTCATTTGTATAATAACGCTGTGTTGTATATTGAACATTGCGAATTATTTGTTAGAATTTGTGCTATCTTCCTTCAAAGGGTATTAAGCTTTGTTCTATTAACTACTGGTAGATTATCTTGATCTATTTAAAATTACTATATTCTTTTTCAAGACTGGTCTTTTTATATGTTTATCCTTAGTCTTAAGGTATAGTTTCTGTTGCTATTATTGCTTTGGTTTTCTTTGTTTCTAATTCAAATCTCAAAGGAGAAGGGGAGGGGAGAGTAGAAATTATCTAGGTTCAATTGGTATATGTACCAAAACCCCAAATTAAATGCAATCATTGAGTATCACAAACATATTCTAATAAAAATTTTTAAATAAAATAAAACTATATAAAGTATCTTGCAAGCAAAAAATTAAATATTTTAATTTTTGTCAAATCATATTCATGCATAGGAAATTATGGATCCAAAATCTATTTCTTTCCTCAAATATTATTTCAAGTTTAGATTCATTTTTAATATGCTTTTTAGGGCATTTCTGTTGTTGTTTTGCCTTGTTGTCTGCAGTACTGGGAAATAAACCCAATGCCTCATACATACAAGTCAAGTACTCGAGTACTCAACCAACTGAACTATATCCTCACCCTTTTTTTTTCTTTCTTCCTTTTACTTTTTTCTCCCAGTACTGAGGATTAAATGCAGGGTCTTTGCACTGAGCTAGATTCCCAGTCCTTCTTTTCTTATTTTTTTGTTTGTTTGTTTGTTTGTTTTTAATTTTGAGACAGATTCTTGCTAAATTGCTAAGTTGCCCAGGCTGGGCAATCACACTTGCAATTGTAATTGTGAGGGAAGGCTTTCTTCCCTCAAGGATGATAGTTCTGTTATTGTTCAGTGCCTAAAAGTAGTTCCTCAAATAGTTTCTCACAAATTACTGTTTTTTACTGTGAGAGAGCAAATCCCATGCAATTACTTCACACTGCGGGGGTCACAGCATGCACCCCCACACCTGGCCCCTGGCTTCCCATCCCCCCACCTTTTTTAAAGACAAGGTTTTAATAAAACGGCCCAAACTGATCTCAAACGTGTGATCCTCCTATCTCAGCCTCCCTAGTAGCTGAGATTACAGACGTGCACCACCACCTCCAGCTCTGGCTGTTATAGCAAAAATTGAATGAAAAATACGAAGAGTTCCCATGGATTCCCTGTCTCCCAGCCTTTCCCGTTATTACATCCCCCACCAGAGTGGTACACTCATTACGATTACAATTGATGAACTAGACTGACACATCATTATCACCCAGCATTACCACTGTTTGTGTGAGAACTCATGCTTGGTAGGATATACTCTATAGCATTAGACAGTTGTTATAGCATGTATCTACCACTGTGTTATCCTACAGAATACTGTTCACAGCCCTATACCTCTTTTGGGCTCTACATGTTTATCCTCCCTCTCTCCAACCCCTAACTTTTAACTATCTTCAGAATATTTCCTTTACTGAACTGTCTAGAGTTGGAATCTACAGGGTATGGCCTTTTTAAAAATGACATCTTTTTACTTAGCAATATGTGTTGAAGATCCATCAGTGTCTTCCTGGCTTGGCAGTTCAATTATTTTTAGCATTGTATAATATCCCATTATCTGGATGTACCACAATTTATTTGTTCATTTACCTACTGAAGGACATCTTGGTTGCTTCCAAATTCTAGCAATTATTAATAAAGCTACTTTAAATATCCATGTGCAAGTGGTACAGGCCTGTAATCCCGGCACTTGGGAAACTGGGTCAGGAGGATAATCTGAGTTCGAGGCCAGCCTGGATTACATAACAAGACCCTGCCTCAAAATAAAATAAAATAGAAGGAATGTAAAAAATAAACATCCATGTGCAGGATTTTGTGTAGATATGAATATTCTGGATTTGGGCTATAATAAGTGTATCGTAGCATTTCACAGTTGTTTTCATTTCCTTTTTCAAGATAACATATCACAAAGAATATCTTTTCATATGCTTATTTGTGATCTTTAGGGTGCTGTTGTAGCTGTTGCTGTTTTTAACTATCAAAAATGGTTCTCACTTCCAAAGTCTGGACTTCCTGAGGAATTTTCTCAGTGTCTAGTTGATCCTTTACTCTGGCTAGGCTGTTCCCTTAACATTTCTAAGCGATATGCAACCTCTGGCTGTGTGTTCCACTCTGTTGCACTCTGGTAAGACTTAGGGAATCTCCCTTGTGCATATGTGTCGCGAGCCGGCGACGCAGAGCACTGTCCAGCAGTGTCTCAAACCTGAAAGAGCAGCGGGGTGGAGATGGAGCAGAGAGAAAGGAAGGACGCCAAGACAAGAGTCTGATCAAGGCGGCGTTTATTGCCGGCAAGCACCGGCCTTTTAAAGCAAAAAACCACAAACTATTATGGGATGGGTTTACCATAGTAACTGAAAGGTCACACAGGAAAAGAGCAAACAGGTTCACCAAAACAACCCACCGTGAGTAGTAGTAACCTGGACAACCACACATCTAAAGGTCAGAGACAAGAAACTGTAACTTTCAGGAATTCCACAAAGGAAACACTCTACCTGCTAAACTGGAGAAACAACACATATGGAGTTACTAGAGTTAACGGTACTTACAACCAATACTCATGATCCCCACACATATGCAGCGCATCCCACTGCCCAAAGACCTTGGCAAATACCAGGCAGACCCCTGAGGGCACTTCTCCACTCTGCTCCTTCCTCTCTGAAAGTCTTGCCCTCAAATGCCATTTTCCTCAGCAGTGCTGAAGTGTCTCTAATCTACTGCACATTAATCTAATCTATTTCCTCTGCTGGCCCCTTCCTAGGTTCTTTTGCTTCTTGCTTCACTGCCATCCAGAAAGTGTCCCAGGAAAGAAACATGGGCAAAAAGAAGGCTCACTTCATAAGTTTTCCTTCGCTCAAGGATATTTCTATTATACATATTGTTCAGTGTCTAAAAGTAGTTCCTCAAATAGTTTGTTATTGTTTTTTACCGTGAGAGAGCAAGTCTCATACAATTACTTTATCACAGCTAGAAGTAGAAATTCTATATTTTTTAACTTTCTTCCACCTCCCCTACCAATACCAAACAATGAGATGCTTCGAGCACAGGAACTTATCTTTATATTTATTAGCAGGCCTTCAGTAACTAAAAAAAAAAAAAAAAAAATCTTCTCTATCTTTTTTTTAAACCTTTTTAGTAGCACTCGATAGTTTTAACAAACTATTCCAGCAAAAACAGTGGGAGGCCTGAGTATCTATTCTCTGACTTAACCAAATGTTATGCTCTCCAACAGCTGTGGCCGTGGAAGGATATCCATTTTTGACAGGGGGAAGATCTTCATCAAGATTCATTTAAGAGGAAAGAGTCACACCTTGTGGTTCTTCACCCAACCTTGGCCAGGTGACACCAAAATAGATATCCTTTCCCCGGGTCTTCATCAATAATCTCACTCTGTTGGAGGAGCCCCTGCTCCTAAGGTCCTCACTGTCACCACTGTAAGTTGGAGAAACCAGGTTTCTGACCATTTCTTGGACTTCTTGCCTTCAAGATCTTGTTTAATCACCCTTTGTACAAAGAATCAGAAGGTCTGATTTAGGTCTTCACCTTGCTTCACAACAGTTAGATGACCTTGAAAAATTCCAAATCTTTTCTATATCTCTTTTCCATATCTGTAAAAAACTATGTGTTTCTTGCCCCTTTTCCCCACCGTTTCACTCCACCCCCTTCCAACTCATACAAGGTTGTGAAGTTCTATGTGATCATGGATAGGAAAGCCATTCAAAACCTGAAAACCAGAGGAATATATTATTATTATTATTATTATTATTATTATTATTATCATTACTTATAGAGAGATTGAAGATTTCTCAGTACAAATCTATTCCTCTATTAAGAAGACTAAGTGGAGTGTAGCATATTGGCTCAGAATCCTTCTCATGCATATTTGGAAGAGGTTCTTCTGTCTATTGACAGAGAGAGGACCCAGCTGCCCTTAGGCTTGCAGGAAAATGGGCATATTCAAAGTGTGTGTAGACTAAAATTGGCATAGCTCAGCATTCTGTGCTCTGGGGAGCTATGTGAGAAAGTATCAGATTTTGTCAAGGGAGTTGTGGGAATCAGTTCAGCCTTGACGCTCTGCGTTTACTCACAGGAGCATACTGGGCAAGTACTTCTTGGGAAAGCAAGGAGGCAATAGTAAAGACCAACAGGCTGCCCCCTCTCTGAGCTTGAGCCTGTTGGCCCTGGGGCAATTGATTCAGGCTTCCAGTGAAACTGCAGCATGCTCAGGAGTCAGCTCTTTCTTTTCTGAGAAGAAAAAGTAAAAACCAGAGGACTTTCCATTCCAGCTCAGCGCAGTGGACACTGCCTGGCCAAGTCTAGACATGAGCCATTTGCCCACAGAGGGCATTGCATGACTGTTCATACCCCACCAAGGACAAAGCTATACCCCTCCCCAACTCAACACCCAAGCCAGGGAGATGCCTTATTCTGATAATGGCACTGCTGCTTGGCTTCTAGCTTCCTATTCTGATATCTCTTAAGTCCTAGTCGCTTTCCTTGAGGCCCTCTTGCAATGAATTAAAACTTTCAGTGGCCTCCAGCCATATATTTTAAACCTCTCAGGCCCTCCTTATTTGCCTTCTTAAGAAATAGGCTGGGGCTAAAAATGGCAGAGTAGAGAGCACCAGCAAAGCACAGTCTCTTCAGGACCTGAGAAACCTGAAAAACAACTTGGTAAAGAGAACAACAACAACAACAAAAATGTCAATCCCCAGGAATCAGAAGGAAGTTCACAGGAAAACTAGAAAACACAGAAAATTTGGAAAACAGAGTACAACAATGCAGAGAAAAAAACAAAGCAATCTGGAAAGCTGACTCCAGCTCCTAGGAAGGGGGCCTGTCTCTGCAGACACAAAATAAGCCTGGATTCTATTTCCTGGACGGTTTTATGAAGCAAAGCCATGAGGTAAGGTGAGTTCAAGGTGGGATGAAACTATGAGACCTAGTAGAAATTACAAGGTGGGCATGAGCTGGGGCAAAACCATGACCAACCAATAAGATTACAAGTGCAGTCACCCTGGAAATATTAATTGAGGATCAAATGGGGAAACAAGTCACATACATACAAGGAATTTCCCATTTAGAATATCAATCACTGCTATTCATCTCAGGGGAAGTAGTACCTCTTTTTTATAATTCTAACCAGTGAATGTGCCTCAATTGTTCTCCATGTAGCTCCTCACCATGTTGGCTCCTTGAGGGCTGGTGCCTTGAGGGTTGGCTCCTTGAGGGTGGCCCTGTCTAACTGCCTACAAGATATCTAATTAACTTACCCATCTACAATACTTCCACCTGGTAGGCTAATGTTAGAAAAGAGATTCAGCACATCACCCACCCTATCTGAGAGAGATGAACCAGGAGCCATATGCATATGAAGGGACCAAGCCCTCTCCACTGAGAAGCTAGGCCATACATATGCGACTTCCAGAGGGGGATGAGTCTGAAATTGCTGGCATGAAGTCCAGTGGTCTGCTTGAACCTCAGCCCTGCTACTTTCATCAGGCACAAAGTTCAGCGATTCATTTGTGTTCCCCACCTGTCAATATGAGTAGGGATATGCTTCAGCTTGGATGGTTGCCACAGCTTGGTATATACAGAGGGGCTTCTGCCTCAGAGAAGGCACCTCACAACCCCAAAGGCCAGAAAAGTAGATGCATGACTTGGGCACAGAGAAGATTGCAGAAACTGGGAGTTTCCACACTGCCAGAGAAATCACAAGCAGAGCTAAAAGACATCCCACAGTGTAGGAAAAATATTTTACCAGCTGCTCCTCAGACAAAGGTCTACTATCTAGAATATATAAAGAACTTTAAAAAAATCAGACCCCTCCCAAATATAAAGACCCAATTCAAAAATGGGCATCTGAAATGAAAAGACATTTCTCAAAGAAGTAAAAGCATCAAGTAAATCATGAAAACACATTCCACATCACTGGTCATTGGAGAGATGCAGATGAAAACAACACTGAAATTCCACCTCAACCCAGAAAGAATGGCTGCTATCAGGAAATCAACCAATAACAAATACTGGTGGGGGTGTGGAGAGAAAGGAACCCTTCTCCATTGTTGGTGGGAGTGCAGACTGGTGCAACCACTGTGGAAATCAACATAGAGATACCTCAAACAGCTGGGATTAGAAGTCCCATTTGACCCAGCTATCCCTCTGCTGGGTATCTTCCCAAAAGAATTAAAAGAATCAAACCACAGTGAGAGATACAGATATAGATATAGATATAGATATAGATATAAATATAGATATATACACACACACACACACACACACACGTTTATTGTGGCACAGTTTGTAATAGCTAAAATTTGGAATGAGCCCTATTGATCATCAACTGGAAACTGGATAAAGAAGATACGATTTTTCTATAAAATGGAGTACTACTCAGCCATAAAGAATGAGAAACTAGGGATATTTATAGCTAAGTGGAATCACATTGAGGCCGTACTCTGAAGTGAAATTAATAAGTCACACATGTGTAAGTACTGAATAGTTTCTCTGGTGTGAAAAACTAAAAGTATAAATAAGGATCAAAATGTATAATTAATGTTGTGAAATAGGAATCAAAAAGAGTAGAGGAAGTGGGAGGGATAGGAGAAAGGGAAAAAGGGAAAAGAAAATATATGTAAAAAGGAAAAACATGGAGACAATGTTTTTGTAAACAGGGAAGGATGAAGGGGGTGAAAGGAGGGCTGGGGAATGGGGAAAATAAGAACCAAGATAAGTCTTGCAAAGGTACAAGATCCCAGTAATGAATGTAACTCTATTGTATACCTAAATTGTACCAATAAACTTCATAAAAATAAATAAAAAATAAAAGATAAAAAAAGAAACTGGGAGCTGCTGGAGTAACTATAGCCCTGGTATGAAAATCATTGACCACCTATGCCCAACAGAAAAGAAGGGGCAGATTCAGCATTCACAGCACAAAAACATGAATATGGAAACAAAATACATCTTTGCAGAGACACACTATCCCTCTATCATATCTCATGGAGTGCAATACTGCAGACCCTAGAAAGAATCACTCATTCAAAAAAACAGGAAATATTTGGGGCCCATATCTTTTTTCTCTTTTTTTGTTGTTGGTTTTTTCTTTTCTTTTTCTTGCTTGTTCTTTTCTGTTATTTTTATCTGATTCTATTAATTTTCTTTTACTCCTTAAGAAAGGCTTTTATCTCACTTTTCTCTCCTTTGTATCATTTCCTTTTCTTTATTTTTAAATTTTTATTTATTTCATTTTCTTATTCCCAACTCACTCCATCTTCCCAGTATTATATTAAGCTTTATTCATCTTTAATAACTAATTAATGTTACACTATTGTTGATTTTTTTTCTATTGCTAATGGTATAGTTGATGCATTTAGTAGCTATTTTGCTGCATGTCAATATTGGTGTGTCTTGTGTCTATATTATAATTATAGATCTCTTTTCTATGGTTAAGGGTGATACAGTGGTAGCTTTTATTGGTTCTTAGAATATGTCAATATCCAATTTATCTTTGACTTTATTACTGTTGTTGACTTTGTTGCCTTTGCTTGGGTGGCATAGATATTTCTATTAACTGATTTCTACCATATACCGATATCTGGTATGACTTTGTGTCATCAATAACACCATGGTTCAGTTCTATAGAACTGCATGCTGGGCCAGTTACACTGCACCCTCCCCTTCCAAATTAACAGAGGTGGTTGAATCTTAGGATAGAGGAACAGGCCTGAAGTACTTCACTAAAAAGCAGGCACTACCTAAAGTAACTCCATGCTAGCAACAAAGTCTTTCCACTATAATTCACCTGAAAACCCCAGCAAAAAGAGAGAGAGAGACAGAGAGAGATTGAATTGATATGAGCAAATGAAAACAGAGTTTTTGTAGATAGGAAGGGAGGGAGAGGAATGGGGAAAAATAAAGAACCCAGATCGATTATGTAAAGGTACAAATTTCCAACAATGAATGTCATTATATTGTATACATTAAATGTACCAACAAAACTGGAAAAGAAAGAAAGAAAGACAAGGCAGCAAAATCCCCCCACTCCCTCAAAGCTGAGCCATGGGGCTTTTGAAGGAAATCAAAGGCCAAATTAGCTGAATTATATAAAATGATAAAAAAGGAAACAGAAACAGATCAATAGCATGCTCAGCAATCTCAAACATGATCTAATTAAACGGATAATGGACTTAAACCAAACCTGAGTTTAGAGAAGACGTTAATGAAAAGCTACCCGAGCTAAACAAAATGATAGAAAACATACATAACCAGTTTAGCAAACACTTAGCGTCCACAGAAAGGTCCCAAACAAATCCAGGAAAGAGGATGAAAGGAAGAATTAAGGCATGTTGTGTACGTGTACCATCCCCCATGATGAGCATAGTCATTATGTACTGCAAACATGTATAATAAAAATTGAAAAAATAAAAATCAAAAAAAAAATTCTATTGAAAGTGTGGGCAGCAGAAGTGATGTAAGGACAAAGTGTCAGAACCAGAAGACAGGGTCAATGCAGATGACCATAAATGGACAATTAGGATTAGTATTATAATTTTTTTGTTAGCTCTCATTTACTTTGCAGTTATTAGGCTCTAGATACTATGCCAAGCATGTTTTTCATACTACATTTTATTTTAGTCAACACAAAATAGACAAAGGAATCCTAGTTCTACCAGTTTAAAAAAAAAAAAAAAAGAAGGTCAAAGAGCTAGGGTAAGAGTAACCAGGAAGACGGTGGCAAAGACTAGATTAAATATAGGTCTGACTCAAATGCTAACTCTATAATACACTGTCTCCCTTACTACATGAGTATAGAATGTTAGACCTTTCCTTCCCAAATGTTCAAGTCAGCTGATTTTATGGGAAAAATTCCTATTTAGGATAAAACACTTTAATTTCCTATATTCTGAGATAAGATCGGAAAGTCCACAGAGAAGTTATTTTGAATATCGCTGAAGCCCAAGGCAAGTCCAGGAATTCTGTGCCTCTAAACCAAGAAAACTCCCAGGGCTGTGTCAGTCCTAGCTTCTCGCCCCTACGGACTGCTCTATTTCTAGATCTTGACCACTTCCTGTCTTTGCTATTACAAGAAGTTACCAGCTATGCCTGGCTGCGTCTTGATACTGCACTGGAAAAGCTGGGCATTAAACTAAGGTCTGGTTCAAACAGAGGGCCCCTGACATTCAGCCTTTCCCTAAAAAGATGACACACGGTGAGATGACTGTGAGCTGGGAGTACAATCAGCAGATGCCTCATTTCCGCATGGCCCCTGAATGTTCCAATCCAGTAAAACCTGCACTCCTTAGTCCTGCCTGGAATCCTTGAGGAAGTCCTGAAGAGGAGACAGCCCGCTCCACTTGTCTCTTGCCAGTGTACCTGACAGGAAACTGCCCCTACATCTCTGGCCCTCTTTCCTTCCTCCTCTCTCCACTCTCTTGGTCCATTCTCCTCCTTTCAGGGGCTCAGACTCCTATGACAACCACAAGGACTGTGTCCCCTATCCCTGGGTGGTTGCGTTCAACAGCCATTCTTCTGACTTCCTCGCCCGGTTTCCTGGGTCCTTCCCTAGGAACTGTAAATCCTTACATCCATTCCCTGAGTGACCAGAAGATTTCTGCATGTGGTAAAACATTAAAACTGGGACCATCCTAGCTAATGAACGTCCTGTTTTCCGGCACTTTCTTTTGCAAAGGTTATAAAATTAATACATGTTCCTTACTGTTTCACAATTCTACTAAACAAGATTTTAGCTAAGATGAGCAGAGCGATGACAATTTCAATGTTAACATTTACTGAGGGGTTATTATGTGCTAGGTGCTATGCTAGACACTTCACGAATATTGCCTTGTAAAATTGTCACAACACCTGTCAATGAGATGGGTATTGTTTTTAGCTCCATTTCACAGGTGAGACTACAAAGAGAGAGTCACTTGCCCAAGGTCACTCACTGATAAACTGAAGTCCTCAGTTTCAAAGCTTGGCGTTCTGGCTTCAGAGCCCAAACAGTCAATAACCCAGCTGTTCCCAGGAACTTTCAATACCTACTTCCCAAAAAAGTAACTCCTGATTGACAGGTGGAGCCCTGCAGTAGCAACTGTGGAACCCCCTTTGTAGTACAGAGACAGAACTCAAAAACTAATGATAGCATTGAGGAAAATGGAGGAGAAACACATGAGAGACTGTTATGAAATAAGTTCCATAGGCTATAAAACACAAGTCCGTGCCCTATTTCTCTGTGGCAATTTTAACTGAATTGTTTTCATTAAGACAAACGTAGGAGCAAGTTAAACATATGAGCATTATTTTGTAGCAAGACTATTCTTACCAAGTCCAAATAACCTGTGTTCTACCTCCGGGGGTGGGGGAGGACTTTAGTAATATGTACACCTAAACTGCAAATTTTAACACACAAGTGATTCACTGCCAAACCCCTCTACCCCTGAATACTCTCTTACCACTCCATCGCCCCCTCCTTTCATCACAACGCATAAGATCCATCCAACTAGATACTACAAAGAAAGACCAGAGGAAACGTCCCGATTCCTCACTTCCTTTAAGGTTTGTCTGTAGACTCCTGGCCTGTGGGGAGAATCTCCAATTCACCTCTGTCTCGCACCATTTCCTCACTCTAAATCATTTGCATTCTGCCCTAATTTTATTACAGGACGATTAGGTGGTGGTGGTGGTGGTGATTGTTTTAACCTACAGACAGGTTTACAGCAAGGGACCTAGGTGCTTTGGTCTCTATCTACTTCCTTGTGCAAACTTTGAAGCTGGAGAATAGGGATCCAGCTACTCATTGCTGGAAGGGACTTCTGGAGTATTTTTCATTCTTTTACCTTCAAAAGGAAACCTAAGGGCAAAATGAGGAAGTGGCTTTTCTAGGTGACAAACTTAGCCGCTGGGTTTTGATTTTCCTCCACGTGACATTGGGAGGAGAGGGCTGGGGGGGATACCCCAGAAAAGCAAAAGGCAATGGGGTGTAGTGGTAAAGATACAGGCTCAAGCAGCGAGCAGACCCCCCTCCCTGGGTGCCCCAGTGAGAGTTACTTGACCTCTATAAGCCCTCGTCTCCTCGTTCGTGGGATGGGAATAATCACAGCTACCTCATAAAGAGTCTCCGGGAAGAGTAAATGAACACTCACACAAAGCACGTGCAATGGGTTCGTGTAAAGAGGCAAACACAATGCAGCGGGCACCCTGTTACCATGAGCATGAATTCTCTCGACGTCTGCTTTCCAGGCATTCCCATTTTGTTTTGGGTTTTCCACAAGAAAAATAGTTCTTTTATTTTCCTTCTTTTGCTACAGCTGTTCCTTCTGTCTAGAATGCTCTTCTCCCCCACAGAACGAGCTATGGCGTCACTATTTGAAAAGCTTTCTCTATATCAACTCCTTTGATACTAACAATTCCGAGTGAGGTCAGTACGGCTGCTATCCCTATTTTACAAAGAAGAAAGTTGTCGCCTTGGAGAAGTTGAGAAATTTGTCCACAGCCACAGAGCTTGTAAGTGTAGACTCATCCCAACTCTGAGACTATATATATATATATATGTATATATAGTTTTTTTAATAAAATTCACTATGTTTCCCAAGCTGGCCTCAAACTCTTGGGTTCAAGTGATTCTCCTGCCTCAGCCTCCCATGTGCTGGGTCTACAGTTGCCTACAACTACATATTTGTGCTTTGTGTTATTTTGTTTGTAGTAGTGGAAATAAAACTCAGGTCTTTGTACATGCTAGGCAAGAAGTCCACCACTGAGCTACATCCCCACTGAAGCTATACTTAGCCACTATGCTACTGTTTCTATGAGTGTGTCAAAGTCACTGTCAGCCTTCTGGGTGACGGTTTAGATGGCAGCTTAGCCTCCTCCAAAGAGGTTGCTCTGATCTCCCAAATGGAAATAATCCTACCTCCTCAAGTATTTCCCTGCCTTTTTAAAAATATCTATCGTACAGCATTTGCCTCTACTTGAGATTATTTTACTTATGCACAATACATATATTATCAAACTTGTCAGATGTGATTCTATTCAATTTTATAAGCCCCGAAGCCCTGATAAAATGCCAGCCACCATCGTAAGAAACTAGATGCTGGCAAATACCAAGAAGACCAAATTCTAATTTGGGGTTGGGGATGTAACTTGGTTACAGTACATGATGCTCTTGGGCCCTAGGCCTGGGTTCCATTCCCAGCACTTCAAGGCAGAAGGATAAAAAGAAGAAAAGAAGGAAGGAAGGGAGGGAGAGAGGGAGGGAAGGGAAGGGTAGGGAAATTCTAATTCAAATTGATCCCACCAATAACATTCATTAAGTAAATGGATATGAAACTAATGATACAAGAACTTGCTCCACATGCCCACTGACAACCAAGGATTTTTATGCTAGATCTTTGATGTTTACCTGTTTTCCCTTAACATGCAGGGCACAGAGGGGCTGAGTTGAGGAGTGATGCATGCATAGGTATGGAATGGAAAGGAGGTACAGCCAAGAGAACCATTATTTGACCTTCTTTGATGCCCCCAGGCCTGGGAAGTTGAGACCAGTAGAGCCAGATGTATTGTCTCAAGTTTTCAGAGGCCAAAACCAAAGTCTCACACCTCACAAATAAAACTGAGATATGGACACCTCAACTCCCCGTCCCCACATCAACTACAGTGCTTGGCTACAAAACTGACATGGCTATGTCTAACAATAACACGAAAGAGGATTTATATCAATGTAAAATGACTGATTTTTTTTAAGGAACTGTATATACTTTTTGAGTAGGACCAAAAATTTGAGATGGGAGTCATTTTCATCTGACAATGCACTCCAGTCTAAAGAAAATTAAGTTGGTAAAAAACAAAACAAATCAAAAGAACTAAAAGTGGGAGGTGCCTATGAGCGCTAACCATCAAGAAGATGGACAAAGAGCACTGCTTTCTGATGAAGGAAGCATAGAGGAAGACACCGGAAGCTGAGAAAGGGGGGACACGTGACCCTAATGTGTATGGAACTACACGCCCTCTTGCTAGTCAGGGGCACGTGCTCTATGCAGAACCAGCAAGGTCTCGAACAAGGTTCGGAGCAGGTTGGTAGGAATGATGACGCTGCTAAAAGGAGGTCCACCACAAAAGTAAAAGTAATAAATGGAACTGCCTCTCCAAACCTCAGTGTGCTCCAAGGAACGGCAGGGAAGAGAGTCCTGGGGGAGGGAGATGAGCTATCTTCCAGTTCATGGCAGCCTGGAAGGAAGTCTGGCTTCACCAGATGCAATGTCAAAACATTCAGGGAAAAGATAAACAGAATCCCACAAAAGCTCTAAACAACAGTTCATACCCTTTTTTGGATCTCTGACCGCTTGGAAAATATGATAATGAATACAAACCCTCTTCTTGGAAAACAGAACATAAGTGTGCATGCCTACAAAGGTCTTTTATGGTTAGGAACCTCTGTCCCTACTGCAAAAGGAATGAATGGTACTTAAAGATGGAATTGCATCAGTGTGATTTGGAAACAATTAAATAAGGAAATGGATAGGGAAGGCAGTCCAAAGAGGTTGATGAACTCAGAAAAGAGAACGGTGTGGGGTTCTTTGATATAATACAGTGGAGAAAGGACAGCTGAGTGCTACTTATAGACATAAAGTTGTCACAAGGAGTTGGGAAAACAAAGCCAAGAAGGCCTAAGTCCAAAACTAAGTAAAATACTAAAACCAACAAAAATATGCCTTTGTTTATGTTCAGAGCCAGAACAGGAAGGGCAGAGTCCTTTGTGCTGGCAGCTGACATTAGCAGGACGTCCTCTGCTCTAACCTTCATTCCATCTTTTCATCAAGGAGATTAATGTTCAGACTTTAAATTATAAAAACACATTGATTAGAGGGAATTGAAGCCTGAGAGAAAACAAATTTGAGAGCAAGTGGCCACATTAAATACATTCAAGAATCTTGCTCTAGAACATGCACCTACTAGGGTGGTCTTAGCTGAGAAAAAGGGAAACCCCAGCCCCTATCGTGGAAAATTGTCTTAGAACTTTACTGTGGAAGACAAATCCCGAAAAGGATATGGAAACCAGGTTTCCATATCAATTGATATCAATGTCAGACCCCTACTAGGAAAAATGTAATTGTATTAGAGCTCTTCTCTAATGCCCTACCATTGGGAAGTAGGAAGTTCCATATAATGGTGTGCATTGAGGAAAACAGAGACATTTATTTTATAAGGTTTTTGAAAAGGTTTGGGTTAGCGGTCCCCTCCATGGGGAGCCATACCATATTAATTTTAGGGAAAATCATTAAATTATGACTAGGCCTAGTCTTCTTGCCTATGGACTGACTACAACACGCTGAAACACAACTCCGTTTTTTGCCTCTGGTCACAGCTGAGACCTCAGTGGATCTGTGATGCTGTGACATTCAAGGGCAGGATCACATCAGCTGAAGACAATCCTGGTTCTTTGAGAACCGAGTAGTAAGAGAAAGATTTCACCTAGGGAGAGACAAATTCCTTATCAGCTTAACTCATCCCACCTACTATTTTTTTTTTCATTAAGTTTATTTTAGGTATACAATGAAATGACATTCATCATTGAGAATTTGTACCTTTACATATCTTGATTCTTATTTTTCCATTTCCCTGCCCTCCCTTCAACCCCTCCACCCCTCCCCATGTACAGAGACTTCATTTCCATTTTTTCCTTTTCTCACATATTTTCCTTTCCTCTCCCTCTCCTACTTCCCCTTCCCCTTTAGACCTTTTCTTCCTATTTCACATTATCAATTATATATTTTGATCCTTATTTACACTTGCAGTTTCTCACACCAGAGAAATTATTCGGTATTTATCCATGTGTGTCCTATTTATTTCACTTACGAGTGAGGTAAACATCAGGTTCTACTCTTAAGTGAAATAAATAAGACACACATGTGTAAAAACCGAATAGTTTCACTGGTGTGAAAAACTTAAAGTGTAAATAAGATTCAAATTGTAGAACTGACAATGTGAAAAAAAAGGACTTAAAGGAACTGAAGGTGTAGAGGAAGTGGAAAGGGGAGGGGACAGGAAAGAAGGGAAAAGAAAAAATATGAGAAAAGGAAAAAATGGAAACAAAGTCTTTGTAAGTAGGGGAGGGAGTAGTGCTGCTCAGAGCCGGCCAGCCAAGGTCTCCGGCGCTGTTGCCCCTGTCACTATGGCCCATTACAAAGCAACCGACTGGAAGCAGGAGCAGTTCCCGAGGTACCTGGAGAAGTCGGGAGTGAGGCGGGTGCTGGACGGTAGCTTTATATGAAGAACCAGAGAAACCTAATAGTGCTTTAGATTTTTTAAAGCATCACTTAGGAGCTGCTACCCCAGAAAATCCAGAAATTGAGCTGCTTCGCCTAGAATTGGCAGAAATGAAAGAGAAATATGAAGCCACTATAGAAGAAAATAAAAAACTGACAGCAAAGCTTGCTCAGTATGAACCACCTCAGGAGAGGCGTGCTGAATAGGATTCTTCTCTGTTGAAAAGACACTGAAAAATGGTTTTGTATGACTGGAATAGTTTGTATAGTATATAATCCTTTCTGAACAGATGCTATAAAACTTTTAATATGTTAAATTCACCTATCACATGTAGTTATAAACACATATACTTAGAATCACCAATAAAAACTCAGTATAACTTTCTTTGGGTCTTAAAGCAGGAGAACCCAAAGTAAATCCTGAAGGAAACCTAAATAGCCATCTAATTTATTAAAAAGATGTTCTATTTATTAGTCTGATTAGAAGTAATAGTACTGATTGTATTTTACCCAAGGAGGTTTAGCATGGAGCTGTTCCTTGGTTTAGTTCAGGATATGAGCACAGGTACAATCATGCATTCAGTGAAGATGAGTGTTTATAGTCCCTGTAGGCAACTGGAAAAATCTGTGTGACACACGATGCTTTTGCATGGGTTCCCATGAATTTTCTGCTCTTATTTATACAATGCGGAACAAGTAACCCTTCTTTTCCACCACTTTGCCTTAGATAACTACGTGTGTGCCAGTTTGAACCCTGACACCACTTTTTCTTCTATGCAATCGTGCCCTATCTGATAATGTTGCCTTGCTTTGCTATGTACTTTAGTGGGTCCTAGTTGCTCATTAGCCTTGGTGTGTTGTTCATTTTGCTTAATAATGCAGGTACTCTGACTGTAATTTACATAACTTTAAACAGGATCGCACTGTTACCCTGCCTTACCTAGTTGCTCAGTTAGTACAGACAGAGGTAATATAACTTTCTGGGTTCATGCACAAGCTGGGAGGAGAAGGGGATGAGCATTTATCATGGACAATTATAGTTCATGGGTATAATCATAGTGCTTTCTTCCCCTCAAAGTATTTTTCTAGCCTTGAATTCATTTTATCTTCATTATCCCTGTGAAGTAGCTGGGGCATATATGAGGGGAGGCTGGGTGCTGAATTTTTAGGCCAAAGACTGATACTAATACAAATTATTGACTAACTGTAGAATTTTGGGCACGTCCGTTAACCTGTCTAAGATTTACTTTCCTCATCTGTTAAACGAGAAGAACACCTGTGCTGCCTACCTCACAGGGTTGTGGTGAGGGTCAAATGAGAATGTACATGAAAGGTTTGTAAATGCTAAAGCAAAAATAAAAAATAGGGGCGGGAAAGGGGTGAAGGGAGTGCAGGGGTATGGAGAAAAAATGAGAACCAAGATCTGTCATGTAAAGATACAAGATCCCAATGATAAATGTAACTGTACTGTATACTTAAAAAGTACCAATAAATAAATGAAAATAGCATGGCCTCAATGTGCATCCACTTAGCTATAAATGTCTCTAGTTTCTCATTCTTTATGGCTGAGTAGTACTCCTTTTTTTTTTTTTTAACTGGCATCTTCTTTATCCAGTCTCCAGTTGACAGGAAATTTGGCTGTTTCCAAGTTTTAACTATTACAAACTGTGCCATTATAAACATGGGTGCACATATATCACTGTGGTCTAATTCTCTTAATTCTTTTGAGAAGATACCCAGCAGAGGAATAACTGGGTCAAATGGAACCTCTAACTTTCTGAGGTACCCCCATATTGATTTCCACAGTGGTTGCTCCAGTCTGCACTCCCACCAACAATGGAGAAGGTTCCCATCTCCCCGCAACCCCACCAGCATTTGTTATTGGTTGGTTTCTTGGTAGCAGCCACTCTTTCTGGGGGTGAGATGGAATCTGCGTTGTTTTCATCTGCATCTCTCAGATGACCAGTTCATCCCAATCTCCTTTGCTTATCTTAGCATCCTGATCAACATAGGATCCTCATCAGCGCAAGACCCGCATCAGTCTAGGATCATCACCACCCTCTGAGTCATCTGTTACTCCCTGTGAGCCCAATAAATAGTGGCAGGCTCAGGGTACCTTCGTCTTTGCTGCCCAGAGGAGCGTTGATCAGGCCCAAAACCCAGCTTCTCTTTTTCCCATTTCCTCTCTTTATTGTTTAATCCCCTTGTGCTGTCAAGGCTCACAGGAGACCAGGGGTTCTGGTAATGTCCCCTTTCCCCATTCCCTACACCCTTCCATTCCTGGATTCGACATTCCCACAAGAGTACAAAAGAGTCATCACAGAACGGGACTTTCCCAGCTTGTCTTCCCTGCCTCTGACTGGTGCACATCGCTGTACCAATGAGCTGCTTGCCCCCTATTCCTTCCTCTTTGCCTCGTGTCCCATTCTCCAGTATTTCTTCTGCCTCTTCTGTTTCTTTTTATCCATATCCTAAAAGTCAAAGATGTGATTCTCCTGGCAAAGAAGGAGGCAAACTGTCACCCTATTAGAATCTCTCTCCCTGGATTCTTGTCTATTTGCATTGCATCCAATGTTGCCACAGCTCCTCCAGGAAGCCCTTCCTAACCAGTCCTCCTTTGAGCTCCCAGTGCTCTAGTCCCACACCTGTCCCTTGGTCCTTAGACACATCTGTGTTTTTTTTTAATAGCTTAATTTTCACATACGTAACATGTTTAAGTAGAGTCTAAACTCATAAAGGGGGAGAGCATCGCAACTGTGTATTTTATCACCCAGAGCACCTACTTCTGTGCACTGAAGAGTTACTTTGAATTAATAACTTCATTTAAGGTTCTAAATACACACAATAAGGGTAGAAACAAAACAAATTAACTAAAGATGAACATAGCACGTGGGGGGGTCAATGAGTTCTAATGATCGATGTAAAAGTTGGATGGGACATGAATCAAATCCCTCACTTCGTGACCCGCAGAACTAATGCTGAGCTGGCCTGTGATTCAGGGGCAAAACTGGGCCGGGGGCCAGGAATCCCCATGTACATAACAACGTCTTCTCTGTGATCCTCGTTACAAAACGTTCTTGGGGGGTAATGAAGCAAGACAGCTAACTGCTGTGAGTTTTTGAGAGTAAACAAAATCTCCATTTATCTGAAGGTACAGGGATACATTAAACAACTTCCTAAGTGTTCTTGGAGTTCAGTCTGGGAATCAGTTTTCCTCTAATTCTCAGAACGCTTAGGCTGCCAGTTGAAAGCAGCACACTGATGCAATTGTGCCATCTAGTGGTGAAAGATGGATATTGCGCCTTCTGCCTTCACCAACGGTCCACTTACTTCAAATGCCCTGTGCTTGCTAAATACTGGAGATCGCCAAGGTCTCCTCCAACTGTGACATCTTCAGTTCCACTCCAATGACTGCGACAAACAGAATAAATTGTGGCCATCACTGATTAATGCTGAGACCTCTGTCTAAGGGGCAGTTTACTCGTGGCAGTAAGGAAAGGTCTAGGGAAGGGATGAGCCTACTTGAGTCTCAAAGGGTTAGATTACTTGTAACAGGCAGAAAGGAACACACAGGAGAGAAAAATCAAATGAACCAAGAGGTCAGGGGCAGGGCAAGGAGAGAGGAAAAAGAGGCAGCCCAGGGGAGCTAACAGAGAGGAAGGAGATCAGCGGGCTGCAGCTCTAGGATACAGCAAATAAAGGAAGGCCTTAGAAACTACAGAGGTTTGGAAATGACGCCAGTAGGCCATAAGGAGCTTGTGTAAGTCCTAATAAAGGAACACTTCGTTAAAAATGGGATTTTAGGAATACTAATATGTCCTTCAAGTGGGGGGTTGACTAGATAAATTAAGAATTGAACTTGTTATTATTCTTGTGTGGTGTTGTTGTCTGCTGTTTGGTCTGTGGAGTTCGGTTCAGGAGCTCAGACTGGGAGGGTAAGGCACGGAATCGCCGGGCAGACTCCGGAGAGGTTTCTGGAACGCTTCTGCTTTATTTAGGAAATGCACAGGCTTAAACAGCTTACATGTGGACAACCATGGGGGAGGAGCCTGGGAGGAGCATTAATTACATAGCACTTTCTTATAGGTTATGCAGTAGTGGAGAACAATGGGTGATTTCTTATTGGCTAGACATATGGTGGGGTGATTTTTCTTGGGTGAGGCAAAGGAGTCACAGACTAGGGGCGGAGGTACAGCCTGTTAGACCCAGCCTCTATGCACTTAGGCGAGTTAGCTCAGCCTCAGAGAGGTCTTTGAGTTTGCTCAGAAAACAGGAGTGCGGAGCACCTGGCCCAGCCAGGTGTGAACTTCTCCCACAGTGTGGTATTTAAAAATTCTTAAATGAGGACAATCCCTTCCACCTCCTAGGTTGCTAGAAGAGGATGGTAGGTAACCTACCTAGTACAGTGACGGGGATATAGTAGGTGATCCATGAGTTGATGAAACTCTTTACTGTCATCTAGCTGAAGTTTTCCTGACATTATGGACCCCCATTACATGGTCACCTTAGCTCTAGGAACTGCTTTCTCTCCAAAGGATCTGAGCTCCATCTGGAGTTCTGGAACCAGGACGTGCCGGGTGAACTTAACTGGGAGGTGGGAAAGGAGCAGAGTGGGCAAGGGATCAGCAAGGATTTTCTCTGGGTCTCCTCTGTTTGCTGTCAGCGGGAACTTTCCAGGAAGCTCCCCGTCTTCCCTGGCCTGCAGCAGGCTGCTTGTCTCCAAGTACAGGTCCACAGAGGCTGGAGTGGTAAGGAACTTGAACAGGAACCCATTCACAGTTCCAGTGTCTGAGCAGAGCCCAGACCTGTGGGCACGTGCAGCCATTCTTTCAACACAAGCATCAGCTTGTGTCTCGTCATTTTCCATCAGTCTGTCAGGGTGGGGCCTTGGCTGGCTCCAAGCCAGAGCCCTCCTTAAATCTTCCCAAAGCTAGAATACTACTTCCCTTCCTCAGAAAGCTCAGTCCTATTCCTGTAAATCCCATGGTTTGCAACCTGGTGTGAAGTAAGTGGAAGTCAATCTAGTCAAGGAAAGTCTGGAAACTATTGCCCCACCTGCCAGGTAGGGGAAGTGCTGTTACTGAAGCAGATGGATGACTAGGATGACAAGCCCAGCACCACAGAAGTGACAAGTAGATAGAGCTGGTTCCAGAAAGGCCCATCAGTCAGAAATGTGCCTGAGTTCTTCCATCAGAGCCGCCATCCTAAGCCATGTGGAGAAGCTGTAATGACTAACACCCTTGTGGAGAGTGACTCTGTGAAAGTGACTGTCATGGCCCTTGACCATCACCCTCTGGTCTTTAAACGGGAGGGAGAAATGCACTTCTGTTTCTTTTAAGATACCACTTTTTGGTATTCACAACACGTAGGCAAAAATCATCATGATGGATACAGTGTTCAATCATTTCTGGGTTTTGTTATCATCACGTGACCACAGCTATTTAATGTTTGTCTTCCCACCACATTGTAAGCACACGTGCGTGACTCAGTATGTAGTTGAGGCCTGAACCAGTGCTACACACACAGCAGGTATTCGGTAAGCATCTGTCAAATGAGGAGCAAGGCATAACCTCTGTTCCGGCCCTTCTACCCCCTGGACATGAGCACCGCCTTGGGCCATGTTTTCCTTAAACATCTCACTTAAAGCTCTCTGTGATTGGTTGACTGTGTCAATTTGAATAAGAAATGCCCAACTACATTGGCTCAGCATGGTTCTGGGAATGGAAGATCCACCCCAGGGAGGATTATTGCCAGAATGGTATTGTTTCTTCGGAGGTGCTCCGGTCTTCACCTTCACCTCGGAGGTCTCCTCCTGACTTCAGTGCAGACTCTTCAGCCTGCAGCACTGACCTTAAGCCCTTTGGTCCCCTGATACAGACTCACAGGACACTACAGCAAGCCCCAGGCCTTCACATGGATCCTTCAGATCCCCAGTGCACAGACAGATCTTTCACACACCCAACTCTCTGGACAGTCACTGTAGGGCAATCTTGTAAACTCTTATATATTTGTATATCTTTATTAAATGTTTCTCTAGTAAGCACCGACTAATACACTCTCCCAAGGAAAAATTGCCTTGTCACATCTCACTCCCTACTGGTTCCTGTTCTTACAACTGCTCAGCACCTAACCTGGCATTACCCAGCTGGACCCAGTCGGAGATCATTCTCAGGTTAGTTCCTGAATGCTTGTGTCCTTCTCTTTCAGGGCTGCAGGAAAATGCACTTTCTTTTTCTGTTTCATTGGGAAACATCTCCAATCCTTTCATAAATGTGTACAGTGTGGAAAATAAATGTGACAAATGGACATGAGAGAGGAAAACCTGTCAAGGTCAAAACCCTGACTCAGAGCGTTGGCATTTCAAGTTGAGGGGTGAGGATTAAAGAAAAGTCACCGAGGGCTGAGGGTGCAAAGATCTGCATTCAATCTTCAGCACCAAAACTCAAACACTTATAAAGAAAGTGGGTAATGAGATTGAAAAAGAGCAGTCAGAGGCAGGGGACAAATAAGAAGAGTCCCAAAAGCCAAGCCTGAAAAAAATGTCAACGATAAATTTATATATATATATATTTTTTTAATGGGATTCAAAGGGATCTGCTCTTAACTTGCACTAGCTGCATAAATTGTTTTGCCTATAAGGATCTGCTTCTTTGTTTTTATTTTTATATTTAGAAGTTTGACTAACTCATTGATCTTCTAGCCATGATCCATCCAAGCCCACTCAGAAGACCCAAGAAGCTGGAATACAGTCCCTCTCCCCTCAGCCATAGACATTTTGTTCCCTGCAGCTTCCTGCATGGGCTTACCATGACATTTAATTTGCATAAAAGGCTATTAAACTAAAACAAAACTTGACACTCAAGCTGCACTCGGTGAGTGCCTGTAATTCTAGCTATTGAGGAGGCTGAGGCAGGAGGATCTGAAATTCAAAGCCAACCAGGACAACTTAGTGAAATCCTATCTCAAAATGTAAAATAAAAAAAGAAGACAGAGACAGAGTCAGACAGAGACAGAGAGAGAGAAGCAGACATGAACATTGGATTTCATGACTTCCTTCCAACTATAGTAGGGTCTCTGGTTTTTACGACTCAACCTACTCCTCAATCTGGAACCCCTTCTCCACGAAGGAAGGGAATGTACGTGAGCCTAGGCCTCGTCTCCCCAGCCAGACTGTAAATTCTAAGAGAGTAAATATGGACTTAGGGTTCTCAGCTTCCCATGCCAAGCAGGTAGCTGTGGCTGGAATTCCTAGATATCCTATGAGGTTCCATAGCCAGATCCTCAACTGTCAGAGCAGCAGAAAGGCCATGACAAGTATCTGCCACACCCTAGCAAGTTGTCTGGGATCGGGACTCCACACTGGGGTGGCTGGGCCTCTGAGCTCCAATCTAAGTATTTCTATTCATACATATGCATCTTTAACTTCATCACATTGTTTTTCTCCTTCTTTCCTACCTGTTTTGTTGTTACTGTTGCTGTTTCCGGTGCTGGTTATCAAACCCAGGGGCACTGTACCTCTGAGCTACATATCCAGCCCTTATTTTTTATTTTGAACAGGATCTTGCTAAATTGCCCTGGATAGGTTCAAATTTGCAATCTTCCTGCCTCAGCCTCTCAAAGTGCTAGGATTAAACATACAGGTTATATGAATATTCTTTTTTTTTTTTTTTTTGACAGGATTTCACTATGCAGCTCAGGCTGACCTTGAACTCACTATGTAGACCAGGCTGACCTGTGAATATTCTTAACACTACTGAACTGTATGCTAAAAAATGGTTAAGATGCTAAAGCTTATGTGAATTTTATCACTGTGTGGTTGTGTGCATCTGTGTGTGTGTGTGCACTAGAGATCAAACCCAGGATCTCATGTATGCTAAACAAGCATTCTACTCTTAAAATACACCCACAGTCTCACAATTTCTTTTTACAAAGAAGAGTACCAAAGTGTGGTGGCACACACTCAAATCTCATCTACTTGGGAGACTGAGTAAGGAGGATCACAAGTTCAAGGCCAGGCTGGGCAACTTAGAAAGACCCTGTCTCAAGATAAAATCAAACTAAGCCAGATGTGGTGATGTGCAACTATAATCCCAGCACTCAGGAGAATGAGACAGATGGATCACCGACAAGTTCGAAGCCAGTGGGGATACATAGTGAATTCAAGGCCAGCCTGAATAACATAGCAACACCATGTCTCAAAAAAGAATAAAATTTAAAAGAGCTGGGGATCTAGCTCAGTAGCAGAGTGTATGCCTACCATGAATGAGGCCCTGAAGTTAGTTCCCAGGACCATAAATAAGAGACAGGAAGGGCCCTTTGGGAAATTCCTGACTGGCTCCTAGTGTCCCGCTTCCTGGCCCCAACCTGGGGGTGAAGTGAGGTAGAAAGCGAGCCTCAAAGATGATAAGTGAAACTTCTGGTTCCTCTACTTACAAACCCTTCCAGGGCTCTCATGTGTCTGACCCCAGTATTTCTAGTTCCACAGGCTTTGGGCTTTCATCTCCCAGCTCTGAGTGAAAATCTCTCTCTCTCTCTCTCTCTCTCTCTCTCTCTCTCTCTCTGTGTGTGTGTGTGTGTGTGTGTGTGTGTGTGAGAGAGAGAGAGAGAGAGAGAGAGAGAGAGAGAGAGAGAGAGGGAGGGAGCAATCAACTCAATTATTTAATCAGGTTTCTAAAAATAGCCTAGAGACAGGACAGAATCACAGAACTTGGCCCAGCCTTGCCAGAGCTATTTATTTACAGGAAGGGTTATGTGTTACAAGGTCCTCGGGCTGGTCCAGGGCTCCATCTCAGTCACTGTGGGCCTCTAGATAGCTCATCCTGGGGTGGCTAGGGCCAAGGGCCAGGCACCTGAAAGAAAGCACTACATGGAAAGGGCATGTCACCCTTCTACATCCAACCCCAGCCCCACCTCACCCAGGGGAGCCCAAGGAATGAAGTAAAGAACAGTGTAGAAGCGTAGACTCTTGACACTTTCTCTCTTCCACTGGAGATGTGGCTTTTTCATGCCCAAGAGCCGTACAGGGGTCCCAGGCCTGACAGACTCTAAGAGAGGCAGGAGGATGTGTCCATAAGGATCAAGGTGGAAAGGAAAGACAAGGGAGGTAGGGAGCAGAGAAGGAAGGGGATGAGGGCAGGCAGCCACGGAAATGGGTGGGCCAGGCCACTCTCAGGTCTCTACTCCGTGCAGTTCTCTCTCCAGGGGCCAGGCCTAGAGTGGGAGACTTCTAGGAGAGGTGGTGTCCCTAGGCCTCTTTAGGGACCAGGAGGGAGAGGCTGCACTTACCCTATAGGAAGCGTCTTCACCCAGACATAATGTGCTTGACAAAGGCTAGGGAAAAAAGTAAAAATCAGCCAGCCACTGCAGAGTATAGCCCCTCTCGGGTCTATACTTTCCTTTCCACCTCTCAAACAGCCTCCCTCTTCCCTACACCTCAAACATTCCCACTACCCTGTCTCTGTCACTACCACTATCCTCTTATTTGAAGGTTGGTGGGAAGAAAGCGGAAGAGGGAAAACACTTAAATTCTGCGGTGTCCACTTTTTGTGCTGAAACTTAAATAGATGAAGGGGCTACATTATGTGTACAAATGCCCACACCCTTGAGAATAGTGCTAGCATCGCCCTCGTTGCTCAGATGAGAAAACTGAAGCTCGGAGAAGATGAGTGACGTGATCAAGGTCACACAGCTAGCATATTCTAGAGCTAGCTCCAAAAGTGATCCTCCTCCAGCCACACTGGGATGTTCACTCCCAGAATGGAAAAGGATGCACACACCCTTTAGCTCCCAGACCCACCAGCCCAAGCCCTGCCTATACACCTGGATACCTTCGTAATTGATGCAGCCATTGGCATCCTCCTGCCCAGACAGCAGTTGCTCCACTTCAGCCTCGGTCATCTTCTCTCCTGGGGTGGGGTGGAGATGTTGGGCTCTTAATCACAAATGACAAGGAAGGGCCAAGAAAAACCAAGCACCTGCTAAGTCTGAAGCAGGTCTGGAAGTGGTTCACATCGAGGCTTTCCCAAAGGCTATGGAGGGCAGGCCCAGGGGTCCTAAGGCCCTGCCTACTTCCTGAAGGTGCTCAAGCTCTACTCAGGGCCCCATAACCGAGGCAAAGACAAGGACAGAAGCCTGAAGTCCCCCTTTCAGGTCTCAAGAATAAGCCCTGCTCTGCCGGCCACTCTCGTCTCCCAAACCTCAGCACTGTTGAGCAAACCCAACTGGGGGAGGTTGGTCCTACAGAGTTCAGGAGGACAAGACCTGAATGAGGACCTGATCTGATGATTGTAGGGATGCCTGGCTACCTATTCCGCCAACCTACATCACCCTGACACCCCACAGCCCTCCTTCCCTCCCACGTGGACTTCACCTCTGCCCAGGTGGCATACCCAGGGTGGCAAGGACATGCCGAAGTTCAGCACCCATGACTGTGCCATTGCTCTCCTTGTCGAAGACACGCAGGCCCTCTACAAAGTCCTCATAAGTGCCCTGCTCCTTGTTGCGGGAAATGTGCTGCAGGATGGGCAGGAATGTCTCAAAGTCCAGCATCTTGGCATTCATCTCTTCCAGTAGGCATGGAAGGACAAAGAAAGCAGCATGAGTGGATGGTCGGGGAAGCACACGGCCAAGGAGCGGCTGCACCCCAGCCCTAGCAGGATCCAGAGCATAAGCTATAGCTGCTTCGAGATGGGACACCCAGTCAGTGACCCTGCAGGGCACAGAGCTGCCCTTTGGAACAAAGTAAGCAACTTGGAACCTAGGAGCTCTTCGGCTCTTCCTCCCCGTGAAAAGAGTAGAGCAGAAGAAAAGGGGGACTGTGGCTCCACCCAGACCTCTGTGCTCCAGGTGACCAGGTAGGCAGAGGAGCCAAGGGTGGCAGCAGCAGGGTTTATGGGGCCCAAATAGCCCCATAGGCCTCACTTTCACAATGTAGACTTTTGACGTGTGACAGATGTACAGTCTTAGAGGTAAAGTGGTAGGAAGGACAAATTTAAATGTTGGTCTAAAGACACAACTCAATGGTAGAGTGTTTGCCTAGCATGTGTGAGGCACTGGGTTTGATCCCCAGCAATGCAAAATAAATAAATAAATAATAAATAAAATAAATGTTTGCATGACTCTGCATTTGGGTACGGTACTATTACTAGACCACACTTCCTGAAATGCTTGGAATCAACAGTTTTCATAAATTCATCATCTTCTTGAGAATAGTATAGTTTTTCCCACATTGTAGTGTGTGGAAAGCATTAATTAAACAGATAAAAACCACCCTAAATACCACAGATTTTGGCACGTATGCCCAGGTTGTCTCTTGACTTACAAGAAGCCCTGCTGACTTGCACAAGCTCCCAGCCTACAGGCCCTTTCCTGCCCTCATCGTTCACCCACAAACTACTGGTGTCTCCAGCTAGAAGAGAAGGGAAAGAAGCCAAAGCCAAGGAAGAAGGAGAGGACCAATGTGAGTCCAGCAGCTTCTGGTTGGCTGGAAACAAATCCAGACAAAGAGCCTCAGGCTGCAGAGGAGGGTTAGCCGGGGACCCAGGCTGACCTTCAGGCTTGGGCTTGCCCAGGACACGCAGCACCTCGGCATTGGTGGGATTCTGGCCCAGGGCCCGCAGCACATCCCCACACTGTGCGTAGGTTATCTTCATCTCTCCAGTTGGGGTCCGGTCAAACAATGAAAAGGCCTCTTTAAATTCTGTAGAGAAGAGAAGGTGCTGGCTGAGGGCCACTGGGCCTCTGCTCTGGCCGAATAGCAGGTCAGTGTGGCAGTTACAGTACGTCGATATTTGGGCTGGGAGCAGTGGCACATGCCTGTTACCCCAGAACTCTGAGGGGCCAAGGCAAGAGGAACTCCAGTTTGAGCCCAAGGTGGACAATTTTATAAGACCTTGTCTCAAATTTTTTTAAAAAGTCTTGAAAAAAGCTGGAGATGTACTCAGTGATCAGGCCCTGGTTCAGTCCCTAGTACAGGGGGATTTTTTTTATTTGTTGTTTGTTTGGTATGGGGTATCAAACTTGGGTCCTTGTGCTTGCGAGGCAGGCAGTGGCACCAATGAACTAAATCCCCAGCCCTCGGTGGGGGGGATTTCAAAGTCAGTGTATTTCCCTTCAGTCATTGTCCCAGGCTTCCCTTGACACTTACCCCACTCCACCTTCTGACAACCAAAGATGTCCCCTGGTGCCTCCAAGCCCCATTCCCGTGCTGGGCCTGGGCTTTCTTCTGTCAGTTGGTTGTTACACAATTTGAATGTCACCCTTTTCTCTACCTTCTCATTCTTCACTAATGTAGGTGAGGCATCTACTGGAAATAGCAGTTCCTGGGTTCTCATCTTGGCTCTGCCTCAGAGCAGGATAAGTCACAGTGGCTCTCAGTTTCTTTGTGCACACAAGGGTGTAACAGCCCTAACTCCCCTGCCCTTCCTTCTACTGTGAGGGTCAAAGCGGGTGGCAGGATGTGGAGGCACTTTGTAAAATGATAAGACCTATTCAAAAGGGAGCTATCACCAGCACTGCCTGCTCCAAAAGAGAGCTCCCAGGCCAGACAAGGTGGCACCCTGGCCACTGTCAGACTGCTTCAGCTCTGCCACTCACATAGATGTTGTCTTGGGCAAACCACTAAGCTCTATGGATCCTCCATTTCTTAGATCTAGGTGGGGATATGTCACCCACCTGAGTGGGTTTCTGAGTGGAGATCACAAAACGTGCCAACATGGTGTCTAAGGGAACTAATATGTGGTAGTTACGATGAGTGGTAGTTCCCAAGCCGGCTCAATACTATAAAGACTGAACTCTTTGAAAGTAGCAGCACAGGTATCCAAGGGACAAGGCCAAATGAAGACACTCCTGGGCCCTTTGCTAAGAGCCTTAATTCTTTGTTAATTTGGATCCAACCAATTCACTAGCGGGGATCATTTAGACTGAGGATGGACAAGTTACCTTATGCTATTCACAGAGTAGTTTACTAAGCACATGATCAGTATAAACCAGTAGAGAATGTGCAAACTACTTAGGAGAAAAGCTGTTTTTAATCATTTCCAAGTACATTAGAAATGCTTATTTCTTTAGAGGCCATCTATGAATTGTATACAGCTCATTCCACATGTCAAACAAGATTCTCCCAGCCTCTTATTAACAATACTTTATTAGGCATGGATTTAAAATATATAAACGTCTTTAACATTATGGAATAAATGAATTCAAATTTCATTTGTATTGCTTATTAGCTGTAAAACCTTGGGAAAGCAAACATTTAACCTCTATTAGACTCTTATCTTCTATAAATGGCACCTAATTCATAGGTAATATGAATGATATTCAAGCTAATACCACAATGCATGTAAATGCAGTAATGTATGTGAAAATTTTAACACAATGCCCAGAGCAGAGTAAGTGATCAAATAATGCTGTATCTTACTGAGCTTTATCTCAATTTTATCCCTCTGAGATCTTGCACAACTCATTTCACCTCCCTGAATCTTGATTTCCTCCTCTGTAAAAAGGAAACACATCTACCCTATAACCTTGTTATAAGGATTTAATTTTTTTATTTGGAGGATTTTTTTTTTGAAATAGAGTCTTGGCATGTATATAGTCCAGGCTGGCCTTCAACTTGCTACATAGCACAGGCTTGGCCCCCAAATCATGATCTTCCTGCCTCAGTCTCCCAGGTTCTGGGCTTGCAGGTGTGTGCCACCTCACCCAGTTTGGACTTTAATTTTGTTTAATATTTTTAAAAATTAGCATGGTGTCTACCACAAATTGCCTTCAATTAATACTTATTAGTTGACTCTGAACTCAGACTTTCTAATCTCTTAATTCACTCAGGTAAGTGAAGTCAGATTTAACAAAAGAGGGAGTCATGATGATAAATAAGAGAATAGAATATGAAAGAGAAAGTAATAAGAAAATGACCTGTGGGCTGGAGATTTAGCTCAATGGTTCCACCGCCTGCCTGGCAAGTGCAGGGTCCCAAGTTCTATCCCCAGTACCAAAAAAAAAAAAAGAAAAATTACCTGTAATTTGAGTACTCACCAAGGCCCAGGCTCTGAACTGGTAATTTTTGCATGGATTACCTCATTAATCTTTACAAATATTTTATACTACAGGTATTGTTACCCTCATTTATAAGTCAATGAAGATGTAACATCTAAGCCAACTATTAAGAAAACCAAGGAAATAGTGGGAGGAAAGAGGAAGAAAAAGAAACCAGCTTTCTATACCAGCTAATGCTCCAACTGGTTACCTGGGAACTTGCTGGAAAGCCTTGTGTACACCTAAAAGCCAAACACTAAAGTTTAGAGTTATTTCTAGGAAAAAACAAGCCAATAGTATCATTGGTCCAGAAGAACCATTTCCTCAATAATCTGCAATTGCTTAGTCAGCTGCCTAAGAGAACAATGAGTCCATCCTAGAAAGATAAGGAAACCTGAAGGACCAGAGAAGGAAGTGAAAGGTTAGAAGCTGGTTTCTAAACCAGATGTGGTAGTGCATGCATTCAGGAAGCTGAGGTAGCAGGATCGTGAGTCAGAGGGTAGCC
>NW_022900935.1:48219455-48251344 GCF_012274545.1 Fukomys damarensis | reverse complement strand
GGAGGAGGAGGCAGCCAGAGGGCTGTGGTCCTAGGACCAAATATCCTAGAGGCAAAAAAAAAACCAAGGTGCCTTTGCCATGGCTCAGCTCTTCCCTTTTGTGGCTAGAGAAGAAATGTGGAGGCCACTAGAAATTATTAAATAGGGCTTGTATATAATATAATATCATATCATATAACTAAATTAACAATAATCCCTAAGTGCAGCACAGCTTCCATGGCTACAAAGAGCAAGTCCTTCCTTTTGGAAATAGGTAAGCGTGAGGTGTGATGATGTCACCAACTTATTTTCAGATGGTTCAGGAAAAGAAAACACAGGTTTACACAAACAGATGGAGAAAGAAATAAAATTAACATGCCAAAAACTCAACCACTGGTGAGCTGCGTACAGGATGTTGGTTGAACTACTCTTTCAGCTTTTCTCTGTGGTTGAAAACTTTTGAAATAACATTTTTTGTTGTTTAAAAAAAAGAAACTGTGGCCGCATCACCTAAAGAATATATAACTAAGAAGGGATTTGATACCTATCTCCAAACAAATGGAAAGTATGCTTCCAATTGATGGAAGATAAAAAATACTAAATAGTCACCAAGTTTATGAATTAAAAAGAACTAAAAACTGTCAACTCGCAGGTAGGAAAATTAAAGTTTAAAGACATAATTCTCCAAAAGTATTATGGCCAATACTGGCAGAGTAAGGGATAATACTATACTCTCCTGATTCCCAAATATTTTTTTCTCTTCCATGCACTAGAAAATCATCATCAGCTTTATGAAGA
Organism: Fukomys damarensis; assembly: GCF_012274545.1. Classification (NCBI taxonomy): domain Eukaryota; kingdom Metazoa; phylum Chordata; class Mammalia; order Rodentia; family Bathyergidae; genus Fukomys; species Fukomys damarensis. The sequence goes on along the minus strand of NW_022900935.1, from coordinate 48,250,567 downwards.
AAAAAATTAAGAGACAACAGGGGTAAAATTAAGGAAGAAATAATTCTGATCCAACATAAGGAAAAAGATCTTCAAAATCGGAGGAAGCTATCCTCCCCATCTCTTAAAAACTTGCAAGGAAAGAAGAGCTCAACCAGCTGTCCCAATTGGCTTTAGCCATGATTCTCATTTGAAAAGTGAAAATTTGTTGTCATTAGTTGATTTTCTGGTCCTACTGTGCTGTGCGGTTTGTATATCTGTAAAAGCATATATTTAATTAAAATACACTAAAATTGATTTTAAGAATTTCACAGCACCTCCAAAGCTATTGACTGAAAATGACTATTCACAGGTTATTATGAAAACAGATTCAATTCACTAGTTTCAAAATGCATGTGCCAACTCGCATACTCTATTCCCGGGTAAAGTGGTGTCACTTCTTTGGAGGACAATTTAGAAATAACTATTGCAACTGAATGCACGTATCCTTTGACCCACTGTTGGGAGGCTTGCTTAGGAAAACACACTGCATTTCCCAATTGGAAACAATCTGAAAATCTACAGTGTAGTCCTGGTTATGTGAGTATATCCGTATGTACAAATCTGTATCCTTGTTTAAAAAAATAAAATAGAACAATCTGTGATAATTATGAAGAGACACCCAAACCTATTATTAAATAGTATATTATATATGATTAAATCCAAATGTTTATATTTAATAAAGGTACAGGACAGCATTATCAGGTGGGTCAATACGTACATAAATTTTATACATTCATATGTAGTTCTGTATCACTATATATTTTTCTCAAATGATACATAAAGACTTAACTGTGGTTGTCTTTGGGAGAAGGATCAGCATGAGAAAAACACTATTATTTATTTTTAATATCTTATTTTTGTTATTGTTTACTTTATAATGTGCTTGTATTCATTTACTTTTAAGATAGAGTATGTGTTTAAAATGAAGAGGTTAAGGGGCCAGGTATTTAGCTCAGTGATTCCGCTGCCTGCCCACAAGCGCAAGTTCCCAAGTTCAATCCTTGGTACCAGAAATAAAAAATAGAATAAAATAAAGGGGTTGGATCAGAAAATTTTTCAAAGTCTCTTCTAACTGCTTTGATTTTATGTCCTGGAGGCGTTTAGGAGGGGAAACAGAAAGATAAGTTCAATGACATTGAGCTGGGAACCTATAACTATCATGAGGTGAGGCATTTTCTTCTTGAAACACCAGATTCCTAAAGAGGCATGGCTAAGGGATAATCAGGTTGGGAGAGTGGGAGGTCCTAAGATTTACCTTGAGGTTATATTTAATGACATTTCATATAAGACTGAGAAAACATAAATCATCCCATCAAAGATGGAGAAAAGTGGCTGATGGACTAGGCCACCCAAGGATCACCATCGGCCCTGCCACCATTAGTGTGGAGCATCTTGGCAAACTTCATGATGGGACAAGGAGATGCCAGTAACCTAAGGAGGGCTTCTCAATAATGAGAATAGAAACAAGAACTTCCAAATGTCTTGGGTAGACTCTCGTGGTGGAGAAAAAAGGCACTAACATTGTTTGAGTAGCTATTTAGTTCCATGAAGTCTGGCAGAGCAGCTGAGAACACAGATCCGGGATCCGGTGCCTAAGTTTGAATACTGACTCCAGTACTGCCTGGTTTATATGACTGGATGAGCCACCCTAACTCTGGGGCCTCAGTTTTACCACTTGGTAAATGGGTGTAGTGACGTTACTTTTTTGTAGGATTGCTACCAGAATTAAATGAAAAGTACTTAGGACTGGGCAATTGCTGGCTATAGATTTGTGAAGATTAGAAAGATCACTATTACCATGAAGACAAGAGCACCGTCTCTTCCTCCTTTTCCTCCTTCTCCAGGAAAGCACAACAGAAAGGAAAATGTGGAATGGTTCATACTCACCTTCGATCTGGTCAGCAGAGAAGTCTATCTGTAGGGAGGGAAAAAGAGAAGTGAGGGCTGAGACTCTGAAGGCTTCCAGAGGGCAGCCTGGTCATTTCCAATAGGCCACTGATGAGAAGAGAAGCAGAACACACTCTGAGTGTAAAACATCAGGCTCCTGATGGTAAACTGTAAAATAACGAAGCCTCCAAAGCTCTATCATACCAAGACAGACAGCAAGAAATCATCTAGATAACTAGAATTTACCATGACTCCCTATTGTAATCTACTGCGTCAAAGTTACATTCTTCATCCTAGCTAGCCATAAACTGCACTCACTTTCTCTTCAGTCTCTCCCTGATCATTGTTTTCTGACAAACTAGATCTTCTCCTGCTTTGGGTGCCCACCAATCCCTACCCTTGGACTCTCTTTTCCACTTTATGGTGACTATAGGTCTACCTGCTGTTTTATTGTTCGCTGAACTGCTTGACATATAGGAGGCATTCAAAAAATATCTGCTCAATGAAAGAATAGGCTTTGGATTTTGTTGCGCATAATAATTCATGCTGAGTACAAAAGAGGAAAGTGGGAGCCTCTAGAAATGAATGTCAATGACCAAGCATGTGTCATCATTTTAATCAGGACCTTTTATGTTACGTCATTGTCTTTACCCACCCCATCCTATCCCAACCCATCTCCTTGTCTTTCCAGTGGTGGTGGGCACCACCAAGAGCATCTTCTTTACGTGCTACCATTCCTAGTCCTAATTCTGCTTCTTACACTGTGCCCACCCTTCTCCTCACCTCCCAGACTTAACTTCTATAAAGAGGACCCCTGGAGGCGGCTGGCATGAGTTCCAGGAAGGGTTGAGAATGAAAATAGCTATGCTCAGGAGTGGAGTTTGCCAAATGTGGGTGGTGGGGCAGAGGTGAGGAAGTTAAAGGAAATCCCTAAGTGGGGTAAAGGATGCTGTATAGTAACTCTGGGGGAAAGGTACTGTTCACCTTACTTTGCCATACATTACGTCCCAGGCATAAAGAAACTAGTGTAAAAACATAAAATCTGACTACATCATCACAGCCAGGAAAATTTGGCTTAGGTTTACTTTTGATCTCTCTTTGAGCAAAAGCACGGGAACTGGGCAATATGGGAAAATGGCTCTCGTGAAAGATGCTGATTTTTTTCCTACTCTAAAGTACCTTCAACGACCCCAAGATTTGAAGATGCAGACATAGTAAAGGTAATGGCAGCCAAGGGTAGAAAACTGAAAGACACAGGTAGAGGGAAGCGATGGGAGAACACCCACTTAATGCCATCAGGCAGTTCTTTCCCGGACACCAGGGAATGGTGCTTTATCAGAGCAAATCAGAAACAAAGGCAAGGAGGGCTCCTGAGGGGCAGAGGGGCAGCTTCTCTTGCCAAGCTTAGCTCACAGAGAGAACATATGGCAAAGAAAACCTCATTTGCTTTCAAGGCTTTAACACGCACCTCAGTTTCCCCAGTGGGAGCCATATTCAAGCCCAGGAATTCAAGCCTCTACTCCTTGGCCAAGTCTGTTCTGCTTAACTCTCGCCCCTTGTCAGGACTACCAGGGCTCAATCCCCAGATCCTTGACACAGTAATTGTAGGCTATCCCTGCTGGGAATGCTGGGAATCCTGAGAGGCTCACTGAGCCTCAGGTTCCATTTGTCACAGAAAATAATCCTGCACTCTTATTTTTACCTAATTCCTCACCACCCGCTTCCCTGCTCTAAGGCTGAGCTCCCCAAGGGCCCACCACTCCCAGCTTGCTATTAATAACTCTCCATACCAGTAGGCACTTGACCTTTCCCATTCTGGTGCCAAGGCTGAAAACTGCTCCTCTCCAGAGACTTGCAACCCCTCCTCCCATGGCCCACCGCCTCCCAGTTCATTCCTTCAGCAGCTGGGCCAGATAGCTGGGAAGCCTAAAATAGCTGACTCAGCTCGCAGGTTCCTGTCCTCTTGAAGCCAGGGTTCCCCATAGGACAGATATTTTTCTTATTATTCACTGAAAGGCCTGCACATAGTGGGCACTCCAAAAATATCTGTTGAATAAAGGCGTGGTTTCTTTAATTCAATGTGAGGGAACAGAGTGGGGCAGGGAGGTAATAAGCTACCAAGGCCCGCGGGTAACAGGCCCAGCTTCCTTATCCAGGGGTGACACTCTGCTGCAAACTCAATAGGAGGCCAGACTGAGGCTACAAAAGGAGGGGCCCATCGGGGTAGGGAAAGAGGGATGGAGAGACTCAGGTTCCTTTACTTTATCTACTGCCTCCCTTTCCATTCCCCACACCCTCCAAAAAAATGTTTCTGAGTAAAGCTTTTCCCAGGTCCCAGTACAGAAGGACACCCCATCCCAGATGCTTATATTGTTCTTCCAGGTTACGATGGCCACTATCACTGAGTGTCTGTTCTCTACAAAGATATCATACCACCTCCCAGGAAAAGGTCAGGCTCCTGGACTTCACTATGGTGGCCCCCATATAGCCTTTTAAAAGGCTAAAGAGTTGGTCGGTTACCCTTCCCACCACACTCAACTCTGGGCAAACCTGAAGTAGGCAGGCTGGGCCTCCTTGAACAGAACAACAGCCTGTTCTTAAGGGAAGAGGCCTATGAGTTAAGATGCCTCTCCCTAACCCCAGTCCAACACAGGTTTCGTAGGGCTGTGACACCACAGGCCTCACCCGAGTCTGCTTCCTCAAAGTAGATCTCTCTAAGCTCCATGGTGAATAGGCTCCTGAATGTCATCTCCTCCTCTACCCTACAGGCTGAGCTTCACTCACCTTTACACTCTTGGGGTCAAAGGCCGGTTCCTTGAGGAGTTCAGGAGCTGAGGCTGGGGCAGAAGTTGGGGCAGCAGCTGGGGCTGGCTTGCCTGTATCCTTCTTAGGTTCAGGCTTCTTGGGAGGCATGTTGTCTTATTGGGATCTTCAGAGAAGACGCACTTAAGAAGGAACCAAGAGATACAGATGCAACCAGCTCATGAGAGATGAGATAGGAGACTGGGACACCTCCCTCCTCTTTTATCTTGGGCAGGAGCCCCCACAGAGGGGCTGGGTGAGAGCAAGAGCAACTGCTACTGACTATAAAAGGAAGAAACACCAGCAGGGTACAGCTGACAACTGTGTATTGTTACCAGCTTTGGAACTACCAGCCCCCTCCCACATATACACCTCACTCCCCTCAGCCTCCACCTCTGGGGCAGGCTGCCAACTGGTGGAAACCCAGAAGGGCCAGGAAAACAGACCCTGTCCAAAATGCCACAGCAGCCAGAGAGATGACACAGGCAGTTGATAACCCTCACACAAAGCCCAGGGGAGGCTGAAGCTTTTTTTAGCCCCTCCTGAGCAGAAGCAGCCCACTACACATTCCTTTTAAGCCAAAATCCTTTAAGCTGAGAGCCACTCTGGGCTCTTGAGGCTCAGCTCTCCAGGCATGCAGCCCTCAGGCAACAGCTGGTCCTGTCAACCCTGCTGTCCCACACCCTCCCAATCCACAGGGTAAAATTCTCCATTTTTTAAAGCAGGCATCCCAGGAATTCCATGGACCTCATATCCCTACCACTCCCTACCCTCATCATTCCTTCAACAAGTATCGATTACTTAACATGGGGCTGGCTGGTATCTGAGTGAGAAGAAAAGCTATGACAGAAGGCAAGGAGACTGGACATCAGGAAACTTGGAATCTAGCTTTTCTTTACTTCTAATTCATTCAGTGCTCGCTCAGTGTGTGTGTGTGTGTGTGTGTGTGTGTGTGTGTGTGTGTGTATACCAGGGACTATTCATATAAAGCACTATTCATATAAACTCTTATTAAATATTCACTAAATTCTTTAAGATAGATACTGACAGGTCCCCCAAGTCCAACCCCTGCCCAAGCAGACCCGCTACCCACATCCCCAGGGGCACAGAGATGACAGGAAGTCAGCAGCCGCCCTGCAGCTCTCACCACTGCCCTGTTTACCAGCCAGTCCCAGGCCCATCACCCATGGGACTCTAAAATGTCCCACCCTCTTGACCAGTACCCCTTCCCTTACCTAAAATGCCCCAAATCAACCGCGAGCACCCTCCTGTCAGTGCCAACGGCCTTCTCACCCTTGGCCCTCAGCACCCACATGACAATAAACTCATCGCATGTTGCTTAGACTTTGCCTCTGTGGTCTCAATCGTGCCCCATGTGACCTTACATATACTATTATTATTCCCATTTTACACATGAGAAGATTGAGTCTAAAAAGTAAATAACTTGTCTAAAAACTTAGTCTAAAAGGCCAAATAACTTGGTCAAGGTACTGAAATAATTAGTTGAGTCTAGATTAAAATCCAGGTGGGCTGGGAATTTAGTTCAGTTGTGCCACCACCTGCCTTGCAAGCGCCAGGTCCCAATTTCGATCCCTGGTACCAAAAAAAAAAAAAAAGAAGAAGAAGAAGAACCCAGGTGTGTCTGATTATAAAGCACGTACTTGAATAATTATATTTTAGTCCCATCTATGGAGGGAGAAAAACACGTTTGTGTGTTCATCAGAAAGGTCAGAAACCGCATGGTAGTACATGCCTGTGATTTGGGAGACTGAGGCAGGAAGATAGCAAGTTTGAGCCCAGCCTGGGCAACTCAGCAAGTTAATGAGAGCCTATCTCAAAAATTTAAAACACATAAACAGCTGGGTATGGGGCTTAATGTGAAAGTCCTGGGTTGAATCCCCAGTCCCACAGAAACAAGAATAGAGGGTCAGGCATGGTAGGGCTTATCTGTAATGCCAGCACTTAGGAGGCTGAGGCAGGAAATTGCCATGAGTTCAAGGCCAGCCTGGGCTCCATAGCAAGTTTCAGACCAGCCTTAACTACACACAGTGAGACCCCATCTCAAAAAGCCAAAAGAAAAAAAGAAGAAAACTTTAAAAATGGATACATCGCCAACCCTTAACAGATGTCCCTGGGAACACAAGGGGTAAGGACAGGAGAATGAGGACAATTTTGCAGTTTTATGCTTTTTCACTTCCTGTATTAATGGAAATTTTTATAACATTGCATATGTTATTTTTGTAAAAAAAAAAGAACACTTCGAAAGGCAATAAAATATTCAGAAAAACAATTAAAGATTATCTACCACAAAGAACTGCTTTGAGCTAATCTTTAGATGCTGTAAAATTCAGAGGAAAAAGAAGAATAAAGCTGAAAGAAGCAGAAAAGTCACTTTTCCTTTCTGGGCCCAGTTTTCTCACCTATTAAACAAGATTGCTAGACTATAGAATGCCTGGTGCCTGTTAGCTACTAATCCTACAATTCTAGGTGCCCTGAAGCCCACATTTGCCACAGGCATCCCGTAGAAGGCGTTACTGTCAGAGCCAAAAGGGCCCTTAGAGATCTTCTTGTTTGTCCAGTTTCACAGGTGGGAAACTAAGGCCCAGGGAGCTTTTAAGCGGCTGGGTTTGCTGCTTAGGACTCCTGCTCTGCACTGCTCTCCCATACCACTGCCTTCCGTGACCTGTACACACACATGCTGCTGGTGGGCGGAGAAGCCCTGGAAGAAAACAGATCTGGAAAAGCCTCCAGGACTTGTCCAAAGAGGTCCTAGAGCAGAACTTGGGCCCAGTCTTGGTCTTAGGTCCTTCACTGTTTTCACTTCCCCTCTGAGTCCCCTCCCCTTCTCTTTCTGCTTACCCTCCAGCCCCAGACCCTTATTAACCATTCCCTCCTACCTCTGCTTGTATCCCTGCTTGTATCCTTCAATATTCCCTGTGAGTCCCCTCCTTGACCTGCTTCCTTTCCACAGAGATTGGAAGCACAGGCTGTTGGTGATGGGGAAGAAGAAAAAGAGGAAGCACAGCCCTTCCTCAGTCTCTGCCTCTCTACCTTCCCAGACCAAGCGTCCTGCAGTGTTTGTGCAAAGATACACTAAGTAGGGTTTCTGTGAAAAGTGCAGGCTGGAACCTGCATGACCCAGACTCTAGTTCTGACTTCATCTCCGTGTGCCTCAGCTTGCTCATCTCTACAACGAAAGATAATCAGGAGCTTTCAAAGAATATTCTACAGGACCCGGGATTTAGCTCAGTGTTGCCACCAACTGCCTCACAAGCGCAAGGTCCCGAGTTCGATCCTTGGTACCAAAAAATAACAGAAACAGAGCATGTGGTTTCTCAAAGGATATTCATCAGAATCAATCTGAAGACTTTGGGCTGCAAGAGATGTAGAGAGGCTAGGTCTTAGAGTTCCCTCCACCAAGCACCTCTCTTATACATAGTGGGGTTCCCATAATCATTTTTTAAGAAATAGTTCCATGGTTTAATTTTTTCAAATTAAACAATGAAATGCTCTTGTACGTCCTCTTTCAGTTTTTTTTTAAAAAAAGTCATTCTGATTATTCTGGAAAGATATCTGATCCTTAAAGACAAGAGAGCTGGAAGGTTGTTTTTGTGTTGTTGTTGTTGTTGTTGGCAGTACTGGGACTAAAACCCAGGGCCACACATCTGCTAGGCAAACACTGTTTGAAAGAGCTACATCTCTAGCCCTAAGAGATTGTCCTTGTCTTTCCTCTATTAAAAAAAAAATGTGAGGAAGGGGCTGGGGATTTAGCTCAGTGGCACTGTGCTTGCTTCACAAGAGCAAGATTCAAAAACAAAAACAATGTCAGGAATAAGCAAAACACCCAGTTGGTATGAAATCAGAGATATGAGGTTAAAAAGCTGGAATGGACTCTACAGCTACCCAAAACTCAGAATGTGAACTTCCAGAGGCAGATACAGCTCTGAAGCTACTTCCTAATCTTAGGCTGAGGACTTTATGTTGTGGGGTTTGTAAGCAATAATGTAAACAGAGCATGGCAAACAAACCCCCAGCATAAGAATACACTAGACGTTTACTTCCCTTTGTTTTCCAGACACACAAGCCAGAGATGCACCCAGGCATCTCCAATTTCCTTGAAGTACTTTCTACATAAGAGAGGGACAAGGTAAGTAAGGTGGCAGTGACTAAAAGGATGGTGAGGTGTGGTTTCAGGAAGGAGGAAGAGGTCGAAAGGAATGTAAGAGGGGCAAGGAAACAGCCGAAACTCCAAGGTGTGAAATATGAAAGCATGTGACAGGTTCCTAGGGTAGGTAGGCTGCCTGTCAGCAAACACTCAGACAGGAAGGAGCCTGCCGGCCTGAATTCTCAGGCCACAGACACCCATTCAGCCTAGGAGACACTTTTCAAATCAGTTTATGACTCTTCCAGTAACCCCAGGAGAAGAAGTGCCTGTATTGTGTTTTGGAAGAAACGAGAGGAAAACTGTGGTTTCAGGGAAAGAGCCATGCATCAAATCCAGATAGAAGACACTGGCCTTGCTTTTACTGAAACGCAAAAGGCTCACGAGTCATTAAAGCTCAGTTCTCTACCTAGAATTGGAGGTTCTCCCTTCTTATGCTCCTCATTCTGTTTCCTGCTCACTGACTCTGACCTTCAGATCTCATCCTTCTAAATTATCTTTCCTAGGGACTGCAACAGGGGCTTAACCTCAACTGTGGGTTGGCCAATCCGAGAAAAGGAAAGCAGGAGATACAGAAGTGTGAGAAGAAGAGTGCAGTAGTGGTACTGGCAGCCTGACAGCGGTGTCTGAGAAGCACCTGCCGGTTCCTGATCCAGAGTTGCTCTAGCCACTCAAAAGCTCCCCCTGGAAGAACCTGAAATTCAGTGCATAGAATTTCCCACTGGCCAGTTAATATCAGAAGTCAAATTCAGAGACAAACGCAACAACAACAAAAAAATGACGTCAGTCCTCATTTGGGAGAGGCCCACAAACACTGATTCCTCCTCCTCCCTTCATGACTAACTACACAAAGCCCGTCCTGCCCTGAGTGAAGTCTATTAAATAGAGTCTCCTGCCTGGTATCAAATGCTGCCGACAGCAGGCCCGGCTGTTAATGCTTTGCCCTTGTCCCCCTCCACCCTCTCTTCTTGTCAATGTCTCATAAGCCTGGAAATCATAAAGCAAAGCCATGGCTGGCACTGCATTAATCCATCCCCATGGAAGACCAGCAGCAGAGGTTACGAGGGCCTATGCAGGCGCCAGGCTGCCTGGGTTGCAGTCCTGACTCAGTTCCACAGGCAAGCTAGTTAATTTATTTGTACTTCAGTTTTCTCATCTGTAAAATGGGGCTACTAATATAATTTCATAGGTGGTTGTGAAGATTAAAGTATCGTGCTTAGAACAGGCTCTACCAGAGAGCAAGTGCTCAAAGTCCACGATATGAAAAATAGCAAGAAATTATGAAAATTATGAAAAACTCTTTGAGCAAAGGGAAGAACCCCATGAACTGGTGTGTGTGTGTGTGTGTGTGTGTGTGATAGAGGGGTGGCTTTGATTTGGAACAGAATGTGTCTAAGCACAGTTTTGCTATGATTTAAAAAAATAAAATGAATTCTTGGGGTTCTGATCCCTATTTTTTTTCTATTGTCTTAGAACACACAGGACTATCTCCTCACCTACCACGACTCAAAGCTGTGATCCCTGTAGAAACAAAGTGACATCAGGTCTCTAAAAATTCACTGTGCCTGTGAGGAGCTCATAAAAACAGGTGGGAAGCAACCTAAATTTGGATACATATTTACCCTCTCAGCCTCTCTCTACTCCCAGGATAGGTGGGTTATAGTCCCAGAAGTCCCTTCTTCTAAGGCTGCTTCTCCCTGGGAAAATTTGGGAAACTCCGTGTCTGGGGTTCCCAGTTCTAGGGTTCACTAACCCCCACATGTACCCCTTGAGCTCAGTAGTACTGATAAACACTGCTGGACACAGTGAAATATATGTCCAAGGGCAAAACAACAATATAGAGGAGGAACGCAACTAATTCAAAGGATAATGTACTCGAGTGCGGCTTATATCTCAAGCAGTTACAACAGATAGACTAAGATTTAAAAGTAGCCTAGGAAGGGCCGGGGATTTAGCTCAGTGGCACTGTGCCTGCCTCACAAGCACAAGGTCCCAAGTTCGATCCCTGGTAGATGAATAAAAGTAGATTAGAAAACATGCTAAAAGAGACAAAGAAAAATATTAACAATATAACACCAGAGTAAGAGAACATAACCAAACAGGCACACACAAGTTTTCCCAACTACTTGGGAGGCTAAAGCAAGAGGTTCACAAGTTGGAGGCCAGTCTGGGCAATTTGGCAAGACCCTGTCTCAACGTAAAACTAAAAAGGGCTGGGGATATATTTCAGTGGTAGAGCACTTGGCTAGTCTATGTGGGGCCCTGAGTTCTATCCTCAGTATCGAAGAAAGAAAGAGAGAAAGAGAGAGAGAGAGAGAGAGAGAGAGAGAGGAAGGAAGGGGGAAGGGAAGAAAAGGAGGAAAGGGGAGAGGAGGGGAGGGCGGGAAGGAAAAGGGAGGGGAGGAAGGAGGGAGAGGAGAGGAGAGACAAGACGGGAAGGGAAGAGAAGAGAGTAATAGCTAAAATTGGGAGGGGAAAAATCATAAAAAAAGGACTATATAAGGGATGTAAAAAAACTACTCACTATAATAGAGCACACAACAGATGCAAAAAAAAAAAAAATAGAAGAATGGACATAGCTGGAGAACAAATTAGGAAACAAAAAGACAAAGAGGTGACTATCCCAGAAGGGGAAAAAGAAGGGCAAAGAAGTAAAAACTAGAAAAGTAAAGAGATATAGAGGATAGAAGAGGAAATGCTTTATGGTTTAAAGGGCCATCGAGCTAATTGTATACTTGAAAGAAATTTCACACAAGTCCATGAGGGCCACGAATGAGGGTGTCAGTGCACCGTGATCTGTAGTGGCAGGAATCGGAGGCGACCCGACTCGCCAACAGAGTGAAGATAGGAGCACGCAGCATGGAGGGAGCAGGTGTCAGAAGCAGAGGTACAGATTTGTAAGTGGGAGAAACATAATTATGAGTAACAGACAACATAGTAACATTTCTCTTTTCTTTTTTGTGATACTGGATTGAATCAGTCCTGACTGAACCTGTACTGAGCTATAGTCCCACCCCCACCCCACCCAACTCCTTTCTTTTTTTTCTTTTTTGAGACTGGGTCTTGCTAAATCGCTCAGGTTGACTACAAACTTCTGATTCTCCTGCCTCAGTTCCCTTGGTAGCTAAGATCACAGGCACGCACCGACATGCCCGGTTCACCCACACTCGTATTTCTATAAATTAAAAAAAATATATGTAAAAGTTCCCACTACACTTGAACAAGCTAAAATTGAAATTGCAAGGAAAGATTTATTTGTAATTTAAGACAGATATGCTAATTTATGCTTAAATTGAGACCTTTCATAGTTCAAACCAGGATGCATTTTCTAACATAAATATGCAGAAGATATAATTGATAGCATTAAAAATAAGCTTCAAAAATGACAACAAAAGTTTAAAGACTGTTTTGTTGATATTAATAAATTCAGAGGTGTGCCGGGGATTTAGCTCAGTGGTTCTGCCACCTGCCTCGCAAGTGTAAGGCCCGAGTTCGATCCCCAGTACCAAAAAAAAAAAAAAAGTTAAATAAATTCAGAGGTGCTCAGTTTATACTTTGAATTTCATGTTTATAGTACTAAGTTAACACAAAAGTTAGTGAACTTGGACAAATGTACTTTTGTTTTGGGGGGGTTCTGGTACTGGGGACCTTGCACTCTCCAGGCAGGCATGGTACCACTGAGCTAAATTCTTGGCCCAAGGACAAATGTACTTTTGAAATGGGTGTGCCCTTGCTTCCAAGTGATATCCTAAAAAAATGAAAAAGTTTGTCAATTACTCTATGTAAATATTAAAGGGGAATAATTTGGGGTATTTGATTCAGTTATTGAAAAACTTGTAAGTATGCTGGAAACAACTTTGAATCTACTTTTTTGACTGTAAACACTTCTATTGAAAATTTAGAATCCAAATTAAGATATGCTACAAGAGCGAAATACATGCTGGACTTTGAAGACAACACAAAAAGGAACATAATTTATCTCATAAGTAATTTTTATATTAATCACATGCTGAAATGATAACATTTTGTATATTGGTTTTGTGTATTAAAATTATTTTAAAAATACATACATAGGGTTGGAAATGTAGCTCAGTGGTACAGTGCTTGCCTAGTATGTGTAAGGTCCTGGGTTCAATCCCCTGTGCTTCAAAAAAGAAAAAAGAGAGAGAGAAAGAAAGATAACATGCATGCTAGAAGCATTATTGATTATTCAACAACACATACATTCATCTGCAATGACAAACACCTGTAATCCAGTTGCTCAGAATATATAGGTGAGGAACACAGGAGAGCACAAGTTTGAGGTCAGTCTGGGCAACTTAGTGAGAACCTGTCTGAAAATAAAAATTTAAAAGGCTGGGGATATGGCTCAGAGCTACAGGGCTTGCCTAGCATGTACAAGGTCCTGAGTTCAACCCCTAATTCCTCAACTCCCTCTCCCCAAAATTAATACACACAAATCAAAAATACATATTAAAATACTTGATGATTGCCTGTGGTGAGTGGATGGATGGGACAATAAGATAAAGGGAAGTAAAGAAATACTTGAGAGCCGGGCTTTAGCTCAGCGGTTCGGTGGCCTGCCTTGCAAGCAAGCGCAAGGACCCAAGTTCAATCCCTGGTACCAAAAAAAAAAAAAAGAAGAAATACTTAAGAAAGGCTTTCCATGGGCCACTTATGAAAAAAAAAGCCACAAATTAGAGTAATTAACCCACTCCTCTGAATATGATCTCTTTACTAAGGAGGGAAGAAAAAAAGCAATAGCAAAAGCCTAAAGTGACAGTGATCCTTAACACCCACGACTTCAAAGGTGAATGCAAGAGAATGGGGAAAAAATCTAAAATCACATTTCGAGGACTATGGAGCATGGTTGACAGAACACTTCATTTTATTTTTATTTTTTGGTACAGGGTGGAAGCCAGGTCCTTGTGCTTGCAAGGCAGGCTCAGAACCACTGAACTAAATCCCTGGCCCTGTTAAGAACATTTTAAATCATTCCCTCAAAGTTCATTGCCTTAGCTGCTTTGGCCCAGGTGGAGAATATAACCTATGTTTGGTCTAACAATTAGATTCTCATCACTCAACACCCAGTTTGGTGGTGGTGGTGGTTGCTGTTGTTTAAGGCAAGATTTCCCTATGTAGTTCAGGCTGGCCCTGAACTCACTATATAGCCCTGGCTGGCCTCGAACTCTAGGCGATCCTCCTGCCTCAGCCTCCCCAGTGCTGGGATTACAGGCATGTGCCACTGCACCCATCTTCAACACCCAGTTTAAATGGATGGAGCTCCATTCTGTGCTGCCTAGGAGCACAGAATGCCTAGGAGGACACTGCCACCTAGTGATGCATCTATTAACTGAATCCTGTGAGGAGGACACTGAGAGGCCAACAGCCTGGATCTAATGTAAAGCGATTTATTGTCATAAAGCTTCAGAGAACAAGTCAGAATCCTGACCAGTAATCCAAACTGCATTCTCCTGAACATGCCGCTTGGTGAAGGAGACAACAAAAGTACAAAGAGAATGAGATAATTTGTGTGGATCATGACAGACCTGAGACTAGAACTCCAGATACTAACCTGGGGAACAGAGGGAGCTGGACAGCTCAGAGGGATTCTCTCAGGCAATAGCCAAGGGCAAGAAGGGCATGGCAGTAAGCTGACATCAATGACAGAGATGGCACCCAAAGCATGGTTAGGTCTCAGTAACGAAAAAGACTTAAACCCTTAGCAGCCACTTTTTTTTTTCGAGACAGGGTCTCACTATGTAATTGAGACTAACCTGGAACTCACTGTGTAGCTGGTCTTGAACTCACAGTGATCCTCCTGCCTCAGCCTCCCGAGTGCTGGGATTACAGGCGTGTGCCACCACGCCCGGCTGGGAATGTGCTTTTAATATTAAGGATAACTCTCTTTTTAAAATTTCTCTCTCCACTCACTTCCTCTTTGGCTTCCTGAATTCTCACTTCCCCCTTCATGTACTACCAGAGACTATCCACTGGAGTAACAGGTCTTATCCCTGGACCATCTCTGTAGCACTTAGAGCACCGAAGTTCTGCTGCTGGCTTTCTTCCTTATCTTCTATATCCACGTTTCATCCATTTGATGCGTCTTATTGAGCAACTGCAGTGTGCCAGTACTTTGACTAACGTGAGTAAGAGGCCATACCTGATCCCCACGAAGCTGATCAACTGGTGTGGAGACATATAAACACATAGTCTTAAAATGAGGACAAATACATTCACAAAGACTTTACAAGGGAGTACAAACAAACAAATGCATTTAGTTTTTCCTGAAAAAAATCTGTATCTCAACATCTCAATTTCTCTCCCAAATTGTTGGGACTTCTTATTTCAATTGATTCTTAGATATCTCTCATCGGAGACACTCTGAATTCAGCTCAGTTTTCCACCTATGTCTGTGGGGTCTGCAACCGTAGACTTCAATTGCAGATAGAAAAATATTTGGGAAAAACTTGCATCTGTACTGAACATACTGAATTTTTCCCTGTCATCAATCCCTAAACAATACAGTGTATCAACTATTTATACAGCCTTTACATTGTAATGTTATTATAAGTGATCTAAAGATGACTTAAAGTACAAGGGAAGATGTGCCTAGGTTATATGTAAATACTACACCATTTTAGAATAAAGGACTTAAGTATCCAGGGATTGGATTTTGGCTTCCACAGGGGATCTTGAGATCAATGCTTCAGACAATGAGGAATGACTATATATTTTAAAACCTAGCTCATCCTCTATGTTCCAAATCATATATTTGTAACACAAACAAACAACAAAATTTATTCAAAGCAATTATGGCATATACTCAAGACTGGAATATAATCAAGTCTTTGTTTATCCATTGCTCTGCAATTTATTTAGAGAAAAATGAAAGTCTCCCTAGAATCTAGCCCAAAAAAAGGAGAAACAAAAAAACCTACTATTTGGTGGGCATCCTCCCCAGACAAGATAGATATTTTTAAATCTAGCAGTGAGTTATATATGTCCTTTTGAAGAAAACAAGACAATAGCCAGTACAGTCATTCAATTTATTCTTTTGTTCCTAAGTCTGTATCACAGCAAGAAGCCTCCTAATTAAATTGAATGCCTTCTGGAGAAGAACAAGGAAAAATATTCTGGATAAGAATATTTCTCACCTTAGATTAGTAACTCTGGGCTATTTTAATTTTCCATCTTATTGTTCAGCTATCTACAATCCCAGAATAAGGAAAAATTGCATCAGTTTAGACTTCCTAGCAGCCTCTGTGCTGCATTCTCAGCCCTGAGCTTTCTCTCCAACTCACATAATCCTCAGATGCTAGCATAATCTCTAAAATTCTCTTCCCATGAGGTCACTCTTCAACTCAATCATCACCAGCCACTCCCTAGATCTATTTTATCAGGCCTAAAGTCAGAGGCCTGGAACTCAAAGTTTTTTAAATCCACTTCCCTCAACACCACATTTCTTTCTTTTTTTCTCTCTCTTTGTTGCTTTCTTTTGTAGCACCACCATTTTAAGCAAGCTTTACAGTCCCACTTCAGGAAGCAATTTGCTTACTTGAGGTCCTCTGACATTCTTGTTTCTTTCATTCCTTTGGCTTTAAACTAGCCCTCTTAGCCTTTGGCCACTTAGCACACCTCAACCAAGATGAATATTCTAATTAGCCAATATTTTAGATACTGTCTGGACTTTATTTTTTAAGCTTCTACACTTTATTTTCTTTTTTAAAATTCATACATTCGCCACAGATAAAGTCACTGCAGAATCTTTTTGCCAACACCAACGCTAGCCTTTTCAGTTCCCCTGACTTTCCTCATTCTGTTCTTGCATTCCTTCTGCTATTTCCTTGAGGTCCTTTTCTTCTCATACAGGTCTTATCTTCCAAGTCCAATTTTGAGCTCATTTTCATTTGCACAATCCAATGAATCATAAACGATGCCAAAGCCAATTATCTTGCACCTTCAAAATGGGTTCTTAGTCCAAATTCAGAAATGACAATGTGATCTTGTACATTTTGGCTATTTTTCCCCAAACTTCTGTTATAGGTACTTCCCCAAAATGAAGGACTTCAATGACGATTTGTTTCTTCTGAAGTAGTTGATGGGTCATGAACTTCCTGATCCAAATAGTCACTGTGTCATTCATGAGGGCAGCCAACTCATCAGGCAGCTGGGGAGGAAAAGTTCTCTTGATTAGGGGCAGCAAGGTAAATTTTTTGAAAAGTGCATTATGGAGGATGTATAATGCCTATGTTTCTTTTTCTTTTAAGGAGTATTTCTATTGATGAATTATTAATTTTAATTTTATGAATTGTATTATATTAAGCAATAAGTACTTAATAGGAAATAAAATATTAATAAATTAAAATATTAAATTTTTCATATATATGAGCGTTTACAATAAGCATCAACATTTTCAATATCAACTGTTTACCTGCTTACAAAAATCTAAAAACAACAGCAGAAATAAATTCTTGTGTGAACTACAATGAAAACAGAAATAAACTTGCCATTAAAAAAATCTTTACTTCAATCATCATCATACATAAGGAAGTTTTCACACATGAAAACAGCATGTTCCATACACAAGAATTGCTTACACTGATAGCACATGTGTTTTGTTTTCCTATCTTTTTTGGTAGGACATACTTGACATCTTACTGGTCTTCCTATTTTCTTAAGTGGTTCTTATGATGTTTCACCTGTCTGTTCACCGGTCTGCTCCAGAATTCTTTTGTGGGGTTCTCCGGGCAGATACATATTGTTCTTCCTCTGTTGTAATTAATCATTTATCAATTCCAGCTCCAATCCTCTAAGAACATTTCTCTGTGATATTTTGTGCTTTTTATTTTCTTTGTAAAGTATGAAACTATTTATGCCTGACATGTTTAGGACCAGTAAAACACAACCATAGGCCAACACTTTGTGTTTTGAGTGACATCATAGTTGCTACATATCTCAACAACATCTACTCTGCCTTTCATTTTGCTGTAAAACATGATCATTTCTGGCTTCATTTGTTTTAAGGATTCACTACCAATATTTTTTTTTTTTTTAAAGACAGGGTCTCGCTATGCAGCACAAGCTGACCTTGAATTCACAGGATCCTCCTGCCTCAGCCTCCCAAGTACTAGGATTACAGGCCTGCACCACCACAGCTGGCTTCATTACCACTTTTATCATTGTTGCCAGTATCAATACTACTTTGTTTTTCTTCACCATATAGGAGGCCAATGTTATGTCTTTCTGAATTCCAAAGATTATACTATACATTATTGTGAACTTGCAACATTTTTTTGGAGGAATCTTGATTTTGTTCTTGCAATAGGTCCTGTGCTCGTGAACTGGTGTTCATTAGCAAATGTGACATCCGTGGGTAGGCAATTAGTGAACCAACTGTCCAATGTGACATTTGGGTCACTTTTTTAAATAGGTGCAACAAGTCGATTTACAATGCCATATGGTTTATTGCTGCATAAATAAAGACCCTGTTGCTAAGTTCCAGGATAAATGTCTAAATTCAAGGAGTAAAATGTCTTTGCATCTAGCAAGGCATATATTTGGCATATATTACTGAAAGCTTCAACAACCACAAAATAATGTGAGTTATTCGTCAATTGTCATGTATTCAGACAGTGTATAAATTTCTTGACAGTTCAAAACAAAGCTTTCATAAAAATGAGTGAAGGGCCGGGGATTTAGCTCAGTGGTTCTGCTGCCTGCCTTGCAAGCACAAGGGCTGGAGTCTGATCCTCAGTACCACAAAAAAAAAAAAAAAAAAAAAAAAGAAGGAGGAGGAGGAGGAGGAAAAAAAATGAGTGACTAGCAGCCAAATTTTCAGATATTCTTCTTTCTTGTCAGGTCTTTTTGTCATCAAAAAGTAGGCACTTTTAAATGAAACCAAATCTCAACACATCTGTCACTTATCTATAAATCCTTTAGATTCTGATGATTAGAATGATGACATCCTGCTATAAAGTCTTTTAGTTCAGGTAGTAAGATGTCATGATAGATACATTTTTGAGTACTATTATTATTATTATTGGAGCATATAGAATGTTTTACTTGTATTTCATTATTAGTGTATTTCAAAACATCTTGTGGCATATCACCTGTTACAATTTCCAATCCATCCACTAGGTTTCATCCCTGACAACAACATAATAACATTTCTGACCTAGTTCTAACATTGGCTTGCTCAGGTACATGTGACCATTTTGTAGCATTTTGACTAGTCAAATATGATTGATGTTACTGTTTTCCTCCTCACCTGAATCAAGGTCTCCATTCTGTACTTCTCTGTCATATCTTGCTCCATCTCACTGTCACAACTTCTTTAGCTTACATGATCCAAATCATCAGTAGCTAAAACACCTGATGACTGACTTTCAACCTCTCCCAAAGATGTAAAAGTGGATTTTCATGTAACATTGTACAAGTATAATTGGGCCAATTCTACAAGAAAAATCAAAAGAAAAATTCTACTAAAGCAAATTATATATACACAAAAGTGTAACACGGCACATAACATGGGTGAAACTCACCTGTGGACACTTTGACACATGGGCATACACCTTGCTGTTTGTCGAACAAGCGGATGAACACAAAGGTTATTTCCTGTATTTCCCCAGAGCAGCTACTAAGATGCACAGACAGCTACTCTTATACTAAAATACA
This sequence comes from Fukomys damarensis, assembly GCF_012274545.1. Taxonomy (NCBI): domain Eukaryota; kingdom Metazoa; phylum Chordata; class Mammalia; order Rodentia; family Bathyergidae; genus Fukomys; species Fukomys damarensis. Next base: position 48,231,018 of record NW_022900935.1, on the reverse strand, counting down.
TATTTTTATTAGAAAAGTAAGGTAGGGGTATCTGTTACCCACACCCATGATGCCCATTAAGGTCTTACATGCCAGACCAGTATGTTCCTTGGGTCCTGAAAGAACAAGTTAAAAAACTATCAGGTGTAGAACAGTAAGAAAGAAAATTAAGTGAAGTTATTCAATCATCAGATATTCCAAAAATACATATATGTTTATAATATTTTCATATATTTATAATATTTGTACAAGGCAGTGTACTAGGTGGTTGGTCAAGTACCTCCCTTTGTCGAGTTCGTAGTAAATCAAATTTTAAATATTATATATATATATATATACTATGAACACAAAATAAAGAGAATAATACAACAGAGAATAATAGAACTAATCACCTAGATAGGTGGGACAGGAAATAGTCTGAGAACATGATACTGAGGCTGAGGCTTGAGGAATGAATAGAGTTTAGTAGGAGAATTTAGTAAGGGGAAAATATTTTAGGACAAAAGAGCAATACGCATAGCTTAGGCTGCTATTAGTGAAATACCACAGAGTTGGTAGCTTGAAAAACAGAATTTGTTTTCTCACAGTTCTGAAAGCTAAATGTCCATGATTAAGTGGCCAGCAAATTGGTTTCTGGTAAGAGATCTCTGCCTGGTTTTTAGATGACAGCCTTCTCATTGTATCCTCACAAGACCTTTCCTTGATGGGAATGACAGAAAAGAGAGAGAGATTAAGCTTTCTGGTGCCTCTTATTAGAAGGACACTAATCCTATGAAATCAGAGCCTCATCTATTTGACCTCATTTAACCTTAATTACTTCCTCAAGTCTGTAAATTCCAAATACTGTACAGCAACTTTGGGGGTTAAGGCTTCCACATATGAATTTTGAGGGAATATACCTAGTCCAGAACATCAATCAATAAACAAATAATAATAACAGAATGAGTTTACTCTCGTTCCCCTCTTGTCTGTTGTTTCACTTTCCCAAGTTTCAGTTACCCATAGTTAACTAAGTCTGAAAACATTAAATGGAAAATTCCACAAATAAGCAATTCATAAGTTTTAAACTGTGTGCTATTCTGAGTGATGTGATGAAATGTGACACCATCCCTCTCAGGATCTGAATCACTCTTTTATCCAGTGTACCCACGCTGTATACGTTACCCACACTTGGCACTTAGTAGCCAACATGGTGATCAGATTTCTGTAGTAGCACAGTGCTGGAGTACAAAAAAGCCCTATTTCACTTAGCTCCAATGCATAAGAGTTGTGATCCTGATAACCAAGATATGCCAAAGAGAATAAAGTGCTCCTTTTAATTGAAAAAGTTGTATGTTGAGGTTGCTAACCTCTAACTAATAATATTCTCTGAAATTATGAAGGAAAATGAAACTTATTCTAATCTTCCTGTGGTACCTAAGATTGCAAAAGTTATAGGCATAGTACATAATAAGTGCTTAGGAAAGAAGGACAAGGCAAATCAGACATTTTGGCACATGCCTATAATCCCAGAATTTGAGAAAATTAATCAGGAGGATCTCAAATTTGAGGCCAGCCTGGGCTAAATGGCAAATATGAGGCTAGTCTGGACTACAGAGTGAGACCCTATTTAAAAAAAAAAAAAGAAAGAGGCATTTGTGTGTGTATCTGCAGGGGAAAACATAGTTAATATAGGGGTTCATAATATCCATGATTTTAGGTATCCATTGGGGGTCTTGGAATGTACCCCCCAAGAGGTAAGGGCAGATGGATATATACTATTCATTCATTAAACAAATAATAATGAATGCCGAATAAGTAGCAGATGTGTATGGGTGTGAGTATAGCAATGAACAAAGCGCACAGGGATTCTGCCTTCATGGTGCTTACAGGTGAGATAAGAAGTGGACAGTTAAATGATCACAGTAAAGGGTAATGACAATTATGACCTGTCTGGTCCCACTGTGGCAAAAGCAGAGCTAGCCAGCCTGTTCCACTGGGTCAGAAAAGGCCTAGAATAAACAACCTATTTGGAAGATAATCATAGACAGCCAGGTGAAGAGTGGAATTAAAGAGTATTCTGGTCAGAGAGAACAGTACGTGCAAAAGTCTCTGGGGCAAGAGACTTGGGTCAAAAAGTTTCACATAGGCAGAAGGTAAGAGTATAAAGAGATGGGGGAGACAGAGAGGAACAAGAAGACAAGAAGCAGACCTGGGAGGACTTTGTAAAAGGAGTTAAAGAGTTTGGACTGTACCCCTGAGAATGATACGAATCTCTGAGTTGGGGGAGAGGTTGGATAGAAAGGAAGCTCTGACATGAGCAGACTTACCATATTTCTGGAAGTAGGAAAGACTAGAAGCAAGAAACATGAAGGTATAGTTAGAGGTGAAATGGGTAGGTTTTTGAGACCATATTTTGGGGCGGTAGAGAATCAAATATACCACTTTAAGATGGGATGCTCTGGTATGTTAATTATTTTTGGTTAATGACGCCTTAAAAACAGTAAGAAGGCTATCCTGACTTTTTTTTTCTTTCTTTCCTTCCTTCCCTTCCCTCTTTTTCTTTCTTTCCTTTCCCTTCCTTCCTTCCCTTTCTTTCTTTCTTTCTTGAGATGCCAAGGAGAAAACGCAGGCCCTCCTATGTTAGCCAAGTCCTCTACCACTGAGGTATATCCCCAGCCCCTGACCTTTTTCCCCCAAACCAGGAGATAAAACTCCCACATAAAAGATACCCTCCCTATGCCAGATGAAAGACATTCACCAAAGATGAGGGTCAAGACCGAGAGAAATCTGTGCAAACCTTGCAGAATGAACCCTTGTCCAGTCACTTTTCTACAATTAACTGCCCTCGTGTACTCCTTTTGTCTTCGTGTTTTTACAATTTACTATTCTTTGGACTATAATCGTTGGTGTCTGTTTCTTTGGGTCTTTATTTTTCTTGTGAAGTGTTCCATGTACATGCAAAAATTGCTAAACAAAACTTGTAGATTTTTTTCCAGGAAATCTATCTTATGTCAGTATAATTCTCAAGTCCAGTTAAAAACCCTAAGAGGGTAGAAGAGCCCTACAGGGTTAAAGAAAAAGAGTGGTTTCTGGTTTAGGCAATGGAAAAGTCTTAAACTGGAATGAGATGTATTTCAAGCATGGAGTTTCACTGTGAACATAGTGAACAAAATGCTTTTGAGGTATCCAAAGATAGCTAGTTTTTGTTTTTGTTTTTGTTTTCAATACTGGAGATACCTACAGCCTCTCCACTGAGCTATTTCCCCAGCCCTTTTTAATTTTTGAGACAGGGTCTCCCTAGGTCTTAAATTGCTCAGGCTGGCCTCAAAGTTGTGATCCTGTCTCTATCTCCCAGAATGCTGGGATTACAGATGTGTGGTTGTCTACTGAGTCTTTGGGCTTTGGCTAGGGCATCTGAGGAACTTCATTTTCAATTTCATTTAACTAATTAAACTCTATAAATAGCTAGTGGCTACTGTACAGGTCACCACAGAAATCTATTCCAATATGAATTCAACCAGCATAATTCTACTAATGGAACAGGGCACATGGCAATCAAAAACCACTTTAGCACTTGCCCTTCATGAGGTGACCACTCCATAAGCAGTGTCTAAGGGAGTGACCTACTCTAACTTCATCTATGTTCAATGTGGGAACCAGATATTTTCAGACAATGACATCTATCATGAGTCTCACATTTATTTAACTTAAAGACCTAACATTCAAAAACTTTTCATCTGTTGAAAAAAATCACAATTTCAGTAATTCCCCAATTCACCATTTTGGGGTCTGGGGAAGCAAAATAGAAATTTGACAAAGCCTAGTAGTAGTACGGTAGAACCAGCCACATCTGCTAATGCACCTAATTCTCTCAATCATTTCAGAATAAGCAAAAAGAAGCTCAGAGAGGTTGAAATTTACTAACAACCTATAACTAGCTAGCACCAGAGATTAAAAATGCAACATCAGGCCACTGGGTATCCAACACTACATTCTTTCCAATACATCAGATGGCTTAGCTGGGCATGTTGGTACCAGCACTCAGGAGGCTGAGGCAGGAGGGTCACTGTGAGTTCAAGGCCAGTCTGGGCTATGTGATAAATTCAAGACCAGCCTGAACTACAAAATGAGACACTGTGTCAAAGGAAAAAAAAAAAAAAAAAAAAAAAAGGACTAAATTTCTGTAGAAGAATGGCAAATTTAAACTCAGAAAAGAATGAAAGGAAGGAGCAGCAAGAGAAGTAGCTTAGTGAGAAGGCCCTAGGTCCAAACAGGTCCTCTTTGAAACAAAAAATCAAAATTTCTAGCTGCCTTTGAGCCTTTCCATCATTTGGTCACTTAAGTAACTATTTCCAGTTAATGTCTTCACTCTTTACCAGACTGATCTCTTCTGTCTTCATTTATACTATCATATAATTCTACCTGAAAGTTCCAGTTAAATCTTTTCCCTTACTCGTTTTAACCTCGATTTTCTCCCTCCTCTGAATTTTGTTTGTTTTACCTCCTCTGAGTTTTTACACTTATAATGGGCACCACATAATGTAGCAACCTTTGTTGTATTGCTTTTCCCTTAAACCATAGTCTCTTTGAGGACGAGGCATCCTCTATGCTTGCGGGGGTGGCAAGCCTCCCAAATTTACCCCGATTTTCTAAGGAGCTTTACTTTGGAATTGATGAGTAATCTATACTCAAAAGGGTAACATTTCTTGGTTAATTAAAATCGGCCTCAACCGCAGTATCTTCCATTTACCTCAATCTACAGTGCACCAATTAATCCAGAACGGTGGAGCAACAAATACAGAGACCGGTTCCGCCACGCCACGCCCAGCGTGTTGGCTGCCGATTGGGCGTGGCCCAATTTAGAGAGGCCGGGTGATTGGGGTGGAGTGCGTGGGTAAAGGCGTGGCTGAGAAGAACCTACGAGTAGAGTGAAATTCGGTAATTTCCGGTAACTCTCGACAACTTCCGGCAACGGTCTTTGCTCGGCCGATTCACTTCGGGCATTTCCGGTATCTTTCGGTACTTTCCGTCAGCCTCCCTCGTGGATCTCCATTCTTCGGATATTTCCGTGTTCCGCTCGGAAGTACTCGGTAGTCGTTCGGTCTCCCCCTTCCCCCGGTAACGGTCGCTGGTGAGTTTAAATGAGCCGGGGCTGGCGGGGCCGGAGCCGCTACGGGGGAGTGCCTGAGGCACTGCAGAAAGTGGGCCTGACCCTGAAGGATGACGGTGCTGCAGGAACCCGTCCAGGTAATGATAACCCCTTTCTCTTGAGGCTTGGCTCTCAGCCATTCGGGAAGCAGCGTTCGGCCACTTCGCGGCCTGGTGCGGCCTAGGCCCGGCTCCTTCTCCCGCCTCCCCTACAGCCGATCCTGCCTGACTTTGGTCAGCCCAGACGCCTAGCCTGCAACCGAAACCGCTCTACCTTGGTTCTACGTTACTCCTGCCCAGTGGTGCTGGCGGTAATACCCCATTTTCGGTCTGAGCCCACGTCCGGCCAGCCCCTCCTGTTAGTCTTAAGGCCTGGCCTGGCAGAAGGCGAGAGATGAGGGCCCAAAAAGGCACCCGGGAGCTCTGTTCTTTAAAGGATGGTTAAGAAGCACCTTTAAACACAGCTGGTACGATCTGCATAGTAGTAGTGGGACAAGTTTGCGGCCGTAGGATTTTTGCTGTTGTTGTTTTGTTTTATGTGAGAGGATGCAGGGAGGTGAGATCGGTATTTTTAATCTCATTTCTAGCTTGGTAACAGACTTATTAGCCCACGTTACCTTTCTTACTCTGGATTTCCGGCTGGACAGTGATGATCTGAGAACTCCAAGGCTTGGTGATGAGGTGCAAGCACCGTACAAGGGGGAGGAGTGGAAAGGGCAAATCTGGTTTTTTTCATTACCTGTGACAGGGATCGGAAGCATTTTATTGTGCTTGTTTATAAGGTGTTTAGGAAACGAAAGACTGTGGTTTTTCCATCCATTTCACTGCCCTTACCTCACCAAGATATACTTTGACGCACAGTGCTCTGTTGTCAGGGAACAAATCCTATTGGATTTTAAGTGCGTGGTGCAGTGCCAAGTCATTTTGCCCCCTGCTGTCTGAAGAAACTGTATCTTTTGTCCCAGGTATAAGAGACTTTCCTCCCATCATATGATTTTTTGGCTTGATCAGAATAGTTGACCTCTGTCGACTGCTTTCATTTAAGTCATGGACTTCAACTTGAACTTAAACGGCTAACGAATTTTAAAAATTTCTTCACATTGCTCTTGATAAACCTGTGATATCAAATAGAAAACATTTGAATGCGTCATTATTTCCTTAAGTTTTCTTCACAGTATGAAATATTCATTTCTGCTAGTTTGGCTCATTTCCAGCTCTTTACATATAGCAGATAGAGATTAGTGTTAATTCCTAAGGGAAAATTACGTGTTTGTAAATTATGTTTGTTCTTCCAATACTGTTTCTTTCTCTTCAAATTTCTCTTCCTGGTTACAGGGCCTCTTTTAAGGTTTTGTTTGTCTGAGGCTTAACATGAAATTAAGTGAATAAGCAGACTACTCGAGTTATTTAATTTGGTTCGTGTTCTTGTAATTTTGTCTTAATGAGGCTTTTGTCTTTATGGACCCAAAAGGCTTCGAAAGTATGGAAGTAGAGTAGTAGCACTGACAGCATATAATGACTATTTAATAGTTATTTCAACTTGCATGAAAAAAAAATAGAAATATGTAACCTCTTTTAGGTAATACCCATCAGGTACCCCCCCGCTTTTGGACCAGGGATCGAACTTGGGTCCCTGAGCTTGTGAGGCAGGCAGGCAGTGGAACCACTGAGCTACATCCCTGACCCCCCCCCTTTTTAAACTAGCCTTACCTTTAATACACTTGAATAATTTTAAGACTTAAAAGCCAAATTTGTCCTTTTTCTCTCCCATACTAGCTTTATCCAGTAGATTTTGGGATGTGGTAAGAAGTTTAGGCTATGACTAGGTGAAAATGTTGGCTGTAGTTTATAGAGTAAAAGGAAGCGCAGATTATAAGGGATCCGGAAAAGTGGAGGAACAAGCAACTTTGACTACAGTTACAAAAGGTAAACTGATCAGGGATAATGTTGAAAATGGAAAAAAATTAGTAAGGAAGAGAATAAAAATAGGACAAATAAATAAGATAGTCTTAAAAATGACAATCCAGATATTTGAAAAGGACTGAAGAAGCTAAGTTGGAAAATTCGTTACTTTTTTTGGAATGTCTGATTGTTCGAGGTATTACTAGGCAGAGTAAAAAGTTGACAGAAAAGTGAGCAACTGCTTGTTTCCTGTTTTTTTCTTTTTTTAGAGTATTAGCATGAACTAGGGCAATATATACCTATATAAGTCTCTTCCCAAGTTATCTCTCATAGAAAAGTATTGCTTTATATTTGGGTCTTTTTTAAAAAGTCTCTAATATTATGAGACAAAATTCTGTTATTTATTTATTTTATGATAACAGGGCCTTCACACTCCAAATTTTTATTTTGAGACAAGTTCTTGTAAAATTGCCCAGGCTGAGCTCAAATGGAATCCTCCTACCTCAGACTTCCTGAGTGCTGTGATTCCAGGTATGCTCAGCTAGTTATTTTTCTTTTAATGTTAACTGGAGAAACTACAATGGCCCAGATGACTTCAATCAGTGCTAATTTGGATGTTTATAAAAGTCACCTGATGACTTTTTTTTAAAGCGACAGACTTTCATATATATATTTATATCTATATACCCAATATTGTGGGGGAGGGGGTAAGACTTCACAGAAGTGTGTGATGAAGTTGTAAGCAAGCCTTTTGTTTTGTTTTTTTTTTTGTTGTTGTTTTGAGACAGGGTCTCACTATGTAGTTGAGACTGCCCTGGTACTATGTAGCCCAGGCTGGTCTCGAACTCACAGCAATTCTCCTGCCTCAGCCTCCCAAGTGCTAGGATTACAGGCGTGTACCACCATGCCCGGCGCTGTAAGCAAGCCTTTTGAAAAGTCAATTCAATTAGCAATTTAGTAATTGACTACTATATGTTCAATATAGTTTTAGATCTCATTAGATAATGAAGTACTTTTGACTTGGAAGAATATTTCTACATCTAACCATGTAAAGAGTACCATATTTTGGCTACTGTATGGAAAATATAACAGAAGAGGCAAGAATGAATGTGGTTGCCTTGGAGATGTAGGTAATCTAAAGTAAGGTAAAAGTAGAGCATGAAAAATGTAGATGAATTGAAGAAATGCTTTTGAGGTCAAAGTTTAAGAAATATTTGGGAGAGGGCTGGAAATTTAGCCCAGTCCAGGATTTCCGCCACCTGCCTCGAAAGCGCAAGGACCTGAGTTTGTTACCCGGTACCAACAAATATATTTATATATTTGAGAGATAGAACCAAAAAGATATGGAAATTGATTTGATGGTGGAGTATCAAAAATGATTGCTTAAGCCAGGCATGGTGGCGCATGCCTGTAATCCCAGCACTCGGGAGGCTGAGGCAGGAGGATTGCAGTGAGTTTGAGACCAGGCTGGGCTACATAGCAATATAGAGATGGAACTCCTAATCTTGTGCCCATTTTAATATTACTGGGAAGGTAAGAATGCTTGTAATAGATGATATTACAAGTCAATATAAATTTGCCCAGATAATGAATTCAGAAAAGAAAAAGAATCCTACAGGCGAGAAAAATAGGAAAGGCCTCCTGAAGGAGAACTTTAAGTCTAAGAGTTCAAACTGATAGAGTAAAAATGTTCTAGGCATAAACAAAATCCAAAGATGAGAATGTTGTTTCAGGAGGAGCGAACACTTAAATACTGTAAACTTGGCTAGACTGGTAGTTGAGAACAGGAAGAGGAAGGGTTTACAATTAGGTATAGTCAGGTTACAGGGAACTTAACATCCAAGCTGAGAAGTTTAGATTTAAATGTATTGAGAATGAATAGCCATTATATGAACAAAGAGTTTGGGGACAGAAAAATTATGTAGTGAAAACAGTGCTTTGGGAATATTAATCTGGCTCAACTTGCAAAGAAGAAAAAAACAAGAGTGAGAGAGGTAAATTAACTAGTAGGAATAAATAGACTACTGGTAGAATAACCCAGGTTTGTGGTAATGTAGATTAGGGTTTTTTTTAAATTTCAGCTCTCTTGACATTTTGGGTAAACTAATACTTTTTTGTGGGTGAGATATGTACATTGAGGTAAGTTGCTATACCCCTAGCTTTTACCCATTGGATGCCCCCTTCATTCTTTTTGTTTGTTTGAGACAGGGTATTAGTATGTAATTCATGCTGGCCTTGAACTCACTATGTAGCCCAGAATGGCCTCAAACTCATGATCCTCCTGCCTCAGCCTCCTGAATGTTGGGTGCCTCCCACACACACTTTTTTTTTTTTTTTTTTTTTTTTTTGTACTGGGGAGGTACAGTGCCCCTGAGCTAAATCCCCAGCCCTCTCCCTTCATTTTTGACAATCAAAAATTCCTCCCTGAAATTGCTAAATGCGGGGTGGGGGGGTGGCGGGGTGGCGCAAATTTCCCAGATTGAAAACCAGTGCCAAAGGCCTAAATGAAATTAGAATTCTAAAAATTAGAATAATTTAATTATACAGTGTATAATATGGTGTTTTGGGGGATTTGGCTTGTTGGAAAACCAACATTTTCCTTGTACCTTCCTAAATTATCTGAAATTTCTATTCATTGCTTTTATGATCTTTAAAAAGGCTGCTTTTGGCGGGGGCAGGGAACAGAAACAAAACAACTTGTAGTAGTTACTTTTAAGTCAGAGTACAACTTACAGTTTTGTTTACATTTAAAATAATATTTCAAGTTTAAAATAGCTAGTAAGGGGCCAGGGATTTAGTTCATTGGTGCTGCCACCTGCCTCACAAGCACAAAGACCCAAGTTCAATCCATGGTACCAATCAATCAATCAATCAAATAAAATAAAAATAGCAAGTAAGACATTTTGCAACTTTATACTGATTATTTATCTTTTAAATTAGTGCAACCAGTGACTATGACATTTATCAGGGGAATTTTTTCCTTAAACATTTTGTTGGGAAGAGAAAAAAGGAATGTTACTCTTTTGGCTGTGTGACTTTTTAACAGCATTTTATCCACCTGGCTTTAATTTGTAGAACTCTAGAGATGATGCACTGAGTACTATACTTTTTTTCGGTAACTGTACTAGGAATCAAAGCCAGGGTTTCTCACATGTGAGGCAAGTACTTTACCATTGAGCCATACCCCTAGATCTTTTTAAAATTTTTTATTTTGAGGCAGGATCTCACTAAATTTCCCAGGCTAGCTTCGAACTTGCAATTCTCCTGCCTCAGTCTCCTGAATAGGTGAAATTAAAGGCATATACTGCTATGCCCAGGTTAAATGCTATTCTTTCAGGAAGAGATCCACACCATTAGTTAGGCAGAGGTAGATGAATACCCAGAGAAGTGATTTTGGCTCTGTTCATCAGCCAATAACTTGTATTGCTTTAGAAAGCTATTGGCCACCCCACACCCCACAAAATACACCATCACTCAGGAGTTTAGAAGTAACTGAACAGAGCAGGAATGGAGGCTATATGTGGAGTTCTCTGAATGGCAGGTTTAACTTCTGGGAGTTGGTCAACTTCCCTATCTCTGATGTCCTCAGGAATTGGTTAGAAAAAAAGAATGAGGTTGTCCTGAGCAAAGCTTGATTTTAAATCAGAAGAGGATGAGACTTTTGTATGCGATACTTTTTTTCTCTTTCATTTCTTTAAAAAGACAAAATATAAAATAAATCAATGTTCTAAGACTTTATGGCCTTAGTAGATAACATGTTAAATTTTCCTGGTGATCCATAGTAGAACTAAGGTGGCTAGTGAGTCCCTTGGGTCATTTATGGCTCATGGGTTACAGAATAAGCAATTTTAGCAGATTTGCTAGCGAAATGTTATAACAGAAAGTATAAATCAGACACAGTCTCCCTCTGTACTTCAGGCTATCCTTGAACTCACTGTGTAGCCCAGGCTGGCCTCAAATTCACAGCAATCCTGCTTCAGCCTCCTGAGTGCTGCAATTACAGGCATGCACCACCACACCCAGTTAAAACATTCTGATACAATGTCTAGAACCTCATAGGCTAGAGCAATTAATGTTCATGAAATGCAGGGCAACATAAATGCTAAGTTTTGAAGAAAGGATGACTGAACTCTCAGAAGACAAAATACAAAGAACAGATCAAAGAGAGGCAGCAATAGTGTAAACAAAAACTGAAGAATAAAAATACACTGGATTTGTGAGGGCTTATGGAAGATTTTTCTGGTTCTAGACAATAGGCAATGAGATATATTTTAAAATATATTTATACGTAATATATATAAATATATAATCCATAATATATATATATATTTATAAAAATACACTGGATTTGTGAGGGCTTATGGAAGATTTTTCTGGTTCTAGACAATAGGCAATGAGATATATTTTAAAATATATTTATACGTAATATATATAAATATATAATCCATAATATATATATATTTTTTAAATTTTTCTGTAAAGCAGTTTTTTTTCTTTCTTTTTATTGAGGTTATTGGTACAATCTAGGTATACAATACAATTACATTCATCA
>NW_022900935.1:48177876-48216665 GCF_012274545.1 Fukomys damarensis | reverse complement strand
CACACCCCTTTTCTTTAAAGATGTTCAAAGTTGGGAACTCAGAAAAATACCCTTGATGACCACCTCTGTCTTTGCAGAGTGGGTCCAAAGACTTGCACAGTCAGGAGGTCTGAGAGTGCGGTGGGGGGGTGTTTATGGGGGTTCAGGGGCACCCGTGCGGCTACCTTCCTGGTGCTTGAGCGATGGCTGCTGGGTCAGGAGCAGGCGTGGTTCTCCTTCCTGCGGTGGATGGGGGCCCGGCCTACCTCCCGGCGCTTGAGCGATGGTTGCTGGGTCGGGAGCAGGCGTGGTTCTCCATAATATATTTTTAAAGCAGGTTAAAACTAGATACGATTTGAATAGCTTACTCAGGAGTTTGTACCTTGTTCCATAGATATTTATTTTGTAAGCTTTGTGGGGGCTCTCCAGGGGAAACTTAAAAAGGTTTTGGTCAGGAAGAGATGATGATGTCTGGAAGATAATGATAATGGCAGTAGCTAAAATTTATTGCATAATTGCTAGGCATGTGCTAGAAACTCTTCTGTACTTCACTGGGGTCTTATATTTTAAATGAGACATCCATTAGTGCCAAAACTAAACTAAAAATAAGTAAATTGACTTAAGAGCCAGTAAATTATACTTGCCCAAAACATAACTAGCAGAGATTTGAACTCAAGTTTCTTGCTATCGTCCTATTTCCTAGTGATGTATTGGTTTTAGGAAGGTAATTTTGAGACAAGATCAGTTACAAGTTGCTTTCAAGCATCAAGACCACTTAGGAAACTATTTAAAAGTTAATCCCATGACTTTCGGAAGCTAAGGCAGGAGAATTGTAGATTCAAGCCCAGCCTGGGTAATTTACTGAGACTGGGCAATTTACTGAGACAATTATATTTTAGAAAGGGTTTGGGATGTAGCTCAGTACAAAGGCCCTTGGTTCTATCCCCAGTACTGCCAGTGTGTGTGTTGGGAGGAGGCTTTTCTCCACCATCATGATGTATATGCTTGTCTTCTGCCTCAGGATGTTTTCTCAAAAGGCTTTCCAGAACAAGGTACTCTTGGCCCAGAAACAAAAACAAAATTGTCCCATTCCTCCAAAAATTCAGATGAAAACTGGTAGTAAAATTAGGTACACCGCAAGAAGAGACTTTGGAAGAGAGCCAAGCTGAGTCTAAGGAATTGCACATGAGATGACACATTTATACTGTATCAAGCTGAAAATAATACCTTGTCAAGCTAAAAATATTACCACCATCTAGATAATTGGACATGTTGTATTGGGAATCTGATTTTTTTGTTTCTATGCTCTACAGTAGCGGGTTGGTTCAATAATAAATAATGTGAATCCTAAAAAGGAAAAAAGTTTAAATGAAAGAAAATTGTCATATGTACTGAGATTCAGAAAAGAGGAGTTAGAGTCTAGATTGACCTTTCCTTAGGAATAATTCTGTAAGTGATGGTTAAAGTCACAAACCAGCCCATTAAAACCTTTTTAATCCAAAATGTACCTAGTTGAATTACTAATGCATTCATTATTTCATTGTTTATTTGCATAGCATTTGTGACTTGAAAGGCATTTTTAATTTCCATAAGAACACCTCTCTTGGTCTTGGTAACAGCATTGCTTCTTAAGGCACTAGTACTGTAGTATCTCTAAAATCCAAGAGAGGGGACCTTTCTAGATTAGTTGTGACCCCTTACCTTTTCCTTTAAAAAATACATATGTACACACACACACACATATATGTACTAAATCCCAAATATGTACTATAAGACTGTACAGCTTTAAAATATATGCAAACTGCTGGGTATTAGTGGCATATGCCTGTAATCCCAGCATTTGGGTGGCTGAAGCAGGAGGATAGCTGAGTTAGAGGCCAACCTTCAGGACCTGCCTGAAGTACATAATGAGATCCTGTCTCAAAAAACAAGATAAAATATATGCAAATTTTCTTATTAATTGCTTTTATCTGGGGAGGTGGCCCACAGAACATACTATTATAAAAGGAAGGAGAACTATGTATCTAGAAAAGTAGAATAGTTCTGAACCCTGAATACTTATCACCAGTAGGAGATTTTAAAAATAAGGATTTCTAGCTGGTTGGGGTGGCGCACACCTGTACTCCCAGCACTCAGGAGGCTGAGGCAGGAGGATCACCATAAGTTGAGGCCAGCCTGGGCTACACAGTGGGTTTAAGACCAGCCTGAACTACATAGAGATACACTGTCTCAAAAAGCAAAAACATTAAAAAAAATAATAATAAAGATTCCTAAACTCAGTATCAGGCTGCAGGGATTATGATTCAGTGGATTTGGGATAGTGAATTATCAAGGAAGGATTCAGAGTCACTGATCCAGATAGGAGTAACACTAAAAAGTATTTAATATGAGCAGAAACTGTTAAGTCATTGCTGGATACCTAGAGCCTAGAATGTTCCTGGCCTATAGGAAGCACTCAGATGATAATGAATAAATGAACACTAGAACCTTGCAGTTCACAGAAGCTTTAAAAAGAAAGACAACCGTCCCTTGCTTATTCATAGTAAATCATGCCAAGTCATTGCAAAAAAAATTCTTTGCACAATCAGAGCATATACCTTTGCGCTCTCGTTAGCTAAGTATATTGTTGCCCTCTACCACAGGCATATGGTATTACAATTAAAGGAGAAGGGCTGGAGATTTAGCTCAGTGATTCCACCACCTGCCTCACAAGTGCAAGGTACTGAGTTCAATCTCCAGTACCAAAAAAAACAAAACCAAACCAAACAAACAAAAAAACAATGCAAATGAACAATCTATTAAAAAAAAGTAAAGGAGATCTTTTTCAAATGGGAAGAGGACAAAGAGATGGAGCGGTGGGAGGGAAGGAAGGAAGGACATGAAAAAAGGATTAAAATGTGTTACTGCATATACCAACTCCTCACTATGAATGTAATCATTATATACCAATAAAATCAAAATCAAAGCGAAATACTTGGTCAGCGGTATGTGGAAGAATTTATCAGCAGCAAATATGATAGATTTTATTGGGGGTTCTGGCTGTATCAGCACCACTTACTGTGTTTTGGGGTTTTTTTGGTACCAGAGATTGAATTCAGGACCTTGAACTTGCAAGGCAGGCAGTGGCACCACTGGGCTAAATCCCCAGTCTGGTTTTTTTTTGTTTTGTTTTGTTTTTTGTTTTTTGAGACAGGGTCTCACTATGTAGTGAGACTGACCTGGAACTCACTGTGTAGCTCAGGCTGGTCTTGAACTCACAGCGATCCTCCTTCCTCAGCATCCCAGTCCTTTTCTTGTTTTTGTTTTTTGTTGTTGTTGTTGTTCTTTTGAAACAAAACATTTATTGGCAACATTTTAGAGATACATAATGATAACACTCATCATAGGAAATTTTCACCTGTATATGATACCTTGTCTCTCTTCTTTTTTCCCACACCACCCCCCAGCACCACTTATATTTGGTACTTTTTAAAATTTAAGTGGCTTTAATAGGGGAAGATTCTTACTATAATCTAACAAACTTTCCTAAGAGGCACTAATTGTATTTAATAGCCTTCTGGGTTTTTATGCTTGGGGGTCCCCCCATCCTATCTTTATTCCTCAAGTACTAGAGCTGACAAGTCCTTTGGAGTGTGGTTTATTTCAGTATTGTAAATACTCCTTTCAGTGAGATTGGGGATCATTATGGGATTGATTTGTATGGAGGTATTCTAGAACAAGTATATATACCTGCTGGCAGAAACTGAAATATGGTGAAATTACAATTATTTGAACTCTTTGGTCTTCTAGGAATTGTGGGGCTGTTGGGATAAATCAGCCTTTTTGGTAACAAATTATCTTTAGTACAGAGTCCTTAAGTATCTGGAAATTCTAGGGTTTCTGTGATTTAGAATAGTTTAGAAACTCATGTTTTTATGTACACAGTTGTGTATATAATACATTACTGGCTATGCCAGTTCCTTGTAAAAATACTGGAGGAAAATGGAATAGAAGCTAATATTAAATTTCAAACTGAAGAAAGATTTGTATGTAGCCCATCTAATTTGGGAGAATTGATAGGAGAGGAAATTGATTAATTTCCACTGATATGAAGGCTATGCTTAAGACCAAGAAGAAGCTGGGCATGGTGGCACACACCTGTAATCCCAGAACTCAGGAGGCTGAGGCAGGAGGATTGCTATGAATTCAAAGCCAGACTAAACTACATGATGAGTTCAAGGCCATCCTGAGGTACTTAGGGAGACCCTGTCTCAAATAAAACCAAAATGAAAAAGACCAAGAAGATACATGAAGACCTACAAGAAGCCTTGGAACTTGAGTGATTCAAGCTTGCATGCATGTATGTATGTATAAGTTTTTGTTTGTGTGTGCTAGGAATGGAATTCAGGGCCTTGAGCATGCTGTTAGCTCTCTACCATTAACCCAACTCCAGTCCTTATATTTTTGCTTTAAAAAAAAAAAAACAAAAAACACTTGGGGCTGGTGATTTAGCTCAGCGGTTCGGAGGCCTGCCTTGCAAGCGCAAGGACCCCAGTTCAATCCCTGGTACCAAAAAAAAAAAAAAAAAACACTTGGGGCCAAGGATGTATAGCTTAGTGGTAGAGGGTTTACCTAGCACTATTGAGGTCCTGGGTTCAGTCTCCCTACCAAACAAAGTAAAAAGGCACACGGCTTGGAGAACTAAGAAGTTACTTTGCTCGTATCATCTTGGATTAGCATTGGGTGAGACAACCTCTTGGTTTTGGAGATACTGTTGAGCAAGGAAATTGTTAATTAGAATAAAGTTTTTAGAATTCAGCCATGTCTAATTAATAGCCCAAAGGCCACTTGTCCTTTTTTTATTTTTAATGTTATAATAACAAACACATAAAGAAAGTTTTGTTTTATATGTATATTAACTATATATATGTGGAACAAGAAAATTTCTCTTTGCTCACTGCAGCCCAGGCAAATGAAAGGACGTGGTTGTTTTAGATCATTTCTTTTCAAAATTATATTATTGTTATTGTATTTGTTATTTTATATTTTAATTTGTATCATTGATATACATTGTATCTTAATATCTGTCAGTAAGGGAACTAGTTAAAAGTGTAAATTCAATATTTAGTAGATCTAGGGTGTGATTTGAGATTCTACATCCCTGGAAAGGTTCCAGGTAGTTCAGGATTGCTGCTCTGTGGACTACTAGAGTGAACAGCAAAGATTTAGGTTGTTCTTTGAAGCAACAGGAAATGATTAGGTTAAGAACACTAACATTGGAGCAGAAAAAATACTGCCTATCTTATTATAGTTTACTTGCAAATAAGTTTAAATTCATATTCCTCCTTTTGTTAGTATGAGAATGGTCAAATCGGACATCTTTGAGGCTTCATAAAATTTAAGCTGTATAAAAATATAAGATTAAAGCAGAGGCTTTGGAAATTCCAAACTAAATTCATTACTGTTCTTTCTTGAGGGAGTAAGGCTAAATCACAGAATACTATTAAAAGTTTTTGTTTTAAAAATTATAATTAGTAATGTTCAATGTTACTAAATATTTGTTTGTTCAAGAAAATTGAGCCTTTACTATATCCGAGACATATTAATCACTTTTTTTTTCAGTGCTGGGAATCTGACCCAGGGCCTCATACATGCTAGGCAAGTACTCTACCACTCTTTTAATGTAATCTAGTTGTACTGTCATAATATTACCTAGTGGTGG
Source organism: Fukomys damarensis (assembly GCF_012274545.1). Taxonomy (NCBI): domain Eukaryota; kingdom Metazoa; phylum Chordata; class Mammalia; order Rodentia; family Bathyergidae; genus Fukomys; species Fukomys damarensis. Next base: position 48,210,985 of record NW_022900935.1, on the reverse strand, counting down.
GCAACCAGATTTTTACTGGTTTCCTTGTAACCCTTATTTATTAAGTCATTCAACAGATTATGAACTGGTGTACATGCTAAAAATTAGAAAATCACATTGTTGTTGAGTTGTGAGGTTTTTGTTTTTGTTTTTGTTTTTGTACTAGAGCTTGAACTCAGGACCTTGCCCTTGCGAGGCAGGTGGCAGCACCACTGAGCTAGATCCCCAGCCCATGAGATATCTTTTATTACCATCCTAGAGATGTAGCTCAATGGTAGAGAGCTTGACTAGTATGTCAGCCTGGTGAATTTTTTTTTTTTTTTAATTGGAGGCTCTTACTCCATCGGACCAGTAAAAAGTTTTAAGTTTGACAATACACAGTAAAGGCAAGACTATGGAATAACAGGAATTTACATTGTTAGTTGAAATGCAAATTAAGCTAATGATTTTTTTTTAATGATTTGACATTACCTAGTAAAGATAAACATAATTGAAAACCCAGTAATTTCATTCCTAATTATAATGGTATTCTGCATCTTCATTTGGAGTTTTTTGTTGTTTTTGGTGGTTTCTGTTTTTGTTTTTGTGGCATCCTAGATTGTACCTCCAGCCTTTGCACTGAGCTGGAGCCGCAGCTCTTTATTTTTTATTTTAAAATAAGATACTGCTAAATTTCCCAGGGTGGGTTTTAGCTTTCAGTTCTCCTCTCTTTACTCAGTCTCCCAGTGTTCTGGGTTTATAGGAATATACCACCACGCCAGGGCTGGAAAGATTCGTAAAGATGTACTCCAAGTGTTTGTTACAGCATTATTATAATTGTTTAAAAATAAAGCCTTTGGAAATAACCCAGGTGTCTTTATACTGTAAAATACATAAACTATATTTTGGTATATTTATACAATTGAAATATTATTTATTCAGCAATAAAATTAAATGAACTACACCTACACACATCATCAAGCATGAATTTCCTTTCTTTTTCTTTTTTCTTTTGCTCCCGAAATCGAACTCGGGACCTTGTGCTTGCAAGGCAGGTGGCAGAACCACTGAGCTAAATCCCAAGCTCTGTGAATTTTAAAAACTGTATATAGGGGTTTTTAAAGTAAGTCATAGCAGAATATATGTAATAGGATTTCTTTAGTTGGAAAACTAATCAGGTGTAATGACACACACTTGTAATCCCAGAACTGAGAAACTCATACACAAAGATTGTATTTTGGAGCCCAGCTTGGGCAATTTAGGGACCTAGCAAAACCATATCACAAAATAAAAAATAATAATTAAAGGAAGGGTTACAGATGTAGCTCAGTGCAAAGGGCACTGAATTCCATCCCTAATACTGCAAAAAAAAAAAAAAGTTAGAAAACTAAATGTTATAATGCTTAGGGATGATACATATCTGTATAAAATTATGAAAACTACTGAAAGAAAAGGCAACAAAGCTAAGGATAGTAGTTGCCTCTAGGGCAGGAAAAGGTTATGTTATTCACATAAGGGAGAAGAACCCATAGGGGCTTTGAAGATAGTGATAATTTATTTCTTGGGGTAGAGGTAGGTGGTTAGTCCATGGGTCTAGAGGCTTTCTGGTTCTTATTAACTTAAAATGCTTTTATATCTCTTATATGTTATATTTTATAACTCTAAAAACAAAAACTTAATCCAAATAGATTAAAGGTTAGCCCTATTTTAACATGCTTCCTTGCGTGGTGAGAATTGGGTAGCACTTAAAAGTAACAGGTGTGGAAGTTTTTGTGGGAGGATGACATAATTTGAACATCTCTTTCATGTGTGTCATATAAAGTGGTTGAGAGCTACTGCTGTTAAAACCTGCAGTTTAGTTGGGTAGGCACACCTGTAAGCAAATGACTGTAATATAGTGTGAATGTTTTACTAAAAGTGTGTTAATAGAAATGGCTAAAGAAGAACCAAGAAAGCTTTATGGAGTACATGTAGTTAAGCTAGATCCTTAGAGATGAGCAATTTATTGGGGGAGATTGCTGAGGGAGTCAGCAACATTCCTTGATGAAGGAAAAGGAGGTACAAAGGCACAGAAGCCTGAAGTCCATGCACTGTTGAGAAATGCAGGTATGTTAGGAGACATACTTGAAGAGTCTTATCTAACGTCCTGTGGAGTTTGCTCTGTGGGGTTTATCACTTAAATTAGAGATATTAGCTTCAGTATTATGTTTAATGCTCTGTACTATGCTAAGAGTAACTTTGAAACTCTGTATGTAAGTATAGTTACATGTTTTTTTTTCCTTCCATTTACAGGCTGCTATATGGCAAGCACTAAACCACTATGCTTACCGAGATGCAGTTTTCCTCGCTGAACGACTATATGCAGAAGGTTTGCAACTATTCATTTGTATAGAGCCATAAATGAATAAAATATATGGAATCTTATTAATTTGTTTGACTACCAGGAATCTAAGTGTCACTTTTTTGTTTTTTCTTTATAATTGACACTAGTCTGTAAAAATATTACCTTGTATCTGTTAAAAACAAGTTTCTTCATGTTAAATTTAATAACTATAGAGCTGACTTGGGTTTATAGACTATGATTTTCTTAATCCTTTTCTAATCTTTAGGGTTTTCTTCCTGGGTTTGTCTTTCATTAGAACAGTTTATATTCTGAAGCTAACTTTATAGATTTAGAGTCTATAACTAGGCTACAAATCCTAACTCTGTCACTTAAATACACATTTGTATAACCTTAAGCAAGTTATTTGATGTCTGAGCATTCCAGATTTTTTCATTTATAAAATACAAATAATCTGTCATAGAATTGAAAAATGAGATAATATATTTAAAACACTTGATACAGCCATCTGGCATGGTATAAATGCTCAACAAACATTATTCTGATAATGCGTATTTTGTTTGTCATTAAATTACAATGGTAATATAGGTAATTGTATGTGGCTTTTTCCCCCTCCAGTCATTTCTTTGAGTTTATACTTTTAAAATTGAATTTACAAGTTAAAGTTATGATCAGTTCTATAACAGATTATCTTTTGTTTAGCTATTAATCCAGCAGAGAAAGGTATGATAATCTGGGGTATCACCAACATTATAAGATTATAAATTATAAATCTTTAGGCTTTTTAAAAAATATTCTTATTTATGTGCATTTTATTACTGTTTTGAAATTGCACAAAGGTTGTAATCAGTGTTGGCTTATAGCCATGTGAGTCTAAATTCATTCAGGAAGTATTGACATCTTAAGGAAGTATTAAAAAGATTTTTTTTTCCCCAAAAACATTATTACCTTATTTTTATTCATGTGTTTGTTTAATGCAGTTTTTCTACTTTTTGTGTAGGCTTCCTTTGGACTATTTGCCAAGAATTTTTATTTTTACTGCTTGTACACAGGGTTTATTTTTTAGGTATTTTGGTATTGATGCCAGAACCTTTCTTCTCAGTGGTATGATCTTCGTCCAGTAGTAAGTGCTTAGTAACCCAACTGCAAACATTAAGAATGTAGATAATTAGTTTACTAGACATGCTTCACAAAAGGACAAGAGATGAGAATATAGACAGGATATAGTCAAGAAAAGTTGAGGCAGAGGAAGAGGGGCTGGTAATTAAGAGAGGATAGAGAGATGGTACCAAATTCCAGATATTGCTGATTTGGGAGATGTGTGAAAGTAATTTAGAAGAGGAAGACCATGAATCAGGTGTAGAAGTCTTAGTGCTATGAGTTTGATGAGAAGAGTTATGAAGAAAAGGTATGAACCTCACAAGCGAGAAATTTCACAAAAGGACAAGAAGTGATGTTGAAATTACATTGAGAAGCAAAGCAGAAATGAACCATACCTTCATCAGGATTACCATGCAGGCAATTCTGAGGCATATAAGGAAATAAGCATCCCTTTGATGGAGTCCTGGAGACAGTTGGAGTTAGTGAGAAGAGTGGAGAAGATCCTTGCAGCAGGGGTTTGAGGTCCCAATGAAATGATTTAAAAGGGTGAGAAGAGAGTGGCTTCAAAAGAAAATATAATAGATTACCCTACTCCACTCCACTATGCAAAAGCAAGGTATATCATAATTTATTTAAATATATTTTCATTTATGACTAGGCAACCCGATGTTCTATTGTCTTAATGAATCTAGTCTTAATTTTTAAAATTTGCTTACAAAATAGTCAGGGCTAGGGGTGTAGCTCAGTGCTTCAGTCCTTGCCTAGAATACTCACAAGGCCCTAGATTTGATCTTCACCCATAAAGAAAGAGGGAGTGGAGGCAGGGAGGTTGGTTCTATTTTATTAGATTCAACCTCCTAAAAATTGCATTATGCATTTAGAATTAAAATGGTTAAGTACTTTCATAGAATTTGGGTATTTGTTTTGAGATAGTGTCTCACTGTGTAGCCCAGGCTGGCCTCAACTCATGGTGATCCTCCTGCCTCAGCCTCACAAGTGTTAGGATTACAAGTGTGAGCCACCATGCTCAGCTTCTTCTAATAAATTTAGTGGCAGAATTAGTCCACATAAAACTGTTTAATTCACATTCTGCCTGAGCCTGTTAGAATGCATGCTATTTAGAAAATTGCTCGGTATATTACTATCTCTCAGTATAGGACCTCACCGCTTTATATTTTGTTTGTTTGTTTTTTGAATCAGTATATTGCTATTTAATTCAGGCTGGCCTTGAATTCACTGTGGCCCAGGCTGGCTTCAAACTCATGGTAATCCTCCTGCCTCTGCCTCTGGAGTGTGGGGAATACAGTTGTGTGCCACCACATTCAGTTCATTAACTATATTTCTGAGAGGGAAATTTTTAGTTTTAATGAAGTAAGAACATATATTAGCCTAGCTCAGTAATGATGACAATATTCTACCATTTATTGATTTCTTACTATATACTAGATGATTATTTTCTTAATTTTTAATAATCCTACAAAATAGACATTTCTATTGCCATTTTATAGATAACTGAGAACAGTGCCCACAGACAATAAATCTGTTAGATTACATTTTACCGTAATAAATACCTGCCACCTGATTTGCCACTGTAGGAGGCATCACTAACTCATCACACTTCTCATTTCTGCTGAATCAACCTCAAAATTTTTGTCAGTAGTATTCAGTTGATTCAGTTGATCAGAGTTAATAGACTAAGTGTAACCTCTTTGCCCCTTTGCTCAGTAGCCTCCTGTGTCACTGGTGATAACTCTTGTGTTTTGAGGAAAACATCTAGCAGGCTAAAGAGTGTGATCTGTAGGTTAAATTCTTTTTCTTTTTTTTTGGTACCGGAGTTTGAACTCGGGACCTTGCACTTGGCGAGGCACTGAGCTAAATCCCTGGCACCTGTAAGTTAAATTCTTGGAATAATTTTTCTTTTTTTTTTGGTACCGGGGATTGAACTCGGGTCCTTGCTCTTGCAAGACAGACCACCGAACCGCTGAGCTAAATCCCTGGCCCTGAAATAATTTTTCTATCACTAATTCCTTGTCACCCATTTGTGTTTCTCCTAAGAGATTCATAGCCTGCCTGAGACTGTGATAAGAAAGAAAGAATAGCAGAATGGACTAAGAGAGAATCTGAACTCATATTCATTAGCTATTTGATCTTAAGCAAAAAGTTATTCTGAGCCTAATTTTTCTTATCAAACAAGAACAGTACCTATTTAACAAGATAGTTTGAAGGACTACCTGCAGTAATATGTAGAAATACTCCACTGTAGTTTCTGGCACACAGGAAACCCTTTTCAAGTTCTCTCCCTCCCCTAGCTTATCCTAACACAGTGGCTTTTCAAGGTATGTATGTATGTATTTATTCATTATTGTTACTATGTATGATGCTTATTCTCTTTCTATCTCTCAGTTTTAGGACACTCAAAAAGTTTCAGGTTTTGGAAAATAAGGAGTTTTCATATTAGGGATGTTCAGTGCATAAAATTATGCACATTTTCAAAAATCCAAAAAAACACAAATCTTAAACCAGCATTTTGGATAAGGCATATTCAACCTGTGTACATAGGGATCAGCATTGTTTTTGATGGTTTTAGAATGTAATATATCATCCATAGATAAGAGGGACTACTGTAATTGATCTAAGAACCTAAAAGATAAACTGGCCGTGTTGGCTGTGCTGGTAATCCCAGCATTCTGGAAGGTTGAGGCAGAGGATTGTGAGTTTAAGGCCAGTTTAGAGTTTGATGTCAACAAACTTGGGCTATATAGTAAGTTCAAGGCCTTGTCTCAATGAAGGGAGTGAAGTGGCTCAGTGTTTCCTGGATTTAATTCTCATTATTGCAAAAAAAAAAAAAAATTAAATCTCACTCCAATTAAAAGGGTTCTCAATTTAGATTATATAGGGCATCACAAAGAAGGACTGTCTAGACACCTTAAAAACATTGAAAGACTAATTCACATTCTTATTTAATAGAAATATATCTAGAGGATGCAAGATTAAACCCCTCTTAATTATTTGGACCTACATTCAAAAAACTTTTCCACTTTTAAGGCCTACTCAGCTGTTAAGAAAAAGAGCTCCATTGGAAGGAGGATTGAAGAGGGGAGGTTAAATTTGAACCTACAAGTATATACATGTTAGCAAAGCATTATGGTGGCTGAATGTTAAACTGGTTTTTAGAAATATTTGTTTATCGATATAATCAGCTTTTAAAATTTTTACTTATAAGGCAGCAGAAAACTAGCCATTTGTAAAATCTAGAAGAAATCACTCCTAACTCATGAAATTAGCATTATAGTTCACTAAAATTAATAATCTGTTCCTAATGCAGTAGAGCTAATCTGTCATTTTGCTGTACTTTAGCACTAATACTACTACACATGCTATTAATGTACCAGAATTTCTTATTTGCTGCATATCATTTTTTGCACTAGTATTTCATGGGAAATTGTAAGATGAGCAACAGAAGGAATCTATTGGGTTTTGTTTGAATAAATATATGACAAAAACTTTACAAGAGTAAAATTTCAATTTTTAAAATCCCAAATCTTGGAATGAAGTTAACTTTTCAGGAAAATGTGGCAAGTTTGTCTTATACGGTAGAGTGGTAGTTTTCAAACTTTAATATGCTCTAGAATCACCTGAAGAATTTGTTAAATATTACTGGTCCCCACTCCCAAAATTACTGACTTAGGGGTCTGAAGGACAGCATGAGAATTTTCATTTCTAACATTTCCAAGTTATACTGTCTCTGGTGTAGGGGACCACACTTGAAAAACCACTGGCTTAGAATATTGATCAACTCTGTGGCATTATTACAAAAAAGCACAGATTTGTAATTTATTCTTTTTCTCAGTTTTCATTGTTGTTACCTCTGTAGACTCTCATCTAGCATGGTTAGGAGATTGTGAAGATAGAAGTGACGTGATAGTTGGTTTGGAAGCCATACAGGGTAAATGGGGAAGAAGATATGCCACATTTCATTAAGAAAGGAGGGAATATTTTCTGATGTAAAAAATAGGGCACAGATAGTTGAATGACTCTGCTGTTGTCATTGGAGAACAATTACTGTAAATATCAACTGAATGTTAAAATGGTGTCTATACTCATAATTGAGAAAATTTTTTCATCTTGAGTATAATTTAGTGTGTGTGCATATGGTATTAGAAACTTTGATCTTTTTAATGAGGAATTGTTTCAAATTACTAATTAGTTTTGCTTATCCTCAGTTTTTCTCTCTAGTGAAATCTGATTTCTGTAATCCCAGAGGGTATATTAGAAAAATTCTAAGAACAAGATACTGCTTTACTGATAGTTTGTTTAAAAGGTAGAGGAGGGCCGGGGATTTAGCTCAGCGGTTCAGTGGCCTGCCTTGCAAGCGCAAGGACCTGAGTTCAATCCCCGGTACCAAAAAAAAAAAAAAAGAAAAAAGAAAAGGTAGAGGGTGTGTGTGTGTGTGTGTGTGTTTGCTTTTCTTAAAGGTTTACATAGAATACCATGGTTGTCTTCATTGTATTATGTCCTTGGTTCCTTGTAGCAGATATTTAGGAGTAGAGAACTTTTCTATCAGAAACACACTTCTTTACAATTCACATTTAAATTAATAATGATTATTTTGGATTAAATAGCATGTCTAATTTTTCATTGCTAAACTTTATTGTCAGATAAACTGATTATCGTCCAATGTGCCGAACAGTAGCCAATTTCATTTTCTTCTTCTTTTTTAATACCTGTTCTTAGTACACTCAGAAGAAGCGTTGTTTTTATTGGCAACCTGTTATTACCGCTCAGGAAAGGCATACAAAGCGTATAGACTCTTGAAAGGTCACAGTTGTACTACACCACAATGTAAATACCTGCTTGCAAAATGTTGTGTTGATCTCAGCAAGTAAGTATTAAAATCTTCTCTGGGTAATTTTGTTCTACTTACATGGTAGAATTTTGGATGAAATTTTTCTGACAGATTAAACTCAGATTGACGTCCCTCCTTTTTAGGTAGTAGAAATTTGTCTATTTCTCTAACATTTGAAATGTTTACCCTGCAGCCTATAGCATTATTTTTGTTACAGTGATAAATAACAGAATTTAACTCTGGAGAAGTTTAAATTATAAATAATTCTTAGTTGTTTCAGAATGATTACAAATCATTTGCCTTTAGTGTTAAACCAGTTTGAAAAAGTTTGGCCTTTCATTCAAGGATAATGTTAAAAGAGCAGTTTTTTTGCCTATAGCAGTGAAACCACATCAGCTATCCTATTCCAAAGAGGTAGCTGAAGATATATTCATATTCTGTTAAATTGTTCTGCCTTGTAAAAGATAGATTACTGGTAAAAGTGACTAAATAAAAATTTGTAAAATCCTCTATGTATTTTGTTTGGAGGTTCACCATTGGAGAATACAAATAAGTCTCATATACTTACAAATCACTATATTATTTGTTGTGACTGATGACCTTTTAATTAATTCTAGTTAAAATATTTGTGAGATTTCTAAGACATTTGCTACTAGATTATTTTAAATTCCAAAGATTTTAATGTTGGATTCTTAAAAATATGTTTTCTTATCTTTCCAGTTACTCTCATAAGCTGATTTTTACATTGACATTTTTAGCGCATTTATACACAAATGTAATGCTAAGGATTAGAATCTAGGACCTTGCACAATGGTATGTTCTACCATTGAGCTGCATGCCTAGCCTAAGTAGTTATATGCTTTTAAAGCCTTTCTGGGGTAAAATAAATACAGATTACCTTGACAGTAAAAGGACATCTTCAGGATATTCTCTATACTTAAGGTTTTCTACATGATGATTTTATTTTTAATCAAAAATTTAAAACTGAAACCATCAGCACTCTGATGGCTAAAAATGCATAGTGAAATCAGGCAATATTTTTCTTTTGGGAAATGTTTGATTTTTTTTATATCAAAAAACAATTGACAAAAATGAATGCTATTCAAGTATCATTCATAAATCTTGACAGATTGTCAAGTATGCAGTTTAATTTTTAATTAAAATATGTTAGTCTTGTTTAATTGGCTTATACATTTGTATTTCAAGGATTGGTAGAGCTAAGGAGCATCACACACACATATTAGGTAAAGAGCCACATTTTCCCCCAATATAATTGATCATCTTCTAATTCTTTTGTCATAAATAGTGAATGTGTTGCTCAGGCATTTGGAAACTAAAAACTTTTTATTTTATTTATTTATTTACTTTTTGCTTTTTGCATCAGGGTCTCACTATGTAGTTGAGACTGACCTGGAACTCACTATATAGCCCAGGCTGGTCTCAAACTCACAGTGATCCTCCTGCCTCAGCCTCCCAAGTACTGGGATTACAGGTGTGCGCCACCACGCTCGGCATGACTGACTTATCTTTTTAAAGACAAAAGTCAAGTTTTGCTACTTCCCTAATGATTCTAAGCACATTTATCACTGTTGTAAAACTATTGTGGATTTACTTTGTCTCCCTAGTTGTAATAAAGGATGTCTTCATGTGGTGCTTTTTGTATTAGATTTTGTTTAATCTGCAAATTTATGTTTTAAAGGCTTGCAGAAGGGGAACAGATCTTATCTGGTGGAGTGTTTAATAAGCAGAAAAGCCATGATGATATTGTTACTGAGTTTGGTGATTCAGCCTGTTTTACTCTTTCATTGTTGGGACATGTATATTGGTAAGTAAAGTGATTCAAACTACCAAAAAAGAATTTCTTATATGAGAATATTTTATCTTTTAAAAACCTATTTTAATCTGTGTTATCAAATAAAACTTGACTAAGTGGTACAGGTCCTCTGATTCCATGACCTTTTTATTGTTAAACCAGTTAAATAGTAAAGATATCAATCCCATTTTTTAATCTCCACTTAGCTTTAGTGATAATAGCTATCACAGCACTGCCTAATAATTGAGGGCATATAATGTTCATTTTTTATTTTGGGTGAAGAGAGTATCTTTGTTGGATGCCATGGCGCATTATCTATAATCCCACCTACTCAGTGGCCTATGGCAGGAGGCTGAAAATTTGAGGCTACCTTGTGTAATTTAGTGACACCCTGTCTCAAAATTAAAAAGTAAAATAAAAAGGACTGGGATGTAATTTAGTGGTTGAGTGCCTGTGGGCTCAATTCCCAGTTCAGTTCCCAAAAAAGAAAGAAAAAAATTGATATCTTTTATCTGTAGAACAACTTCAGAAAGAAAGGAGATAATTGAGGACTATAAGTTATATAAGCGGAGGTGGTAGATTTAGGATAGAAGTCAAAAATTTTTTTGTTTGGTTTTTTTTGTTACCAGGTATCGAACTTGGGTCCTTGTGCTTGCAAGGCAGGCGGCAGAACCACTGAGCTAAATCCCCAACTAGGAGTCAAAATTTTAATAAGGGGAAAGTATTGTAGAAATAATTGTTTAAAAGCACCATATTTTACTATTATACCACTGAAATGACGTTATAATATTATTCTTCTGTTAAAAGAGTTGGATTAGATTAAAGAGCCATACATGAACAGGAAGGTAAACACCTGGAAATTAAATACACTTCTAGATAATTTATGGGTCAAAAAGAAAGCTTCACAGGGGCTGTAGAGTTAGCTCAGTGGTTCTGCTGCCTGCCTCGCAAGTACAAGGACCCAAGTTCAAACCCTGGTACAAAAAAAAAAAATTGGAAAAAAAAAAAAAAAAAAAGAAAGAAAACTTCACGGGATTTTTTTTTTTTCCTGGTACTGGGGATTGAACTCTTGAATCTTGTGCTTGCCAGGCAGGTGCAGCGCCACTGAGCTACATCCCCAGTCCTTCACAGAAAAGATTTTCCGTATATATAATATAATGATAATACTGAAAATAATAATACAGCATGTTAGAAATTGTGTCGGCCAGTTGTGGTGGCACATAATCCTAGCACTTGGGAACTGAGGTAGGAAATTTACCAATTCAAGACCATCTTGGATTACAGAGTGAGACCATGTCGCAAAACAAAAACTTTGATGTAGTTAAAGGTATCTTAGAGGAAAATTTATAGCACTGTATCTCTTGTATTATCAAAGAACAGTCTCAAACCAGTAACCCAGGATCCTACCAAAAGAAACTAGATAAAGAAATCCAAAATAAACTCAAGCAAAGCAAAGCAAAGAACAAAGAGTAGAAATCAGTAAAATAGAAAACAGAAATAGTATAGAAAAGTTACTGAAAAAAGAAAGCTGTGATTCTTTTGAAAATTGATAAAACCCCAAAATTGAATGGCGAGAACACAATTACTTACACTAATATTGAAAGAATTTCACTTACCTTGAAGACATTAAAAGGATTTATGTGCTGAAACCTCAGGATGGCTCCATGCACATGAATTTCACAATTTAGATGAGCTGGACTAATTCCTCAAAACTCACGTATTACTACCAGATCTGCTGGCACATAGGAGGCTGAGACAGAAGAATTACTGCGAGGTCCAGACCAGCCTGAACTATAGTCACACCCAGTCGCAAAAAAAAAAAAAACACATATTACAAAACTTACCCAAGAAATAGCAATCTAAATGAGACAATCTGACTAGTTCTAAAATTATGAAAGAAATACTAATCTATAGTTAAAATTCTACCCCATTGTATATATCCTTTCCAGAAAATAAGATGCGAAAAAATACCTCCGAATTAATTTTATGAGGTCAGCATCACCTTGACTTAAAAACCAAAGACCAAAACTGGATGTGGTGGTGCATGCCTGTAATCCCAGCACTCTAGAGACTGAGGCAGGAGTATTGCAGTGAGATGAGTTCAAGGCCAGCCTGGGCTACATAGTGAGACTGTCTTGGGGGAAAAAAAGCAAACACTATAAAGGACCTGCGGTGTACTAAGTGACAGAGTGCTTGCCTAGCATATGCAATGTCCTGGGCTTGATATCCAGCACTAATAAATATCAGAGACTATACCCACCCAAATTATAGATCAGTATTCCTTATAAATACGGGCACAAAAATTCTCAACACAATATTAGCACATCAAAACATCCTAGTGATACAGAAAAATAATACAGTTCCTCAAAAAAATTAAAGAATTAATATACAACCCCAACCTGGGGATGTAATTTAGTGGTACCACATTTGCCTGGCATGCAGGAGACCCTGGGTTCAATCCTCATTACTGCAGAAAGAAAAAAGAATTGTTGTATGGTCAGAATTGAAAATGTGTCTCATGGTCAACTGATTTTTGACAAAAGTAAAAATTCTATGAAAAAGTACTGTCCTTTCCAACAAAAAATGATGGTGCTGTTGGACATCTATAGGCAAAAGAAATGAACTGTAATGTAACCTTGCACTTTATTAAAAACTTAAATGGTTCATATATCTAAATATAAAACATCAAACTAGGCCAGAGTTCTTAGACATTGTATCTAAGAAGTACCTGCAAGAAAAATTTGATTAATTTAACTTTATCAAAATTAAAACTCATTTTTTGCAAAGAAAATGAAAATACAAGCCTCAGACTAACAGAAAATAATTGTAAATCACATAAACAACATATGTTATATCTAGAATATATAAAGAACTCAGTAAAAACAACTAAGAAAATTGGCAAAACACTTGAATAGACACTTCATCAAAGAAGTTTATATGAATTGCAAATAAGGAGATAAAAAGGCGTACCAGATCATTAGCCATTAAGGAAAAGTACATAAAAATCATACTGCAATACCACTGCATATCTATTAGAATGGCTCAGATAAAAACTATTGACAATACCAAGTGCTAGTGTGGAACACAGAGCAACAAGATCCCTCATACATTTTGATTGGGGTGATGCTTGCATGTGAATGTTCGTAACAGCTTTATTTGTGACGCCCCAAACTAGAAACAACCTAAATTCAATGGGTGAATGGCTAAACTATTCCATATTCCTCTGCAATAAAGAGGAATGAATTAATGATCCGTATAATGATTTGCATAACAAGGACATTAAGGCAAGTGGAAAAAAAAAGCTCCACAAGTTTACATTCTGTGTGATTTTATTTATATGTCATTATATAAAAAGATTACAGTGTTGAGGAACTGATGAATGATTTTTTGAGAGGCTAGGGTTAGAGTGAGAATATAACTATAAAGGGATAGCTGAAGGATTTTCTTCTGAATGTTAAAATAGTTTTGTATCTTGATTGAGGTGGGAGTTAAATCTGTAACTGATAAAATTTTCATTCTTCTTCCTTGACTGTTATAGCCAAATAGCAACCAAATCTTAATTTATGTACCTTTATCTTGTGTTTAAAGTTTCCTCTTTATTTTCACTATTGTGGTGCTGTTTCTTACCTAAACTATCAATAGATCCCTAATTAATGCCTCATGTTTCTCTTTATTTCTTTAATTTGTGTTATTTAACCTTCTGTTCTGTTAGTACTGACCACTGTCTGCCCATTTATCATCTCATGTTTTCTCTTGCAGCTGATTATGTTTTCTGAGTGCTAGGAATTAGATCCTTCTCATTTTAATAGTACCCTTTCCCTTTTCTGTTTCCAAGAAGCCCTGACTCCTTGCTTTGCTTGTACATGTAACACGACACAATTTTATTAACAATTTTCAAAGGTGCCTTGAGTGGGCTGTATGAATTATTTAAATGGCAGAAAACTGATTTGCAGGCTGGGCATGATGGCGCATGCCTGTGATCCCAGCACTTGAGAAGCTGAGACAGAAAGATCACTGTGAGTTTGAGGCCAGCCTGGGCTACATAGTGAATTCAAGGCCAGTCTGAAGTACAAAGTGAGACCCTGTCTCAAAACTCTCCACCCTGAAACAAACAAAAAAAACAAGCAAAAAACCCTGATTTATTCAACGATAAAACTATTCAATGAAAAATATTCCATAAATACAATAGGTAACCCTCTGTAATGAAAAGTCTCTTTTCTAGTTTTAAATTATATTTTTATTTTTCTTTAAAAATTAGCAAAAGGAAAATTCTCTCAACTTTTAATAAATTGGCAAAGCTGCTTGTTTTTGTTTTTGATGATAGGGATAGAACCCAGGGCTTTATGCAAGCGCTCTATCATTGAAACACTAAGCTACATTCACAGCCCTAGGAAGGCTGATTTTTATAATAAATTTGGTTTATATATGATTTGACTAATAGCCCATAAAACATATTTAAAACAAAATTAGTTTCTGCTAACACTCACTGATAGGTATAGAGGTATGAGTCAATCGTGTACAAGTAGGATTTCTGGGTCTGTGAACTTAGAATAATAGTGATGCTCTTAAAAATGCGAACAGATTTGGGGAGAAAAAAATGATTTTAATTTTGAATATATGAAGCTTTAGTTAAAGAAATAAAACTAGATAAAACTGTCCAGTAGGCAAAGGAAAGTTAAGTTCAAAGTCAGGAAAGTATGTAGATTTAGTTGTCTTTATTATCAAAGGTATCCTTTGGCAGAGTAGATTTTTGTAAAGAAGAGAACTGAGGATAAAGGAAATGTCTTTATTTTGGAATTACAAGAAGAAAATATAGAACAGGTGGCCATTGAACTGTTTGAAGCTTAGTATAATCCTCAAACATTGAGATTTCAATGTACTATATTTTCCTTTACCTAACCTTATGTTAAAAGTTTTTAACCATTGATTTGCTACTTTTAACCCTATTATTTTCATAAAACAGCCTTTTTATACCTTTGTTTTCATTTCCTGCTTTTGTTAACATCTCTATCCCTGATATCCCTGGTAGATGATTAAGTTAGTCTTGTGGCAATCATGTTTCCTTTAAGAAAAGTCACCTGCATTATTTTAGGTACAGACATTGACAAAACTTGCATTTTCCAAGTCTGCCCTCTTGTCTTGCTTCCCTTTGTCCTTGTGTTTAATTGGATTAAATTAGGCAGATATGAGAAGCTAGATATTCTTCAACTAAAGTCCCTTCCCTTCCCTTCCTCTCCTCTCTCCTCTTTCCCTTCTTTCCCCCCCCCCACTTTGTTTTCTTCTCGTTTTTTATTTCCAGGGCTGAGTTTTGAAACCAGAGCCTCCCATATGTTAGGCAAGTGCTTTACCACTGATCTTAATTCCTAGAGCAAACTTCTTACTTTTATGACCTTATTTAAATTTTCCACTTTGTTGAAAATTTAAAAGATGAACAACTATTTGCTTCCCCAAGGGAGTTTCTCTACAGTTCTCTCAGATTACACTGACATCAACATACTAGATTATATATTTTAACTGATAGTTTCACTTTACAAGTTTTTTTTTTTTTAAAGAAGTTGGTTACATGCAATCTGGTACTTTGTAAAACCTTAAAGAGATTTCAGATGAATTGCTATATCTTAATGTTTTTCAAATATTAAAGTATTTGAAAGAACCTTAGATCAAGTAATTACCTGAAAGCTCCAAAGAGTCTTATTAGAAACTCCTCTCCTATTTAAAAGCTCTTGAGCCAGCAGTGTCATTCTACTTCCCAAACTGTTCCAAGTACATATGTTCCCTTGGTTATTATCTAGACTCTAAATGCAAACTTTTTCCTTTTTTTTTTCCCCAATACAAATCATTGCACACCCAATTAGAAAGAAGTCCAAACTTTCGTTTTCATTAAAAGCCACCATCACTCCCACTTTGTTATAAAAGAAATCTAAATTTTTTTTGTTTTTGGTGGTACTGGAGATCGAACTCAGGAATTTGAACTTTCCAGGCAGGCAAAGCACCATTGAGCTATATTCCTGGCCCGTGATTGTTTATTTAGGAGCCCTAGGGATCCAACCTAGGGCCTTGTACTTGTTAGTCAGGTGCTGTGCTATTCAGCTACATCCCCAGCCCTTTAAAAAATGTGATAATTAGGGTTGGGGATTTAGCTCAGTGGTGCCTGTGCCTGCCTCACAAGCACAAGGTCCTGAATTCAATCCCCAGTACCAAAAAAGTCTGATAATTTGAATATGTTATATTTAAAGCATTTTAAATAACTTTCAGAATTACCACTGGGTTGTTATATCAAAAGTTAAGAATAAGGCTGGGTGCAGTGGTACACACAGGTAATCCCAGCAGCCGGGAGACTGAGGCAGAATCACTGCAAGTTCAAGGCCAGTCTGCTCAACATAGTACAAGACAAGCTTGAACTACACAGTGAGATCCTGTCTCAAAAAAAAGGGAATAAGATGATCTAATTGAATGTTTTCCATACCTCCTTCATTAACTGTAGTATCTGCCAAGAAATTAAAAATAATCAAGAAGGCAGTGAGAGTTTGTTAGTATTTCTTTCAATTCATATTTTACTTGCTTTCCCTTGACTCTTCAACTTTTCTAATAGAGATCAGAAAATGATGAAGAGAAATCAACAATTTAAGGAAGTATCAGGTGCTCTCAGGACAGGTGCAATTGTACATGCCTGTAATCCCAGCCATTCAGGAAGCTGAAACAGAAAGATTGCAAGTTCAAAGCCAGCCTGGACAGGGTGGCAAGATGCTGTCTCATAATGAAAGTAGAAGGACTGGGGATGTAGCTCAGTGGTAGGGTGCTTGCCTAGCATGCACAAGCCCTGGATTCAGTCCTAGGTACTGAGGGGGAAAAGAGTACTCTCAGAAAAAAAAAAGAGTGCTCTCAGAACTTATGTAAAATTTACTTAATTTTCTGTATCAAACATTGTCTTCATAATAAAATGCTTTAGGAGTTATACCTTGTTTAACATATTGTTTATCTTTGCAGCAAGACAGACCGGCTTGCCAAAGGATCAGAATGTTACCAAAAGAGCCTTAGTTTAAATCCTTTCCTCTGGTCTCCCTTTGAATCATTATGTGAAATAGGTAGGTTTGGGGAGGTGTCAGGGGGAGGATTCCCTATTTCTTTTTTTTTTTTTCCCCCCTCCCTTGTTAATTTCTGGAGACTCATGTAAATTGCAATAAAAATATTTTTACAAAGCTAAAGGATGGTTGAAATCAAGGATTAGAAATAAATTAGAATCATATTAGTGAAGAGTAATGTCCTCTTCCATTAATCTACCCCCAAAATTAAATTTCTCCTCTTTGTTTAGCCAGCCTACCTTAAATATGTTGTGCTCTCTAAAATGAGCTCTATAATGTGTATAGTACTAGCCAAAATTGCTTCCTGGATAAGAAATTAATATAATTTCTAAGTAAATCAATGGAGTATCCAGAGCAGAAACTTATAGATGAGTAAGACCTAGATAGTGTGTAGAGAGAATATCTCTATGTGCTCTAGGATTTTAAAGCATGTCTATGTGCACAGAAGTGCTTCACTCTTTAATGGATTTCAGTTCTCAAACTTCAGTGAGATCTAGTTGTTTTCTGCTTTGAAACAAACACAGAAATTTATGTTTCCCTGTAATTTATTATATTTAAATTAATATCCTTGTAATTTAATTTACCTCTTGAGGTCAAACTCACCATAAGTTAATAGATGGCTTGAGCATGTACAAAAATTGATTAGCAGAAATGGGCAAAGGGCTGGGGATTTAGCTCAGTGGTTATACCGCCTGCCTCTGAAGCGCAAGGTCCCGAGTTTGATCTCCGGTACCAAAAAAAAAAAAAATGGGTAGAATTTCAAGACTCAAATTAAGGCTTATTTTTACTTATACCTAGTTAAAAAATAAAAAAATAAAAAGATTATCCTTTAGTACGATGGTGAGCCTGTAGTACATGTGCCAAAGCAGGCACACAAAGCCTCTGTTGGTGCATGAATCAAGTCCTCCACCAGGCAAGCATTGGGTAACAGTTGTTTTTCTAAACTAAAACCTCAGTATTCAGATTTAATTGCAGTGTTGGCACTTTGCAGTGAATAAGTGGGTTTTGGGTTGCAATTTGGGTACTCCTCCTCTAAAAGTTTCACCATCACTGCCTTAGAATCAAATACACATTTTTTTTTTTTTTTTTTTTTTTTTTATAGGGTAAATTGTTTAGAAAGCCTTTGCCACTGAGTTTATAACAGGTACTCCAGGCTTATTTTTGTTTTTTGTCTGTTGTTTTTTTTTTTTTTTTTTTTTTTGGTCTTCACAGGTGAAAAGCCAGATCCTGACCAAACATTTAAATTAACATCTATACAGAACTTTAGCAACTGTCTGCCCAACTCTTGTACAACACTAGTATCTAATCATAGTTTATCTCATAGACAGCCTGAGACTGTTCTTACAGAAACACCCCAGGACACAATTGTAAGTTTATCTACTCTAATGTTCAAAATATATATATGAAAACTTAAAAAAAAATGATTATGTAATAATGTATCATGGGTAACATGGTAGAAATTTTCTCTTTCAGGAATTAAACAGACTGAATTTAGAATCTTCCAATTCAAAATATTCCTTGAATACAGATTCCTCAGTGTCTTATATTGATTCAGCTGTAATTTCACCAGATACTGTCCCTCTTGGAACAGGAACTTCTATATTATCTAAACAGGTTCAGAATAAACCAAAAACTGGTCGAAGTTTATTAGGGGGACCAGCTGCCCTTAGCCCATTAACCCCAAGGTAAGATATATAAGAGATACTTTTGTGTGTTATAATATTAAGTGATCTAATGACATATATGATTAGTAATACAAATTAATATGAGCATCCCCTTTTGTTAAATCACTGGAAATAGAGGCATTCTGTTTCAGAACATGAAGTAAAAGTATGACAGCACATGTGATAAAAATTCAATGCTAAATATTGAAAATATTTTTAAAACTCTTAAATATACTTCAGTTAACTACTATATGCATTAAAAGATAGTACAGTCTTTATGGTGCTGCACATCAGCAGATGCCAGTGAACTCTGGAAATGTTGATATGCTATTGATTTAATCATTGCAACATTATTGTTAAATTACTCTTCTCTAAAATGTGGAAGAAGCATTAGCACCTATCGATGTGAAATTAGCAGAGATACAGATGTCTGTGTACATGTATAAGATCCTATCTCAGGATACATAAGCAGTTATGTGCTAGAACACATTGTGTGCATAGAGCCTTGGGGCCAAGGAGCTACTAAAATAGCACACCCGTGAGATTTCAGTATCATTAAAGACCATTGGATAATTATATTGATAATCATTAGATAATTATTCAGTGATCTTCAGGGACATTGTCTCTGTAATTATGTCTAAGTCCCATAGAGTCCAGAAATATGAAGTCATTTGATTACTTGAATCTTAGCTTTTAAAAAGCCACTGTTCTTTATTTCTTGCCCCATTTAATTCCTGTTTCTTTATTTTTATTTTAAAATTTTAACTATGGAGGGTGGAGTAGTCTACATTCAGTTTATTTTTAATCTGCCCCTCAGGTCCTCACTGCCCCCAGACTGATTTGCCATTCTCTTCCTTTTAGACCTTCTAATTTAAGTATACTGCTGCTTTATATATGCCTTGATGACTTTTTGACACCTTGATTTCAACCTCTTCTCAGTTTTGGGATTTTGCCATTAGAAACCTCAAGTCCTGGAGATGGATCCTATTTACAAAACTACACTAATACACCGTCTGTAATTGACGTGCCATCTACCGGAGCCCCTACAAAAAAGGTATTTTCCATGTAAAATGCAATTTTGGTATTTTTTAGCAAAACGTGTTTAAAATTCCAGTCTGTAAAGCTAATTAAATAATGTCTGTCATAATTTTTAGTAGTTCCCACAACTGTGTGCATAGGTTTTGTTGTTTCTAGTGCTAGGAATTGAACCCAGGGAGTGCTGAGCTATACCATATAGTATTCTTTCTCCTTTTTATTTTAATTTTGAGAAAGGATCCCATGCTGGACTCAAAGTTGTGGTCCTCCTGCCTCAACCTGCTAAGTAGCCGGGTTACAAGTATGTACTACTATGCCTGTCTCTTTTATTATGGGTTGTTTTTTCCTATCATAGATTTCTCCTTTTTATTTTAATTTTGAGAAAGGATCCCATGCTGGACTCAAAGTTGTGGTCCTCCTGCCTCAACCTGCTAAGTAGCCGGGTTACAAGTATGTACTACTATGCCTGTCTCTTTTATTATGGGTTGTTTTTTCCAATATCATAGATCAAAGCTAGAGTTTAGTGCATAATGCTAAAAAAGCACTGTACCACTGACTGAGCTATAGCTCCTAACCCTTGTTTTCTTAATAACACTGAGAATGTGAAAAGAATTTGCCCAGGTAAGCCAGATATTTCTTGGGTTTTTTTAAATTTAATTTTTAAAAAATTTTGTGGGGAGGGCCAGGGATTTAGTTCAATGGTGCTGGTGCCTGACTCACAAGCACAAGGACCTGAGTTTGATCCCTGGTACAAAGGGGTGGGGGTTGCTTTTTGAGACAAGGTCTCATTACTTAGTCCAGGCTGGCCTTGAACTCACAGTGTAACCCAGGCTGGTCTCAGACTCATGGTGATCCTCCTGCCTCAGCCTCCATGCTGGGATTATAGGCTTGTGCCACCACACCCAGTATATCTTGGGTTTTTGTTATCCTTTCCTTTTGTTTTTTTAAATAGGGTCTCAATGTGTAGCTCAGTTTGACCTTGAACTTGGTACTCAAGATCAACTAAAGAAATTGAACTCAAGATCCTGCTGCCTTCCAAATTCTGAGATTACAGGCATGTGCCACCATACCTGACCTCAGATATTTTGATAAGATATTCTGGCTGGATCCTCATAGATAGGTAGTAAAAGTGAAAATATTTTATAGTATCTTTATTAATAGGGCAATAAATTTCTTGAGGCTCTTTTAATAATTTTTTTATATATAGGTATATGACAATGCATTATTTGTGGTGCTGTCGTCTGTGACAGTTAAATTATGTGTTTAAAATGTATACTGCCGTGCTTAATATGTTTAAGAAGTGAAAACTATTTCTGGATGTATTGGTGTACCCCTGTAAACCCATCAGTTGGGAGTCTGATGCAGGATTCAAGGTCAGCTTGGTCTGGCTACATAGTGAGTTCCTGGCCAACCTGGATTATAGAATGATACCTTCTTTCCAAAAGAAAAAAAAAATGAAAACTAAATAAGTCATATTAATACATAAATAACAGATGCTGGTCATTTACTGTCCTAGAAATATGCTTTTTTTTAGTCTTTTACTCGTAAATATCATTCTGCAAAAATTCCAATCTAGAATAGCTTCTTAGTAAGTGGTAATGGGAACTCCAAGAGTAATAAAAAGGAACTGAAAAATAAATTAAGAATTGTTTTAAACCTTATTGTTTTCAAAGTTTAGAACTACCAGGAATTTAGCTTAGTGGTTCTGCTACCTGCTTCCCAAACACAAGGTCCCAAGTTTGATTCCCAGTACCAGAAAAAATAGTTTAGAACTAAGCCAGGTATGGTGATGCACACCTGTAATTCCAACACTCAGGAGGCTGAGGCAGGAGGATCACTTCAAATTTGAGACTAGCCTGAGCTATGTAGCAAGTGATCCTGTCTCCAAAAAAAAAAAAAAAAAAAAAGCTGGACATTGTAGTGTACACCGGTAATCCCAGCACTTGGGAGGCTAAGGCAGAAGGATTGCCACAAATGTAAGGCCAACCTGAGCCACATAGTGAGTTCAAGACTAGCCTGAACTACATAATGAGACCATATCTCAAAAATCAGTAAATAAATGTAGTGAACTATCTCCTGTTACAGTGTTAGAGGAGTGAGCTATAATTGGGGAATTAGTTTATTTCTATTATGAGGTAGAATGGTAGCATTCTATGTAAAGTAGGCCAAAACCAGAAGAGCTATAGCAACCCAAAAATAAATGATGTAGTGCCCAAATAATAAATGCCACCTACTGTCTCATCATCTGTCTCTATTCTGTTCTTACCATGTTATAAGACAGTTGGAGAAAAGTTACTTGTGTAAGTCTGCTTGCAGTATTAGCTAGAAGTATCAGGCCCAGCAGTGAATGTAGTGCATATTTTTTTTTGTTTTGCTCTGTTGGGTTTTTTGGGCATTGGGGTTTGAACTCAGAACCTTGAGCTTGCGAGGCAGGCATGACACCACTGAACTAAATCCCTAGCTAGCCCTCATAGTTCTTTGATTAAAAAAAAAGAATTAACTTTGTCCCTTGAGTAATTATATAGGTCCCAATTTGGGGAGCAGGAAAAAGGATTGTAAAGTTTTATTTTGAAATAGTAGTAGTTGAGACTGAAATATTCAGTGGAAAGTCAGTCATAGGTCAAAGGAATATATATCTGACAGTAGATATAATAACTGTCCCAGCATTCATTATGGGAAAGTCATAGTAACTGTTTCTCTTGGAGAGGAAAGTAGCTAAGGAATACAGAGTATACCTAATTTTAAAAACTAGAAGGAAAACAAGCCAACAAGTGAAATGGGAGGATAAATAATCAAGATAGTGTATTATTTTAGAAGTTACACAAAGTTTCAAAAAGGAAGGATAACAGTTGATACCGAATGCAGGAAAGACTAAAAGGAGAACTTCATATCTGGTGGAAAAACGATTATTAGCAAATATTTATAATAACACAATTTGAGAATTATATTTCAGCATATCAAGATAACCTTAAATTTTAAAGAACATTATCCAGCAGTTAAAAACTATTAATATCATAGATCAGTATGAGTAAGTATTGCATATTAAGTAGTGAAAATGAATAGAAATGATAAATTGGAGAACACAAAAGAAGCAAGCTTTTTTTTTTTTCTTCCAAGAGAACAGAAACCAGTTAATAGAAGATTGAAAACCTAAAGAAGCAAAAACTATAAAGAGCAGTATCCTTAGAATTTGGAAAGTAGGGCTGGGGATTTAGCTCAGTGGCACTGCTCCTGCCTCACAAACACAAGGTCCTGAGTTCTATCCCCAGTACCGAGGGAAAAAAAAGAAGAATTTGGAAATTTATCGATTTTTTGTGTGTTTTTTTTTTAAATCTAGTTCTCTTAACTTCTTTGAACTGTTAAATTCCCAAAGAGTATAAAATCCTACTGTCTTGTTTTTTTAGGTATAGAAAGTTAAATTACAAATCTTATATACGGGAAATGTACTAATAAAAATTTTAAGGAATAAACTATAAGTCATGAGAATCGAATCTGTCTTAAAAATTTTTAGAACTTAGCACCAAATAGAAAAGGTATGTGATAAATGGAGATCATCGTAGTGAGATAAAAGGAATAGCTTCTGAAATTTTGAGCCTTTTCCTTTTGTTTGTTTGTTGAGTACTAGAGATTAAATTCAGGACTTTGCACTTGCAAGGCAGGTGGTGGAACCACTGAACTAAATCCCTGGCTCCTTGAGCCTTTTCTTTTAAACCACAGTGAACAACAAAAGGTTAATAGCGAAGTGAAAATGCTGATTAAAATGTGGAAGTTGATGATCATATTAATATAACAATAATGACAGAAATAATGTTATTAATAGTTTGTGTTTTAAAATAACATTATATCTTATGAACTCTTCCATGAGAAAATGTATGGAAGTATCATGACGTCTTTCATCATTTACAGTACAATCTGTAATCATAAACCTTAAACTTTTGTGTTTTACAGTCTGTTGCCAGAATCGGCCAAACTGGGACAAAGTCTGTCTTCTCACAAAGTGGAAATAGTCGTGAGGTCACTCCAATTCTTGTTGCACAAACGCAAAGTTCTGGTCCACAAACAAGGTATTATTATGATGTCATCAGTTGGTATTGTTCTTCCTTTCTTGCTGTAAAATTTGATACTTCTTCAGTTTAAGCAAGTATTGATTCCAAAAGTTTAGAGTAACTGCTCTAAATTTTGAATATGTAAAATTTGAAAGTCCCTGAAAAGACTAGTGGAATTTTTAGTTGTCTCACAATGCAAATAAGATAATAGTCAAAATTGCCTTTTAATTTACTTTAATTGCCTCATGGGTTTGTTTAAAATAATCATTCTAAACATTCTTAAAAATTTTTTCTTGGCTGAACATGATGACGCATACCTTTAATCCTAGCACTCAGGAGGCTTAGACAGGAAGATCACCAAGAGTTCAAGGCTAGCCTGGACTACAAGACCCTGTCTCGAAAAAAAAAAAAAGATGATGATGATGATGATGAAGATAATAATTTTCTTCACATGACTTTTTCTGCAGATCAAATAGGTTTAATTCACCCCTCCCCCCAGCATGCAGTTCAATATCTAGACCATAAGATTAACCTTCAAATAAATCTTCAAATACAGAAATTTTAAGACAGTCTTAAACATGAAAACACAAATATGCACATACTCTTACTACCTAAAAGGCCTCAAGGCCGGGGATTTATCTCAGTGGTTCTGCCACCTGCTTTGCTTCAAGCACAAGGGCCTGAATTTGATCCTGAACCAAAAAAAAAAGTCTTTGGGCTGGGGATTTAGCTCTGGTTCCACCACCTGCCTCACAAGCACAGGTCCCAAGTTCAATCCCCGATACCAAAAAACAAAATTTAAAAGCCCTCAGTGTTCATAACGTGAGGGTGGAGTCATCTTGAGTGTCAACTTGCAAATAGTGTCTGCATGAGGTTGTTATAACAAAGAACTTGTAGCCTCCTACAGAGCAATATTACATAAGCTGAGTATGTGTTAATTCTAGAGAATATATAACTAAACAACTATACTGACTTTCTACAGTAAGTATCACCTATTAATTTTCAATTGGGACCGGGGATGTAGCTCGGTGGCTGTACCTGCCTTGCAAGTGCAAGGCCCTGAGTTTGATCCTGGTACCACAAAACAATAATAATAATAATTGTTTGTATTGTTGATTCCGTTTTATCTGCCAAATTGCCTGGATTTGTTGTCTTTTTTTCCCCCCATTACCAGTGATCAAACTTGACGTTGTTCTTGGCAACACTGAGCCACATCCCTGGCCCTCATTTTTTAAAGCTGCCGTGATACAGGTTGAACACCCCTAATACAAACATTTGAACTGCCCTGAAACCTGAAACTTTTTTTTTTTCAGTATTGGAGAATGAATTTAGGGCTTTATGCATGCTGGGCAAGTGCTTTTCCACTGACACCCCCAGCCCTTATTATTTTATTTTGAGACAGAATGTCTTAAATTTCTGAAGCTGGCCTCAAATTTGTGATTCTTCTGCCCCAGTCTTTTGAGTAGCTGGAAATACAGGCATGGGCTACTATGCCAACATGAGATCTGAAATTTTTTTGAATGCCAGCATAACAAAGTTTCAGGCTTTGGAAGTTTAGATTTCAAATTTTTTAATTAGGAATAATAGTGAACCATAAAGTCTATTATACAAATACTACAAAATCCAAATATCTGAAATCTCTGACTTCTGGTCCCGAGCCTTTTTTGGATAAAATACAGTCAACTTGTACAAAGAAGTGGGTGGTTTAAAACAACAGAATTTTTTTTCTCATTTTTCTTTGCTTTTTTTCTTTTTTCCTACACCTCATGTTGCAACAGTTTCTCACAATTTTTAAGCCCATACATTTGAAATCAAGGTGTTGGCAGGGCCAGGGTTCCTCCAGAGCTTTTGAGGGAAGATCCTTTCATGCCATTCTGAGCTTGTGACAGAATAATTCAGCACCTACTTCTCTCAGCTATCTTTATTGTGTGTCTCCATATCTGGATTTCTTTCTTTCCTTTTTTTTTTTGACTGAGTCTCACTATGTAGTTCAGGCTAACCTTAAACTCACTGAACAGCCCAGGCAGGCCTCCAATTTATGGCGAGATCTGAGATCCTCCTGCCTCAGTGCTGGGCTCAAACTTAAGATCCTCCTGCCATAGCCTCCTAGAATACTGGGATCACAGGTGTACATCATAATGCACAGCTGTATTGTTCCTTCAGATCCTTTTTATATTCATGTTCCTTTCTCCTTCTGGAACTCCAAGTATATTAAATTGCTTGAAGTTGTCCACACTTCCCTAGTATATACTATGTTCTTTTTTTAAGCCTTTTCCCTCGCTGTGATTGAGTGATTGACTGATTGATTTTGGTCCCGGGGATTGAACTCAGAACCTTGCACTTGGAGCCAGGTTCGGTGTCACTGAGCTAAATCCCCAGCCCTCTGTGTTTTATTTTTTATAATATTTATTTATTGCCATGAGTTCAAATTAATCTCTCTTCTTATAAATGGATTAATCCACAGACAAAACTAAAACCTTCATGATGGAATCATTTCCCAAAAAGCCCATCAGGTAGTAACCAAGCCTTCAACACACTGAGCATTTTGGGGAACATAAAAACAACCGTAACATCTGCTACTCTTACACATTGTTTTTCTTGTATTGTTTTGCTTTTTTGAATCTCTAGAAGGTTGATTTTTCATCTCTAAAAGATGGCTGTCTTCTTGTGCATGCTTCTACTTTTTTAAATGTATATAATATGTTGTTAGTTCTTTTAATGTTCTTGCCTACCAAGTCTGTTCCTGTGTGTGTGTTTTTTGTTGTTCTATTTCTTATTGATTGGTTTTTCTTTTCTAGTATAGGTTATATATTCCTGCTCGCTTATATGCTTAATATGTGTAGATTATATGCAAGTTATGATAAAATTTGCTGGATTTTTGTAGGGTTCCTCTCTTCTTTTAGGTATTTTTAAGTTGTTCTCTGGAATGCAGTTACTGGAAACAGCTTGATCCTTTCAAGTCTTGTTTTTACATTTTTTTAGGTAGTACAAAGCAGCCATTGGTCTAGAGTAAGTTTGCCCAACTATTGAGGCAATACCCATTGAGTGCTCTTGAAAATGGTCTGTTGAGTTGTGAGTTTTCTTCCCTCTGCCTATTGATAATGTAAGCTATTCCTAGCCAGGGGTGAGCTCCAGGAATTGATCTGCCTGTTCTTTTGAGTAGTTCTTTGCCTAGATTTGTATGGATTCTTTATAATAATATTCTGAAGCTAATACGTGGTCTGAGCAGACTCCACAGGTTAAGGTCATAGTTCCCCAATAAGAATGGTTTGAACTGAGGACAGGCACACTTGGCCATCCCCTTTCTAACTAACTCAATACATATTTGAGTGTTCCCAGTACCCCCTCATATTTAGTAATTTGGTAGAATAATTCACACAATCCAGGAATGTGCTATGTAACATTACAATTTTGTTCTAAAGGATACAGATAAATTAAGGGACCTGAGTAAGGTCTCTGGAGGATACCAAAACAGATTTTTGCATCTTTCACATGGAATCAGGACACATCATCCTTAAAATACATTAGTATGTTTGCTGTGATGTTCAGAGTTTTTATGGGGGTTTAATCCTAATGATTTAGGCCTGATTGATGTAATCATTGGGCACATGAATGAACTCAGTTATCAGCCATCTTGCCCTTCCTAGAAGAAGTCAGGCTGAAGTTACCTGTCTTAAAGCCCTCACTCTAATCACATGGTAGATCCTCCCAGCATGACTAGCCTCATCATTTTTTGCCCATAAATTATTGGCTAAAACTCATTTCTATCAACTTTCCAAGGTATTTTTTGTTAACTACCAGAACACATTTCAAAACCATAAAACAATGATTCAATTTGCATGAAATACCTATCTTTTCTTAATTACATTATTCTGCTTCAGTTTTCTGGTGCCTCAGACTTTGAGCATTTTTTGTTTCTTATATCAGGTAGAGCTGTACAGCTAACAGAACTCTAACAAAAATTTTAAGAAGAGTTTGTCTTCTGTAACCTTCCCACAGAACACTTAACATTTTTCTTTTGTATACTTCTACAAGATTGTTACCATCATGTAGTCTTCCTATAAATTGCACCATGCAATGTAATTCTTTCCACATCTTCACAAAACTTTTTTCTATAATTAGGTAATCATATTGACAAAATATAACTTTTGTAGTATAAATGCTACAATAATCGTTCCTACCAAACACAGATTATTGTACTTTTGAAAATGAATTTGGGCCAGGTGCAATGGCACACGCGTATAATGCTAGCACTCCAGAGGTTGAAGTAGGAGAATCTCCATGAGTATGAGGCCAGCCTGGGCTACGTAGTGAGTTCAGGGCCAGGCTGGACTACAAAGCAAGGCCCCATCTCAAAAAAAAAAACAAAATAAGGGCCGGGGATTTAGTTCAGAGGCACCACACCTGCCTCTCAAGTGCAAGGTCCTGAGTTTGATCCCTAGTACCAGGGGAAAAAAAAACAATTGATCAGCTGTGGTGACACATGCTTGTAATTCCAGCATGTGAAAAGTGGACTACACATAGTCAGGCCCTGTTTGAAAATAAAGAAAATGTTTGGTCAACTTGGTCTCAGTATCTTTTTTTCCCCACCCCTTGGTACTAGAGATTGAACTCAGGACCTTGCGCTTACAAGGCAGGCAGTGGAACCACTGAGCTGAATCCCCAGCCCTCAGATATCTTTTGAAAGGATTAAGAATACCGTTGGATATGCTTTATTGACTGGTCAGCATGTCTTTTATTTTTAGAAACTTTATCCCTGACTTAGGTAACTAGTAGATTCCCCATAAATTATTAACAGTTTAGTTTTAATGCTCGATTAGGTCATTTCAGGTTTGAAGTTTGCCTGCTAAGATTGGAATTTTTATATCTTAGGGTTTACCTTTTAAAGTAAAAATGTACCCAAGTGGCTTTAGAGTCCTGTAGTTCTAAGGAGAATAAACCTTTGATATTTGAATTTATAGGGAAATGATTTCTCCTTTTGGTCTAATGGTATTTATTTGTTGATCGGAACCTCTATTTGAATAATCCATGCCCAACTATCTTTTCTTTTTCTCTAACTTTGTGTAGTTACAAATGTGAATTGATTTATAAATGGATCGTATATTGATCCATCATATTTTTATGGATTAAGTTCAAATGACTACCACGTATGGTGGCACACGCCTGTAATCCCAGCACTCAGGGAGCTGAGGCAGGAGGATCACTGTGAGTTCGAGACCAGCCTGGGCTACATAGTGAGTTCCACGTCAGTCTCAACTACATAGTGAGACCCTGTCTCAAAAAACCAAAAAAAAAAAAAAAAAAGTTCAAATGACTAGTTTCATTTAGAGTGAAGATCTATGCTATGCTATACCATTTTTAAAGTACTTACATGCTGAATGCTTTTTTCTCCCCCGGTCTGAGGGATAGAACCCAAGGAAATTTTACACTTTTTTTTTTTTACACTTTTTATTTTTATGTTGAGACAGAGTCTTGCTAAGTTGTCCACATTGGCTTTGAACTTATTATTCTCTTACCTCAGCCTAAGTAGTTGGGATTACAGATGTATACCACAGAACCCAGCTTTGAATGTATATTTTTTCATATGGTTGAGCTGAGAAAAATGGCCATAAACTGAGTAAAAAATAAATGTATTCTTTTGTAATTTCTCTTAGTACAACACCTCAGGTATTGAGTCCCACTATCACATCGCCCCCAAATGCACTGCCTCGAAGAAGTTCCCGACTTTTTACCAGTGACAGTTCTACAACTAAGGTAACTGAAAAATTTCTGAATGTCACACTTACTTTATGCTTCCTCGGTTAAATTGCCTGTTCATTGAGTATTTCATCTCTAATAACTATATATAGAGACTATTTAGAATTTTTTAAATAATTTTTAAAAGAAGGTTCTGTATAATTTTTGTTTATTTTCTTAGTTCTTTGGTAAATATCACATAACATTTTTGAAATGACAAAACTATATGTAGTAAAGCATATAAATAGTTATTTAGAGAGAAGGTGGGAGAGAATATGGATATTAAAACATGCCACAAAGGATTTCTATGGAGTAGCAGAATAGTCCAAAGGGTACATGTGATGGTTAATTACACAGATCTGTTCATGTGATACGATTACAGAGAACTGTACACACATATGCTAAAGAGTTCATATAAAAACTGAATTCTAAAGGGCTGGAATTTCACTCAGTGGCACTGTGCCTACCTCGCAAGTGCAAGGTCCTGAGTTTGATCCCTAGTACTGCAAAAAAGATAAAACAAAAAATATAAATCTAAATGAGGTCTGGAGTTCAGTTCATAGTATTACATTTCAGTTTTCTGGATATGGTGCTATGTTATGATTACATCACATGCTATTAATGTAGAAAGAATAAGTGGAAATTCTGTTTTCTTGCCATCTTGTGAATTATTTTGTAAATTTAAAATAGAGGGCTTCATTATGCCTATATTAAATTTTCCTGATCCATTGCGAGATATGATGGATGATTATTATGACATATCTAGATCATCAGTATCATGATTTATCATTTTACAATTAATATTGTACATTTTTTCATTTTAAAATCATAAGTGTAAAGAGCAATACTTAATGCAGACTCACCCACTATTGGTTAATGCATCTTGTGTTCAGAATTGTTGCATTTAAAATCAAATGAGGGGCCAGAGATTTATCTCAGTGGCACCACACCTGGCGACATATCTAGATCATCAGTATCATGATTTATCATTTTACAATTAATATTGTACATTTTTTCATTTTAAAATCATAAGTGTAAAGAGCAATACTTAATGCAGACTCACCCACTATTGGTTAATGCATCTTGTGTTCAGAATTGTTGCATTTAAAATCAAATGAGGGGCCAGAGATTTATCTCAGTGGCACCACACCTGGCTTGCAAACACAAGGTCCTAAGTTCAATGGCTGGTACCAAAAAAAAAAAAAAATTAAATTAAATGAATTTGAAGACCTTTGTTTTTATAAAATTTCTTTTGAGAAAAATACAAATTAATCAACATTGAACATTTATATCTACTTTTGTGAAATTGGGGTACTGGGGCCAGGGCCAGAAAGTGCAGAAGGTGATGATGCAGCCCATCAATCTCATCTTCAGATACTTGCAAAATAGATCCCGAATTCAGGTGTGGCTCTATGAACAAGAGAATATGTGGATAGAGGGCTGTATTATTGGCTTTGATGAGTACATGAATCTTGTATTAGATGATGCAGAAGAAATGCGTTCTAAAACAAAGTCAAGAAAACAACTGGGTCGGATCATGCTTTATTACTCTGCTACAAAGTGTCTCCAACTAGAAATAATCGATGAATTCTGAAGACAGCAGTGAAGTGAGGTGGCAATGATGATATGTGAAAAATGCAGCTGTTTAAGTGATTTGCCCTGGGAGTATTTGTAAAACATTTTTTTATATTGATTTGATTGCCCTTATGTTATTAACTGCACTGGCAATAAAGATTGTATGATTGTTTTTATTAAAAAATGACATTGTTTCTTTCTGTTCAGTGTTAAAAAATTATATTTAATAGTTGACAAAGGATTGAGGGAGAAGTTTAAAATATATGAGTGTAACAAGTGTGGAATTTTATTACCTTTTACAGGAAAATAGCAAAAAATTAAAAATGAAGTTTCCACCTAAAATCCCAAATAGAAAAACAAAAAGTAAAACTAACAAAGGAGGAATAACTCAACCTAACATAAATGATAGCCTGGAAATTACAAAATTGGACTCTTCCATCATTTCAGAAGGGAAAATATCCACAATCACGCCTCAGATCCAGGCTTTTAATCTACAAAAAGCAGCAGCAGGTCTGTTTTAAATGCTTAATATCATCTTTGTATTTTATTTTTATGATTTTATTATGTACTTAAATACATTGTTTAAAGTTCATTACATTGCCTTCATCGTTTTCTAGCTAGATGTTAGAATTTTTAATGGATAAGTTGGAGTTAGCCTTTCTAGAAAATTGCTTTTTTTGTTTTTCTCCTTTGGTTAATATATTGTTTTCTCCTAGAAGGTTTGATGAGCCTTCTTCGTGAAATGGGCAAAGGTTATTTAGCTTTGTGTTCATACAACTGCAAAGAAGCTATAAATATTTTGAGCCACCTACCTTCTCACCACTACAACACTGGTTGGGTATTGTGCCAAATTGGAAGAGCCTATTTTGAACTTTCAGAATATATGCAAGTAAGTATAGAAAATTCTTATGCCATTCTAGAAATAACTTAAATTTAATTAAAAGGCTTATGTTTCAGAAGGCTAGATCTAAAAGGTCAATGGTTATTATATAATGCTCATACAATAATTTTCTCAGTATTTGTAATTAATAAATAAAATTCTTTCATTAAGATGAATAATTTAAGCCAGGAATGGTGGCACACACCTGTAATCCCAGCACTCAGGAGGCTGACGCAGGAAGATTGCTGTGAGTTTGAGACCAGCCTGGGCTACATAGTGAGTTCCAGGTCAGTCTCAACTACATAGTGAGACGCTGTCTGTCTCAAAACAAAAATAAAAAATAAAAATAAAAAAAGGAGAGAGATGAATAATTTAAATTTTCTGTGCTTTTTTTGAAATAGATTTATAGAGAGCAA
Organism: Fukomys damarensis; assembly: GCF_012274545.1. NCBI lineage: Eukaryota > Metazoa > Chordata > Mammalia > Rodentia > Bathyergidae > Fukomys > Fukomys damarensis. The sequence continues at coordinate 48,178,492 of NW_022900935.1, read as the reverse complement.
AGTCAACAATACAGTCTTAAGTGGAATACCTTATATCTTAGTGAGTTGGATCTGAAAATAATGTATTTACCATGTAATAAATATTTATAATCTAAATTATTTCTACAATATACATGGGGTAAAGGTGTAACTCAGTGATAGAGTGCTTGCCTGGCATGTGTGAAGCTCTGGTTTCAATTCCTAGCACCTCAAAAAAACAGCTTACATTCTATAATATACAAAATAACTTACTGAAATGGAGTTTTGGACTTAAAGTGTCTTATAGATTTGAATGTTATGAAGAAAATTGTATTTAATTGAGAATATAATATCCTTATCAAAAGGCTGTATACTTTTGTTTGTTTGTTTTTGTTTTCATTTTGGTACCAGTGATTGAACTTGGACCCTTGTGCTTGTGAGGCAGGCAGTAGAACCACTGAGCCACATCCCTGGCCCTGTACGTTTAATTTTAATTAGAAGTGTTGCTTTATCTGTTTATATGAGGAAAGGATGATTAACCTAAAGTCAAAGAAAATTCTAATTTCCAACTTAAATTACCTACTTAAATTACCTTCCCAAAGCATTTTCTCACTACCATTGTCTACTTAAAAAAAAAAAAAAAAAAAAAAAGCTCTCT
>NW_022900935.1:48148599-48177819 GCF_012274545.1 Fukomys damarensis | reverse complement strand
TTTTGATACCAGAGATCAAACTCAGGATATTGCACTTGTGAGGCAGGCATGGTGCCACTGAACTAAATTGCAGGCCCACAAAGTTACTTCTTTTTCTATTTACATGGAGTTTATTTATTCAGGATGTATTATAGTGTATGTTATGTCCTAGACTAGTGGTGGCAAACCTATGGTATGCATGCCACAGCTGGCTGTTTGTTGTCATTTAAAGTTTGATAAGGTTCACTCACCCTCACTGTCCTAGACTCTCCTAGAATCTCTTAATACAGCTAGACAGAAAATTTCTCTTCTTGGTTTTGGTTTTTGTTTTTTTTTTCTTCGAGACAGGGTCTCGCTATGTAGTTGAGACTGACCTGGAACTCACTGTGTAGCCCAGGCTGATCTCGAACTCACAGCAATCCTCCTGCCTCAGCCTCCCGAGTGCTGGGATTACAGGCTTACAGGCATGCACCACCACACCCGGCTTAAAATTTCTCTTCTTTATAAAGCATGCTACATTCTGGAAAGACACAAAGGTAAACCAGCAAATGTGTGAGGAGAGGTAGCAGAAAATCACATGAAAAAGAATGAAGTGTGGCAAGGGACTGTACAAGGGTGGTGCTGTGTTTTTGTTATTGGTTTTGTTTTGTATTTATTTATTTTTTGGTACCAGGGATGGAATTCAGGTCCTTGTGCTTGTGAGGCAGGCTGCAGGCAGAACCACTGAGCGAAATCTCTGGCCCTTGGTTTTGTTTTTAATGTGCTCAGAGAAGGAAGGTCATTTCTCCTTTCATGAGCTGTAGAAAGACACAAGGGAGTCAGTGTGGTGTGGTGTAAACACCTATAATCAGCACTTGATGGGGAAGAGGAGAGAGAACTGCAAGTTCAAGCCCAGCAAGAATCTATCAAACAAAACAAAAAGGCTGAGGGATATATCTCAGTGTAAAGGCCGTGAGTTCACCCCATCTCCTGCACACACACAATATGGGGAAATGTTCTTCCAAGCAGAAAATAAATGTTGAGAATATCTACAGTATTTGTGTGATTTTTGTATAGTGCCAAAAAGAGATTATAGCCAAAAAGCCTTGTTTATTGCTTCTAGAAGGCCTGTGTTAGGAATATGAATGTTTACTCATATACAGTGTATATACAAAAATGCAAAAGCTATGTTTGAGAACCCTTTTCAAAATTACTTCTGGTTTATTGTTTCACAGGTACTTTGACATGCATCAATTTTATTGTTTGCCCTGGTTGTAGAATATTACCCAAATAATTAACTGAAGATACTTTTAAAACTTAATTTTGTTGTTTTAGTTTATTGGTTTTTTTTTTTACTTTATATCGTAATCACTTTTCAGAAAAAGCAACAGATTGTAAAACTTTGAAACCGAAAATGTATCCATATTTTTGGCTGATGGTTGGTCTGTCATCTTACAATCAATCCTATTTGAAAACTTTATCTTTACAGCTTTTAAGAGACTTTAATGAAGTTAAAAATCACTAAGCCAATCCTACATACCTTATGAATATTCCTTAGAAATAATTAGTTTAATAAATATTCTTTTTAAATGTGTCTACTTTCATTTTATTAAGAACAGTTCAGAAATTCCATATTCTTTTGAGAACTTTATGCATGATAAATTGATAAACTGAAAAGCTAATTTATATAATTTAAACCTTCAAACTTTGGGGAAAAGAAGCACAGTAATGGGAGCTGGGAATATGATGAGGAAAAATTATGACTTAACAGTTGAGGAGAGACCTCAGTTGGATCAAGGCCCAAAGAGGGTAATTGGTAGATAAAAACTACAATTCTAGCAGGTACAATATTGGTAGTTATGTTCCGTGCTCAGTATGTCAGAGGATTGGAAGCCATCTTAACTTGTTTCTTCCCTAAAGTTTTCAACTCAACCTTTTGGTAAATCAGTGCAAAAATAGTCATTTTTGTAAAATCTTTCCTGGAAAACTTATTCTGTAAAGCTATTATTAAAACTTGAAAATGTGGCATTTTGGTTTTATTAGGTTTTTTTTGTTGTTGTTTGTTTTAACTGCATGATCCAGACTGGCTTGCTGAATTGTCCAAGCTGCTTCAAACTCACTGAGTTGCTGGAGTTGACTTCAAACTTGCCATCCTCCTCCTGCCTCAACCTCCCCCTGAGTATTGGTATTATAGGTCTGCACCATCATGACCAATGAAAATGTGTTTTTTCAGAGGAAGGTATCAGATTTGTCTTTTTTAAATAGTAATTCTGCGGACTACTTCATTTTGGTAGAAACTTAAATTTGCAGAGCTCATGTTTTTCTTTTCTTTTTTGATGCTGAAGATTGAACCTAAGGCCTAATAAGCACTCTACCACTGAGCTGTATCCCAAGTCCCAGAGTTCATGTTATTACCATAATTTGTGTAAAAAAACTAGGTTAAATGTGATTGTGATGATATCAATATTTACACTGTCACAGAAGTTACTCATTTTGTTCTTGTATTCTTACCGATTCACATAAAAAATCGGAATACAAGATAGCATTTAGGTCTTGTGAAGACAGTGACCAGTGAGTGCCATCTGTGTGTGTGTGTGTGTGTGTGTGTGTGTGTGTGTGTGTGTGTGTGTAAATTGTATCAACTTCTTTCCTCTTAATTTTTTGTATTTTAGGCTGAAAGAATATTCTCAGAAGTTAGAAGAATTGAGAATTACAGAGTTGAAGGCATGGAGATCTACTCTACAACACTTTGGCATCTTCAAAAAGATGTTGCTCTATCAGTTCTTTCAAAAGACTTAACAGACATGGATAAAAATTCACCAGAGGTATATTAACAAAGACACTTTGCTTACTTAGTAACTCTTTGAGTAACCTTATCAGATGGCAAATGAATCAGATACAGTCCTATATCATTTAATGAAAGGGATATGTTCTCATAAATGTGTTGTTAGGCAGTTGAGTCATCGTGTAAAACATCATAAAGTATAATTACACAAACTAAGATAACTGTGACATTACAGGTGATATAATCTTATGGGATCTGTTGTTGACTAAAATATCATGACTGTTCAAACACGATTTAGTATCACCTATACTTTTCTCTTTCTGGGCAAGGAACTCAGAAGAAAAGAAAGTCCTAGAATATTGGGTCCAGATTCACACATAAAAATTGAAAAAGCAGATAATTCATTCATGATTGGTCAAGATTTGACTGTATTAAAATTATTGTTACCAAGATTAGTATTCATTAAGAAGAATTTATAAGGATTAAAAGAAGTGCTGATTTTACATTAAAGTAAATTAGTAATTAAAAAAAAATTTTTTTTTGAGACAGGGTCTTACAACTATGTATCCCAGACTGGCCTTAAATTTGCAGTGATCGTCCTGCCTCTGCCTCAGCCTCTCAAGTGCTGGTATTACAGGTGTGTGCCACCAGGCCCAGCATAAATTAGTAATTTTAATTGCTATTTTAAGTTATAGTTACAATTAATTCCCATACTCCAGTTTTGTAAGAATTATATTTCAAGGCATCTCAGAAGTATTTAGTAACATTGGATTTAATGGCACAGATCTATAATCTCAACATTCTGAGAGCCTGAAACAGGAAGATTGCAAGTTCAAGCCCAGCCTGAGTGATTATTTAGCAAGGCAACTCTCTCTCTCAAATAAAATAAAATAAAGTGGCTGTCATGTAGTTCAGAGCAGAAGCCCTAGGTTCAAGGTCTAGTGCCTTCCCCCAAAATGACCGTGGGTACAAGTTAAAGTTCAGCAGTGGAGTGTTTGCCTATTATGCACCTAGTGAGCTCCTAGGTTCTATCCCCAGTACAGTTGGGGGTATTTTTGGGTGGGAGGGGTGTTTGGTTTTTTGTTGTTTTGCTTTATGGCAACGCTGGGACTGAACACGGCTTTGTACTAGGCAATAACTCTACCAGTAAGCCACACCCTAGACTCCCCAGTACAGTTTTTTTAAAAGGAATATTTAGTAATGCTTTTGTAACATATTTAAAGTTAAAATCGGAGCTGGGGATTTAGTTCAGTGGTGCCGCTGCCTTTCTGGCAAGCACCTGAGTTCGACCCTTGGTACCAAAAAAAATAAAAAATAAAGTTAGAATTAAATATAGTCAGTTCTCAGTGTTCTGTGATGCTATAAATGATAACCACCATTTTTCTTAGCAAAATGTATGTATATAAATATCACAGATTATAATCTTAAATCTTAACAATTTATTCTGGTATATTTTATTATCCTTATTTAAGTGAGAAAATGAGATTTAGAAGTATTAAAGTGACTTGCCTAAGGCCACCCTACTAATAGGTGCCAGTGGTGGGATTCCAATTCTTCACTCTCCCGGGAGCTGAGGCTTCCTGTGCTACACTGAGCCTACCCAACCCCAACCCCAACCCCAACCCCCACCACAGTCTCTGGCCTCTGAACATCTTTATAAGAGCTAAGAACCACTCAGCCTTGGTTGAAAATGTGCCTACTTGGCAATCACATGTTGAATTCACAAATGGTCAGAAAAGTATTGCAAATATTGGTTTTGGTTTTAGCAAGTAAGCAGATTTACAAATACAGAATCCATGAATAATGAGCATGGGCTGTTTACTAAAGCTGTTCAGTTTTTGTCTTTCTGTTCTAAGTGAGGTCTGAGCCTTGATTTTAATCATAGATTTGTTTTGTGAGAAAAGATACAAGTTTTAATTATTTTTTGTTTTTATCTTTTTAAGGCCTGGTGTGCTGCAGGGAATTGTTTCAGTCTGCAACGGGAACATGATATTGCAATTAAATTCTTCCAGAGAGCTATCCAGGTTGATCCAAATTATGCTTATGCCTATACTCTATTAGGGCATGAGTTTGTGTTAACTGAAGAACTAGACAAAGCATTAGCTTGTTTTCGAAATGCTATCAGAGTAAATCCTAGACATTATAATGCATGGTAAGTGCTAGTGAAATGCAAAGACAAAGTCTCATCAAGGGCTTATTTTAACAATGGAGATACCTAATAAGAAAAATTTCAGAATACCTGATCTATATTTTCAATTGTTTATATATTACTCTTAATGCATTATATCTCATTTTAAAATAGTTACATTGCTGGAAAGATGGCCAAAAATTAGATAAAAAGCCGGTTTTTGCTGACGGATGAAACAGCCAAAATTGCCTGTACTACCTTCCTTCCAACAGATGGAAGTTCTTTGTAATATTTTAAGAACTTGGTTCTTTAAAAAATAATAACAATAATAATAAATAAATAAACATATACACACACACACACACACACACATATACATACATACATACATACTTACTCCCAGATGAATATAATTATGATCTATGGTAATTAAGAAAAAATAGCCAAGCAGGATGGCGCACACCTGTAATCTCAGTACTCAGGAGGCTGAGGCAGGAGAATCACTGGAGTTTGAAGCCAGCCTGGGCCACATAGTGAAACCCTTTCTGGAAAAAAACAAAAGACAGGGTTTGCATTTGATATATTAAATACTGTCTTTTTTTCTCCTTGCCTCTATATCTTCCTGTTCATCTTTTATCAAATTGAATCTACAAGTTAATTTTTTAAAAAGAACTCAGTTCTTAATAGGATTTATCTTTCTTCTTAAATATGTTAGATCTATTATATTTTGCATTAGTTACATTCTTTTTTTGAGACAGGGTCTTGCCAGATGTGGTCCAGGCTGGCCTCAAACTCAAACTGCTACCTTAGGTGTGCACCACCCCACCCAGGTAATCAATTTTTTAAGAACTCTGCTATATCAAAAATTGTGTTACGGCCAGGCACTATGGTGTACACCTGTAATCCTAGCTTCTTCAGAGGCTGAGTCAGGAATATAATTTTGAGACCAGCCTAGGCAACTTAGTACAGCCCTGTCTTAAAATTAAAAAAAAATAAATAAATAAGGCTGGGGATATAGCTCAATAGTAGAGCACCCCTGGTTTCAATCTCCGTTATCACATACAAGCACACACACACACCCATAGACATGCACACACAAAGAGAAAATTGTATTATAAGGAGGACTAGTCTGTGAAGCTTTTACTGGGAAGAATTTAAATGCTGAATTACTTGGATAACATTAAGTATCTAGCTAAACACTAGTAAATTTAGTAGAATTCCAAAGTCAAAAAAAAAAAAAAAAAGAAAAGAAAAGCAGCCGGGCGTGGTGGCACACGCCTGTAATCCCAGCACTCGGGAGGATGAGACAGGAGAATTGTTGTGAGTTGAGACCAGCCTGGGCTACATAGTGAGTTCCAGGTCATTCTCAACTACATAGTGAGACCCTATCTCAAAAAAACAAAAGAAAAAATAACCTTTCTTTCATCATTTCTACCTTTGCTATCTTTAGTACAGTCTTTATACCTTTTCTTTACATATAGCACCACTGTAATGATTAACAAAGCTGCTGAAATAAGTAGAATGTGCTTTATTTCATATCCATTTGGTGCTTTTTCCTTATTATCTCTTTCTGGCCAAAAGAGATCTTTTTATGTAAACTTACATACTGTATTCAGTTGACACTTTGAGAATTCTTAAGAAATGCCTGATACACTATTATATAACCTTTAACAGTTATAAACAATTATAAGTCTATAAACATAGAACATGCTTTTGATATGGTAAATAGGAAGGAAAGCTGTAGATAGGTGCCATTATGTATCCTATAATTATAATGATATAAATTTTTATATGCATATGCACTCGGGCAAAATGAACTGAACGTTGTTAGGAGTTCAAGGTTCAGAGTCATAAACAGCTAAAATCCTTATTCATATAATTTTAATCAAATTATGTAACTTTGCTGAGCCTCAGTTTCCTAATTTGAAAGTGGGAATAATAACAGAACCTGCCTTCTTGACTCTCCCTAGGATTAAATGAAATAATTCAGATAAGAATTTAGCAGAGCCAAGGACACCTGTACAGGTGCACACCTGTAGTCTCAGGCTGAGGCAGGAGGATCAGTTGAGCCCAGGAGTTCAAGACTAGCCTGGGCAACGTAGCAAAACTATCTAAAGAATTCAACAGAGTTCTTGGCACACACATAATAATCACTCATTAGAAATTAGATACTGAATTATGGTAGTAGTTTAAGGATTTGGTTTCTTTTTTCTCCATTATCATAATTTTATTTGATTAATTTGACTTGTTTTTACTTAACAGCAATATCTTGGGCTGGGGATTTAGCTCAGTGGTTCGGTGGCCTGCCTTGCAAGCGCAAGGACCCGAGTTCAAGCCCCGGTACAAAAAAAAAAAAAAAACAAAAAACAATATCTCTTCTAAAATGGTTTAGTAAAAATAAAGTAAAATCTTTCAGTAATGTTCACCATGACTGATACTTTTTGCCCCCCTTAGGAGGCCATCAGTATTTTTCCACTGGCTTATTAAAATGCCAGATACCATGCATAGTTCATTATTAATTGAACTAAACTAGCAGCCAAAAGTTGTAAATTTAATAATATACTGTCTTTTATACTTTCAGGTATGGTTTAGGAATGATTTATTACAAGCAAGAAAAATTCAGCCTTGCAGAAATGCATTTTCAGAAAGCACTTGATATCAATCCTCAAAGTTCAGTTTTACTTTGCCACATTGGAGTAGTAAGTAACTTTCTAAAATTACTGATCTGTTATCTCCCTTTTAAAATATATTTATTAGCCAGGTGTGATGGCACGTGCTTGTAATCCCAGAGCCTGGGAGGCTGAGTGAAGAGAATTGCCACAAGTTCAAGGCCAGCCTGGGCTACATAGTGAGTTCAATACCAGCCTGAATTACGTAGTAAGACCCGGTCTCAAAAAATCAAAATAAATCTAAATAAATACATTTGTTAATTGCTATAACGAAAATCATGGCTTTTTGCTATTGTTATTAGAACAGTATTCCAAGAGTCTTTCACAGCCTAAAACACTTTTTTGGCTCAGCATAAAGAAGTATTACTTGTGTGTTCTTATCCCTTGGGCAAATCATTTAGCTTTCCAGAACTGTTTATGAATGATAAGAAATAACTGTCTTGTCTACCTCACAGGATTGTTATGACTCGAATGAGATTTGGGGTGCAGGGGTCAAACCCTGGGCTTCCTGCATGCTAGAAGATCACTGTGTTGCTTTTGGCCTTTTTATTAAGATCAAGTGTAGAAGAGCACTGTATAACTGAGTCCCAACTCCTTTCCCCTGTTTTTTAAATAAGTCCCTAAAGTAGGTGAAGGTATCGTTGTTCTGAGTGATACAGGTTTATCAACAGGTTCTTTAACAAAGTTTTGAAGAACCTAATATTTATAGGACCATAAATGTGGAAATGTGTTATCTGTCTAAATGATACACATTTTTCTTGTAAAGGGAAAACCAAGTTTTGCTTATGTTTTAGATTTAAAGTACCTAAATACCTGCTCTAAAGATAGAACTGTGATTATCATTATGGACACATAATGATGAATTGGTAACTAGAGCACCAAGGTTTTCATTCCAAATCATATTATTTAGAATCTCTGGACTCTAGTGTTTTTCTTGGAAAAGATTTAATCTATTAGTCATTTGATGATTAATTACAAAGTCCACTTAACCCAGTGGACAATGCAAGTAGGCCATGCAACTTCTTTTAATAGTTCTGTTACCTTTATATTGGTTTTCAGTCACATTACTGTATTCTCACCTTTATTCATAAATATGAAGAGGAAGCATTAATAAGATTTTTATTTCTTTCAGGTTCAACACGCACTGAAAAAATCTGAGAAGGCTTTGGATACCCTAAACAAAGCCATTGTTATTGATCCCAAGAACCCTCTATGCAAATTTCACAGAGCCTCAGTTTTATTTGCAAATGAAAAATATAAGGTAATGTATGTGTCTCAATTGTCTTCCACACTGTATTGTTTTGTGTCCCTTTTAATAACTAAAAATTTCTTGTACTTTAAATTTTTGATCTGAAAGTTCATTTTCTCCATTTTTAAAAAGGGTTAATTTCATTTTCTTTTGTGATTTTATTTCTTTGTGAAATACTCATAGGAAAGATGGGTGTGTAACTATCTTGAAATATGTGGTTATCTCTTGTAAAGACTCTATATATAGAAAGACAGGGAGTTATTTTAAGATCTAAACCATCCTCTTAGGATCAAAATAAGTGAATAGGTGACAAATTAATATCTGTGCATTATTCAAACAAATATTTATTGACTACACGTATAGTTCAGTGATAGAGTGCTTGCCTAGCATATGTAAGCCTTGGACTTGATTGCCAATAAAAACCAGAAAAAAGGAGAGAAAATTTTCTTGAGTACCTAATGTGTCAGGCACCAGGAATTTAGTAGCTATGTGATCACATTTCTTGCCATTCCTTTTTTCAATGGTGGTGGTGGGGATCAAACCCAAGGCCTTACACATGAGAGGCAAGCACTGTCGTGTGTAAATGAGAAATGTGTGTAAATGCGCACACAATATTTTTTTAATAATACACATATATTACTCCCCAAGAGGAAGAATAGGTAGTGAGCAAATAATCAAAGAAGTAATAAAAATATTCTCACTATGTTAAGCACATATAGTGTGTTACACAAACTTATACAAGAAGACTAGATATACTCTATGTTTTTTTCTTTCACTCTTTTCTGTAGCTTGATAAGAGTATTGAGAAAAGAACATAAGGAAAACTGAATAAGAAAAAAGAAACATACAGTAACATGAGATCTTATTATAATTTTATTTAATTATAAACCATGAATCCAAGGGGTAGGGATTTAGCTCAGTGCTACACAAGCACAATGTCCTGAGTTCAATCTTCAGTTCCAAAAAATAAATAAACCATGAATCTGTAATTTATTATTTAAATTTCAGGTTTCTGTATTAATAAATTCAAACTCTTTCTAAAAAAGAATAAAATCTACTATAGAAATAAGCAAAACTGAAGTACAGTACTCAGAAACTTGGGCCAAATTATTGTTGTAGTAGATTGTTTTTCTAGGTGCCTAAATAAATAAATCAGTTCTTTCTCTAGAAATATATTCTTCCCATACACATTGATATTTGCTAAAATTTAAAAGTACCAAACTGGGGCTGGGGATTTAGCTCAGTGGTTTCGTCACCTGCCTTGGAAATGCAAGGACCCGAGTTCAATCCCTGGTACCAAAAATAAATAAATAAATAAAATAAAATAAAAGTACCAAACTAGTTATGACCTGACTTTTTTGATGACTACTGAAGATCTATAGAAGGATTAAATATATAGTTTTTGTTTGTTTGTTTGTTTTTATTTTGTCGTTTATTCAGTAGTTCTAGTTATTATCCCCTGCTTCCCCGAACCTCCAGTACTGGATATTAAACCCAGGTCCTTCACACTGAGCTACATCCCCAATCTTATTTTAATTTTTATTTTGACGTAGGATCTTGCTGAGTTGCTGAACTAGAACTTCTAATCCTTCTGCCTCAGCCTCCCAAGTGTTGGGATTATAATTCTGCACCACTATGCCTAATAATCACTTTCTAAATTTTAGCTTTTTTAAAATTTTGTTTTTTTGAGACATGGTCTCACTATTTAGTTCCAGCTAACCTTAAATGCACTGCGGCCCAGGCTGGCCTCAAACTTGTAGCATTCCTTCTGCCTCAGCCTCTCAAGTGCTGAGATCACAGACATGTACCACCACACCCAGCTTAATTTATTCTTTGAGGTCCTATACTTATTTTCATGGGTTTATATTATCGTATTACTTTAAATATGTAGTCACTTTCTTTAATTGAAAGATTCTACTCAATTTATTAACACCATTTTAATACCACCATATCTACAAGACATGCCAAGCAATTGAGCCTTAGACTTGCTTCAAGAAGCTCATGTTCTAAACTCAGTATCATGGCACATACCTGTAATTCCAGCACTCAGGAAGCTGAGGCTGGAAGATTCAAGGCCAGCTTGGCTACATCGTGAATTTAAGTCAACTATGGCAACTATATAGCCAAAAAAAAGTCCATGTTTTAGTCTGATCAGTTGTCTGTGCTATGAAACATAAGGTACAAACATTTTGGGATATGAATCTGATGTGTGGATAAATATGAGTTTGAGGTCTAAGTTGAAGACTGTTATAGGAAGGACCTTTAAAAGTTACTGATTGTTTATAAAATGTCCTAGAATAGAAATCAAGTGGTATAAAAGTGCCACTTCATGCTGGGGACATTGGTGCATGCCTGTAATCCCAATACTTTGGGAGGCTGAGGCAGAAGGATTAGCCAGGAGTTCACTGCAAGCCTGGGCTACCTAGTGAAACTTTGTCTCAAAAAAAAAAAAGGTTGCCACTTCACCCACTCTGTGCCCAAAGCATTTCTAGCCAGCACCCTGTTTACTGTGTTCTACTGATATCTAATCGTTTAAGTCTTAAGACTTTTAGGGCAAAAGTAAAAACTTTGATGCTATATTGGATACTAGTTCTTAATGAGTCTTTGTAGTTAAATGACCAGAAGTAGGGAGATGCATGATAGTTACATAAAATTTTGGTAAAAATTATAGTCATAGAAAAGAACACATAACAATTCTCTGTTGTGTGTATTGTTAGCCGTGAAGAATTGCAATGTGTCATACTGATTAAACAGTGATGATTTTCACAGTGTGGACTGTGAACTTCCTAGAGTCTGCAAACGTATTTAAGGACTCCAGAAAGTCAAAACTACTTTCATAAAAATACCTAGATATTAGCCGGGCATGGTGGCATAAGTCTGTACTACTAGACGTGGGAGGCTAAGGCTGGAGGATCACCTATGTAGCCAGCTTGAGATACATAGTAAGTTCAAGGTCAGCCTGAACTACATAGGAAAACTTTGTCTCAAAAAAACCAAACCAAAACAAAAATATCTAGGTGTTGCTTACCTGTTTCACTTTTATCTATCATGGACAGACAGTGGGATTTGCCAAAAGTTACATGACAGTGTATCGTAGCAGATTGAATATCTTCTATCAGAGATTTACATAAAAGGTTTTTTTTAAGTCTGCAATCTTAGCTACTCAGTAGGCAGAGACAGGAGGATCACAGTTGGGAGGCCAGTTGCACAATTTACCTAGACTCTGTCTCAAAATAAAAATTTTGAAAGGTGCTAGGTATATAACTCATTTGCAGAGCACTTGACCCTGGGCTCTGCCCCCAGCATCACCAAAAGGGAAAGTTAAACATCACTACACTTCTCACTAATTTTCTGTTCTAAAAAGTTTCAGTCATTATTCACTAAAAATATATTATTTATTTTAGCATGTAGGGCTGGGGATTTGGCTCAGTGGTTCTGCTGCCTGCCTTGCAAGCTCAAGGATCGGAGTTTGATCCCCGATATATATATATGTGCATACATGCACATAAATATGTATACACACACACACACACTACATAAAAGGTTTTTTTTAAGTCTGCAATCTTAGCTACTCAGTAGGCAGAGACAGGAGGATCACAGTTGGGAGGCCAGTTGCACAATTTACCTAGACTCTGTCTCAAAATAAAAATTTTGAAAGGTGCTAGGTATATAACTCATTTGCAGAGCACTTGACCCTGGGCTCTGCCCCCAGCATCACCAAAAGGGAAAGTTAAACATCACTACACTTCTCACTAATTTTCTGTTCTAAAAAGTTTCAGTCATTATTCACTAAAAATATATTATTTATTTTAGCATGTAGGGCTGGGGATTTGGCTCAGTGGTTCTGCTGCCTGCCTTGCAAGCTCAAGGATCGGAGTTTGATCCCCGATATATATATATGTGCATACATGCACATAAATATGTACACACACACACATATACACATACACATATAGGCATGTAATAGGTTTGTTTTAAATTAGTAATATTTTCAAATCTTGTCACTTTTAATTTCTGATAAGTGTGATAGATATAACCCATATTAACAATTGGGTTATATTGGGTTCCTTGGTAAACTTTAAGAACATCCTGGAGAGATGTGGTGGTGTATGACTGCAGTCCCAGCTGCTTTGGAGGCTGAGGCAAGAGAATCACTGGAGCTCACAAGTTTGAAACTAGCCCAGGCAACATAGCAAGACCCTGTCTAAAAAAGCAACAAAAAAAAAAAAATATAAATGTCCTGGTACATCTGGTATCATGAGTTGTTTTTTTTGTGTGTGCAGTTTTTGTTTTGTTTTGTTTTGTTATGTTAATTCTGACTAAAAAGTATGAGAAATTCTGCCTAAAGTATCAAAATCAGTTTTAGGCCTCTTTGTTGTGAAACACATTTCATCAGAATTTCATAATATTTGTAGGTATAACTCAAGGTCTTAAATAGTTAATATCCATGATCATGCATCTTTTATTTTGATAACCATTCCATAGATATTCTACATTATTTAATATTATGGAAAGAAGGAACAAATCTACCATAGAAAATTATCATTTGTAATAAACTTTTTTATTCCTTAACAAATAGGTTTGATTCTCAAACATCCAACCTGTCATTTGCTTTGAGTTTCTTTCATGTTGCCAGCGGTTGGAAAGGGGATGAGAGGTGTTCAGGATGCCCTAGATTGTCCACGTACATGTTAGCTTAGAAGACATAGCTTTCCCACCACCAGCACTGTTACTGAGAATTGATGAAACCCAGGGCTTTCCCACCGAGCTACATCTCTAGCCTGTTTGGGTTTGGGATTGGGGTTGGAGTTGGTTTGGTTTGGTTTTGTATTAATTGCAAAGGCTGGGCTCAAACTTGCAATCCTCCTAAAAATATGGAAACAAAGTCTTTGTAAATAGAGAGGGGTGAAAGGGTTGAAGGGGGGAATGCAGGGGAATGGGGAAAAAATAAAAACCAAGCTACATCGTTTAAAGATACAAGTTCCCAATGATAAATGTCATTGTATTGTATAACTAAAATGTACCAATAAACTTAATGAAAAAAAAAAAAGCAAAAATAAAACTTGCAATCCTCCTACCTCAGACTCCCAGAGTTGCTGGGATTACAGTTGTGCACCACTGTATTTCTGTTCTTTATCCTTATACTCTTTCTAAGAAATTAAAACTAAAGTTTTAAGCATTGTGTCACATTCTTGTAATCTCATTACTTGGGAGTTGAAGCAGGAGGGTTACAAGTTACAGGATATCGAGAGCTACATAGTAAGACTGTCTCAAAAATAAAAATATATATGTACACATACACATATGTACATACATACGTACATATGTAAAAAGAAATCAGTAGAAACAGCTGATTGATTGCTTGCCTGGCATATGTAAGATCCAAGATTCAATCCCCAGTATTCTTAGAAAAAAAAGACAAATAATCTCTGTGGACATGAGAATAAAGTAAAATATTCATAAGAATAGAAAATTCAAAAAGTAGAGAATATTACCAAATGAAAAATAAAAGGCTCCATATGTGGCCTGGACCCTCTCCCATTGTCACTCATTCCCTCCCTGTAGATTAAAACATTCTTACCTCATTTGGAGGCATATATGTGCCAGGGGCAAAAATGCATACATTCACATAAATGTATTTTGTAAATACTTTATATAAACCCACTTAAGTGTATTATGTGTATGGGGTGTTGTGTATGGTTTGACACATGGACGCAGAACTTACACCTTGTTTTTGTTTTTTGTAAACGACAGTTTTAACACCTATAGATAGACCTATTACTCCATGAAAAACGGACCAGGATTTATTTAACTAGGCTGAAGTTAGATACCATGATGTAGTGTTTTACAATAAAAATGATGTTAGGCTGAATGTTCTTAAACTGTATGATGACTTGGTGCCAAGCATGCTAGCACACACCGGCAATCCCAACTGGAAAAGCTACTTCAGAATAAGAAAGGGGATGGACCTCCCAAAAAAGGAGAGGGGGTAGGGATGTGGCTCAGCTCAAAATCCCTGTGTTCAATGTGCAGGACAAATAAATAAGTAAATCTGTAAGTCTGATAGTATAGCTCAGTGGTAGAGTGTCCCTAGGTTCCATCCCTAGTACTGCAATGAAAAGGTAGGGGGGTGACTTGGTGAATTTTTTCTTTTCTTTTCTTTTTTAGTATATCCCTAAGAAAGATTCTTTATAGTGGGATTGCTGAATCTCTGGTTACAGGCAGATTTTAACTTGTTAAAAATTGTCCTTATAAGGTGGGCATGGTGGCATACACCTATAATCCCAGCACTGGAGAGGCTGAGGCAGGAGGATTGCCAGGAGTAGTTACAGAGTAATTTCTAGGCCAGCCTAGACTATATAGCGAGTGAGACCTTGCTCCAAAAAAAAAAAAATTATCTTCACAAACAGGTTGCATTATCTTAACACTGCCACTGAGAGTATTTCCTCTTGTTTGTGCTAACTTATGTCACATAAAATTGTTTTCATTTTTGTTCATTTACTAGGTGAAAAATGAGATAGTATCTTACTTGGGGGATCCAAGGTGGGTAGGTTTGTTGGTTTGTTGGGTTGTGAAACAGAGTCTTGATGTATCTTGGGCTGGTCTTGAACTCACTGTGTAGCCTAGGCTCACCTTGAATTCACAGAAATACTTCTGCCTCAGCCTGTCAGGCTGCACATAGGACTACAGGCATTCATCACCAGGCCTGGCATGCAGTGAGGTTATTAATGTTAACTACACTTGTAACAAAAACAAGGGTTGTTACCGCCTGCTTCTTTCACAAAGTAGTATGTGTATGTGTGTTAAATGTACTCTGGTGAATCCTGCCAGTTCCTAGTTCTGTTGTCACATAGTGTTTTTGTATATTTTATTTTAATAAGAATTAATGCAATATAGAAGCACATGAATTAAGATCTAGTAAGCTTTAATTAGGATGCTTTGGAAAACACTTGATTAGTTGAAATTTTGTAAATTTTTACTACTCTAAGGTTTTTCTTTGCCTTTTTCAGTCTGCTTTACAAGAACTTGAAGAATTGAAACAGATTGTTCCCAAAGAATCTCTTGTTTACTTCTTAATAGGAAAGGTAAAGATTTGGGTCATGATCCTACACTGTTAACTTTCATAACAAATACTAACTTTTAAAGAATAAATATAATATTTATTTTATGTTTATTAAGCAAATTTAACAGAGTGCTCCAAGAATAATGGATTTAGTTCTATTGTTGCATTTAAGAAGATGATACCCTAAAGAAGGAGCAAAACACACCCCATAATCTGAACCTTGCTGTGCTATTTAAAGTAGATTAGCATTTGCAGCCCCAGGCCAGCAGTGAGCTCATAACTGGACTACCTCCTAGAAAGCCCTTAACTTCCAATTCTCAATAAAATATTTATAAATCACTCAGAAGAGAATCAGTAGCACTGTGTTGTCTTAATTAGAGGAAATTGCTTCTAAGATTGCCAAGGACAAGACTGGTCAGGATTTTACAGACTTGGCCCCCTAACGTGCTGGGTACCATGGCCAAGTATTAAAAGAGTTGCGGTAATCCCATTAAAATCAGTGTAAATGAATGTTCATCAAGCAGCTTTTATATTCCATTTTTTCCATTGTTCATATTCTGCTCAGTGAAATTTATTAAAAACTCACTACCTAAAAGAAGCAAGCATTTTGAAAATAATATCTGATTATATTTAAAAAGAACTGTAAAACTAGTATGAGTTTATTGGTAAGACGAAAATTTCCTACCCATCAGAATTAATTTAGAACTCTTAAATCAGGAGCCTAATTTATAGTATAAATTTTTAGGATTTTTATAGCTGAAGTTCACAACTTAATGAAAAATGTAGTGCTGCTGTTTATTTTTAGGTTTACAAGAAGTTAGGTCAAACGCACCTCGCCCTGATGAATTTCTCTTGGGCTATGGATTTAGACCCTAAAGGAGCCAATAACCAGATTAAGGAGGCAATCGATAAGCGCTATCTTCCAGATGATGAGGAACCTATAACCCAAGAAGAACAGATCAGTGAGTATTGTATGTAGGGTTTTGAGTATTCAGAAAGCTAACTTCCTAAGAGTTTGTGGGCTGCTTTTTTACTTTTTCTAGCTCTGGTATTTTCTTTATATCAAATGGAATTTTAGAGAAATTGAATAGGGTGATGTAATATCTAAGTGCAAATAGAGTCAGGTAATAGTTACTTATTCAAACTCAAATTGAGCATTGGATTAGTCAGAGTCACAGTAGACTAGATCCAGAACTGAGACTAATAAATAAATGCTTAATAAATAATAATAAACTTGTTACATTTTGAAGCCTTGACAGATCTGTAGTAGTAGTTGTTCAAAGTCTGCATCACTGAGACATCCAAAATCCAAACATGCTTAATGTAAATATAAATTTAGGGGGTCAAGGGAAGAGAGCAAAGAATTATATTTTAAAGCAGTTCATACTTTATCTCTAAATTGAGTGTATATTTTCAAATAACTAATAAGAACCAAGACTTAATGTATCCATAATTTAATAGGAGAATTGAGAAATTTATGATCATATAAATTCTTATTATATGCCCTTGTTGCAGAGAATTTGGTGAAAGACTTAAAACTATCAGTCCAGCTAAGTGTAGTAGTGTACACCTGTAATCCCAGCACTCAGGAGCCTGAGACAGGAGGATTGCTGAGTCCAGTGCCAGCCTGATCTACATAGTCAGTTGAAGGCCAGCCTGAACTACATGAGACCTTGCCTCCTTCCCAAAGAAAAGGAAAACTATCAATCCTATAGTCCAATAATCCTTTGTAAACTAAAGATTGGATCCTATATTTCTGTGAACTAGCAAAGATCATTTACAAAGTGGATATTTGTGGGTTAAAGGAAATGTTAGGTTTTTGGTCTCAGAGAACTATTTCTTAATTTTTAGGGAAGAATAAGGAATTGATTCGGGAGACAGTTTTAGCAGTTGAAAACCTTAAAGGTTAAATACAATGAATTAATTTCAGTCATGCTGTACAATAAGGAATTGCATTTTATTAAGGGATATTTGAATCTGGGAGTGGTGGTGACCACCCATAATCCAGGATTGCTGCACTTTTAAAGCCAGCCTGGACTACAAATGAGTTCAAGGCCAGCTTGAACTATATAGCGAGACCCTGTCTCAAAACAAAAAAAGAGAATATTAGAATTTTTGATGGACTTTATTTAGGATTATTCTGAATATAATGTGCTTTTTTAATATAGTATTTGTGGGTTTTTTTTTTTCATGAAGCAACAAGATGTATTTATCAGACATCTTACTGTAGACTTTTGTTTCATTTTTAAAGTGGGAACAGATGAATCCCAGGAGAGCAGCATGACAGATGCAGACGACACACAACTTCATGCAGCTGAAAGTGATGAATTTTGACTTCTGGAAATCAGACTTTGACGACTGGACATGTAACCAGTGCTGATGTGTCCTTGTCCCTCCGTACGCTGAGTCTTCACTCTTGAGCCGGCAGTATCACCATTTGTCACACCATGAGTGTGCCACTTTCATGGGACCCCGACTGTACAGAGAATGAAAGGCAGTGCAATATTTAGCTGCTAACAAGACTGGCTCTTTTACCAGTATGAATGACAGTTTAGGGGGGTAGGGTGGGAACTTGCTTTTTTCTTTAATCTCTTTTAGTTGCAAAGCTATCATGAGAGGAAGAGTTATGTTTTATCTTGAAGGAACCTTTAGATATGGAAAATACTGATGAACCAGCTTGGTCATTTTTCCAGAAAATTGTTTTTATTTGGTTCTGTTCTTGATAAACAGAGTGACCTACCTTCATGTGTAGGTTCTTCAAGAATGGTGTTAGCAAGTGCCAGATGGAACAATAAAAGACATTGCCTATAACAGAATAACTTGATTGCCAAGGAATGTAAATTACCTTAAACTCAGAGTGTCTCCTGTGAACAAATATAATGGGCATAGTCTGATCATATGTAGGAATCAGATCTCCTTCCATACAGTGTACATTTACTCTTGGCAAGAATGCTTTAATATCTTACCAAGAATTTTAACTTTTTCATCTTGCTGCAAAGTGTTGATCACTGTTGTCTTGGTATTACAGTTTCAAATTGGTCCCTACCATATTGTCTATTCTCTCTGAATTCTGTGGGATCACCTTTAACATTCAGAGATTATAGAGTGACTCCCCACTGAAAAGCCAAAATAACGCCCTTAATAACCACTTAGAGTCACCATCAGTATGGTAGCATTACAGAGAGACTTTAAGAGATCATGATAGCGGAAGCCTTAATACAATCAAAATTGTACCATCACCTCAAATCTACATTTGTTCACGACAGTATCCCTTTTGACTTCTGAATGTTTAAACAGAGTGCAAGGTGTGCTTACCTTTGTTGAGGTTATTTCCATTCTTTTCACCTCTGTGCTTCTGGTTACTTTGAATAATCCGAGTCATCAGAACTTTTAATGAGAGTAATTGAGTGTAGGATATTAGAGATTTTTAGCTTGGGGGAGAAAAATTCATTTGAAGGAGACAGGTTCTCTCTTGAGATCATTATAATATAGGTTGATGTCTTTGGGAAATGGCCACAATTTTAAAGATCTAATTATGCATATAAAATGGGAATTATTGAAATGTCACAATAACAGATTTAAACAGTCTTAAATTGTGTATCTCCTTTACTGTAATGTATTTAAAATTTTAGAGAAACTTTAGTTGCTAACATTTTATTAAGTGCCAATATCAATATAATGAATTATACTTTCTTATGAATGACAGGCCTACAGTTATTATTTTGGATTATTTGATGAAGGACAAACTTACCTACTGGTTACCTGTACTTGTTAGTCAAGCTGTGAAAATATGGTGGATTACAAAAGATGTGAAAAAAAATTTAGCCTTAGACTCAATATTTTTCTGTCATTTACTGTTAATCTCACCAAACATGGACTAGATACCATTATAAATCAATTCAAGTCAGTCTTTGATTAGGTATTAGGTACCAGAGAGACATTTAACAAAATTTCCTAAATCTATGTTTATGTGCTGTCTAAAAAGTAATAATAATTTATAAAGAAAAGGAAAAGCTGGGAATAAGTTTATACCATTAAAAATTCCCAAAGGCTAGCACTTGGATTCTAACAAATATTCCATTTTATTATCCATTAGTTCTGTAATGTTTAATTTTTTTATTCTTTTATTTTTTTAATTAACAAATCATAAGCCAGCTATATAACACTTACCAGATCCAGAATTTCATAAAAAGTTTCAACCTGAGTTCTGTATTATAAAACCTGGAGAAAGCTAACCTAAGAATGTAATTTGCTGATGTATAGTTATCTTTTTGTAGTAGAAATTTATGTCCTGTGCCAGTGAGACTTTCTGGTACTGATTCTGAGACCAAGGATAAAAAGATGGCACAGCATGGCAAGGGCCGGCTGAAGGACTCTCGGCCCACACTTGGCCTGATTTATTTTTCCCTTGTAACTACATTTGAAATAATTTACTTATTGTAAGCTTTATTTCTCACCTAGTAATTTCTTGCTTTTTTTTTTCTTTTCTTTTTCCCCCCTTTTTCTTCTCTCTCTCTCTTTTTTTTTTTTTTTTTTTTTTTTTTTGCATCAAACAGGGATCAGAAAACAAGAAACACATTTTGGTCAGGCAAGTTTGCTTCATATTTCAGAAGATACTTTGAAGGAAATTGAAGACGCTATATGTACTTTGATATCTTTTTTCTGTTTAAGCTTTTCACACAAAACACACAAACATGCATACATGCTTTGGGTCAGAAGTTATGGCATTGAATTTTTCCCCCCATGGAAAAATTATTACTCTGGGATTTTAGAAGGTTGAATTATTTTTTCAAGAAAACAATGGTATTCAAAAATAATGAAAGGTGGCCCCTATTTTCTGTATTACATTACTTTAAATTTTTTATTTTTTCCAAAAACTGCAAGTAACGTTTTAAACCATGCTGCTGTTGTATCTTAAACAAAAACTCAGTGATAACCAGTATTTAGTCTATTAAAAATACTTTTTTGGAAGAAAACAGTTTCAAAGTCTCTGATTAGTCAGAATATAGTATGGGTCTTCACTAAGAAAAACAGTGACTCGTTTTCTTTGTGAAAACCTGGGAAAATGCAAGTGTGGGTATGATGTGTGTGTGTTCTATTTGCATTGAAACAATGTAATTTTGTGTCTTTTTGCTTTTCCTGACTTATTTCAGAAATTGTACAGTCTTGGGGGGGCTTTTCTGTTAATATATTTGCAATTCATTAAAGAATATGGAAAATCCAAATAAATTACTTTTGAAAGCAATTTATAATCAAGTTGTTAAAGCTATATCAGATCTGTGCCGTCTGTATTTTTTTATAGTAAGGCACAGTAGAATAGTAGTGAAAGATTACAATTTTATGTTCTACAAAAATCTAGGGCGGTAATTCTCTAATTTTTTATTTACACCCTCATATTTTTTTTAAAAGTTCATACACCTTTTTAGTATTATTTGGAATTTCAAAATAAATATGACAAAAAACAGTGGCAAGTTTTAGAATATATTTTATTCAAACTATAGAAACTCCTTATCAATAGCTACAACTTAGTAAATTAAATGCTTGCTCTTTGTGTGATTTCTGAAATTCTTCTGAAGTGGACACAAAGCTGGGCACAGTCCAATAGGATCAGCAGTTCCGGGCCAGCCAGGTGTGGTGATGCACACTTGTAACCCCACACTCAAGGAGGCTGAGGCAAGAGAGTAACAAATTCAGGCCTAGTTGGGGATTTAGCTCAGTGGTTCTGCTGCCTGTCTCGCAAGCACAAGGTCCTGAGTTTGATTTCCCAGTACCAAAAACAAAGAACAAATTCAAGCCCCGCCTGGGCAACTTAGCAATAAGACCCTGGGTTCAGTCACCAGTCCTAGGAAAAAGAAAAACTTTGTGGCCACCCTGGGCAACTCAGCTGGACTCTGCCTCAACGTAATAAAAAGAGCAGGGGGAAATGCAGATGTGGGTAGTACAGTGGTAGAGCACCCCATTTCAATTAAAATCTGTTTTAAAAATCAACACTTAGGGCTGGGGATTTAGCTCAGTGGTGCCGTCACCTGCCTTGCAAGATCAAGGACCCAAGTTTGATCCCCAGTACCAAATAAAAAAATCAAGACTTGGGGTCCAGGGACTTAGCTCAGTGGTACCACGCCTGCCTTGCAAGCACGAGGTCCTGAGTTTGATCCCTGGTACCTAAAAAATTAAAAAAAAAAAAATCAAGACTTGGAGGAAGTAAAAAATAGAAGTTAAATTTTACTTGTGTGAAGTTTTTGCTTATTTTTTGGTATCTTGGAGAAAAATGTGGAGAATCTAGAGGGTTTTATTTATACTGGATAAAGACAACTCAGACTTCACAGCCTTCTAAGAACTGTTTATCATCAGCTAAACAAAGATACAGAAGGTTAGATGTGAGATTATTCTTTGGCTTATTTAGCTGCTAATTCATGGTTCATGGAAGCTCAATATAGTTTTAAAGAGACTACTTTATTTGTACTTTGTTTATGTTTGTTAAATAGCTATGTTTAATGAGATCTTGTTCAGTATACTGTTACTTCCTTCGTGAAAAATATTTTCCATCGAAACAACCTGTAAGGTAGGTGTTACTCCATTTTAACAAGCAGGAAAACCGAGATTCTGTTATTAAATGATAGTTGGGCACTTGTAGCATTACTGTTTGTTGGAAACCTTGTATTTAGTTTTGAAATGTCCTCTGGATATTTCAAATTATGTCTAGTATTAACTGTTAAGTGTCCTCTCTAGATTCACTTGTTTATTTTGGTTTTTTGAGACAGCGTCTCACCAAGTAGTCCAGGCCACCCTTGAATTTGCTATGTACCCCAGGCTAGCCTTAAACTCAATACTCCTGACTCAGCTTCCTGAGTGCTGGAATAACAGGTGTGCTCCACCTCCCACATCATTTAGCATTTTAAAATACTCCGCTAGTAGACTAGTATCATACAAGCTTTTATTATTAATCATACATTTCAGTGTATCACATTCATTTGATGAGGCTTTGATCTCTCTCCTGCTTCTTTACTGTTTTTGTTTTTTGAGACAGTCGCTATGCAGTGCAGGCTGGCCTTGAAATCACTATGTAGAACTCAAAGTAATCCTCCTGCCTCAGCCTCCTGAGTATGGAAATTACAGGCATGCACCACGACGTCTAGATTTGCTTTAACTCTTCACTATAATTGGAAGTGTATCTTCAGTCTTTGTTTTAAGTATTTGAGACAGGGTTTCTCACTATGTAGCTCAGGCTGGTTTTGAGCTGTGTATCCCAGGCTGGCCTCAAACTCTCATTCTTCCTGCTGCAGCTTCCCAAGTGCTGGGATTGTGGGTGGGCACCACCACACCTAGCTTGAACTCAACTCTTCAATAAGTGAAGTTTGATATCAAGGAACAAGATGGGATCAGTGGTTAGAAACTTAGCAAGAGAAATGGTAAGGAGAAGGATTTCTGATTCAGCTGACTTGATGGGATTATTGCTGATTATTATTATGGGTAGTTAAGATATCAAGAGCGGGGTTATTTTTCTTAAAACTGATTTAGTAAGATTCTTGCTCAAATGGGATTTCACGAGGACAGAGGCCCAAGATTGGGCTAGTTAGAAAGTACTCAGGAGTTTGATCAAAGTTTTGGTCCATGGACAACACACACACACACACACACACACACACACACTTAAACTCTATATAGCCCAGACTGGCCTTGAATTACAGTGATCCTCCCAACGGCTAGAATTAGAGGCATGCACAAACATGCCCAGGAAAATGGGCAAAATTTTGCAAATGTGATAAGGTAGAATGTAAGTTTGGGGCTGAAGTCTGTATATGAAGAGAAAATTGAAAGCTTTAAGAATGCATAATGTAGCTGGGTATGGTGGTTCACTCCATGGTAGAAAAGCATTCTGCCACTGAGCTATGTCCCCAGCCCTAAGTTTTAAAAGTAGGTAATGCTCCACTGAAGAACAATAGAACTAAGATCTATCTCTTTTTCCTTTTCTTTCCTCTCCTGTCTTTCCTTCCTTCTTCCTTTCCAGGGCTGAGTATGGCACCCAGGAACTCACACATTCTAGGTGAGTGCTGTACTATTCATCTATGCCCCCAGTGATTTAGAACCAGAGGTTAGACTGGCCTGCAGGCCGAGTGGGGCCCTGCTGTTCCATGTTTTTCGAACACAGTCCTGCCCATTTGTTTGCCTATTGCCTAAGGCTTTTAACTCACTTCAGTGAGAATTGAGTTGTCACAGATACGCTGTACAAAGCCTTAGTAGTTATTTCGTGTTTTTTTAGAAAATATCTTGCAACCCCTGATCTAAAACTTACAGTTGGATTGGCATAACCATTTTTCAATCACTCAAAGAACATATTGCCTGAAGTGTTAAGAATGTTCTCAATACTTTGTCAATTAATACATCACTGAGTGAGGTGAAACACAAGAAACAGTTCTGCAGGTTTTCCGTGACCAGTTTAGATAAGGATTTATCTAGAGTTGAACACAGATTTTGTTGGCAAACAAGGAAAGGCTGTGGGCTGGGCAGTCAAGAGCACCTGCCATTCTGCTAGAGCAGAGTCATTGCTTGTATTCAACCAGTAAACTTTCTTATGTTATCTTCAAATAATGTTAAATCATTTTTAATCTGTGTGTAAAATATTTCATTTCTTTTTTTCCTTTTCTGCTATGCCAGGAATCATCAATATATTGAATTATAGCAGCCATCATAACAAACATTAATTATCTTATTCCCAATCTTAAAGAAAATCCTTAATTTTCTCATTTGACCTTTACTGTCAGTTGGATTTTATGGAAAGATGTTTATTACAGTATGTTACCTTTGATAATACCATTCTCATTTGCAGCACCTGCACTTCAACTACCATTTATAACTACTGATTATATCACTTAAGATACCTCCTTTCTACTGCTAGTTTTCATCATGACTAGGTACTGAAATGTATCTGTTAAGCATGTTAAGATCTCTGGAGCTGGAGAACAATACCATTAGCCTAATTATGAATCTGTCCCTCACCCTCCTAGAACCATAAAAAAAAAAGTAAAACAAAAATTATACAGGGCTTGTGCTTTCATTACTAGAAAACTATAACTTCAGATTACCTAAAAGTAGCAAAAACATTCCCAGCAAGAGTTCTACCACCGTGGGTCTGTGGTAAGGCAAGGAAAGAAGGTTGTAGCACTGTGTGAGACAGAGGAGAATGGAGTAAAGGATTTAGAGGAAGTACAAATCAGATCTCCAGAAAGAGCTAAGGGTTTAGCTCTGGTTCTGCTGCCTGCCTCGCAAGCGCAAGGTCCTGATTCCAATCCCTGGTACCATCTCCAGAAAGAAAAAAATGAAGCAACAAATGCAATATTATGAGTCATTACTTTTTGTAAACTGATCTTGTATTCAACTAGTAAACTTCCTTATTTGTAGATTTTTCTGTTTAAACTTTTTTTTTTTTTTTTTTTTTTTGATACCGGGGATCAAACTCGGGTCCTTGTGCTTGCAAGGCAGGCAGCAGAACCACTGGGCTAAATCCCTGGCCCTAGATTTTCTGTTTAAACCATTATCTGCAAATAATGTTCATTTCTTTTTTCATCTGTCTATAAAATACTTTTTTCCCCCTTTTTTGCCATGCCAGGAATCATCAGTAATTGAACGGTAGCAGCCATAATAACAGACATTCATTGTCTTATTCCCAATCTTAAAATCCTTAATTTTCTGAGTTTGGGATTTGGGCGATCGTAGCCTGGGCTCAAGGAAAAAAGCTTGAAAGTATAAGGGACCAGAGGTAGCGGACTTAGAAGCAGTGTTCCTGGAAGAGAACTAGTTAGGTACAAGAAGTGCTTTAAAGTGGGGGGCGGCGTGTAAGGCTCTAGAAAAGAGAGGGTCCACCAAGCTTTCCCCTCCACTAAAATCACTATGCTGTGTGCAGAGCTGACATCCAAGTAGCATTCTGCCAAGGAACAATGTGCACCAGAAGTCCCATCTGCACAAAACTACTACGAAAAGTAAAAACATGAAGGTTTTCTGAAAATTCAACCGCAAAGCCCCACACACCTGAAGGAAAGAAATATCCTTTAAAAAGCATTTGAGGGCCAGGGATTTAGCTCAGTGGTTTGGTGGCCTGCCTCGCAAGCGCAAGGACCCGAGTTTGATCCCCGGTACCGGAAAAAAAAAAAAAGCATTTGAAAGGCAAGCCATGGTGGCCCACCTTTAATAATCCCAGCTACTCAGGAGACTGGGGAAGGAGGATCACAAGTTCAAGTCCTGTCTAGGCAATTTAGTGTGAGGCCCTCTCTCCCTCCCTCTCCCTCTCTCAGAGTGAGTGGCCTTGTTGGTGCTAGGGTGAGGTAGATATTCTTTTCATTATGGATGGAGGGGATGTTGGCAACCTTGTTATTAAAAAGCGGTTTGTGTCTGAGGCAGAATTAGATGAATGGCACAAAAGGAGACAATAAAAATGGGAGAAAGTTCGAAAACATGAAGATCCCAAAGAGTGTCCAGAGGAGTTGTGAGACCCTCCATCTCTCTATGAAAGATGACAGGAACAGAAAGACAGGCAGCAGCAGGAATATAAAGAGCAGTTCAAATTCAAAAACATAGAGGTTTAGATGAAGATGAGACCAACTTCCTTGATGAGGTTTCTTGGCAGCAGGAAATAATAGAAAAGCAACAAAAAAAAACTGAAAGAACTAAAGGAATACACAATATCCTTTGGTTTTTGTTTGCTTTGGTTTGGTTTGGTTTTGGTACTGGGGATCGAACTTGGGACCCGGCACTTTGTGAGGCAGGTGCCACTGAGTTAAATGCCCGGCCCCTTTGTATTTTGAGAGCTATCTGTGAAGTGTCATTTTCTACTTGTTAATCTCTATCCTGTGTCAGCACTGTTATTCCCGTCACTCTGAATGGCAGTGTCTTGTAGAGTCTGTGTTACATGCGAGAGTCTGGTTTTGGGATCAACTGTGGACATAGATCCCAACAGTAGCAGGATATTCCTGTCTGGTGGGATTAATCTCTGAGACAGATGAGCAGTACAGTCATCCTCATCCAGGGGAAAAACCGGCTTCAGAACTTTAAAAGCACATGTTCAGCGGCTCTCATCTGCTCTTAGCAGGATCTTCCCCCGCTGAGACAACTTGGTCCTTCCCCATAGAGGCCTGAGAAAGCAACAAAAGTTATTTTGCTTTGCTCAGTGCTACCTTGTATGTCTAAATAGGCATCGCAAAATGTAACTTGAGTGAATCCGAATTCTTCACCCCTGCAGTTTATTTCAAATGCTGTCAGCCAGAGTTTCTCCTTTTTCTGGTCCTCCGGTTTCAGTAACCCATGTTGCTCTGCTCCCAGCTGCCAGGGCCAAAAATTGCTTCTATAATGTACTCCAAATCTGTCTAATTCTTGCTGTCTCTAATGCCCGGGTAGCAGTTGTGGACTTTCCTCTGGACTGTTAATGAATGATCTAACTGGTTTCTTTAAGAAACATTTTTTTCCTCCCAAAACATCTGTCACATTTAAAGTATAAAATCAAATACGCGTATCCGGGTATAAGCACCATATTCTAATTGGACTGTTTCTACTCTGATCCCCAACATTCTTCAGACAATAAAGGGAATTTTTAAAAACCTAAACAAGAAAAAAAGAAAAGAAATGAGGCTGGCATGATGGCACAAGGATCCCACGCTGAGGCAGGAGGATAGCAAGTTCAAGGCCAGCCTAGGAAACTTAGCAAGACGCTGTCTCAAAGTACAAAAGCTTGGGGATGTAACTCAGACCTCCCTAGGTTAACCTTAGTACTAGAAAAAAGAAACAAACTGAGGCTATACCTCCGTGAGAGAGCGCCTGATTAGCACGCAACAGGCCGTGGATTCAATACCCAGAACCAACACCCCCCACAAAAAAAAGCCATAAAAAATTTTCAAACTACACTGAGAAGTCTGGGATGATATGTAGCACAGCACAAAGGGTTCAACCTCTGGGACCACAAAAGGAAAAAAAACAAAACAAGCAAACAAACAAAGCCAGCAGGGATCCAATTTCTCACTTAACAGATTGGCAAAAATTCAAGACATGGTGATATAATATTCAGTTTGTGAAGCTGTGGGGAAACAGGCACTACGATTTCTGTGGAGAGATATTTGGCAGTATCTAGCAAAACTATATCTGCATCTACTCTGGGAATTCAACCTGAAAATATTCCTGGACAATACAAAAATATAAATGTGCTTATTTGATATTGCAAATATTGGGAACTATGCAAATGTTCAAAGTTAGGAGATAGGTTGGGTAAACTGATATGTATTCAAAGGAGTTCTATGTAGTTATAAAGGGAAAAAAAAGAAGCATAGTGCCTCATGCCACATGCCCAGCACCCAGGATGCTGAGGCAGGAGGATTGCCACCAGTTTGAAGCCAGTCTGGCTTTGAACTTACAGTGATCTTTCTGCCTCCGCCTCCTGAATAGTTGGGATTACAGGCCTGTGCCACCGCACCTGGCTAAAAAAAAAGTTGGTTTTTGTTTTTTTTAAAGTGGGAGGGGAGCTCAGTGGCACTGCACCAGGCAGGCACAAGGTCCTGAGTTCGATCCCTAGTACCAAAAACAAAAAATAAATGAACACCTGTCTGACTCTTCCTGATGATCTGACCCTTTTCATGTGTAGCAGTGAGTAGATGTTTCACTTAGTGTTATGTGAGTCTTGTTTCTTTTTTGCAGAACTTTTTTTGTGTTGTGATTTAAGCATGTATTTGTATGTTTTTTTTATTTTTACAAAGAAAATATGTTCCTGATTGTGCTTTTAACCAGGGAAATGTATTTCTTCTCATTTCTGAGGTTGTGTTTACGGTGGAGTTTATAGTTGCATTAAGTAATAGTTATATTAAGAATTACTTTATCTTTGGTTTTTCTATAAAATGTTTTTTGTGTGAATGTTAAAAAAATAAAATAAACAAACAAAAGGCCAGAGATATAGCTCAGCAGTAGAGTGACCCTGGATTCTGTACACACACACACACACACACAAATGAAGATGGCAGGCATATGTATGGCTCAGTGGCAGAGTGCTTGCCTAGCATGTGTGAGATTTTGTGTTCGCTCCCTAGCAATGAAAACAAGAAAAAGAAGACATGAAGATGCTCTGAATGAACTAGTATTGGTTAATTTCCAAAAGATGTTATAAGGTAAAAAGCCAACAATTGGCTGTGTATGCCTGTAATCCCAACACTTAGGAGGCTGAGGCAGGAGGATTATGAGTTCAAGGCCACCCTGAAATACATGAGACCCTGTCAAAAAAATGTACCCTTTTGGGCTGGGGATGTACCTCAGTGGCACTGTGCCTGCCTGGCATGCACAAGGTCCTGAGCTCAATCCCCAGCACCGAAAAAAAAAAAAAAAAAAAAAAAAAAAAAA
>NW_022900935.1:48131616-48148215 GCF_012274545.1 Fukomys damarensis | reverse complement strand
AAAAAAAAAAAAAAAAAAAAAAAAAAAAGTACCCTTTTGTGTATGATAAAAAGGAAATAAGAATATACAAAATGTGCTTGTCTTTACAAAAGAAACACTGGAAGGATAAACCTGAAAATAATAAAGTTGGTTATTTATTAGCATTTTGTCCTCATTTTGTGTAGATGGAGAAAATGCTGAAGCCAGGCATAATGACACATTCCTGAAATGCCATCACTCAGGAGGCTGAGGCAGGAGGATGGCTGTGAGTTCAAGGCTAGCCTGGGCTAATGAGTGAGTTCAAGGACAGCCTGAACTACACAGAATTCTCACAGCTCCCATGCCTTACACAAGTCTCTTCCTTTTGAGGCTCATGACATCAGGCTGTGAGCCCCATCTCACCTCAACTCCACCATCCACCAGCCTTCATCCATGGCCCTGCAGTAAGTGTGGACCTACATTTTATGTTCCAGAACGCTTAACATTCATGCCTCCTCTTTCCTCAATCTCTTCAGCTCCATTGACATTTCATTGTACAGTTTTCTTGTTTCCTTCCTCCCATTTCCTCAGCTCTTCCATCTTTGGTAAACAAGATCTTATTCATCCACCTCTGTCTGTCTATTCTGCACCCCCCCCACCACATTGAGGGACTGAACTAAGGGCCTCAAGTGCTCTGCCACTGAACTACACCCCACATCAACCTGTTGTGATTTTCCTTCCTTCCTAACCAATTTTGGCTTCATGGTCACTTAAATCAGGATCCACACACTACAGTACTTTTAAAGGGTCAAACAGAGTTGAACATACTGGTACACCTGTTATCCCAGCTACTGGGGAGGCGGAGGCAGGAGGATTTCAAATTGGAACCCAGCCTGAGCATTTAGCAATTCCTTGTTACAAAATAAAATAAAAAGGACTGGGTGTGTAGCTCAGCGTTAGCGTGCTTGCCTAGCATGTCCCAGTGCCCTGCCTTCCATCCCTGTACTTCAGGGGTGGGGAGTCAGACGGGTAACATGACACTCATTGTCTTAGTCTGTTCAAGTTGCCATAACAAAACATCATAACCTGGGCTTAAATACTAGAAATTACTTTCTCACAGTTCTGGAGGCAGGAACATCCAAGATCACAGTTCCCAAAAGGTTGTTTCTGGTCAAGGATCTCTTCTGGCTATTGCCCTCACATGGTAGAGAGAGAGCTAGAAAGCTGTCCCGTGTCTCTTCACTATTTCTTTTGGATCAGGTGCCTACCTGTATGATTTCATTTAATCTTAATTACATCCATAAAGGTCTCACTTTTAAACACAGTCACACTAGCTGGGTGTGGTGGCACATGCCTGTTATTCTAGCACTCAGGAGCCTGAGGCAGCAAGATCACTGTACATTCAAGGCCAGTCTGGCTACATAGTGAGTTCAAGGCCAGCCTTAACTACATAGTGAGACCCTACCTCAAAACACCAAAAATTAAAAAATAAATACAGTCAAATTAAGGACTGGAGTTGGGGACACAATGGAGGAG
Organism: Fukomys damarensis; assembly: GCF_012274545.1. NCBI lineage: Eukaryota > Metazoa > Chordata > Mammalia > Rodentia > Bathyergidae > Fukomys > Fukomys damarensis. The sequence continues at coordinate 48,146,721 of NW_022900935.1, read as the reverse complement.
GTACAACTCAATCCATCATAGTACTCAGGTATGGAGGATGTTACAGAAGTATGTCAAGCTAGAGAAGCACAAACGTGGTCTACAACTGCCCCTTGACTCAAAAAAAGAAGAAAAAAGAAAATCCCAGAGCTAACAGCATACTTGATGACAAACTAAAAATTTTTCTCCTAAAATAACAAACAGAACAAGAATGTTTATTCCTGCCACTTCTATTCAACATTATACTAGAATTTAGAGCCAGTGCAATTAGCAAGAAGAGAAAATAAAAGGTTTACAAATTGGAAAGGAAGAAATAAAACTATATTTGCAGATAGATATTCTCATATGTACAAAATCCTAAGAAACCCACAAAATTGTTAGTACTAATACTTCTTCGGTTTGTTTTTCTGTTCTTGTTTGTTTGTTTGCTTGCTTGCTTGCTTGTTTTTGAGACAGTGTCTCCCTATTTAGCCCAGGCTGGCCCCAAACTTGTGGTGATCCTCCTGCATCAGCCTCCTCAGGGCTGGGATCACAGGCGTGTACCACCAGGTCCAGCTTGGTTGTGGTTTTCTTTTGTGCTGTTGAGAGTCAAACCCAGGGCTTTGTGCGTGCTAGGCAAGTGCTCTCTACTATGAGCATTTGTTAGAATTAATAAATAAATTCAGGGGGCCGGGGATTCAGCTCAGTGGATCCACCACCTGCTTCACAAGCGCAAGGACCCAAGTTTGATGCTTACTACCGAAATAAATAAACAAATAAATCCAGCAAAGTAGCAATATATAAGATGGAGATAGAAAATTTCTATCTACTAACAATGCAAAATCAAAATAAAATTTAAAAACCAACTCTATTTGCAATACCATAAAAATAAGCAAATTAGTACATGTTTGTAGTACATAATCTTTACATTCATGGTGAGTTCGTACATGTAAGTGACATTTCTTAATTTTTGGAGATACGTATACCATTTCTATACATGTTTAGATTACATAGTAATCACCTTCCTCCTAGGGACGTGGTGCATATAAACAGAACTCAGAATTCCCCTCCCCATTTTTAATCTCATTTCCCTCCTCTCCGCTCCCTCCCCCTTCCCTTCATCTCTTGGTTCCCTTAAATTTACCTTTTTTTTTTTTTTTTTTTTGGTACCAGGGATAGAACTCAGGTCCTTGTGCTTGCAAGGCAGGCGGCAGAACCACTGAGCTTAATCCCCGGCCCCTTGGTTCCCTTAACTTTAAAAACTAATGATTTGTTTCTATAAACAGCTGGAAATGAGGTTTAGTGCACCGGCCCTGGAGTTTATTCCCCAGTAGTACAAAGCAAAAACAAACCAACGAAATTGTATCTGTACCTACTAGCAATGAATAATCCAAAATGAAATGAAGGAAATTCCAGCCAGGTGTGGTGGGGCAAACTTGAAATCCTAGCTACTCAAGAAGCTAAGGAAGGGGCCAGGAATGTAGCTCAGTGGTGCTGCACCTGCGTGGCAAGCGCAGGGTCCCGAGTTTGATACCCAGTACCACCTCCATCACCAACACTGCGACAACAACAAAAACCACCAAGAAACTAAGGCAGAAGACTCTCAGATATCAAGTCAGCCTGAGCAACTTAAAGAGACCTGTCAAAGTAAAATAAAATCGGAATGTAGTTCAGTAATAGAGTGGTTTGGGCAAGGTCCTGGGTTCAATACCTCATACTGGGGGGAAAGTTCTATTTACAATAGCATCAAAAGAACAAAATACTTAAGAATAAATTGAGCCAAGGAGGTGCAAGACTTACTCATCCAGTAAAAACTGTAACATTGTTGAACAAATTTAAAGTCAACTTAAAAACAGGAAAAAGTATTCTGTGTTCATGAATTAGAAAGTTTACTGTTACTGTAGTAATTGTTCTTAAATTGATCTATAGAGTCAACACAGTCCCTATCAAAATCATATCTGCCCTTTTTCACAAAATTGGACATGCTGATTCTAAAATTCATATGGGGTCTAGGGCTTTTGTTCAGTGGTAGAGCCTTTGGCTAGCATGTACAAGGCCTCTTGCAACTTGAGAGCTAGGCTAGAATTCAAGCCCAGATCCCTGTAATTTTGCTGCTCAAGCTCTTAACCTGTGCCTAGTGGTTATTGGCTAAGAGTGAGCAGGAAAGAGGGATGCGAACTCAACAGCCCAAGCAGGTTTATTGCTAAACCTGAGAGGGAGCTCTGTGCAAGCAGAACAGAGAAGGTGTCTCTTGCAGGATAAGAGGCTTTTTTAATAGCACTTCTGGTGGGCTTTTGAGGGGGTGGGTCGGAGCAACAGTGGGCTTGTGGCTTGCTGATGCATCCTCTGTAACCTGGGGACATGTGCTTGGGGGACTGCCCGTGATCTACTGATGTGTCCTCTGTGACCTAAGTAAAATGAAGCCAATATTTCTCTTAGATGGCAGGTGGGCTCACCCAAACTGGTAGTACGCTCCTGTCCGAGCTCTATAGGGGTGTGGGAAATGGGTCACCATTTATTTCTTGGCTACTTCCTGGCTAAGACCAGGTGATAAAAGGGGGTTTTGATGTTTTGGAGACAGAAGGCCATTTGGAAATGTTTTCCCGTAGCAGCCCAGGAGATGGCTGCTCTTGGTTCCTGAAAAAAATCTTTGGAATAGATTAATTATACAGGGAAGGAAAAGAGTTATAGGTATTAAGGGGGCCAGACAGGGTAGGAGCCAATGAAGAGGAAGGAGAACAGATCATTGGAAGAGCCTTCCAGGAGTTTGGAAGCCCATTCACAAAGGCGTTTTACCCAGTCTCTGATGAGACTGGATTTGTTGGTGTAACAGCAGCATTGTTCTGGGGGTAGAGCACATGTGCTGCCTTGTGAAAAGATCAAGGCCTCTGTGGTTTTGGAAGATGACCAATGCCAGGGAGTCTACTTGATCTCGCAAGTATCCCAGTTGGCCAGAGACATCTCTGAGTCCATCGGTGAGTTCTTCTGATGGCCTGGTGAACTTTGAAAGCGAGACTCTTAGGGCCCCACTCCAGTTCCTGTCATTATTCCCAGGGTGGCCATTAAAGGGACCAGCTGTATGGCGAATTGTGCCCTGGCAGGGGTTATGAAGGAGATAGGGATGGGTAGATTGGGGGGCAGTGCTAAGGAAAGGGTGGAAGTGAGGAGGCCTATGTACAGGTTCCAGCTCAGTTGGTAGGTAAGCAAATGTATGCTTTCTCTTCGCACTCCCAGAAGATGCCCATCCCTGGGGAAAGGCATTCCATGAGATCACACTGGGACAGGAGGAAGGGTAGGGGTGCATTTGGAAGTAAATGTCGGACTGCTTCAAATTTGTGCCGTATATGGAAGGAGGAGCTAAAAGTTGCAGCAGTCAAGGGGGAAAGGGGTGAGGCTGATCAGAATACTGCAGGATCCTCTTGGCTAAGAGCAGTGAATTTTTAGTTTAGGATGACTTTGCTATCAGGTGTACTGAGTTGTTTGCATTTTTGGTCACCTTCATGGGCTAAGGAAGTTTCTTTCAGGGGGTCCTTTCCCCTGTTTTGGCAACAGTTGGATGTGGTAGCATTTAGACTTCCCTGGAAGGAAGTATACCTAAGTAACCCTAAAAGAGTTCCCAGACAGGGCCGGGGATTTAGCTCAGTGGTTCTGCCGCCTGCCTTGCAAGCACAAGGGCCTGAGTTCGATCCCCGGTAGCAAAAAAACGTTCCCAGATGGTTAAAGCTGTGGTGATCAGAAGGTGGGAGGTGATGAATGAATAGCATCTTTGCAGAGGGAGGGATCTAAAGAGCTGACTGGAGTTGGTATGAGAAACGCACAGAGGAATAGGTTGGGTTACATGGAGTCCATTTTGGGAGGGATCAGTTGTGGCCTGCTGTGGCAGTTGGTGAGCCCTTAGGTCCTGCCTGATACCCTGTGGTGTCCCTGGGAATCAGATGTCAGATCCTTCAGGTAAGTTTGTGCCCTTGGGACTTGCAGTCTCAGTGAAGTGTAGCTCTGCGAAGTGTTTATCCATGTTCCAAGGAGAGTAGGATGATTGAGTCTGTTATCTGTGAAAGATGGAGGCAGATCCAGCAGGGTGTCTGGATGGTTGTTAAAGGTTTGGATGATTTTAGTCGTGTGAGAGAGCATCTGATTGAGGCATCTAGGAAGGGCTTGTGTTATGGTTTAGGGGTTAAGAGGATGAGTAATATTGAGAAATAAAGGATCGGAGCAGGAGAACATAGGAAGTAGAGGTAATGATTTGTTCTGGGGAGAAGTCCAAGAGGGTTCCCTGTAGCCATAGGTCTTAGATTATGGTGTCTAGGGAGGAAAAGGATGAATAATGGGGGAATTCTTCTATTAGGATGGTCAAGAAATGGGCAAAGTTACAAAGAGACTCATGGAGCTGTCTAGCTGTATCTTTGATCTCTTCTATCACAAGACACAGCTTGGTGATCTTCATGGATATGGGTTCAGTTGGTGTGCACTGCAAAAAGTGTCCTGTTTTAGAGAGGCGAAAGGACTCAGGAGGAATGACCTTTTAATTTTGCTGCTGCTGGGGTGGTTGGGATTACTTGAAAGGGTCCTGTACATTTTGGGTTTAGTCCCTGAGAGGAGTTGGAGGACTTTATAAGTACCCAGTATCCACGTTGTAGGGATGGAGGAGTGAGGATGTCTATGCTGTTGGAGAGTTTTGGGAGCATGGATCAGCATAGTTTCAAATGAGATACCTAAAGGTGTTAAGGAAGGAATTTGAAAGAGGGGAGGATAGTTTTGAATTGGAGGTAGAGAATGTGAAGTCAATGAGGACCTTCTGTATAGAATCTCAAAGGGACTGAGTATAAAAGATTTGTGGGGAGAAGACCTGAGTCTGAAAATGGCTAAAGGTAAGAGTTTAGTCCAGTCTAAGTAGAAATAGAGGGAAAACTTGATTAGCCTCTGTTTAAGAAGGTGATTAGCCTTTTCGACCTTACCTGAGGGTTGGGGTCGATATGAGATGTGGAACTTCCAGGTTATATTTAGGAATACGGTTACCTATTGAGTGATTTGTGAGGAAAATTCAGGTCCATTATCAGTTTGGATGGAGGTTGGGAGTCCAAACAAGGGATGATTTCAGTGAGAAGAATATGTGCTATTATGGAGGATCTTTGGTTTGATGTAAGGAAGGTGCCAATGAGGAAAACGAGGGGTTTTGTTTTGTTTTTACCATTGGCATGTGGGTAAAGTCTATTGGCCAGTCAGTGCCTGCAAGAGATGCCTGAAATTGATGGGTGGGGAAGGGAGAAGTCTGAGGTTACACTGGGGGTTGGTCATTTGGCAAATGGAGCATGGGGAATAGTCTTTTGCAGGGAGGTCCTAAAACCAGGGGTGAGATGTATGCGAGTATGTAGGATTTGGAGCAGAGGGAATAATCTGGCATGGAACCAGTCACGGAAAGATGAAAAGAATCTGCTCTGTGAGCTTTCATGAAGGACCAATTTTTCATGGGGAAACCACTTCTGTTCCTCTTGTTATGCCCCCTGTTCTTTGAGAAGAGTTATTTCTTGGGGTGAATAGGAAGTATACGAGGTAATATTTTCACAAAAGATATGTTTGAGGTATTTATCCTGTGAGTTAGGTGTTTGATGGGTCTTGCAATGAATGACTTGAGCTCTATGGGATAGAAGAGCTGCCCTTAGAAGGTCTTAAATTAGAGGCCCATTTTTATAGGGGTGTTTTTTTGCAGTTAGGAATCCCCTTTTGGATGTGAGAGCAATCTGGCTGCAAGATCTGTCACCCCATTGATTGCCAGGGGTTGATTCTGCTGATCTGGCTGGCTAGGGAGGTGTTCTCTTCCTTCCTTAACACTCCATGTGCATCCCTCCCAAAGCTGCGCACTGTTGAAGAGGACGACTACCCTCAATTAAGAAGGACCATTTCCTCCAACAAGAGCATACGAGTAGCTGCTCTCCCCTGCTGGAACCTCCAAATAAGCCCTCTAGGAATTCCCTTTCATGCCACATTTGGGCATTTGAGTGTAAGATATTATATGCATATTTGGAGTCTGTGTCAATATCTATGATTTTATCTTTTGCAAGAGAGCTCTAGTGAGTGTGATGAGTTCCACCTGCTGTGAAGTTGTCCCTGTGGGGAAGGCTGCCACCTCTTTTACTTCTCAGGGAGAGTTGGCTATCATGATAGCTTTCAAGATGGTGTAGTTTTCCTGGGAAGGGGTGGTCTTAATTTTTTTAATGTTCATTATGTTTAATTCTTATGCCAAACTGTTTTCTGATGAAGACAGCATTGTGCTTCATGAAAGAATGGAAACCTCAAAATAGTCACCATAAAGTTTCTAAGGCCTATGGGAGAATAAATCAGGATGGTGCACAGATATTAAGATGAAACCCACAACACTGGAAATTATAAATGTTTAGAGCAGCCCAGACTAGAGGACAAGCCCAAATCACCCTAAGAAGAATGAAGTATGATATGGTCCAAAATGTATCCTTAAAGTTTTGTCTCAACCCTTGATTGAAGAGTGAGGATTGATCTTCAGTTCAGTTCAGCCAGCAGAAACCGACTGTAAATATTTTCCAATATATTTATTGTACAGACTATGTACATTCTAGAAGGTGCTTTTTAGCGCTACACTTTTGTACTTTTTGTCCCAGCAATTTGAGGGTGTGCAAATTCCACAGTCATCAGTGAAAATAGGCCAGGCTCCTCCTTCATCATAATTAGACATGTCAGCCGCAATCATTGCACTGTAGCCTAAGATTCCACGTATCTTTTCGTATTGATCATTTATGATGTTCCAACAAAATTTATTCCATACGTCTAAGAATTTGAATCTTCCATTAAGCACTAAGTTCCAGTAGGCAATGGCCATTTCTAGATCTAATCCTTTTTGTCCTGGATTCTTTGCAAAATTAAAAGTAAACTGGTAAAAATCCTTAAATCGTCCTGGTTCTTTCAATTCTTGTTCCATTTGGGTATTTGAGCCTTTAGCTTTTCTATGCCGTCACATCCTAGTTCTGTCATGCCATCCACGAACTCCTGCTTGTTTTTGTTTTGTTTTTTGGTACCGGGGATCGAACTCGGGTCCTTGCACTGCAAGGCAGGTGGTGGAACCACTGAGCTAAACCCCCGGCCCCATGAACTTCTGCTTGGAGAACTCACATTGTGTTGCTACTCTGAACTCCCACGCAATGATCGAAACGCTAATGCTGGCTGGATCAAGTGCCAGGTCACCACAGAATTGCTGTATACCATCTATTCCAATTTTATTTTCATCTTGAGGATCTTTGTAGCTATTGTGGAGTTGTTCTAACTTCTTCCTGTCCAATGATCCTTTTGCACTGTCTCGTATATACAGTTGGGGATTTTGGAAAAAATTATCTGTTGCCAACATCCTACTTCCAGTCATTTTGAGAAAGACGACTTACTGCGGTTTTTCCACCAGATTGTGTGAAGATCCTAACTGTGGAGCTTTATCCCTCTGCCATGATTTCAGCTTGTTCCCGTTGATGTCCTCCAGGCCTCTCCCCTCCTCCTCCGGCTCCCCAGCGGCTCCTCTCCGCTCGCCTGGCTCCAGCTCCTGCGCTTGGCGGTCGCCTTCCCCCACCCCACCCCCTAGGGCGCGGCCCGTCTTTGAAGCACTTCTATCCATAAACCGGTCAGCAGATCCTGGAATATATTCCTAGGTTATGTGATGGAAATGGGTGAGAGTAAAATCGAGGAGGTCAGCGCATTCATATTGGGGGATGGAGTCTGGGGAGTCAGGTATTGGGAAGGGGTCAGCAGGGTTCAAGGCAGATGAGCGGCAGACAGTAACCAAGGGTTGGAAGCCCTGGGAGTGTAGGACTTCAACTCTGGCCAGAGAGAAGGGTGAAGGCCCAATGGCCGAGAAGATTGGAGAGGTTGTATGAAGAGTGTACCTGTTCCTCGCTGGTGGAGAGCAATCTTTTGAACCTTGGGGATAAGGAGCACAGCCGACACTAAGATCTGCAAACAGAGAGGCCAACGTTTTACTACAAGCTTGAGCTGTTTGGATAAATAGGCAACAGGATGGGGGGAGTCTCTAGCTGGCTGTGCAAGTAGCCCTAACGCTTGTTCCTATTTGCTGGTTAGAAACAGAAAGAAAGGTTTATTAAGATTGATCAGGGCCAAAGCAGGAGCCTTAGGTAGGGCTCAAAAGGAAATGGTAATTAAATCTATTTCTGGCACTCTTTCTTGGGGATCTCTGTGGGAAGCCTCGTGGAAGGGTTTTGCAATGAGTAAGAAAACTGGGATCCAAAGTCTAAAATAGCTAAGAAGTCTCAGGAAGGAAGGGAGATCTTGTTTTGTGGTGGGGAAAGGAAGATTGTTAATAGCCTGTTTTTTGTGGGGAGGGTACGCAGCAAGTGGGGTGAGGTGAAGGCCACTTGTTGTAGCAGCTCAGCTTTGTGTTCTGAGTCATGATTTATCTTTTCCCCCAAGAATTCGAGAAGGAAGATAGTGTGGGATATAGATTTGTGGGGGGTACTGAGGATTGAACTCAGGACCTTGGCCTTGTAACGCAGGTTACAATTGAGCTAAATCCCCAGCCCTGGAATCATTTTTCAAGAAGATGCAAAGCAGAAGGTCATCCATATATTGGAGCAGGCAGCTAGGGGTACGGTTGAGGGACTGGAGGCCCTTTTGCAATGACTGGCCAAAGAGGTGGGAGCTATCCTGAAATCCCTGGGGAAAAAAACTATTCTTGTGAATTGTTGGGTGAACAGAGTTACGGGGTCTGTCCATGTAAAGGTGGAAAGTTTTTGGGAATTAGGATTGAGGGGAATAGTAAAGAAGGAGTCTTTGAAATCTAATAGTAAAATATCAAGTATTAGGGGTGGATACAGAAGAGAAGGGTGTAGGGGTTGGGGACCCCTAGGTGAGTGGGAATAACAGCTTCGTTAATATTTCAGTGATCAGGGACTAATCAAAAGGAGCTATCAGGTTTTTTTTTACAGGAAGGTTGGGAGTGTTGTGGTGGAAGTGGGTAGGGATGAGAATTTTGGCTTCAAGAAGGTGGTTGATAATGGTTTGGAGGCCAAGATGGCCATCTGGGCTAAGAGCGTATTGGCGGACTGTGACAGCTCAAGGCTATTTTGAGGGGTTAGTGGTGTAAAGCTAAGGAAGAGTTTTTGTGTCCCAAACAATGGGGTCAACTTGTGATTTGATGAGTTGGTTGGCTCAGGGAGAGGGATCTCATTAGGAGGTATGACTGGTAGGATAAAGACGGGCTCAAAGGAAGTGAATATATACAGATATACATAAATATATGTGTGTGTATATAAATATATATGTGTATATATAGATGCCCCTCAGTGATGGAAAATATCTCTTCCCCAAAAGGGTGTGGGGCAATGGGGGATTGACAAGAAAGAGTGAGTGAAAGTTATATGGCCTAAAGAACAATATAAGGGTGAAGTCTTGGCTGGAGTTTCACTCCAACAACCAAAATAGAGAGGGACAAAGATCCTGAATATTCAATAAGAACAGAGACGCTGACCCCTAAGTTGGCCAAAAAGGAAAGCTGTTTTCTGGTCACCACCATCGGTACCCATGGATCCTTTGATGATGTCGTGGAGGAGGCCTTCAGATCTGGGCCACATCAGTCAGCAGCTGAAGATACGGTCAAAAGGGCTGCCAGGTCTTCTCCAGATGTGTCAGGAGGCCTGGAGGAGAGAGAATTCAGGGGAGGGGCTGACTTCCCCAGAGGGCAGCCCATTTTCCAGTGACCCCACTGTCCCCAGCTGACATGGTTTTGTAGGAGGCCTGGTTTTAGAGAAACATTTTGCCCTGTGGCCCAAATTGCCACAGGGAAAACAGTTGCTATGTGGATGTGAAGTGGAACCTTTGGCAGGTTCATTGGCCGGAGGTTGAACTAGGGAGGCCAGGATTTGATATTTGGCTTTAGTCTGTTTTTCTTTTAGTTTTCTGCTCCTCATCTTTGTTGTTGAAAACTTTAAAGGCAATATTTATAAGTTCCTTCTGTGGTGTTTGGAGTCCACTGTCTAATTTTTGGAGCTTTTTTTGGAAGTCTGCATAAGACTGGGAGATGAAGTGGAGGTGCAGAAGAATTAGACCTTTAGGAGATTGAGGATTGATGTTTGCATATTTAATCATGGCCTCTGAAAGTTTCACAAAGAGGACTGGGTTTTTATCTGCTCCATGGATGTTAGCCCTGGGAACTGCTCAAAATGCCTCAGTGTGCCTGGCAGGGTGTTGATGGTGGAGCTCATCTGGTCAGTTTTCAGCCACCTGCCAAATATACTCCCTTTAGTAAGGGTGGACAAAAGGATAAGGTAAATATCTCCCTGAGTGAGGTTATACATTTGAGTGAATGAGAGGAATTCTTTTCTGAATTTATTGGGACTTTCTGAGAAGGACCCCATTCTTTGGTGGACATGTAATTGATCAGCAATTGAGAAAGAAACATGAACACAAATGGGCCCCTCGATGCTTGCCCCCTCACAGAGGAGTAAGATGGAATGAGAAGAGGTGTAGGGAGGTATCAAGTGAGAAGAAAATGAGAGAGCATGTCTGAGGGGAGAAAGCAGTGGGTTTGAGGAGGGGGCTGGGCTGGAGGAGGTGTGCAGGCTGATGGATGTTGGAGAAAAGGAGGAAAACTCCAAGGAACACTCTGAGGAGGGAGAAAAGGGAGAGGCTGACAGTTGGGAGGGTTGTAGGCCTGGCTGAGGTCATTGAGGAAGTGGAAGGTAATAGGGTATGATCATCAGTGGAAGTGAATTTGTCAGCAGAGGAGGGTAGAGGAAAGTGAAGGTGTGACATTTTGGAGTCAAGTGTGGGAATAGGAGTTTTTAAGTTAGATGGTGGCGTAGGAGGTTTTTATCTGGCAAGACGAATTTGGAGGAAAGTATAGGATAGAAAGAGGGTTGCTGGTAGAGGGTAAAAAATGGCTTGGACATAGGGACCCTCTGACCATTAACCATTTCCCTGGAGGAAGTCATCAAGGTCTCAGAGAATTTGGAAAGTGAAAGTACCCTCAGTGGGCCACAGTGACCTATTGTCAAATGGGTCAATTGTCAGTTGCCCATTGCTTCCTAGGTTGCAAAAGAGCCGCCGCTCTTAGCTCCCACTCCTGGGATTTGATGCCAGATGAGCCTGGAATAACAGGTGTGCCAGTGACCTATTCACTAAATTAAGGACAGGGAGAATAAAAAGAAATGATAAAGCCAGGCATAGTAAAGCGTGACTCTAATCCTAGCAATTCTGAAGATAAGAGGATCACTTGGAGTTCAAAGTCAGCCTAAAAAATGTAGCAAGTCCCTGTCTCAAATAAATAAATAAATAGAGTTGGGGATGTGGCTTAGTACTAGAGTACTTGCCTAGCACATATGAGGCCCTAGGTTCAATCTTCAGTAACACACACACACACACACACACACACACACACACACACACAGAATTAAAAAAGAAAAGGCAAATGATAAATAGATTGTAAAGGAAAATAAATAAACACTCATGAATGCTCATGGGGGCAATCTACAATTTAGAATCTCTTCTTATATCTCTCTTCTTATATTTTAATCTAAAGGGGCAGAATTATAAAGACTGAATAGGAGATTCTATTAAGCATTATGTGCAACACTCTCCCTATGTTAATCTTTACAACAACCCTGGGAAGTAGATATTACTATTGAGAAAACTGAAGAAATAGAGTCATTAAATATTTGCCTAAGGTCCTATAGCTGCAACATGGTAAACCATGGGTATTGGGACTTGCTCTCCAATTAAATTACATGGCCCCAAAACACATCCCCACCCTTGTCACTCGCAGATTAATTGGTCACAATGAGGGTCCTAGGCACATGTGAATGGCTGAATCCAATTTAAGGAGCAGGTCTTTCCGATAATAACTCAGGTATATTATCTTGGACTAGAAAGCACGAGCTGATGTTAGTAAATCATAAAATCTCAATGTTATTGTAATAAAACCTTGGGGACAGAATTTGCTTGTCCTCCTAGTGTGATTGCCCGTGGTCACCAGAACCTCTGTTCCCACCTCCCATGGTGTGTTCCAGCTCCTTCCTGGACTTGTGACCTGGTTTTCCTGCTCACTTCTGCTTCCTTAGCATGGCATGGGGCATGGGGCATGGGGCATGGGGCATGGGGCAGGCACCTTCCTTGGCCACCTGGGAATAGCTAAATGGGGCTGGCGTAAGCTCCTTAACTTTTCTTGGTCTGCCTACTCACCAACATTTCTGCTAGTTTCTCTGTAAAGTCCTGCCCAAAATTCTATGTGTGATAATTAAGAGGAGAAAAAGAAAAGAAAATGGAAAGTTCAAGTTTAGTTCAGATAGTATAATTTTTAAAGTTCAAACTCCTGTCTTTACATTGGAGGATTACATCAGATGCCTGTATCTGATTTAAGAAAAAATTAGGAAAAGCAGCTTGTAACTGACCTTATTCTCTTTATATTTTATTTATTTTTTTGAGACAGGGTCTCACTATGTAGTTGAGACTGACCTGGAACTCACTATGTAGCCCAGGCTGGTCTCGAACTCACAGCAATCCTCCTGCCTCAGCCTCCTGAGTGCTGGGATAACAGGTGTGAGCCACCACGCCCGGCCTATATTTTAATAAATATACCCTTTTTTTCATTGCTGGGTCAAATCCAGGACCCTATATATGCTAGGCAAACACCCTGCCTCCGAGCTGTATCCCCAGCTCTCCTCTTTACCTGGGGGGGAAAAAATGCTTTTTGGCTACTGTGGCTTTCTTCCTGATAGCCCACCCTACTTCCTCCAGGATGTACTTTTATCTTGCTTTTTCCACTTTTCCTTGGCCCAAGGAAAGGAGCAGGTTTCTCTCTCCCTCTTTTTTTTTTTTTTTTTTTTTTTTTTTTGAGTACCAAGGATTGAACTCAGGACCTTGTGCCTACAAGGCAGGCTTGGTACCACTGAGCTACATCCCTGGCCCCTTCACTCTTCACTTTTAATTTTTTCAAATAAAAATTGCCACTGCAAAAAAAAAAATGTGTGTATGTATTTGCTAACAATTAGTTACTTTGGCTTCTGTTTGTTTGTTTCTTTTTTGTACCAGGGATCAAACTCTGGACCTTGTGCTTGCAAGGCACACAGTGGAACCACTGAGCTAAATCCCCGGCCCTACTTTGGTTTCTGTACATTGCATAAAACAAAAATATAGAGGCAGTTTCTGTCCTTAAGGAGCTTATGATTAATTTTAAATGTTAATTTATTTTAAATACGTGATATATTGAAATGGTTCAAAAGCTTAAAGTAAAAAACAATTCCCAAGCTGGGAAAAGTGATATATGCCTGTAGTCTCAGCTACTCAGGAGGCTGAGGAAGCAGGAGGATCGCTTGAACCTAGCAATTAGAGCCCAACCTGAGCAATGTAGTGCTCATACCATACCATACCCTCACCAAAAAAACCCAAAATAAAAACAAAGAACCACTTGATTCTCCTCCTCTTTGATATTATTCAGTAGTATTTGTGCAAACTTTGAGAAATGTGCTTTAAGTCTATATAAGTACATGTGTAAAGACATTCTCTCCTTTACATAAATGGAAATAGACCATAAACACTGAGGCCTTTTTTTTCCTCACTGAATAAATCTCAGAGATCACAGAGCGCCCTCTAGAGGTCCATGTAGGTAGGGCATCCTTTTTCTTTTTCTTTTTTTTTTTTTGTCCTGGGGATTAAATTTAGGACCGTCGTCACCCTGAACTGTATCCCCAATCCTTTTTATTTATTTGTTTGTTTATTTATTTATTTATTTATTTATTTTTGGTACCGGGGATTGAACTCGGACCCTTGCGCTTGTGAGGCAGGTGGCAGAATCACTGAGCTAAATCCCCAGCCCCCCAATCCTTTTTATTAAATAATTTTAGTTAGTTATTGACTTATTTGTGCTGAGGATTTGACCCAAGGCTTTTGCACTGAGCTATAAACCTCAGCCTCTTTTTTAAATATTTAATTTATTTATTAGCAGTCCTGGAGATTAAACCTTGAGCATTTGCACTAAATTACATACCCAGCCGAAGCTTTTTATTTTTAAATTTTGAGACAGGGTCTCACTAAGTCGCTAAATGGACCAGGGTGGACTTGAACTTGGCTTTCCTTCTGCCTGAGCCTCCCAGAGTGCTGGGATTATAGATATTATAGATACGTGCTACCATGCCTACTCCTTTTTTTTTTTTACTACCAGGGATTGAACTCAGGACCTTGTGCTTGCAAGGCAGGCGATGGAACCACTGAGCCAAATCCCTAGCCCTCCCCTACTCCTCTTTTTCTTAATGACTATTGATACTAGCCACACAGCAATAATGATAATAACATTAAACGTGTTTGTAATAATCAAATGCTATTCTGAGTCTTATTCTGGCATATTTAATTCTTTTATTTTTTTCAGTATTTGGAATTGAACCCAACACCTTTGCACTAAGCTGCATCCCCCACCTTTAAACAGTGTTTTTATTCTGACACAGGGTCATGCTATGTCAGTAAATTGTGAGGTTGGATTTAAATTTGAGATCCTCCTGCCTCAGCCTTCCAGAGTGCTGGAATTACAGGTGCTGCCACACCCAGCTATCATACTTAATTCTGTCAACAATACTATGAGATAGGCATGATTATTATTCTCATTTTACAGAGAAGGAAACAGGCACTGAGCATTTAACTTGCTCCGCTGAGTGTATTGATGCATGCCTGTAGTTCCAGCACTTAATGAGTCTGAGACAGGAGGATGGACAGTTGGAGACTATCCTGGGCTATCTAGAGTTCAAGTTTAGTCTGCACTACACAGTGAGATCCGGTCTCAAAAATAAAATGAAACAAAACCAAAACAAGACCGAAAACAATAACAAAAAGAAAAATTTTGCCTTATGTGACAAAATTAGTAAATGAGTAAGTGAGGGTTAAGATAAGTTATTTAACTTATGGACCTAGTGCTAAAGGAAAATGTAGGGCCCTTTGTCAAAAAAGCAAGATTTTTTTTTGTGGCAAGTCATTTTTAATATTTTTCCTGGCTCAGAAAGCATGATTTTTAAGTAAAGAGAAATTTAAAATTTAAAGCATTATTAGTGTGAACTTTTACCATGCATCTTTCTTTCTCTCTCTCTCTCTCTCTCTCTCTCTCTCTCTCTTTCTTTCTTTCTTTCCTTCTTTTCATTT
>NW_022900935.1:48123495-48131366 GCF_012274545.1 Fukomys damarensis | reverse complement strand
TGAGACAGGGTCTCACTATGTAGTTGAGACTGCTGACCTGGAACTCACTATGTAGCCCAGGCTGGTCTCGAACTCACAGCAATCCTCCTGCCTCAGCTTCCCAAGTGCTGGGATTACAGGCGTGCACCACTATGACCAGCTCATCCATCTTTATATTGGGCAATGCCAAGTTTGTTGCTGTTGTCCTCTGTTTTGTGGCAATGAGGACTGAACTCTGGACTTTGCACTGAGCTGCATCCCTAGCCCTTTTTATTTCATTTATTTTAGTTTTAGTTTTTTATTTTTTATTTTTGAGACCAAGTCTCAGTAAGTTTCCCAGGCTGGCCTCAAATTTGGAATACTCCTGCCTAAACCAAGTGACAACGTGAGATTACAGATATAAGCCACCATGCCTGGCTACAATGCCAGTTTTAGAGAATATTTAACTTACACATTGATTCTCTGAAGTTATACAGTTTGTATTTTTTTAGGATATGTGCTATCGAAGCAAGCACTACAGTATGTATTTTGTAGCTTGTACTTTCATGTGTATTTTGTTCTTGCCAAAGGAGAGAATACACAAAACTAATCTAGCCATTTTGAATTCACTTCTTTGTTTTTTTGAGACAGGATCCTGCTATATAGTCCAGGTTGGCATTAATCTCGAGACTTTACTGCCTCTGATTCCTGAGTCTTGGGATTACACACGTGCCACAAGATATCAGGCTTTGAATTCAGTTCTTCATATGTGCACATTCTACTTGCTGCTTACTGATGCATAAGGAAGGGCTGAAAGGAGGGAAACTGAGGGTTCCTGTGTCTTCATTTTCCTTGTGTGTCATTATTTTTAGCATAAGTGATTATCTAATATGAAAAAGTAGCATGAATAAGAAAGGATGAAATACACTGCCTTGCTCCTTCATGTTTCTTGCAGTGCTACTGTCTTCTTTCTGGGCTCGAAGCAAGTTCTGGTTTGAATGGGCAGCATGAGCTCTCAGGGCTGTCAGCTTCCTCAGTCATGCATGTAGCACACTTACCTTGTATTCCCTTAAAATGTGGCAGAACTCGCACATTCACGAGTCCTACAGCTCGTGGGGTATCACGCAGTCTGTGTGCGCAAATAAGGTGGCAAGGGGGCCAGGAATTTAGCTCAGTGATGCCAACGCCTGCCTCGAAAGCACAAGGACCCGAGTTCGATCCCCGGTATCAAAACTGGTGGAAGGAAGAAGGGTGACGTGTAAATGTGCATCTCTCTTCTGCTCAGGAATTTGCCTCATGGTTCAGTTAGAGTTCACTTACAAAATGTAAGAAGTAAAATTGTTAAGAATTTCAAGCTGGGCATGGTGGTATATACCTGTAATCACAGCACTCAGGAGGCTGAGATCTCAGCGAGTTTGAGGCCAACCTTGGCTAAATAGTCAGTTCATGGCCAGACTACATCACGAAGCAAGACCCTGTCTCAAAATGAAAACTAAGACAGCAGAAAAGAATTTCAGAACTAGACATGGTGATACATGTCTATAATCCCAGTTACTTGGGAGGCTAAGGCAGGAGGATCTTCAATTCAAGGGCAGTGTGGTAAATTTAGTGGGGCCCTGACTCAAAAAATAAAAAAAGGAGGGGGGAAGTTATTCAGTGGTAACACACTTGCCTAACGTGTGAGGCTCTGGATTCTATCCCCAGTTCCAGTACCACACACACACACACACACACACACACACACACACACACGCCCCAAGATGGAAACAGAAGAATCAGTGGTTCTTTTGAGCATGGATCACTGTGTGACTACCCAGGTCACATGCATATAAAGCCCAGCCAGATGACAGAATAGGATTCGATGCACAATTTATTTAACCAATCCTATAACAGCACATTTGTGTTTTATTTTCCCCATATTTTCCTATTACCATGTTAACAAACAAGTAAAAGAGGGCTGGGAATGTATCTCAGTGGTAGAGCACATGCTTATTACGTTTGAGGACCTGGGTTCAATCTGTAGCCCCAAAACAGAACAAAATAAGTATAGCATTAACCTAGGTATATACAGAGAAACAAAAACTGTAAAAGGGAAAAATATATATTTTAAAATGTTATTTTATATATATTTTTTACATGAAAAAGCAGATTTTTAAAAATTGGGGTTTAGCTGGGGATTTAGCTCAGTGACACCACACCTGCCTTGCAAGCATAAGGCCCAGAGTTTGAACTTGGTACAAAAGAAAAAAAATTGTGTTTCTCCACATTTGATGTAGCTAGCTAACAATTACTGCCAATTCAGCACAAATGTGTGCTTTGGTAATACCAGAACAGCACATTTAAATGAAAAATAGAAGTAGAATATTTCCACACAAGATTTTACAGTCTGTCATTTCACTGTAGGTAAAAAGATTATAGATGATTTTAAAGGATTACAGATTATTAAATAAAAAAACTACAACTTTTATTTTTAAACAGGAATCATTGGTTTTGTATTACATTTTAAAATTACTGTGATACAAATAATGAAAAAGCTTAACAACGCTACATACAGTATAGTATAGATTTGTCCCCATTATATAACATTTGTTTAATATACAAAATAGAATATGGGTGCACTTGAATCTATATGTAGTTAAGCAAGTTATTTTAGGAGGGTGTTTTCCAACAGCCTTCCATCAGGAAATAAAATCCTTTCGGAGATTTTCTAGAGAGTAGCCAATCCTTTCCTGATACCCTGTTCACTAACTGTTGGTGGACCAGGTTGATCAAAAATAGTCCAGAATATGATAAGCTTTCCATCCAAAGTGGTTTCAAGTGTCTTCTATACACTTGCATTTTCTCTTCCAGCACAGAAACCATGAACACAACACATTCATCTACAGCTACAGTCAAGGGGATGATGAACCGTGATCAAAATTTCACTGAAGGCTATCGTGGTTCTTGAATTTTGACAGATCAAGGGATAATATTATTGTTCATTTAGTCTTTAATCTTAGTTAATGTGAGCTGGTACAAGCTCAGTTATAGTTTCTGACTGAAACTTAAACTTCTTCCTCATGAGCAACTCTATGACAATCAGATAAACAGCTCCAGGTTTCCAGGCCTCAGAGACTATATCCCTGGGATAAATTCTAGGGCAGTGGTGGTGAACATATAGCACACATGCCATAGCCAGCTGTTTGTTATTGAAGGTTCTAAAAAGTTCTCTATCACTGTTCTAGGGTATTAAATAGTGCCTGTCACATAGTAGATGCTCAATAAATATTTTTTTGGGGGGGAATAAATGAGTAAATTACTAGAGGTAGAATTGCCAAATTAAAAGTATATTCCTTTATACTTTTTGCTTTTTGTTTTGTTGAGACAGGGCCTTGCTATGGGTTCAGGGTAGCCTTGAATTCACTGGGAACCCCAGACTGGACTTAAGCTTGCAGCAATCTCCCTGCCTCCAACTCCTGAGCATGGCTTGGATTACAGGCATGCACCACAACACCCCACAATAACTCTGATGGGTGTTGCTTAATTGCATTGCATAGATACTGGAAAAAGTTATATTTTCACCAATAGTGTAGAACAATGACTATCCTCTCTATTCTATTGCCAACACAATGTTATAAATTATTTATCTGTGTGATCTGTTAGACGAAATGATAATAGAGTTGAGTGTTTGTGTGTGGTTTATGGTTGAGACAGGGTCTTGCTATGTAGTAATTCAGGCTGGCCTTCAACTCACTATATAGCCCAGCCTTGCCTCAAACTCATGCCTGTCCTCCTGCCTTAGCCTCCTGTATGCTGGGATCAAGGGAGTTTTAAATGCTTGTCTTTTAGTTCAGTTGACAGTGTTTTTATCTTGTATTGTTTTTTTCTATGAAATTCTATCCAATACTTTCTCCATTTTTCTATAGATTTAAAAAATACATTTTTATTGTAAAATAGTAAACACGGATTTACTCTCATTGCGTCAGTGCAACATGAAGCCTGGCATTAGGACATTTGGGGACTGGAGTATTAAGACAAAAGGTCTTTTTGCCTATTTCTTCCAGTGGGCTGTTCCCAGCTTAGCCAGTACTCATGGCTAGAGCTATAAAGGCAAACAGGAAGGAAACTTGACAGAGGCATAGGAGCATGACAACCTGGACCTTTACCAAGAGGATGAAGGCCCAAATGTGTGTAGTGGCAACAAAAATAAGACAACAATCAGATCTTCCCTGTGTCCTTCCTAAAGCCCACTTTGTATCTGAGTAAAAAAAAAAAAATAGTAAATACATACAGAAAAATATATAACACTTTTGTGTATTTCAGTAAATAGTTATAGAGAACACTGTATTTCCATCATCTGGTCAAAAAATAGAAGATGCTAGCCTTTTAAAACCACAGTTCAAACATTTTATACTTAGGTATCTGGGGTATGTCCAATTTGTAGCAATGAGGAACAATGCTGCCACGAATATTGTAGTTTCCAGTCCTGGTACTTTAAATTTTACATTTTTGTTTGTTTGTTTTTGGAGACAAGGTCTTGCTAAGTAGTTCAGGTTAGGCTCAAACTCACTGTGTAATGCAGGCTGGCCTTGAACTCATGGTGATCCTCCTGTCTTAGCCTTCCAAGTGCTGGGATGACAGGCATGTGCTACCATGCTTGCCTAAATTCTACATTTTCTTACAGATTCAGTAGTGGGATTGCTGGGACATAGAGCATCATATGTTCAACTTTATTCAATTACATCAAAGTCTTTTCTAAAGTGGTTGTACAAGTATATACGCCCACCAGCAGTGTACAAGGAGCACTAGTCTTTATTAATTTGTAGGAGGTCTTTATATACAGCCTTATGGAAATTAGCCCTTGGTAATATGAGCCAATTTTTTTCTGAGTTTACAGTGCCTTTAAAGAAACACTGTAATTAGTTCCTTAGAGGGATGAAAAAAGTACTGGAAGAACTAGAATATTCTGTTAAACATTTAAGTGAAAAACAAATGTTTGGGGCTAATTTATTGCCCTTTATTTGCTACCACTCATGTCATTAATGCAAATAATTGTTCCAGAAATTTTCTGGAATCACCTGGAATACAAGATGCTAAATATAATGTTAATGATAATTAACAACCGCTAGGATTGTGTTATTTTGTGTGTGTGTGTGTGTGTGTGTGTGTGTGTTACCAGGGATTGAACTCAGGTCCTTGCTCTTGCAAGGCAGGCCGCGGAACCACTGAGCTAAATCCCCGGCCCTTGTGCCACTTTTAAAATCCATTATATGTATTAACAAATCTAGTTCTCATAGCAACTCCAAGAGGTAGGCACAGTTTTTATCCCATTTTACAAATCGGAAATAAATAATTGGACTGAAGATGATTTTTTTAACTGAACAACCGTTTATATTGTTTATTATATACACTGCGAAGATGATTTCTAAGGGTAATAGAAGCAGAATTAATCAATTCAGGGAAAAGATTCTTAACTGATAAAGATGTTTTCTTTTTATAATTTGTTCTTCTTCTTGGGAATGAATGATAACCCATCCTGGCCTCCTTTTCTCCACCCTCTCAGATCTGCACTATCTCAGGTGTGATCTCTTGCCACCCTTCCTTTCTGGTGATCAACCGAGAGCCGCATGCAACCAAGCACTCTACACTGAGTTATAGCCCCAGCCCCTTCTCCTTCAACTCTCACTCGTATTTTCTTGTTCTTCGTGTTATGGAGATGTCAGACATCTGCAGGCACGGGTGGGAGCCAGAGAGGGTTTGGACTCAGGAGAAGAAGAGAGATAGAAAAGAGGACTCAATAAGTATATACCGGGGAAGTAGCTCAGCTGCACAGTGCCTGCCTGCAGGCACGGGTGGGAGCCAGAGAGGGTTTGGACTCAGGAGAAGAAGAGAGATAGAAAAGAGGGCTCAATAAGTATATACCGGGGAAGTAGCTCAGCTGCACAGTGCCTGCCTGGTAAGCATGGGGCCCTGAATTTGATTCCTAGTACACACACAAAAAAGTGTTTAGAAGGCAGTAGTAATAATTATTTCTTTAGGGAAATGTTTCTCAATCTGTGGTCCAAAGAAAAAAAATATGCCTTTATTTTTGCTATAGTCCAAGGGGAAAATTAGTATTTCCCTCAGTCACGAACAGATCAACAAGCCACAGGAGTGTTAGCAGTTTCTGGGATCTTGTTATCAAGAGAAATCACAGATATTTTTATGATAGTTGTTGCAGATATCTTAAAATAACATTTATGCTCACCTGACCTCAAAATTATGGTGGTCTGTTATTGCATTAATACAATGCATATATATTATTATAGTATAGCTTTAGGAATATTTTGAAAACTATTTTAGTATATGTGGTCTCATTTGGATTCTTATGTATGTTATGAATTTAAAAACAATTAAGATGTGTTATGTACATGTACCAACTCCCCACACAATGAATGTAATCATTATGTACTGCAAATATATACTAAAGAAAAAAAAAAGAAAAACAGAAAACAAAGCCCCCCCCACATTCCATGTGTACTACCAGACTGCCAAAAGGTCTGTGGTGTTAAAAAATTAAGAATTCTGATTTTCAGGTATTTTCTGGATTTTCATTCTTATTGTCACATGATTACCAGGGCCTAAGGAGAGACCCTTACGTGAACCTTAAGACCTGCATTGTTCTTATAGTTTTATTATTGTTTTGCCAGCGACCTTTACTCCTTTAATTTTCATGCAGCTTTACCATTCTGTTTTTCATTCTCTTGACTTTAAATGTGGGTGCCTCTTTTATCATTTTTTTTCTTTAATTTTTGTTTTATTTTTTGAATCAAAACCTTCATTGGTAAACTTTAGATATACAACATTTTTGGGGAGTTTAACCTTTAGCATGTGACAGACTACTACATTTAGCTTGAAAACAGTACCTTCTCTAGTTCGGATTGTCCACCTTCTCTGAAATTCCAAAATTCCATTTGTCTCTGGACACCTCTACCAGGTTTACCCCTGGTATCTGGAACCGAACAAATTAAAAATTAAGATTTTTTCCCCCTATATCTGCATGACGTCCCAATTTTCCTGTCTGTCCCCTAGTTTTGTGTCTTAAAATTCAAAATAGATTTAAAAAAATTCGAATGGTACAAAAATCAAAAGCTACAAAAGATATACAGTGAGATTGTCTTCCTCCCCGCCATCCTCTAGGCACTCAGATCCCCTCCCAGGAGGCAACACTGTTACCAGCTCTGAGAGTGATTTTTGATTACTTCTTACACACTATCAGCTGTATCTCAAGTCCTTCCTTGATTGTGAGATATGTGCCCTTTCCTCTTTAAGCCCTCATAATCTTCTGATTGACTTTAGAGATAAAAATATCTGTATGTGTATATTTTATATACATGTATAAAATCTCCCCCTATGGCCTTCCGGCCTCGAGTTTTCATCACGTCGCTTCCTGGATGAAGAGCCTAGAAGGGTGAGGGGGCAGGGGTTGGGGGTGATGGAGAAGAGGACCTAAGAGACTTAGGTAGGGGCTTTGGATTGGCCTTCTAGTGTGAAGCACTGCGAGGATTCCTATTCCTTTTCCTCCCTCCTCAGGCCCGCTTCCAGTTCTCCGGTCCCAAAGCCTCTCATTTCCAAGGGCCGAGACAGAGACAGAGACAGAGAGATACACAGAGACAGAGACGCCGAGGCACCAGCATCCCTCTCCCCTTCTGTCCCGCCCCACCGTTCTGAAGGACATCCTCTATCAGCCAATGGTGCTCACGATTTTCCCTGGAAGAGCCAATGAGAGACAGAGGAGGGCGGAAGATTTCCCCGCCCCCACTTCTAGGCTTGGTTGAGCCGTGCAGGTAGGTCCGGAGCTGGGGGAGCTGCCGTTGGCACTGGTGCCCCTTGGGGTGGGGGCGCGAGTGGGTCGGGGAGATGGTGGGGAAGAAGAGGCGGCCCTTCCTGGGGAG
>NW_022900935.1:48095520-48123126 GCF_012274545.1 Fukomys damarensis | reverse complement strand
GGAGGCGCCCCACTGCGGGGGGTGTGTGCTGGGGGGTAGGTTTGGGACTAGGGTCCGAGAAGGGGGGAGGGGTGAGAACTCGCTCTCTTCCCTTTTGCTTCTCCCGCTGTGTTTGGAGGTGGGGATCACGGGTTTGGGGGGCTCGTAAACCCGCCTGAGGCTTAGGTCAAGACCCCCCCCCCTTCTGATGAGCCCATAAGGAAAGTGATGCCAACTCTTCGAAGTCGAAGAGACAAACTCATAGCAAGAATCCACTCCAGAGGTTTTTATAGCTTTTATTTTAAAAATAAGGATACTTCCAGAGTTTTCGAAATTTATTTTTAAAGAGGTGAGTGCTGTTACTTTTGTCCCTACTTGGGTAAGCCTCCATTTTAAGCGAAGCAGTAACTGGTTAAGCTGGAATTTCATTCGGGTCTAGGTTTTGAACAAGGATCCTACAGGAGGTCATTTAGTCCACCCTTCTGTCTCCATACAAACTACCTCCTCCCTTAAAATTAAGTTATTTGGTTTGCTTTTAAAGATCTCTAGGAAAGGGGGGGGTCTTTTATTTGCTTATAGTATTCTGGTCAAGAGTAGATTTTATTTTTCATGTCGAATTGGCTCTGAAGGTATGATAAAATTTAGGACAGTTGGGATCATCAGAGAGATTTTTAATTTACTAAATAAAATTAAGTGTGGCAAGGGCCTTTTAAAAAATGATTAGTTAACAAATCACCTTTCAATAATGTTTGAAATACCATGGATAATTTTTTTCTCTTTGGTTTTGGTTTTCTTATTCTTTGATAAGCACTTTTCTATTATCTAAAATATGTGTCATATTTCTTTTATATAAAATACATTTTATACATATATGAAGATGCACATAACACTCATTGCTCTTTTTTAAAGGAGATTATATCATGTACACCTTTTTAAGATGGTGAGGTGAACAGTACTTAAATCTCTAGGTAGCTTAAACTATTTGCATATTCTTGAGGTTTTTTTTTTTTTTTTTTGAGGGGGGTCTAAATCAAAATCCTCTCTTTCAGATACCTCCTTGAAACAAAAATTTTCCTACCTGTTCATTCTTGGTGACAGAAGGAATTACTCTTTTTGCTCATTTCTGAGTATTGTCTGAACTATTCTTGACACTATGAATGCTACTTGGATGCCTTTTAAGGTAAGATGTGTTATTTTTTCATTGCCAGCCTTTGTAATTTTTTCATAATCAGTATTCTGCTTCTTGAATTTGCTACTCTTCAAAAACCATTATACTAGGTTCCGAGGATTTGTATTGCTATTGTTCTTTGATACTGGTATTAAAATATGAAGTTCTCATGTTAACTTTCTTTGTAATGATGTGTTTATCTTTTTAACTTTAAATTATGCCAACCTACATACTTGTAAAATTCTGTTCCAGTCCTGGTAGAATGGGTTGGCAACTCAGACTTCTAGGCCCACTTTCAAACAGGTACTTTAGAGTCATAGGTACCAGGGTGTGTCCCCTTCTTGCAAATCAGTGACTGATTCATGTGTTACAAAAGATGTCATTAACCATTTGTTTACTTGGAAACTTCATATAGTGTATTGGAATATTCTAAGACCTGCTGGTTTATGCGTACAATTCTTTGGAGAGTTCCCCCTGTTGCTCCCTGGGCCATTTCATGAGATTTTTACACTTCTTTTCAGCAAGGAGCACTTGTGCCAAGATTTGTCTTAAAAGTTAAAACTCACTTGGGCAGTGTAGATAGGTGACCTTTAGATGAAAAAGCTGTTGGTGTGGTGGTTGTCCAGTCTCTTATGGCTCCTTCTAATCTCGGCTCCCAAAGAACCCTCCATGAGGATTAAGCAGAGGGCAAAACTAAAGACGTGTAGGGAGAAAGTGGGAGGAAGATGGAGAAAGAAAAAAGTGATGGCAGCCCTCCACCAGCTTTACCTTCCTTTGGAGTTTCTAGTATGATAAAGATTGTTTTGTGGTAATTTAATGGCACTGGGGATTGAACCTGAGTCCTTATACATAGGCAAGCGCTCTACCACTGAGCTGCATCTTCAGCCCTTATTAAAAATTTTTATTTTGAGATGGTTTGACTAAGTTGCCTACACTGTCCTTGAACTTATCGTCCTTTCTCAGCCTCTTGATGAGGGGTAGCTAGGGTTGTAGGCAAGTGGCCCACCCCACCAGACCCTTTTCTGAGACGAGATCTTGCTAGGTTGCCAGGATAGCCTTAAATTTTGTATCCTTCTGCCTCAGCTTTCCAAGTAGCTAGGGTTACAGGTGTGTATCACAACATTTGGCCTTGTTTCTACTTTTTTTCTTGTTTCAGGTATTAGAGATTGAACCCAGGGATGCTCTACCACTGAGCTACATCCAGTCCTTTTTATTTTTGAGACATGGTCTCACTAAATTGCCTGGGTTGGCTGGGCTCGAACTTGCAGTCCTCTTGTCTCAGCCTTCCAAGATGTAGGATTACGGGCACCCAGCCAGCTGTTTGTACTTTTTTTTTTTTTAACTGTTAGGAATATTCATTTATTAAGTCCTTTGCATAAGCACACACATTAAAAATCTTTTATCGTCTCTAAGAAGTACTAAAATTTATAGTCATATTCTGAACCTAGTCTTCAGTTGGCACAACAGATACTATACCAAAAATGTTTATGTTTCATGTAACAAGCATTTAGTTGCCAAGATTTGGTGGCCTCTATGCTCCTAGGAAGCAATCAGGAGAATCGGTATCAATATATCAGTTTTCATGTTGCAGTTTTCTTGATTTTAACCAAAGTGATAGGTGCAGGGAGGCTTGCTTTCTAAGTTACTTATAATCTTTGAGTTTTTACCTCTAAGTCTCTGTGAACCTAGAGTATTATAATACAGTAAATTGTGAAGTTGTACCAAAGGCCTCTGGCATGGGAGGAATGTAGAATGGAAGTTAGTACTCCATACTTGTTTACTACTTGAGAATGCAGATACGTGGCTGCCTTAGTTTTATTGTTCCCTACCAATCTTTTGATCAGTGGAAACCATCTTCTAAGTCTAAACACATTTTTTTTTTATTTGCTGACATTTCTCTCCTATCTTTATTACTTTAAAACACTTTAAAATTACAGTGTTTGATTTGGGTGGAATAAAAGATACCTTTTCACAATGACATGGTCTTTGGTATGTGACATGGAGCTACCATTTACTATGTTAGGTAGATCTTAAGGGTTGCCTCGTGTGCTAGACTGAACTGTGAAGGCAAGTAAAAAGTGTTGTTACAAGCAAAGGGACAGAAGTAAAATGAAACTCAATATGATGTGGAAAGATTTCCAAGACGTACAGTTAAGTGATAACAGCAAAATGCAAAACAGTGTGTATGATATGTTATCCTTTGTGTTTTTTTTTTGGCGGGGGAGGCAAGGGTGTAGCTCAGTGGTAGAGCTGCACAAAGAAAAGAGAAAAAGACAAAAAAAAAAAAAGAAAAGAGATTTGTATTGGCTCAAATGTACTTTTAAAGTACCGCCACACCTGTAATATCAGCTACTTGTGATACTGAGGCAGAAGGATAGCAAGTTCAAGGCCAGCCTGGTGAAAATAGAGCCTGTCTCAAAATAAAAAATAAAAGCTAGGTGTGCTGGTGCAAGCCTGTAATCCCAGCACTCTGGGAGGCTGAGTTAGGGGGACTGCAGGTTTGTGCCCAGAATTTTGTGACTTGTGAGAATCCATCTAAAAAAATAAAAAAAGGTTGGGCTGTAGCTCAGAGTAGAGGCCCTAGGTTCAATCCTCAATATGAGAGAATTAAAAAAAAAAAAGATAGAGCTCAGTGACAGAGCACCCATGGGTTCACTCCCCACCACCACAAAAACAAACAAACAAACAAACAAACAAAAAAACTGTGTTTTTGAGGGGTGGGGATTGAACCCAGGACCTTTGCACCAAACTATACTTCCAGCCCTTATTAAATTTTTTATTTGGAGACAGGGTCTCATTAAGCACCAGACTGCTCAAGCTGGGCTTGAATTTGTGGTCCTCTTATCTCCTCCTCCCAGAGTGTTGGAATTGTAGGCATGTGTATCATGCCCAGCTTCAAAAAACTTTTAGCAAAATAAACAAGAAAATGATGACGTTTGTTACCTCTTAGGTCTAGGAATTGGACAGGTACATAACGAAATGAAAAGGAGACTCTATGTTTTGTTTTGTTTTTTTTCCTTGCTGTTACTGGGGATTGAATCTAGCTCTACTACTGAGCTAGATAAAAGCAGCCCTTTTATTTTATTTATTTATTTTTGAGACAGGGTCTTGCTATTTAGTTCAGGCTGGCCTTTAACTCACTATAGAGCCCAGGCTGGCCTCGAACTTGTAGCAGTCCTTCTGCCTTGGCCTCCTGAGTGCTGAGATTACACAAGAGTGTGCCACCATGTCAGTCCCCTTTTAATTTTTTGACACAGAGATGTGCTAAGTTGCCCAGGCAGGACTTGAACTAGAGATCCTTTTTCCTCAGCTACCCTCAGTGCGGGGATTACAGGTGTGTGCCACCATGCCTTTCTTGTATTCTATCTTTTTACACTTTCTGATATGAAAAATGGCAAGGCCACAGTTCAGAGGGCAGAATAGTGATTAGTGGCTGGCTGAATCATCCATATGCAAAGGTCCTGCAATCTAGGCCATGTGCTCCCTTGAGATCTTGAAGAATTTTGAATTTATAGAAACATATTTTTAGCAGTGAGCTTCAAGTTCGGGCATTAAAAATCTTCCTTCCCTTTACAGTTTTGTTTTTTTGAGACAGGGTTTTGCTAAGTAGTTTAGGCTGGCCTTGAACTCACTACATAGTCCAGAATGACCTTGAACTCAGCAATTCTCCTGCCTCATCCTTGTGAATGCTGGGATTACCAGTCTGTACCACCTCCAGCTTCTCTTAAAGTCTTAGTAAAAGGTTTTTATGGTTGCTATTGAAAGTTTGCAGTTAGATATGCTATCACTATTCTTGGCTATGTGATCTTGAATGATTTTCTTAATCTAAGGTTTGGGGTTCTTTTTTATACTGAAAAACTAACACTTCAGAAGTTTTTGTGTGCATTATACCTGTAAAGAACATGGGGTAGTGCCTGGTTTAGTGAGCCATTGCTATTATAATAATTATTACTGATAATTCTGATACTATTACTGATAAATGTTACTGATAGTTCTTCTTAGCTTAGTGATAAAAATTGGTCTGATGTTTTGCAAGTTCATTGACATCTTAGAGCTTTGGTATCCTCATCTTTGAAAAGGATATAATTATAAGACTTCAGTTTTAGGGTAGATTTAATAAGGGTTAATTGATGCACAGTATTTGGTATTGATGGTAAGTATTCAATAATATGAACTGCTGATTTTCTTCAGGATATCTGTTTGTTAGGGCTGTTGTAACAAATAACATAAACCAAATGGCTTAAAGAACAGAAGTTTGCCAAGTGTGGTGAACATACCTGTAATCCCAGTACTGGGGAGCCTGAGGCAGGAGGATCTCTGAGAGTTCAAGGCCATCCTGGGCTATATAGTGAGGCCCTGTCTCAAAAAAATTATTGTCTTCCAGTTATAGGAGCTGGAAATCTCAGGGCAGTGGTATACTTCCTCTAAAAATGCTTGAGGAGCATCTGTATGAAGGCCTCTCTTCCAGTTTCTTGAAGTGTCTTGATTTATGGCACTATAACTCCATCTTTATATAATCTCCCTGTATTCATGTCTCTGTGTCCAAAATGTCCCTCTTATCAGGATAGCAGTTATATGGGAAGAGCCCACCCTCCTGACCTCATTTTAATTTATTACATCTGTAAAGATCTCCAAATAGGATCACATTCGGAGGTACAGGAAGAAGAGTTTGTCATATCTTCTTTGTAGGACACAATTTAGCCTGTAACAGCTTATCCCTACAGATTTATGTCACTCTTCACAGGTAGCAGACCCTCAACACCCAGACATAGGAAATGAAAAATTTGAAGCAAATTGATAGTGTGATTTAAAGTAGTAGAGCATTTTTTTAGGTGTCTCATGTATTTATCTTTAAAATGTACAGATTTTAAGAAAAATCATTGAAACTTTGTAAAATTGAACTGTAGAAAAAATTTTAAATTATCAATAAAATTCTGGTTTGAAAAATTAAGATCAAGATTACCATATCTTTCCACATCTCCTTTATGAAGATTGTTGGATCTTTGGTAATTCTTGGATTTGTAAGTGCTAAGAGCTAAAGATATCCAGTAATAGGGATTAATTCTCTCTCCCTCTAGTGCATAAGGAGATGGTTTATATTTTTATTCTACCAGTTGGCATTGTTATCCTCCAATACTTTGCTTCATACTATCATTTTGGGGGTCAAAATTGGTACCCCAGAAGTAGCCCGACCTTGAGGAAGTTCTTCTGGTCTGAGTGATTTGGTCAGTCTTTCTCCTCCCCTCCTCATTGCCTTTAGGGTAAAGTTTAAGCTTCTGAACATAGAATATATACCCTTGGCTGTTGCTGATTATGTTTTGTTAAATTTTGTTGTTGTTGTTGTTGGGCAGGGGATGTGCTCTCTGTGCCCTCCCAGCAAGGTTCTGAGTTCCATCCCTAGTAAGGGGTTGGGGGTTTGTGGTTGTTGAGATGGAGTGGGAGACCTCCTTCAGGACCACTCTACCACAAAGCTGTATCTCTAGCTCCAGAGATTGTTTTTAAACCTTATCTTTGACCACTGTTTTATATGTGACTTATTTTGATAGTTTTCTCTCCTAAAACTTCTAGTGTTTACTTCAAATTATCATTTGGGTGGCTCTTTCTAAAAGGTATTGCATGCTTCTCTACCTCCTTGAAGAAAATGTCCTGCACAGATTTTACCTTTTCTTCATTTAAAAATTTTGTTTGAACTCAGGGTCTCGGCATGCTAGACAAGCACTCTAGTGCTGGGTTATGCTTACAGTCCTTTTTACTTTTACTTTGAGACACAGTCATACCATGTTGCTGAGGCTACCCTTGAATTCACAATCCTCTTGCCTTATCCTCGCAGGTAGCTGCTATACAGGCATGTGCCACCACACCTGGTCACTTTTTAAAAAAAATCCTCCCCAACAAAAATTAAAAAAAAAAATAGTACTGGAGATTAAACCCAGGAAGTGCTGAGCTACTCTTCCACATTGCTTCTTCTATATTTTTTGGTGTTTTGTTTGTCTTTGTTTTTTTTGAGACAAAGTCTTGCTATAGTTCAAGCTGGCTTTGTGTAGCCCAGGCTGGTCTTGAACTCCTGTTAGACTCCTGTTAGTTCTGCTTCAGCCTTCCAAGTCCTGGGATTATTGGCAGGCATCACTATGCCTGGCTTTTTTTTTTTTTTTTTTTTTTTGAGACAGGCTCTGGCTATGTAGTTTATGCTGGCCTTAAACTCAGTGTGTAGTCCACACTGGCCTTGCTCTCTTGACAGTCCTTCTGCTTCAGCCACTGGAGTGGTAGGGTTACAGGCATGCACCCCCATACTCAACCCATCCCTTTAAATTTTTTAAATTAATTTTTGTTGTTTTTCTTATTTCAGACAATTTTTTTCAAATATTTTTTGATTCATTGTATATCTGCAGATATAGTACTCACAGTAATGGAGGGGCAGATGTATACAGAAATAAGATTGTGTGTGTGTGTGTGTGTGTGTGTATGTGTATGCATGTTTATTAATCTTTTATACTGTTTCATTTAAAAAAATTTTTTTGGCACCAGGGATCAAACTCGGGTTCTTGTGCTTGCGAGGCAGGTGGTAGAACTACTGAGCTAAATCCCCGGCCCTATACTGTTTCATTTTGAGACAGGGTCTTGCTAAATTGCCCAGGCTGGCTTTGAACTTGCTATCCTCCTGCCTCACCCTCCCAAGTAGCTGGAATTACACGCAGGTATCACCAGTAATCCAAAATGATTGACGATCCTTATGATCAGTTACTGTATTGAACAGTTATAATAGATAGATTAAAAAATACTTTGGAGACCGTAAAATATACATATACATGTGTATGCATTATATATATATATATAATTTTTGTGCTCTCTGTATATATGCACACACATACATACATATATATAAATTTTTTTTCCCCCTTAGATAGGGTCTTGCTATGTAGCCCAGGCTGGTGTTGAACTCTTGGTGACCCTCCTGCCTCAGCCTCCCAAGTTCTGGGATTATAGGCGTGTGCCACCGTGTCTGGCTTGTGCCACTATGTCTGGCTTATAAAGTATACATGAGTAGTGGATTAGTAAGCACCTGTTAGGCAGTTTTTAGTGTCTCTTTTGTCTGTTACTATCTATTTAATGACATTACTCTCAACCTTAGTATCACTTGTCATTGTACTCCCAGCCTCCAGCAATTCTCTCTTCTTTCATTTTGGTTTTCATTTTTCCCCTCAACTTTCCTGTGGTCTTTCTATAGTAGGATGGCTTACCAAGCTTGTATAGAATTTTTGGCATATATTCTACAATGAGTATAATCATTATGTACTTCAAGTATATACTAGTTTGAGTAAAAAATTTATAAAGCAATAAGAAATTAATTTGCCAAATGTGAGTAAATAGACCTTTAGTCAGCTGAGGATATAGCTCAGTGCTAAACATGCCCAGGCCCTGGGTTCTAGCCTCAGCTTTGGGGGAAAAGCAAAAAAAACCCTAAACCCCTGGAACACCTTTGGTGATGGCTGGAAGATAAAATACACAAAAAATGGGATTATGGATAAAGTAAATGAAGAATGACATATTTTGGCAGTTCACAAAATGATGTTTTTATTTTCCCCTTTCATTAAGTTTATTGGTACATTTTAGGTAAACAATATAGTTACATTCATCCTTCGGAACTTTACCGTTACACGCTGGAATGGTTCTTATTATATTATATTGGTTCTTATTTTTTCCCCATTCCCCTGCCCTCCCTTCACCCCCTCTACTTCTCCCTATTTACAAAGACTTTGTTTCCATTTTTTCCTTTTCTCCTATTTTTTCCTTTTCCTTCTTTCCTTTCCCTAGCCCCTTCCACCTTCCCTACCCCTTTAGACCTTTTCTTCCTATTTCACATTATCAATTCAGAATGATGTGGTGTTGCTGTATTTTACACAGAAAAGGGATCAGTGCTTTCATCAGATTTTTAAACTGTCTGGAACTACTCTAGGTGAATAGCTGTTGTGACATTGCCATGTCGGTTGTCATCAGAAGCTAGTACCCAAACTCCTCTTCTGACTTTGCTGTGCTGGTTTTCTTTGGGCTCCATACTCTTTCTCCTGTTTATTTATCCTGAAGTGAAGGGGACTTTGGGAGAAAAGGCCACTGGACTGGCCCTTCCAGTCCAGAGACTGCTGGACTGAGTCTTGAGTCAGAGTGCTGGTCAGAGAGTGCTGAGTACGCTGGAGCTGAGCACCTGTGGTGGAGTGGAGAGAGAAGTTGCTGCTCTTACCTTTTTCTTTTTTTTCCTTTGGTGCTGGGGATTGAACCTAAGGCCTTTGCTTTGAACTCTATCCCCAGCCCATTTCATGT
The DNA here is from genome assembly GCF_012274545.1 of Fukomys damarensis. Taxonomy (NCBI): domain Eukaryota; kingdom Metazoa; phylum Chordata; class Mammalia; order Rodentia; family Bathyergidae; genus Fukomys; species Fukomys damarensis. The sequence continues at coordinate 48,113,663 of NW_022900935.1, read as the reverse complement.
TTTTTATTTTGAGACAGGGTCTTGCTAAATTGCCCAGGCTAATCTCAAAACTTCTCAACCCTCTGCTTCAGCCTCCATTGTAGGATTATAGGTGTGTACCACTGTGCCTGGCTTTTTTTTTTTTTTGGTACTGGGGATTGAATTTGGGTCTTTGCGCTTGCAAGGCAGGCCACTGAACCGCTGAGCTAAATCCCTGGCTGCCTGACTTATTTTTGTTTTTTCTTATATTTGCTTTTGGAAAGAGATCTAGTTTCCTGAAAACTCAGAGTTATGTGGTAACTAAAATGTTTTCACATTATTAAAATAAAGTTTAGGGAAATAAATGTCACTTAGCTCTGTGACAACTGGGTAGATTTTTTTTTTCCAGTACCAGGAATTGAACAAGACCTTGTGCTTACCAGGCAGACATGGTACCGCTGAGCTACATCCCTAGCCCCTGGGTAGAATATTTGTTAGGGAACTAATGATAGAATTGTTTGGCACATTAGTTATCCCCTCCCCTTATCTTTATTAAACATATCCATGTTAAATATAAGTTTCTCTTTAATCACTATGTATAAATTGTTTTTGTAGTAATGGCCTGGAAAATGGGCAATACTAGTAACCTACACAGTGTACTTTTTTCTGGCTCTTGGTCATGTTGGTAATTATTTGGCCAGCAGGGGGAGCTGAAGTTACCGATATGTGACTTCATCTCAACTGGTTTTCAAAAGCGTGTCAGGCAGAAGAAAAGCTTTACTGACAAAAGAACGTGATCAGAGTTCACAAAGAAGAAATACAAATAACCAAGAAGCATAAGAGAAACATTTTATTTTGATAACTAATCAAAGGAATACAGATTAAATAAGGTTTTTAAAAAATGATCAAACTGGCAAAGGTGGTAAGGGGACAGTCTTCAAAACTGCTATTGAAAGTGTGCATTGGACTTTTTCTGGAAGATATTTTTGCAGAATATTTTGACAAAGCTAAGAATTTTATTTAATTCAATCATTCTACTTTTAGGAATTTACCCTAAGGTAGGGGGTAGAGATTTAGAAAGACTTGTGAAAAAAACATTTATTTAGTATTATTTGTACTGGTAAGGAATGATAACCTAACAAGCAGCAAGAATAGAAAAATGAATTATGGTATATTTAAGGGTGCACAATTATACAACCATAAAATAGTATCTATTATATATATTTTTGGTAGTGGGGATTGAACTTCAGACCTTGTGCTTGCAAGGCAGGTGGTGGAACCACTGAGCTGAATCCCTGACCCAGTAAAATAATATTTATGAACAATTTTATTTTCTTATGCTGTTGAATGTATGATAAATGAAAATTTATGATACAGAGCTATAGAAGGGTTCTAAAACTATAGAAGAGAGACAGGCAGACAGGCAGACAGACAGACACACACACACACACACACAACACACATACCCCCACCCACCCCGATAGAAAATAGGAGGAACTATACCCAAAACTTAAATTTGCTTTTGGAAAAAGAATGAGTTGGCTGACAACCCAGGATCGTATAGTAACTGGAACAAGCTCCTTTGAGTCTGTCAACCAATTGTTTGGTCTAAACTGGCACTAAGTGATATTTTGAGGTAAGGCATTGTTAACCTAAAAAAAAAAAGATGCTAACCTAAAAAAAAAATATTGTCAGAAATTTAGGGCTTCACCTCAGCCCTTGTTTCTTTCCTATAGGAGGAGCCCAGAAGGGATTTATACATAAATTGAAGTACTTCTTGAAATCTACTTTTAACTCTAAATACCTCTTGGTGATAACACGTCTTGCAAGTATCTTTTATCTGTTGTGTAAAGAACTACAGTAGTCAGGAGGCTAGGCAGGAATATGGCAAATTCCAGCCAGCTTGGAATTTAGTGAAATTCTATCTCAAAATAATATCAAGCCAGACATTGTGGCACATGCCTGTACTCTGAGCACTAGGGGAGGCTGAGACAGGAAGATCACTGGGAGTTCAATGATAGCCTGAACTGCATGTCAAGACTGGTCTCAAAAAACCAAAAGAGGAAAAAAGCCAATAAGAATGAAAATGGGGAAAGGAAGTTAAAAGGAAGGAGGGAGGGAAGGGAATTAAAAAAAAAGTTATACAGTATTATGTACATGTGACCTCTGCAAAATGATTGTAAACCGCATGCACTACAAACATATACTAATAAAAAAATTAAGGGCTGAGGATATAGCTGAGCACTAGAGTACTTGCCTATCATATGTGAGGCCCTGAGTTCAATACCCAGTACTACACACACACACACAAAACAACAACAACAAAAAAGAAGAAGTTTAAAGCTTAAGAGCTTAGTATATTGTATTGAGATTTGATGGATAAATTAGTATTTATCATATTGATATATTTTCTGATTTTTAGTATACTACACCTTGGCACTCCCATTTTCTCAAAGATACTTTTCAATTTAATTTATAGTGACACTTCCTAAAACCTTTCAGTTATTCCACTTCTATATCTTTGTCAACACTGCTTTCCTCTTGGATGTACGATAACCACTCAGCTGCATTTTATTTAATGTTTTAATAAAAACCATCTTTTTACCTGAGAACTATACTTTTTTTTTTCTTCTCAGTACCGGGGATCAAACTCAGGACCTGCTGCTTACGAGGCAGGCATGGTACCACTGAGCTAAATCCCTGACCCTACACTTTATAATTTACCTAAACTACATTTTAGCGGTAGCTAAAGTATGATTTGCTAAGAGTATAGAAAAATATGTTCTGTTTAGCTTTTTCCTTTTTGCTGATAAGAGTTTCATCTATTTTTTTCTTTTTCTCAGCACAGAACATCCTGGTGTCTTTAAGAACATTGTATAATTACTCAAAAATTCCTTTTTTGACTGGAAGGCATGAGTCCTGTCATTATAGCTTAGATTTTTATCCTGTAAATACTTCAATTTTCATTTGCCTGTGCTGTAACATACTTGCCATTTTCCTGACTGAAATGTTTTAGTCTTTCCTAGCTCAGTGCACTCTTAGAGGTAATCCAGAGTAAGTAAGAATTGCCTTGTTAGTTAGGTCTGATGGTTAGAAAGCTTAAGTTGAAAGGGGGACCCCTGTGGAATTTCTACTTGGGCCTAATTTTGTCTACACAGGAACTGCCTAGAGTGAGTCTAGCTTCTCTTCTGCTTGGATAGGCCTTCTGATATTTAGATAGCTTTCATGCTTGCCAAAGTATTCTTTAGGCTGAAAATAAATCCTAGCGTTTGCAAATGTTTCTCATTTGGTATACTTAGAAATCCTTTACATTCCTCAGTTCCTTTAGTTTTTCAACTCAGTGTGATACTTTATTATCAGGGATTTATCCTTCCATCTGCAAATTGGAGATTCTCTGTGTATCTTTCATAAAACTTTTTCTTTTCTTTTTACTTTTCATTAATGCATGTTTGCAGTACATAATGATTCCATTCACTGTAGGGGATTGGCACAGGTACATAACACATTTCAATTCCCTTCTCCCTTCCTCCACCCCCTTTTATTTTGCTAGAGCCAGATCCATTTATCTTATTAGATCTTATAAAGCTAATTATCATATTTACAGATTGAAAGCCAGACTAATAGGCTAAAAAAACATAAAGTATGTAAGACAATTGTACTCAGTCAAGGTATACTTTAAGTTACATTATCTGGACTGGATTGTACTGCTTTTTTTTCCCCTATGTATGTATGTTTGTATATATCTTTTATCTGAATTTTTCATATAAGAGAAACTGTGATATTTAATCTTGTTTCTTTAGTTAGTTCACTTAATATTATGATCTCAGGGTGCATCCATTTTCTTACAGATGACTCAAGTTTATCCTTTTTTATGACACAGTAGTACTGCATTGTTTATAAATACCTCAATTTTTTTTATTTGCCTGCTCAACCTATTTTTATAGGGGCCGGGGATTTAGCTCAGCAGTTCGGTGGCCTGCCTTGCAAGCGCAAGGACCCGAGTTCAATCCCTGGTACCAAAAAAAACAACAAAAAAACAAAACCGTATTTTTATTGTTTTCTTTACTGTTTTTGGTACTGGGGAATTGAACTCAGGATTTTGCACTTGCCAGGCAGGTGCAGTGCCACTGAGCTAAATCCCTGGCCCTGTTTTCTTTTTCTTTTTTTTGGCACCGGGGATCGAACTTGGGTCCTTGTGCTTGCAAGGCAGGCGGTGGAACCACTGAGCTTTATCCCTGGCTTAGCTTTACTTTTTTATTAGCTCATATTTGTCATGCATACTGATCACATTCATCATAGGGAATTTGTAACTGTATGTAATATATCTTTTTTTTTTCACACAAGGTCTTGCTATGTATTCATGCTGGCCTTGAACTCACTGTGTAGCCAGGCTGGCCTTGAGCTCACAGTAATTCTGCCTCAGCCTCCTGAGTGCTGGGATTACAGGCATGTGCCACCTTTTGGGTTTCTCACATAAGAGTATCAATGTGATATTTAAACTTGTGTGTCTGATTTATTTCACTTAGAATTATGGTCTTGTGCATCAATTTTCTCACAAATGATTCAAGTTTATCCTTTTTCGTAGCAGAGTAGTACTCTATTGTTTACAAATACCTCATTTTTTAATCCATTCATATGTTGATGGACACATAGACTGTTTCCAAGATTTAGCTATTATGAATTGCACTGCTATAAACATGGGTATGCATGTGTCATTGTGGTATGTCTTTGACTTCAGGGAAGATATCCAAAAGGGGGATAGTTGGGTAAATGGAATTTCTACTTTAAGTTTTTTGAGGAATCTCCATACTGGTTTCCATAGTGGTTGTATCAGTTTTCAGTCCCACCAGCAATAGAGAACAGTTTCTTTATCCCCATATTCTCACCAGCATTTGTTATTGGATGATTCTTGATAGTAGCCATTCTTTCTGGAGAGAAATGGAATCTCTGTTGTTTCAATTTGTATTTCTCAAATGGCCAGCAATGTTGAACATTCTCTTATGTATTTATTGGCTGTTTGTATTTCTTCATCTGAGATGTGTCTGTTCATTTCAATTGTCCATTTTGTTTTGTTTTGTTTTGTTACTGGGGATTGAACTCAGGTCCTTGCGCTTGTGAGGCAGGCAGTGGCACCACTGAGCTAAATCCCCAGCCCAGATGCCCATTTTTTAATTGGATCTTCAAATTTGGCAGGTCTAAGTTTTTTGAGTTCTTTGTATATTCTAGATATTAGTTCTTTGAGGAGTAGCTGGTGAAAATTTTCACGTCACATTAAAATATTAAATATAACACTTAAAAACATTAAGGTCAATTTTTGTTTATTCAGTTAGGGTAGTGCCTCAGTATCCACCTATAACTTCCTATCTCTACACACTTCATCTATGGCAAATATTCAGAATTCTGTTGTCATTTGGACTTTAAAGAAACAATATTTTAAGTAAAAAATTTCAAGACTTTTGTGAAAGCCCATACAAATTATGTTTATATACTTACTTTTGAGAGAATTCTAGTCTGGTGTATGATTTGCTGTAGATACTTGTCTTTTCCTCATTCATGCTGTGATTCTTCTGATCCCATCCTCTATTGGATTTTGCCAGTTTGACTGATTTGGACTTGTAGAGGAGCCCTTCTCTTGAGTATGTGGGAATTACATTGAAGTATTTTTGGTTCTTTGTGTTTGTTTGTTTGTTTGTTTTTGGTACGGGGGATTGAACTCAGGCCCTTGCTGAGGCAGGCCATGGAACCACTGAGCCAAATACCTGGTTCCTTGTTTTGTTTTTTGGACAAGGTCTCACTATGTAGTCCAGGCTGGCCTTGAATGTCCCTGTAATCCTCCTGCCTCAGCCTCCCAAGCGCTGGGATTACAGGCATGCACCACCATGCTGGGCTTTTTAAAAAATTTTTGTTCAACAAATATTTAGAGACCCTAAATATGCTCAGAATTGGGCAAGGAGCCAGGTAAGTGTTGTTGATAAAAGAAACAGATATAGTGCTTGCTTTGGCAGTACATATACTAAAAGAAATAGATCTGGATTTTGTTTTCCTATCAGAAGAGTCTTAATAGGTCACTCATATGATTGTCAGCTAGTATGTTCTCCTCAGCAGTTTTATACTTTACATTTAAATGCCTTTAAAACCCACAGAATATTTTGCAATTCCATGACTGCCTGACACCTTAGAAGCATGTTGTTTATTTAATGATGAATTTGGTTCCCTGTGCTTTAAAGAATAATTTAGAAATGGATATTTCTTTCATATCTTCATATCTTTTAAGTATTGAAGCAAATAAAAATTGTATATCAACTGTCTTACTTTGATCAACTGTTTTTACTCTTATCAGTTGACTCACTAATCTTTATTTGACATCTAGCATTTTATAATTTATTTTTTTATTTTTTTATTTTTATTTTTTTTTTTGAGATAGGGTCTTACTAGGTATTTCAGACTGCCCTGGAAATCACCATATAGCCCAGGCTGATCTCAAACTCGCAGTGATTCTCTTGCCTCAGCCTCCCTCAGCTGGGATAACAGGTGTGCACCACCAAAGCCAGCCCACATTTTATAATTTAAATCATCTATTACTAGCTTTACATTTTCTTGTAAGGTTTTGTTGTTTTGCCTACATAGATCTTAGTGCATCCAGTCAGCTACTCTTAATAGTCGGTTACAGCTTTTCCTCATTTGTATTGTTTTTCTATTTTGAGAATTTTTTTTCTCCTTACCGTGCTATTGGCAGTTTAAAATTTTTGTTTGGGTACCTGACTTTTTGTTTTGTTTTTTGGTGCTGAGGATTAAACCCAAGCCTTCATACTCTGCAGATCTTTTTTTAATTTTGATTTGAGGCAGTGTTTTGAATGCTGAGTTGCCTAGACTGGGCTCAAACTTGTGATCTTCCTGCCTCAGCCTCCTTAAATATGGGGGTTATAGGCATGCCCCACTAGGCCCTGCAGGACCTAACTTTTACGATTTCCAGCTTTCAACGAAGTACTTTAAAGTCCATCTCTATGCTTTATGTTACATGTCTGCTTTTTAAATAAAATTTAATTTTATATAACTAAAGCCTATATTTTAGTGTATCTGTGTGTTTTTTAAAATTGGGTAGAAAGCTGAGCATGGTGGCGCATTCCTGTAATCACAGCACTCTGAGAGACAGAGGCAGGTGGATCACAAGTTCAAGTCTGCCTGGGCAATTTAGGAGACTTTAGTGAGACCCTATCTCAAAATTAAAATGTAAAGGACTAGGGATATAGCTCTGTGAAGGCCCTGGTTCAATCCCCAATACCGGAAAAGAAAATATTTGTTAGTCACACAAGATATTTTTAGTGTTTCCTGACTGTATAGAATATTGGTTAAATATGTTTTTTATCTCAATTACTAGTGGGCTCATTTTTTATCATAATTTAGAACCATGTTCTTTTATGTAAGTATGTCTTAGTAGACACTAATATTTTTGAGAAATATTACATTTTTATATCACTTCACTTCCAAAGAAGTTTTATGTTGTTAAACACCCAGATTATTGAACCCCATTTTATTATTATTACTGTATCTTTTAGGTTTTCTGATTCATTGAGCTTTAGAGTAAAGTGATTGAAGTTTATCAGGGTTTCTCACTTTATTCATGAAAAAACTGAAAGTGGTGAAGTAATTTTCCCAATGTCATTTAGCTACTGTAGTGTAAAACTAGAATGAGAATCCTAGGGCATTGCTAATTATCTTAATCCAGTGGTTATTACTGGATGGACTTGTTAATCACACTTACCTTCGACTATGCAAACAAAAAAATTGTTGGTTTACAGAAGGAAAAATTAAGATGATTAGTGTGGCTGGGAAATGAGTTGATCGATCAGCATAGTCTCTCCTGTTCAGCACATCTTCTTTTTAGATGCCCCTATTTATGGTTTAGGGTATCTTCTTTATACCCTTGATAGTGCTAGCAACTATAATGCCAAATAAATATTTTCTCTTTGAACTAGCCTTTTGTAGAAGCTTTGCCAACCATCTGTTATAATATTCTTCAGGCAGAGTATAATACTGTTGCTTTTGTTTAAGCTTTAAAGATAATAACACATTCCAGTCCTAAGTCCCTGAAGATTACCCTTCCAGTAAGTAATAGGATTTTGTGTTTTTTTTTTTTTACTGTTGCTTTTGTTTAAGCTTTAAAGATAATAACACATTCCAGTCCTAAGTCCCTGAAGATTACCCTTCCAGTAAGTAATAGGATTTTGTGTTCTTTTTTTTTTTGTGTGTGTGTGCTACTAGGGATTAAACCCAGGGCCTTCACATTGAACTACATACTTATCCTTCAAATTTTTTAAAATTTGGAGACAGGATTTCATTAAGTTCCTAAATTGCCCAAGCATGGCTTGAACTTTCTGTCCTCCTGCCTCAGCGTCCCATAGTACTAGTATTACAGGTATAGCACAACACTTGGTAGATTTTGTGTTTTGTTTAATCTTCACTCACTCACGGATGTCCTATCTTCTGTTAGTTCTGTAGATGACTGATTGATTGTATCAGTGACATATTGAGTCTTCCTCATGTCATTCTTGAATAAGTAATAGGAGCTTGAGGCAAACCTAAGTTTTGCTTGTAGATACTTCTGGCAATGAGTTTGCAAATGTAACATAAAGGCAAATTAGCACTTTCAAGTTATTTCTCAAGGAGAAATAAATGACAACTGTGCCTTACTTACCTTCTGAGTTTATCACAAGTGGTTCATCATTTCTATTCAAAGTGCAATTCTTTAGAAATTAAGTGCTATTTTGGCGGCTTCCTTTTTAAATAGATTTATTAAAATGTATTTCACTTATTAAAATTTACTCATTTATAGTGTATAATAAGTGGATATTTACTGTATCCACAGAGTTGTTCATAATTACAATCTTAAATTTACAACATTTTTAATACCTCCCGGAGAAACTACATTTTCTTAGCAGTCAATCTCCATTCTCTTTTTTTCTAAGCCTCTGCCAACCACCAATCTTCTTTTGGTCTACCTGGAAATACCTATGCTGGCCATTTCACATAAATGAAATCATACAGTTTGTGGCCTTTTATGGCTGGCTTTTTTTCACTTAGCCTGTTTTTAAGGTTCATTTATGTTGTAGCACACATCAATATTTCATTCCTTTTTATGGTTGAATAATACTCTGTTTTATGCTTTTGTCACTTTTTTCTTATCCATTGATCAGTTGATGGTCATTTGGATTTTTTTCCATCTGTCAGCTATTATGAATAATATTGCTATTATGAATAATAAACATCCTTGTATGCCCATGTAGTGGTACATGTCTGTAATGCCTGCAGTCTGGGCAGCTGAGGCAAGAGGATCGCAAGTTTGAGCCCAGCCTGGGCAACTTGGTAACTTCCAGAAATACTGCCTCAAAAATAGAAAGGATGGGAATGTAGCTCAGTGTGAAGACTCTGGGTTCAGTTCCCAGTACTGAAAAAAAAATTGTAGACGTTTTTGTTTGGACACCTGTTTTAAATTTTCTTGGATATACTTAATAGAATTGCTAGGTGATATAGTAACTCTTAGCTATTTGAGGAACCACTAAACTTCATGGGAGCTGTACCATTATATAATCCACCAATAGTGTATGAGGGTTCCAATTTCTTTATCTTCTTGTTAACATCCGTAATTATGTCTTTTTTTTTTTTTTACATTAATTGCAGCCATCTTAGTGAAGCAGTATATCTCACTGTGGTTTAGAATTGACTTTGCCTGATGACTAATAATGAGATCTATTCATGTGATTGCCGTCCACTTATATATCTTCTTAGGACCAATATCTGTTCGTATTCTTTGGATATTTTTATAATGGATTGTCTTTTTAGTGTTGAGTTGTACGAGTTATTTATATATTCTGGATACAATTCCCTGATCAGATGAGATTTGCAAGATAAGATTTGTTTTATTCTGTGCTTTGTATTTGCAACTTATTGATGGTGGCCTTTAATGTACAAAAATTTGTAATTTTAGCTGGGTAAGGGGGTTACATGCTTGTAACCCCAGCTGCTCTGGAGACTGAGGCAGGAAGAATGTCAGTTTTGAGGCCAGTTTGTGCAACCTATTAAATAAAAAGGGCTGGGGATGTAGCTCAGTGGTAGGGTGCTTACCTAGCATGTCGTAGTCTGGAGGTTCCATCTGCGGGGGTGGGAGGGTGGTTATAAGGAAATTGATCAGTTGAAGCCCATTTTGCCTATTTTCTTTTGTTGCTTGTTGCTTTGGTAGTATATCCTAAAACCGGTGTCTAACCCAAGGTAATGAAAATGTACTCCTTTTTTTTTCCTAGGAATTTTATTGTTATATCTCTTAAATTTAGGACTGTGACCCATTTTTAAAAGTTAATTACAATGAATTTTTGTGTATGGTGTGAGATAGTGGTCTAGTTTCATTCTTTTGCACATAAAGAACCACCATCTCAGCAAAATCTGTTGAAAATACCATTCTTTCCACCACTGAGTCATCTTGACACTCTTGTTTGAAATAATTAACTGTATGAGGTTTTATTTCTGGACTCTCAGTTTTATTCCTTTGATCTATATATTTATTTTATACCAGTACACCACTGTCTTGATTTCTATAGCATTGAATTAAGGAGCATTTAAAATCTGGAGCCAGGTATGGTGTTGGTATGCTGTAACCCCAGCACTCAGGAGGATGAGGCAGGAGGATCACACATTCAAGGCCAGCCTGGGCTATGTAGTTAGACAAAACAAAATATTGGAAATGAGAATCTTCTAACTTTGTCCTTTCTTTACAAGATTTTAAAAAATTTATTATTTTTTTGACATGGGGTCTTGCTAAGTCACTAATTTGTCCTGGGTCAAACTTGTAATATAATCTTCCTACCTTGTTTTCCCTGAGTATTGGAATTACAGACAGATTTGAATATCTGGGAATACATTGGGTCTGTAGGTCAATTTAGGGAAAGTATTGGCATTTTAACAATGCTATAACTTCTGATCCATGAACACAAAATATCTTTCCACTTAACTGGGACTTTAACTTCTGCTACATCCCTAGCCCTTTATTTTATTTTTATATTGAAATAGGGTTTTGCTAAATTGCTGAGTTGTCCAGATGGGGCTCAGACTTGCAATCCTCCTGGCTCAGCCTCCTAGAGTGCTGGGATTATAGGCATGAGCCACTGCACTTAGCAGTGTTTATAGACTACTTTATTATAGTCTATAGTGTTTATAGACTAACTTTTACTGTTGTTAAATTCATTTCTAAGTATTTTATTATTTTTTATGCTATGGTAAGTGGAATTTTTTTTTTTTTTAGCTTCATTTTCACATTGTGTCTTGCTAGTATATAGAAATACTATTGCTATTGATTTGGTGTCCCATAACCTCATTGAACTTGCTCATCAGCTCCAATATTTTATTTGTGGGTTCCTTAGGATTTTATATGTGTAAGATTTTGACATTGGCAATTAGAAATAGTTTTATGTCTTTTTTTCTAACTTGAATGCTTGTTTTTTTACTTGCCCTGGCTAGAACCTCTGGTATAGTGTTGACTATAAGTGCTGAGAGTGGACATACTTGTTCTGTCTTTCATCTTAGGGTGACATATTCTTTCTATGTTAAGTGCAGTTTTAGCTATGGATTTTTGTAATAAATAGCATTTATTAAGTTGAATGTTTCCTTTGATTCCTACTTTGTTGAATATTTTCACTGTAATTTGTCAAGTGATCTTCCTGCATCCTTTGAGATGGTCCTGTAGTTTTTATCCTCAACTAATACTACATTTTACAATACTATAGTTGAATTTCAGGTATTAAACCAACCTTGAATTCTTGGGATAAATCGCATTTTGCAAAGGTGTGTAATCCTGTCTGTATGTTACTGGATTCATTTTGCTTTGAAAGTCTAAAATTTTTTTGTGATATTTCTGTCTGGTTTGGGTAACAGAATAGTAATGGCCCTATTGAATGAATTGAAATGTGTCTTTGGCTTTATTGTGAAATAATTTTGGTTTAACTTTGAACACTCGCAATAGTTTTAATTTCTAATTACTTAGTGAAGGTAATAGTTAAGTATACAAGTAATGTTTTTGTGTGCTTTTTGTGTGTGTGTGTGCCAGGGATCAAACTCAAGGACCTTGTGCTTGCAAGGCAGGCTGTGGAACCACTGAGCTAAATCCCCGGCTCTATATAACTGATGTTTAAAAAAGTCTATCGTTGAAAATGTAGATTATTTGATAGGGAAATGCAGAATTAAATATAATTGGATTAGGCCACCAGTTTTCCTTTCTGTACCTTTGCTACCTACCTTGGGGTACTCAGGGTAGAGGTTCCAAGTCTAGTACTTTACATCCTTGCTGCCTACTTGGTTCCCTTATCCTCTTTTCTTAAACTGCTTTGCTACTTTTTTTTTTTCTTTTTTTGAGACAAGGTCTTGCTACATAGTCCAGACTGGCCTAGAACTCACTGTTGGAGGCTCAGGCTGGTCTCCAACTCACAGCAATCCTCCTGCCTCAGCTTCCCAAGTGCTGGAATCATAGGCGTGTGCTACCATGTCCTGTTTGTTGCCTCATTTTGATTGTACCATGAACAGCACCTAATTTTAGAATTCCTGGTAGGATTTAAGCAAGCTTCAGAAAAGGGGTGGGAAGAATGGAATGGGAAGTATAACCCTACTAAAATTTTGCTAATTGTTTTCTAATTTTTTAGCTTTGAATATTTAGCCATTTAAAATATTTAGGAGAAGAAATGGTTTTCTTAGCTATCACATAGTTTATATAAGGGTGACTCCCCCCACCCCCCGCCGAAGTACTACAGTATTTAGTAATCAGTAGCACTTAATTTTTAAAAAAGCAATTAATGTTTATGGAAGAATGGGAACCAGTCGTAGGACTTCAAGAATATGCCTAGTTTTATTGAAAATTAAAGAGGGATTGTGGGTATAGTTTAGTAGTAAAGTGAGAGTAACATTCTGGAGGCTCAGGTTCAAATTCTCAGTATATACATACACACATGAAAAAGAAACAAATAGTCTAAGTTAGGAATACAAATATCACTATTGCTGTGTAATAAAATTTGATGCCATGGACTAAATATTATCAGCAAGGTCATTTGTCTTTGATTTTTGAGACAAAGTCCCAATATATATATTTCAGGCAGGCCTCAATCTTGTGATCTAAATACTTCAGCTTCCTGAGTTCTGGAATTGTAGGTGTGGGCCACCAGGTCATATTTTGATATTCCGCCAGATATTTTGGGAAGTATGAGTAGTTTTTTTCCATCTGTTTGAAAGAGGATCTGTTTTGTTTTCTTATAGAACAGAAAATAGTTTCCCTTAGCTATTTTACTTATTTTTGTTCTGCTAGTTGAAATTAGTTGTTATGGCAAACTTTGTTAGACAAATTTGTGTCAATGTGCGATTATGGGAATTAATATGGAGTATAGTTGAAAATGCTGAATATTTTTGTCAGTGTAATTCAGAAGTGAAAAGATTGCTGTTGAGAAAATTATATATGATTCCTTAGTAGATGAATGGCAGAGATAAGACAGGGACTTTATCATTTCCTGAATTCTAGTCATGTTCTCTATAACTTATGCTGTCTTTGATAGTATTGTGTGCATGACAATTTATAAGTTAGATGTTTTGGGTTCTCATCAACTTCACAAAGGGGACCATGTCCGGGGGGTTTTTGTATATCTATCTATAAATAAACTAGTGCTTCTCTTAACTTTTCCTTTCAAGTACTTCCTGAGTCTAGTTTTGTTTGGAGCAGTTTGTCATAAGTTTGACATGTCTTTGAAGACTCCTCTGTTTTGGAAAAAAAAAAAAAAAAATGAAAATTTTGGGTTTTGTTCTATGTTTGTATTTATTTTAACAAAAGTGTATCAAATTTCACTACAAATTTTACTGATTACATTGGCACACTGGCAAGTTTTCTCCTTTATTCAGTGGCTTCAGTTACTCCCTCTTTCATAGCATATGTTCCTGTATATGCAGAGAACCCAGCGCAAGAATCCAGGAATTAGTGGACTGAAAAGGAAAGTTCCTGGGCCAGGGATTTAGCTCAGTGGCATTGCCACCTGCCTTGCAAGTGCAAGGTCCTGAGTAGATTCCCAGTAATGCAGTGAAAAAGGAATGTTCCTTTCTAAGAATGTGCCTCTCTGCTGGAGGTGGCAGGCGTGCCTTCTTCCAAAATCCCTAGGTTAGCTATCCTAGCAGAGCAAAGATTTTTTTTGGTAAGTTCCATCATAATTTTGGAATCAACAACTGACTTAGAAATTTTTTATAAAATGCTTTTTGCCTTGTAGTGCCTTTTTTCTCTTTGAATATTTTCCCTTGACTCCTGACTCTTATCAGGACCTCTCTACTTGGCTGCTCAAAGCCAATTTTTAGAACTATAGAAAATAGATTCACTCACAAATAATAATTTAAGTATGTACTATTGCCTCTATTTTAAATTAGTACACAATACCTTTTTGTTGGTCAGAAAATTCTTTTTTTGTACCAGGGATTGAATTCAGGACCTTAAGTTTGCAAGGCAGGCGGAGGCCCCACTCAGCTAAATCCCCAGCCCAGCAAATTCTTTTGAAGTATCTCATTTGTTCCAGGTTATGGATAAAGTTGCAGGGATGTTCAAGGACCCTAGTTCAATCCCTGGTACAAAAAAAAAATTGTGGGGATGCAATAGTCAAATGTCAAAAACTAAGTGCCAGTCCTTTTGAAACTAAATGGTCTAGGCTTCATACTTTGTTTTTATTACTATGACACTTAAATTAATATGACTCTCATTTTGAGAATACTTTGGGCATCTGAACCTGTTTCCCCCAGGATCAAACTTAGGACCTTGCGCTTGGCAAGGCGGGCACGGTGCCACTAAGCTAAATCCCCAGCTCCTGAATTCTTTAGTTTATGACAGAATGTTGTGTTTAGGAAGTTCCAAAGAAGATGTATGGTAGAAAAGTGTATGGCAGAGAAGTTAGAAAGTGCAGTTTTGGAAATTGTTTGTTGTATAGATGAGAGTAATAGATCTGTATTGGAATATCTGTACTTCCTGCCTTCACAGGCTTTCATTCAGGCTAGTTTGGAAAGGTGAGGCTAGTATTTGAAAATAACCTCAGAGGAAATATAGAGAGCACTTAACCAAGAGTATAAAATGCTAACCACATAAGGTATTAAGTGATAACAGTGGTGTGGTGGGACATATAAAATGAGTTGGAGGTAGATTGGAGGTTAAGGGATAACAAGAAATGATGGTAAGGAAGGAGATTCTAGAAAGAGAGGACACAGATAAAGATATGTTGTCTTAGTTACTTTTCTCATTGCTGAGACAAAGTACCTGATACCAGAGTTAAAAGAAGAAGGGTTTAGTTAGCTTGCATTTTGTAGAGGTTTCAGTTCATAGCTTGCTCCAAGACAGGGTGGTGTGATAGAGGGGGCACGATAGAGGAGAAACACTTCATGATGGGCAGAAGGCAGGAAGGCAGCAAAGCAGCAAACTAGTGAGGAAGCAAGCAACAAATGTATTTTTTTTTTTTTTTTTTTTTTTTTTTTTTTGAGACAGGGTCTCCCTGTGTAGTTTAGGCTGGTTTTGAATTCATTATGTAGCCCAGGCTGACCTGGAACTTGGAGCAATCCTTTTGCCTCAGCTTCCCAAATGCTGGGAATACAGTGCACCACCATGCCCATCTATCCCTTATAATTTGTCCAAGGGTAGGGCAAGCCTTCCCATTATCCACTCCCAGAAGTATGCCAAATGAATCAGTGGCCTAATTTAGTAGCCACACACCCTTGATCCCAGCATCTCACACCCTACCTAGATCCAGCCACTTTTGAAAAGCTCTACCTATGATTTCATGAGGGTTTGAGGGGAAATCTAGATACAAGTCATAACAGATGGGTGCAGAGTTATAGGAGAGTGAGTCTTTTTTGAGTAACAATACATTAATTATAAAATATGGCAATGTAAATAATTATAAAGTAAAAACATGAGAAATTAATCATCATGCTTTTTACTTTAGGTATAAGAACCCTAACTCAAATTGGTTTAAACAAATGTTTCTTGTTTCATCATTCTGATGTAACTGGAAGTCCACAGTAATCTAGATGGAATAATTGGTTGATATTATTGCTTAATGATGTCCCTGAGGACCAACATTTTTGCCAACTCTCTTCTATCCCTTTGATGCTTGCAGGTTGCTGCAAGGTTATCTTAATAGTTTAAGGTGTCAGTATCTGGAAGAGGGGGGACTCTTCTGTTTTTCCTTCCATCTCATTTGTAGGATTAAAGATTTGCTCAGTTTTTTTTTTTTTGTTTTTTTTTTTTTTTGGTGGTTGTTTTGAGACAGGGTTTTGTTATGTAGTTCAGGCTGGCCTTGAACTCATTATATAGCCCAAGCTGGCCTCAAACTTGCAGGGATCCTCCTGCTTCAGCCTCTCAAGTGCTAGGATTCCAGGCATGTGTCACCATGCCCATCTCTCAACATATGGTTCTAAAAAGGAGTATTTTCTACCATTCTAATAGGCTGGAAAAATATATTTCACAATCTTGCTTATTTGGGGCCTAATTAAATCTGACAGTTCAGCTTTCAGGAGTTGGAGCAGTGGTAAGATTATTTTGTAATGAGTGTTTTTGAATATAATATTAAGTGAACATTGCAAAGTGCTTTACCTTGGAATTTTTCATTTTGCTAATTTAGATTTTAGAATTGTCAGATTAAGACTCTATTTCTCCATCTATTGGTTTTAGAATTGAGTCAACATCCTTCTGCTGTATTTTGTGAAATTATTATTTATGTAGAGATATGTGTGCATTATTTTAGAAATCAACTCAGTCTTTCCCCAAGATTATAAATTAAAAAGCCAAGGCCAAAAATCTCTTTTGGATATGTATTCATATATGTATTACTTTTATTCTTTGTGTAATTAGACCTTGTGATTCTAAAACTGCCTGCTTTTGATATTTGAGAACCATGGCTAGGCCTGAGTGATTTCGTAATACAAATGGGAACCTAGAGAAACTATAAGTGTAAACGCTATGGGAGCTGGTGAGTTACTTTGTAGGCCTGCTAAAACTGTTCTTTAACCATAGGGAGGGAGGGTAGTTTTTTTTGAGGAGCAGAAATGACACATAACACCGGATAATGGTTCTGGTAAACCACAAAAAAGTATACAGCATTTTGCATCTTCCTTTTTGGTAGCAGAACATACAGTTCTCAGCTGAATTTGATGATTTATTTACTTGTTGGAACCATTTTTTAGTCATTTAAACTAATTTTGTTGAGTTGTATTACTGAACTCATCTTTTGGCAACTACTTTCAAAGGTGGGATTATACTTTGTATAAATGTGACACTTTGTATTATACTGCTTAATTTTTTAAACCTGGGAAAAGTTCCATTATATTAGGACCCTATTTTGAGAAAGGAAAAAAAAAACCACAGTAATAAATTGGTCCTAAGGAAAGAGAAGGTACCACCACTTTAAACCAACTCTGGTAGGAAAGTGGGAAGTTTGCTTTTGTTGTGAGATGGGTTTCTCTATGGAGTTCTTTGTTAACTTTTAGCATAGCAGTGAACTTCCATTTGGTGGCGGCAGGAAGCATAAATACTCATTGTGTAATGCTTTGCCTGTTTTGGCAGATCTGCCAAACCATGACACCCAAAACAAGACGCGTGCTTAACACAAACTACAGTTCCCAGCGGGCCCAGCGCTGGTTGGCCATCACTTCCCCTGTCCCCTTCCCTAGCTGGCCCGGCATAGGGCCCTTGCTCGCGCCTGCGTAATTTTTTTTTTTTTTTTTTTTTTTGCTCTGGCTGCTGCGGAGCGCGGCGCTGGGGCTAGTGTCCAGCGGTGCTGCAGTGGACCGAGGCCGGCAGTAGGACAAAGGGCGGGTGGCACAGACCGCCTCGCCGGCCAGGGAGCTGTCTGCCCGACCCAGCACACGGCTAGCCGTGGAGTGGCGTGGCCGTAGCCCCTGTACCACACAGTGCACACACTTCTCGCTCACGTCCTCTAGCTCCGCCGCTCCAGTCCGCCCTTCCTTGCCCCTCACACCGGCGCGCGGCACCCCCAGCCCTACCCCGGACGGAATGTGATAGCGTCAGCGCCTCAGATTAGCCTCGCTTCGGCCAGAGCCAGGGCCCGCTCCGCTTGTCGCAGTGCTGCGTGCCGCCACTGCGCGTCGGCGGCCATGGGGCCCGGCACCACGCTTCC
>NW_022900935.1:48021571-48094829 GCF_012274545.1 Fukomys damarensis | reverse complement strand
AGCCCTCGGCGCCCAGGCCGGGGGCTGTTTGCAAACTGCGCCCATTTTGTGGGGCCGAATCCGCCCGGGCTACGCTCCTCCATCACGTGGTAGGTGCTGCTGCTGCTCCTCTCCTCCTCCCGCTGCCCTTTCTCCTTCTCCTCGCTCTCTGTGGCTCCCATTTCTCTCTCTTTGTTAGTTGTAACTAGAAAGGCAGGGCAGGGGAAGAAAAATCCCCGGAACTTTAAATGGCCTCTCCGGGCTTCCCCGCTGCGGGTCCGGGCTGGGAGGCGCCCCAAGGGCGGGGGTGTGCGGGGCCCTTCCCCGCCAGCTGCCGCCTCGTTTGCTGGGCTTTCCTTTGGCGTTCTATTTAAAAAGGCGGCCTGAAGAACACGGTTTATTCCCTTAAAAAAAAACCAAAACAAACTCTTGACTCTCGCTTTGAACTTCTCTTGACTGCAAAAGGCCTTTCTTTGCTCGAACATCTTGCGTGTTTCACGGTTTGTATCAGAACTCTTATTTATTATTTTTGTTGCCTGTAAATTGAGGTCACATACGTTTTCAGATCTAGTCTCCCTCAGGCGGACTTTTTTTTTTTTAACTAAAGAGGAAGAGGTAATTGCTGTATTTGCTTTTAAGTGAGTTGGATCTTACTGCCTTTTAGGGGGCCTGCTTTCCGGCTGACGGTCTTTTGATTCGCTTCAAATAGTTTAATTGTTTTCTCTTTGATAAACAGCGGTACTCCCATGTTTTACTTTAAAATCCTTTTGTTTTCCTATTTGGAGTCCCAATGTGGATTTTTAGAGAAACACGTTACTTAAATATTGCTTATTGATTGCCTTAGAGGAAGAGGGTGACACGATGGCGCCACTTTAAATTACTCTTACCTCCACCTCTGTATTTTCCTTTTTTATCCTAGAGGTCATTGGAGCATTTTCAGTGACCTATTAACAAAACTGTTCTTGAGGGTGTTAACAGTACAACTGATAGAAGCCAGAGTTTAGTACCTCTAGGGTCGGCAGACCCGAATCTCGCGGTCTCCAAAGTTCCGAGAAATCTCTTTAGTCCTCCAACCTCGCCTCCCTCCCCTCCATTCACAATCCTGGTGTTGCCATCTCCTTTGTCACGTGGCTAGCCATCATTGTGGTTTTTTGTTTGTTTTGGGGTGTATGTTTATATTTTAAATTGTAAGCTCAGAGAAACCTTCCCTCTCCCCTTGGGAGAAATCAAAATGTTTTAGTACTTGTAGTTGTGGAGCCGGAGAACATTTTAAAATAAACGATAAAATTACATAATCTTTGCCTTGCATAATCATGATATAGTTAATAAATTGTTATTGAACTTCGTCTCAAAGTACTTTCAAGTATGGAAAGTAGTACATTAGAATATGTTTTCCATTTATCAGAATGGTCTGTAGTGTGTGTTTTTCTTGCTTTTTGGGTCATTTAAAGTATTCTTATTTACAAAGGCTTAAGTGGGTGTGTTTCCCCTCCCCCTCTTCTATAGGCTGTACAGTACTAGGTTCCTTTTCATAATACTGTCTTACCAGTTAGGAAATTACAATTGTCGGCACTCGTCAGTTAAGGCTCTTTTTTTTCTGTTCTTTTCTTTTCACCAGAGTGGATACTTTTGAGTAATTATTTTCTACCTAGGTATAATTTACTAATATTTTGGGTACGTGTTTTTGATCCACAAATTTTTGCTTTTAATCCTGTAGCTTTAGAATTAATACAGTATTACTGTTACCTGTTCCTTCATGTCAGTTTTCCCCGTAGTCTCGTAAATTCCTATTATAAAATACAGTGTACATTTCTCTTTTGTTTCTACTTAGGTTACTAAACGTCTCTTCAATTTAAAAGAGCTGTGTTAACAATTTTTGAAGTAAATACGTATGAAATATATTGATTCTTGAATATGCATTGATCTGTTTCTTGCCATGTATGTTTTCAATGGTTTGGGTCATTTTCTTTGCTAACAGTTACATCATGTCATGTGATAATGTGCAGTATGATGTGTAGTTCTAAAAATAAGGCAAGGTAAAAATGCCCATCCTTTGAGAATTTTAAAATGTATTATAAATCTCAGATAAGTATCCTCGCTCATGGAATTCTGAGTTAAAGTTCCACCAGGTTATCCAAAAAAGTATACAATTCCTTTGACCTTTAGCATAGTTGATATACAGTATTCCTTAGTGATCTCATAATTTCGGGTGGTTGACTTTGCTTTCAGTTACTTGGAGGGAAACATTACATGTTATAGAGATTGCTAATAACTTTTGGTGAACATTGTCTTCGGTAACTGCTTCATTTATGTACATGTAAAATAAGTATTTGTGATTTATGGCTGTACACAGTTAAAAGAGTGATTGTGATTAGTTAAGTAGTAGTAGGATGGGGTTTTTGGTCTTTCCACCCATATGAATCTTGTGAAGTACTGTATTGAGACTTGTTCCTCCATCTTTCCTGAAAGCCTTATTCAGAACATTAGTGTTTGACTTTTGTGCTTTATCACAGTGATACATTAAGTTTTTGCCTGTCTTTCATTCTTCTGCCTGCACATGTTATTTCTATGGTTAAACCTGCAGAACACACTATTCAATTGTTAGGTGTCTTATCATTCTGTTGAGGAAAATTCTGGAAGCTAGAAAGTGAGTAAACTGTAGTTCGCTTGCTTCTGAATTTTTATCAAGGTGAGAACGAAAATTACTACTGTGTAGTCCAGTTTTCCTTTTTGAAACTGTGCCAGTCCTCTTCTGTGTCTAGTAATGCTACATTGTAACCATTGTCTCTGTATCCTTCAGTTTATTGAATTTGACCACATTTTAATTTTAAAGTGAATAACAGCTTTTAGATTTGTTCTGTTTGATAGGGCTTGTTTCATGTAATTTGTAAGCACAGGGCCATTGGTGGTGGTGAAGGTAGTTTAGTATTCAGTAATTCTAGTTTGGTCCATTTGTGAGTAAAGCTTAGTTACCTTATGTCAGAAAAGCTATTTTTATTGTATTTTTTAACTTTTATTTATTTAATTTTATTTTTTGAGACGGTCTCACTGTAGTTCAGGCTGGGTTTGAACTCACTATGTAGCCCAGGCTGCCCTTGAACTCCAGGAGATCCTACTACCGCAGTCTTTTGAGAGCTGGTTATACAGGCCTGTGCCACCATGCCTGGCAAAGCAGTTTTTAAAATGTTCCACAATCCATCAGACTGATCTATCCTGTACTCTCGAAACAGTAATCATAGAATAAAATTTTGGTGGAGACAGGGTCTTGATATGTCGTTCAGGTGGCTTTTAACTTGTACATAGCTCACTGGCCTTGAACTTTGTTGTCCTCCTGCCTCAGCCTCCTGAGTGCTGGGATTACTGGTATGCATCACCTTGCCCGGCCAAAAGTAGTGTTGTGTTTAAATAGTAATACTTTTTATGTTTATCCTGTTTCCTTGAATATGGGGGGTGGGGTGGGGCTGTGTTTTTCTTGTCTGTTAGGCCATCGAGGCAGAAATCAATCAAGTGACTTTATTATATAATTTAAAGAATTTATTGATCCCTCCCTTTTCCCCAAAGGATCTCTCCATTCCCTTGAATTTGGAGGGGAAGGAATAGTGTAGGTTATAGTAATGATAACTACTACTTGCCCTCCTAAATGTATTCTGGTCTTTTCCTTTGACCCATGATCTTCCATTCAATCTGCAAGTAATACCCGCATATATCATTTACCTCCTATCCCTTGGTGGCCTGCAAATGTGGGCGACCTGTAGTACAGTGAACTATTTGTCTTTTTTAATTCATATGGTCTTTTCTAACCACATCGTGAGTCTTCATAATTTGGGGAGTGGAAAGTATAGATCAGAGTCCTACTTTGTATTATGAATCATTACATTCTAGTAGTAATGTTTTTTGCACAACTTCTGGTGTGCCCAGAGGCTAGTGCTCAGTTTTTTAGGAGAGAAACTGTAATTTAAAACATGCATCTTCACCAACAACATGAGGACTCAAAAACTAGTCTTAAAATAGATTTCGAAAAAACAAAGTTATATTTTAGGAAAAGGATATGGTCCAAGGCTTTGCACTGACACAGTAGGCAGGCCAGGTGTTGGGGACCATTTTATTTGAGAAACTTTTTTTGTGCTCTTTTTGTGTTGTGAGCAGGCAGAGTACACCAGTGTAAAATATACTTCCTGGGACCCAGAACAATCTACCCAGTTAAAGTAGAAGTTTTTCTGAAATGGTGAAAGAGTGCAAGTGAAGGTGTTTTAAAATTTTAAATCATCAATAGGAGGTGTGCAATAGTATTGGGTTTGTTTCTGTATTAGCCATGTGCCTTTCAAAAGGAGCATGCAGTTGTCAACAGCTGCAGTAGGATTTTTTATGAGGTAAGCCTTTCCTTGTTTTTGATAGGGTAAAGATAAAGCCGAAATGCAGAATATATGGAAACCAGCTTTACTAAAGTAGAACACAGTTCATACTTATGAGTGAAAAACTTGGGTAGTCCGGAAGAAAAATTTAAAGATAGTGTATTATTATTCGTTTTTTTTTTTTTTTTTTTGGTTGTTTGAGACAGAGTTTCGTGATGTAGTTGAGATTGACCTGAAACTCATTACATAGCCCAGTCTGGTTTTGAACTCACAGCAATTCTCCCTCAGCCTCCCAAGTGCTGGGGATTACAGGCATGCACCACCACGCCCAGCCATTCATTTATTTTTTTAGTGAGAGGGTCTCACTAGTTTAGGAGAGCCTTGAACTCTGTGTAGCCCAGGCTCACCTTGAACTGACAGGGATCCTCCTGCCTCAACCTCCTGAGTGCTGGTATTATAGGCGTGCACCACCACGCCCCGGCAAGGTTTTAAATCTTTATGCCAAGAATTACTTCAGGGTAGAGATCTTTCAAATTCTTATTTCCTCATTGAGTAGCACAGTTAATTTTTGGAAATCTTGTCTTTCAAAGATTTTAAGCTAACTCCATAGAATTTTATCATTTGAATACTCTACCAGGGAATTATTGTGGTTTATATTCTTGACTGTGTGAACTTGCCTCTTCCCCCTTTCATTTCTATTTATTTTTAGAATTAGTTGTTCTCCAAGCTTTTGAGAGTTAGGACATCTAACCTGGATGAAATTCAGTGCAGTTTTATATAAATTTTATTAAAAAATTTGTTTTTTGTTGCTTGAACTAGGAATCCAAAAAGATCTTGCACTGAATTTTATGTATAGCAGACTCTGCCCTTGTTTGGAAAAAGTTGCTAGTGTAGAATCAAACTTGAGTCCCTTACCTTTTAATTCCTTTTTTAAAAAGGAGCAGCTCAAGGTCACACCTGGTTAAATTCTCTTGGAGTGGCTGAGTTGGAGAATAAATACAGATGAGTAACGATTTTGTTAAGATGGTAAACCAAAAAAAGGTAAGAACTGATATCCAGGCTTTCTCCTGCCACTTGCTGTTTGGCCTTTGGAGGCTTTTTAGCACCTCCACCAGAGGGTGTGAAAGGAAAGAGGCTAAAAGCTAATTAGTGAGTTTCTGATGTTTGCTAGTATAGAGACTAGAAATACTAGTCCTGGGGGTGGGGTTTGGTGTAGCTCAGTAATAGAATGCTTGCCTGGCATTCATGAAGTCCTGAGTTTGAACTGCAAAACAAAAAACTACTACTTTGATAAATTGAACTATCAGGAATGTTTCAGTAAACTGTTAGTATATTACTATGGAGAATAGAGATTTTTAAAGATCTTCAGTATATTTTAAAAATGGGAATGTATCACCCTCAGGTTGGGATCATACTTTTTATGTGGCTTGGTCCTTTTAAGATTGTTTTTGTTTTTTTAGTATTACAATTCTTCAATGAAAAAAATTGTCTGTGTATCTTAGTGGCACTGTTTATGTTGTCTAGAGTCCTAGAAATACTATTGCTAGGTAAAATTTTTAAGTAATTACATTTAAAATTTTTATAGATACCACCTTCCAAGTGCTATGTAGCCAGATTTAATAGTTTTAAAGTATATGGTTTAGGAAGTTTGCCGGTCTAGGTATAAGTGTTTGGCCATCTAAATGACTGGAATTTGAGGTGGAGATTGAGTTGATACCTTTCTTGGTAAGATTGTTGTCAGCTCATGATCAGATATTTCCATAAATATCCTAATAGACGTTCATCTGATTCATTTGGCATAGAATGCTCATGTTACTTAATATGTATTTGTCTGCCGTATGCTAAGCACTTTGCTACATGTAGGGGATAGAGGGTAAAACATGCTATACCCTTCACTCAGGAAGTACAGAGTCTAGTGAAGGAAAGGGACAGACAAAATGGAGCGTTTATACTGGCGCCTATTGCCCTGGTATCATGAGAGTGTAGGTAAGAGCCTAGAGAGTAGACACTCATAATTCAACCTGGATGGAATGAGGAATGCTTAAAATAGCTGAACTGTGAAAGAGCAGCATAAGCAAAAATGAACATACATAGAGGAGCCAGGAACCGTACATGAAATTCAGGTGGCTGTAATGAGGACAGGCTGGAGATGAAGCTGATTTTTTTTTTTTTTTTTTTTTTTTTTTTTTGGTATTGGGGATCAAACTCTGGTCCTTGTGCTTGAGAGAAGCAGCCACAGGAACCACTGAGTTAAATCCCCAGCCCCTAAATTGAGTGTTAAAAGGGGTCATGTCTGCTTGTGGGGAGTTTAGTTTCATTCTTGTCCTAGAGTCACTGAAAGATTTTAGGAATCACTTGGTCAGATTTATGTTACCTTCCTTTTCTCAACTTTAAAGTCATTATTGTAGTGCAAGATTGGAAGTTGTCTGAATTGCAGAGAAGAATTGCCCCATACTGCTGCCTTTTCAGGGACCAAGGCACTTTTGAATCCAGACCTGGGCCTGACTTAAACAAGTGTCTTTCTGTGTCTAGTAAGTGGATAGATGCTGTGTAGTTCAGTGTATTTTTTTCTCGCTCCTTGAACCTGTGGGACAGTATCTGCATTAAGTAAAATAAACTGTCTAACCCTCTTTCCCCCATCAGAATGTCTTCTCTCTCTTGGAAATGTTCCTTGATACCTTAAGGGATAACACAGTGCATAAAACTGTCGTCACACCTTACTGATATCCTCGCATCTTTGGCATTAATAAAACTTTATTACACCTCATGTCTAAAATATTATTGCCTTCTGTAGTCTGATTTGTGTCTGGCATTAGTGGGCATCTGTGTAAATGAAATTATACAGTACATAAATAGTGATCATTCAGGATTCACTTATGTAGGAAATATTGAGGAAGCAGAAATTGGTTTTGCTGTTAGGGCCAGTGGATGGGGTTTGAATATAGGACAGCTTAAATGGTGTTTATTCTGGGAAGCCTTCCCTGAATCCATGTAATTTGCAGCCTTTGTTAGGGTCCTTAAGGATTCCATTCTTTACATGGCCTTGTCATGCAGTGCTTTGAACGTTGTAGAATTGTGTGTGTGTACGTGGGGAGGTGAGATTTGAACCCAGGGCCTTACCAGTGCAAGGCAGGTACTATGCCACTGAGCTACATCCCTGGCCATTTTTATTTTTACTTGAGATAGGGTGGCACTAGGTTGGCTAGGCTGGCTTGATCTCCTTGCTTTAGCTTTCGGAGTGGCTGGGGTGTGCACCACTACATCCAGCTGTAGGCATTTTAATGAATACTTACTGGAGATGCTTAGTAGGTAGTTGGTATTTTCTCATGGACTTTCCTCTAAAAAATAGAATTCAAACTTTAGCATCTAGCAGTGAAGTCCCCTTTCCCAGTTTAAATCTACTCTTAAACTGCCTAATATAACAGTCAAAAGCATGGAGTTTAGTGATCCTGCCTCTGCAACTTAGTAGTTGTTTAGTGTAGATAAATTACTTATCCTTTCAGGAGCTTCAAATTTCCTCATCCATAAAAAGAGGACAGCAGAATTTACCTTACAGTGTTACTGTGAAGAGTAAGAGAATGTATGTAAAATACTAGTACAGTGGCTTACACAATAAAAGGTCAGTTAACGTTAGTGAGCAACAGTCTTAAACCTATCCTCCATTTAGTTATGTTTCCCTTACTAATTATAAAATATTTTCAGTTAAGAAGCTCTATTCTCATAGGACAGTTAGACTTGGAGGTTGTGACCCATATTATTTTTTTGTTTTTTAATAAAAGTTTTGTCTTCTCTCCAGGGACATAACATGTATATTTCTATGTAAAAGCAACCCTTTCTAGTGAATCCATAATATAGCTTCTAGTACTGTACTTCTTTACAAATCACTACTTAGCTGCTCTCTTCTCTCTCTTGAGAAGCTGTACTTATACCACCTGGTTTATCCAAGTTAAGTGGATCCTTTCCCAAATCCTTCCCATTATTTTGATTGTGTCAGTTTCTTCATTAGAATTTCAGTCTCCCCTTCCCACTAGTTGTGTGAACTGCCTCTTGAATGCCACATAAGCACTTCCTTTACCACTGATCTATGTCCCCAACCCTTCTTTCTCTTAACAGAATCTAATTTTTATTTGGAGGCCACTTTAGGAAAGATTTTTGACTATTCTGGCCCAGTCAGCCAAAGTTCGTGAAGTACCAAGTTCTAGATGAAGTTAGTAAGCCCTCAAAGGGGATGGTATTATAGGACTGCTTATCTTGGAAACAGAATAAATTGACAATTAGGGAACATTTAGATGATTTGAATTGAATAATAAGAGATGTTAATAAGAGATACGTAAGACTCTGAAGAGTCAGAAATATTAATGGACATTCTGTGAATTGAAGAATTAATATTTGGGGCTGAAAGAATAAAAGGACCTTCTGTGTAGAAGTAGCAGCATAGGCACAGATATGGTTGAGGATCTATGGGGAGATCTGGATTCATAACCACCTGATAATCCTTGCTTTTTTGGTAGGGAGTAGTACTGGGATTGAACTCTGGGTCTTTGCACTGAGCTATATTCTGAGCCCTATGTATGTATTTATTTATTTATTTGGGTATTGGGGATCAAACTCAGGACCTTGCTCTTGTGAGGCAGGCAGCGGAACCACTGAGCTAAATTCCCAACCCTGGACCCTTTTATTTTGAGGCTGGGTCTTCTTGTTAAGTTGCCCAGGCAGAACACTTAGCTTGTGTGCCTCCTGTCTCAGCTGCACAAATAGGATTAACCACTTACCAGTCTAATTATTTAAATACATGATGATCAGAATTTGTATTTTTTCATTAATTTTTATAAGAAGCTATAACAGGAAATATAAAAATGACACATTTGTCGAATTTTTTCTATACAAGAATTAACTGCTTGAAATAATACCTGCCCAAGCTGGTAAGTAAACAAACAAGTTGCCTGGGTGAACTGTTAAGTGGTTAAAGGTGTATGTATGTCCTTAACTCCCAGCTTGCTCTGATTTTATTTTGTTTCATCTTGAGTAATGTGGACTTGTGAAAAAGGCACTAGAAACTCCAAAGAGCAGGGAATTTAGTTGATTTTTTAAAAAAGCATTTACAGCATTGGGGGACTGAAGTACCAGTCTGGAAGGTATTATTAGGAAGTGTGAATTGATGAGGACATTAGGAATATGAATGCTACGCCAAACTTGAACAGGCTTATGAGAAATAAATGGAACGATTTCATTATAAACAAGATGAAGTTATGAGGGAAAAAGAGCTTCCTACCAGTCTTTATAAGCCATTACATTCTTTAGCTTCTCCATACTTCTGAATTTAATCTTTGAAGACTGCCCATTCTGCTGTGGTGCCCCCACCCCCAAACTCAGGACCTTGTGCTTGCAAGGCTGGTGCAGCACCACTGAGCTAAATCCTCTGGCCCTATGTTAACCTCTGTAGTTGAATTGCATTAGCTTTTTCATTGGTCTTTGCCATCTAGATGTCTTTTCACTTTATTTTAATCTGCTTTTACCCAACTGGCCTCTCTAAAGCAATATTCAGTTCTGGTAATGACCCTTTCATTTGGAAAACTTTGATACTCAGCTGTTGCAAGTCTTGGTAAATACTGGCTGAGTATTAAAGGTTGTCCACTAGTGATCAGGCCTCAGACGGCCTATATATATATCTGCTGTCATTTTCTACATCATTTCCTTTATTAAAACATACTGTATATTTCAGAAAATTTTCCTTTTAGTCTTTAGTGTATTCTGTTTCCCAGAGCTGTTCTGCTGTTTCTCACTAGAAAACCATACTCCTTCTTTTGTCCTACTCTTTTACATAATGAAATTTTAATTAATTGTCAAATCTCAGCTGAAATCTTGACAACATGGCCACTTCCCTAACCATCCTTCCTTTAGTTTTTTTTTAAAAGCTATATCAGGATCATACTTTTCTTTCTCTTGTGATTTTTGCATCTGTTTCCAGTGTAAGTGCAGTTGTAATACTTGTTAGCCAGCCAAATAGCCTTAGTCTTTCCTCTTGCCTAAATGCAGTGTAACAGTTTTGCAAGGTGGGTTCTTCTAGGTTATTCCTGTACATCTGGAGTACTGACTTGGAAATTTACAAGAACTAAAATGAAGTTTTCATTTGTAGGTATGGAGTTCTGGCCTGGAGTATTCAGGATATGTTTTGCTGTGTGTGAGAGCGAATATAATCTTTGTAGCTAGTGGTCCTTTTAAAATTTTTTTTCCTCATTGAGTTTATTGGTACATTTTAGGTATACAGTACAGTTACAGTCATAATTGGGCTCTTGTACCTTTACATGCCAGGTCTTGGTTCTCATTTTTTCCCCATACCCCTGCACTCCCATTGTAGCTAGTGGTTCTTAATTGAGAGGTATGATTTTTGCTTTGCCAGTGGGAGGCATTTGATACATCTCTCTCTCTCTCTCTCTTTTTTTTTTTTATCTTACTCTTTTTTTTTTTTTTTTTTTTTTTTTTTTGGTGGTCATAATTTGTAGAAGGAAACTACTGGCATCTAGTGAGTAGAAACTAGAGATGCTGCCCAAATATCCTTCAATGCACAGTATTGCCCTCATGTCAAAAAATTAGCCCTGAATGCAGTAATACTGCCCTTGAGAAACTCTGCCCTGGAGGTACATATTTGCTTCCACTTATGTTAAGTAGAAGTGTGTTCTTAGATCTGTGTTGCAGTTTAAAATAATAGAATCAGCCCAGGAAAGCACCCCTAGCCCCCTAGAAGTCACTTAATTGAACTTTATCTCACCTTACTCCTTAGAACAGTGTTCTGCCTGATATTAATAGATGTAGAGTGCTTATTTGTTAAATAACTTTGGTAAAGGCAAACCTTTGCATATTTATTATGATAAAGTACTTTGTGGATTCCCATCAGGGAAGTTTATTTCCCCAGGTGTTTTGCATTTTACATCTTCCTGTCCCTAAAATTTTTGTTTCCTTGGAAGTATGAGAGAAACTGTAACCCAGCCTAACATTTCATCACGAAGAACTTTTGATATGATGGCCCTTTTCATCTCTACAGTGTTACTGCACAATTTTAATTTTATGTTAGTGACAGTAGGTGCAGTAGTGTCATCTGTATTTATTTGTCACATTGTATAATTAAAAATTATGATATTTCTTTATTCTGAATAAGCAATGACTATTATCCCCATTAGTAAATTGGACATTTAATCCCAGTCTTAAACCTATTTTCCAGGGAGGATTAATTAGTTAATTATAGCTTTTTTTTTTTTTTTTTTTTTTTTTTTTTTTTTTTTTTTTCGGGTTTTTACTTGGTTGCTTTTTTTTTTTTTTTTTTTTTTTTTTTTTGGTACCAGGGATTGAACTTGGGTCCTCATGCTTGTGAGGCAGGCAGCGGTACCAGTGAGCTAAATCGCCGGCCAATTAGTTAATTACAACTTTTAATGCTCTGTATTCTTTTGAGAAAGATGATTTTTCATAAGCTGATACATGGTTTTTGCGAAACTGCTTTAAATTGTTGAGTGAACCTTCTTTGGATTTGTGAGGTCAAGTGGGATTGGAGTCAGTATGCTGTTTTCTTTTTTCGGTACTGGGGATTGAACCCAGTGTCTGCATATGCATTGAACTATATCCTAAACCTATTTTGGGGGGCTGTAAGGTCTAGCCAAGTTGTTCACTTTGCCCTGGAATTTACATACTCATGTCTCACCCTTGCAAATACTGGGATTACAGTATCACTGATACTGGTATCAGTGTGCCCAGCTCAGTATGTTAAGTTTAAGAAATATATAATGTTTTGCTTTTTGGATTTTTGGCTCTGAGAATTTCCGTTATTTTCTTTTAGATTCTTTCCTTTATGCCACACAATATATATTTATGGTAGAGACATTACATAAACCAAATGACTTTTTAATAATAAAAATAAGGTCCTAGTATGTTTTATAAAACTTTTTTCATTTAACAATGGAGCACACACTTCACATCAGAAAATATAGCTCAGCAGTGCTTGTTTGCTCACTCTCACTCTCCTCTCTTCAAGGCCTTCTTCCTCTGTAATTGAAGCTGGCCTTGAACTCACTATGTAGTCTAGGCTGGCCTCAAATTTTGGGCAATCTTGATTTAACCTCCTGTGCTGGGATTACAAACATGCACTACCATGCCTGGCTTGCAATGCTATTATCTACGTTGGATAGTATTATATGAGTAATTCATAATTTAAATTACTGGGTATCCAGTTTTTCTTTTTATAAGCAGTGGCATGAAATAGTAAAATCAAATCTGGACATATTACTGGTGGGGGGTGGGTAATAGGTATTGAACTCTGGTCCTTTGCATTGAGCTACATCCCTGGTCTTTCAACATTTTTTTTTTACTTTTCCCAGGCTGGGTACAGATTTGCCATTCTCCTGTTTCAGCATCCCAGAGTGCTGAGAATACAGGCCTGTACCACTACTCCTAGCTAAAAAAGTTTTTTTTGTTTTTTTTTTTTTTAATGTCCTAAACGTAAGTGGTGTTTATGGCAATTGTAGCTAATAGTGCTATGTCTCTGTTTTGATATGTGCTTTCCTTTTTCTGTGTGCATGAGTCTTTAAGTATAATGATAAGCAGTTGCTTTATATTTTTCCTATGCATCAAAATCTAATGGAAATTTATTCCTTCTCCATTAGCTTTTTTTTTTTTCTCCATAACAGTGCAAGTATTAATGGATAATTTTGCCAGGTAGTAGTTTTAACTCAGTCAAAATATTTTGTGTAATCACAGCAGCCTTAAAGGTAATCTCTGCTGTTTATAGATGAGCAAACTTGGACTGGAGTAGTTGAATAATCTACAGGTGGTAGATGGGGCCAGGATGTGAACCCCAAATATCATTTGGGCTCCTAATACTGAATCTCACTATAACATTTAAGGTCAATAAGGAAGAAGGATATGGATCTATCTGTTAATCTATTTTTTCACAGTGTCTTTCTGTGTAGTCCAGGCTGGCCTCAACTCATTGTGCAGCCCAGGCTGCCCTCAGTCATGGTGATTGTCCTGCCTCACCCTCTCAAGTGCTGGTGTTACAGGTGTGTGCCACCACACCCAGCTTTAATTTTTTTTAACAGCAGTGTTTCTTTGGGAATTTTTTTTCTGAAAAGAAGTGGTGACCTCTGTTGCTCCTAAGAGAATTGGTTTAGTAGTTATTCTTTTTTTTTTTCTCTCATTGAGTTTATTGGTACACTTTTAGGAGTAATTATTCTTTATAGTGCATCCTCTGGGGATATTAAGACCAAGGAAAAATGTAAATAAACTCTTGATGATTATTGGCAATTTCGTAGACAATTTGAGAAGGCTGTAGTTACAAGAGTCTTGTTAGAAGAGATTTGAGCCAGCATATTTTTCTTTAAATTGAGAACTTTAAGTTGGGCTGGAGGGTGCATGCCTCTAATCTCAACAGTCTGAAGGCTGAGGCAGGATTGCTGCAAATTTGAGGCCGGTCTGGGTTACATAGAGTGAGTTCACTGTGAGCCTGAAGTTATATGAAACCCTGACTTTAAAAACAAAAAACAATAAAAACAGAACTTTAAAGAATTTCATTATAGAATAACTTGGGGAATTTACTTCTTAGCTATCTCCTCTTGTGTGATCCTAATTAGGACCCTTTTGTTTGTGCTGGGTGAACCTGATTTTCCTGTTTTTTGTGTAACATGTGTCCCCAGAAGGTGGTTGTTTGTGCCATTACTGAGGTTTACTATGGTGCTTTTTGGCAGTAGGCTATATAATTCTTTCTGCATGTTGTAATAGTCACCTCTCATTGATGTGCCTCATTGCCTTGCCATAATATCAACTATGTATTGATATTCTAAAGAGCAGGAGTTGAATCGATGGATCTGATAGAAAATTTTCTTTATGGGAAAATATTTGCATATTATTTGACTCAAAATATTTTGAACAAATAACATATCTGGTTCACCTGTCAACTGGTCTGCAATATAGCTGTTACTTTATTAAGAATTAGTATTAAATTTGAAGTCAGAAATGAAAAAAGTGAACATTGACCAATTTGTGTCATACACAGTGCATTATACCAGAAAGGCCATGAGGACTAAACAAGACCTGCATATCTGCTTCTTTCATAGAATGTTCACACATTAAAACACAACCCTAGTATAAGGAACTTTTAGCGTTTATATAGGGCATTAGACAGATTTTAACTGTATGTGTATTGATGCTTCTACAAATAATGTTTTCTCATTCTGAATCATCATAAAGAAGTTAATGTAACACTTTAGAGCCTGCCATCCTATATCAGCATTGATCTAAAAATTAAAATGTTGGTCCACTTTGGAGATTGCCCTTTTCTGGTGAGGGAAGAGAAAGTTTGCATAGTTTAGTGAATTCACAAATGCAGACTTCTTTTTTACACCTGAAAATTGATGAGAACCACAGAGGACTTTTATTTATACATGTTTGCTTTATTAGAAAACCCTGATAAATTGTGAAAATAACTACCATTTAATTTAAAAATAACAAGACCATTACTTACTGTGAAAAAAACTTTCAGCCATAGCCAAAGTAAAAATGTAATGAAAGGCGCTTTTTATATTTTTGCAAATCTTTTAATTATCTAACTTAATAGAAAACAACTGGGTTCTCCTGCTTGCTGTATTTATTCTATTGTAATACCATTTTAATAGGAGTAGATAAGGAAAATCTGGCTTTGGGCTGGGAGTGTAGCTGAATTGCAGAGTGTAGGATTGATGCACAAATGGCTTTGATCCCCAGTAGCATGCACACACACAAAAAAGAAAAGAAAATCTGGCATCAACAGATAAATAATTGGAAAACAGAGAAGTTAATAGTCTTTTCAGATACCTGTATTTAACAAGTCTCTTCAGATATCCTTTGTGTCTCAGTCACTTTTCCCCACAACCGAGAGAGGAGGGGTTTATTTTGGTTCACGTTTCAGCCCATAGTCCTCTGACTCCAGGGCAGAAATGCATGGCAGAGGGGCCTGGTGGATGAATAGCAGCTGCTCACCTTCTGGCAGCAAAGGAGACAAGAAAGAAGGGAGGAGCTGGTGGTCTTCCAGGCTACTCCCCCTGTAGCTAGTTTTCTCTGACCAGACTTCACCTCCCAACAGCAAGCCTGCTTTACTTCCCTCATAGGACTATCACTTTCCAAATGAACGAGGCTGTGGGGCCATTTTAGAGCTAAACCGTAATGTTTTTACATTGCACCCAAACTCAACATGTTACTTCATGAAGATTACTTATAAAGTGGAATCTAAAATTGTTATCAACTAACCTTTCATACTGTTAACATTAAAATCTAAATTACAATTGATCTGTTTTGTCCTTAGTTGTACTCACATGATTTTCTAACACTCATTGGTCATTTGGTCCCAAATGTTGACACATTATATATCAAATTCACATTTACTAATATCACCACTCATCTGTTTAATTAGAAATTCATATAGAGGTGTTTAAGCTCATGGTAGATACAAGTTTTCAGAATACAATACTATTTTTGCTTGAAAACTCAAATTTTGTCAGTTAACAAATATTACTAGTTTTCCTTAAAGAAGTAGATTTACTTTGTTTTTGAGAAAATGTCTGCCTACTACCCAAGTTTGAATAATTGTATATTGATCTATGAAATAAAGATAGTATTTCATGAAAGTTTTTAAAACAAGCTTGTAGTTCAGTTTTACAAGTGCTTTTTCTCACATTTCGTGAGGCAGCAGAGTGCTTTATGCATACTTTTCTGTTGAATACACAGAATATTAAAACAGGTATTCAGAAGGTCAAGATGTAATAAAATTAATTTTTACCAAGTCATCAAGAACATTCTAACTGGCATGGTGGCACATGCCTGTAATCCCAGCAGTAATCTGGGACACCGAGGCAGGAGTATCACATGTTGGAGACTGGGGGCTGGGGATTTAGCTCAGTATTTCTGGTGCCTGCCTCGAAAGCACAAGGCCCCAAGCTCGATCCCCAGTACCAAAAAAAAAAAAAAAAAAAAAAAAAAAGTTGAAGACTGGCCTGGACAATTTAGCAATTGATGACAAAAAATTAATGACAAAATTAAGGACAAAAAAGGTGATGGGATGGAGTGGAGTTGTAGGCCTTTGGGTTTAATCCCTAGTATGGAAGGGGGAAAAAAGAGAACATTTTTAAGTGAAACTGACTTTAGTGACATTTCTTGATTTCCCCCCCGCAAGGTACAGCGATTTTCTCATCTTTGTTTTTATGCCCTTATTATACATGTCAACACAGTGAAAGGGGTAATGTTTCAGTATATCTGTGAAAACATAGACTTCAGAATGGTCTTTGAGGTCCCAGAAGTCCAGAATCCATGCATTAAGAATACCTGATTTATCCAGGTGCGCTGGTGCATGCCTATAATCACAACACTTGGAAGGCTGAGTAAGGAGGATCTGCACAAGTTGAAGGCCAGCCTGGGCTATATAGTGAGTTCAAGGCCAGCTACAAATTTTTTAAGAGTATAGGGCCTCATCATAGTAGTAGTTGTTGCTAGGGAAATGAGTAGAGCAAGAAGGCAGAAGGAGGAATCTTGTACTAACATTCAAGGATGGCACAGACTGGAGGAAGAGAGTAAGATAATAGTAGCGTCAAGGACATTAGGAGAGGAAAATTTCAACAAAGTCAGCATTAGCTAATGCTTGGGAGAAATCATATTAGAATGGGGAATACAGACTTGACTATTGAATTTAATAACGAGATTTACTGGTAACTTTTGCCAGAGCAATATTGGATGAGTGAAGATGCAGAGGCAGCTGTTTATTCCTTTCAAAGCGTTTGGGGATAAGGGAAAGAGACATGATGAGCAATTGATTTGAGAATAGAGGAGATTTGAGTAAATTCTTAGGCTGAAAAGAAGGGGCCAGTAGAGGAAACACTGAGCATTCTCATCTGAAAGGGAAAAAAAATTGATGAAGCAAATTGGTATTGCAGGTGTGGTACATTTAGTTTTGTAGTTTAGGCCATACTAGTGGGACAGTGAGAAGCTGATAAGAACTGGACTCCTGGACAGAAAAATGTATAGATCTGTGGCATTTTATGTAACTATTGTTGTGAGAGCATGAGATGTTCCTTTACTATTTTTTTTTTCTGTTATTGGGTGTTTTTTATTTATTTGCTTTAACATTCGCAGTGGGGCTGTAATTCATGTCTCGCAGTAGGGGGCTTGAGCCACTGGTGGTACATGCATGACTGTCTCACACGTGACTGTAGCACTTCTACCTGTGCTACAAACTGCCCAGTGGGAGTCATGCATGTACCACTAGTGGTTCAAGTCCATGAGGCTTTGCTAAATCCACTAATTTCAAGAAGTTTAAAGAAGTTTTTCTTTTAAAGACAGATGATTTACCTTTAATCTGTGATTATCTCAGAATGGAACTTCTGTTTTGGCACCTTTGAGTCTGTGGTTAACAAGTGACAGAAAAAAAGGAGTAGAATTCTTTTCTTGCTGCAGGGATTGTGTTTCCCTTATCCTTTTTCAGATAAAAGACATTCAGGTCTCTTGAATGGCTCCAGAGCATTTTTTTCTGGAGACATAGTTTGAAAAAGAGCTTGTACTAAAGTAGTTCTTGAATTAAAGCATGTATTGTTCTGAATGTGCTTGTATTTCTGACTTTTTTTCTTTTCTCTTCTAGCCTGTTCTCAAGGGAGGCAGTAAGGGGCCGTGGAGCTGGCCCCAGCACCGGGAGAGGCTGGACTTCCTGTCTCTCTGTGCTGAATGGCTGCGATGGCGCCCGCTCTCACTGATGCTGCAGCTGAAGCACACCACATCCGGTTCAAACTGGCTCCCCCATCCTCTACCTTGTCCCCTGGCAGTGCCGAAAATAACGGCAACGCCAATATCCTTATTGCTGCCAACGGAACCAAAAGAAAAGCCATTGCTGCAGAGGATCCCAGTCTAGACTTCCGAAATAATCCTACTAAGGAAGACTTGGGAAAGCTGCAACCACTGGTGGCATCTTACCTCTGCTCTGATGTAACAACTGTTCCCCAAAAGGAGTCTTTGAAGCTGCAAGGAGTTTTCAGCAAGCAGGCAGTCCTTAAATCTCATCCACTCCTGTCTCAGTCCTATGAACTCCGAGCTGAGCTGTTGGGGAGACAGCCAGTTTTGGAGTTTTCCTTAGAAAATCTTAGAACCATGAATACGAGTGGCCAGACAGCTCTGCCACAAGCACCTGTAAATGGATTGGCCAAGAAATTGACTAAAAGTTCAACACATTCTGATCATGACAATTCCAATCCCCTTAATGGGGGAAAGCGAGCTCTCACTTCATCTGCTCTTCAGAGCGGTGAAGTGGGGGGATCTGACTCTGGGGACTTAAAGGGGGGTATGACCAATTGCACTCTTCCACATAGAAGCCTTGATGTAGAACACACAACTCTATATAGCAATAATAGCACTGCTAACAAATCTTCTGTCAATTCCGTGGAACAACCGGCACTTCAAGGAAGCAGTAGGTTATCCCCTGGTACAGACTCCAACCCTAACTTGGGCAGTGTCAAGTTAGAGGGCAAAAAGTCCCCCATGTCTTCCATTCTTTTCAGTGCTTTAGATTCTGACACAAGGATAACAGCTTTACTGAGGCGGCAAGCTGATATTGAGAGCCGAGCTCGCAGGTTACAGAAGCGCTTACAGGTTGTGCAAGCCAAGCAGGTGGAGAGGCATTTACAGCATCAGCTGGGTGGGTTTTTGGAGAAGACTTTGAGCAAATTGCCAAACTTGGAATCCTTAAAATCCCGGAGCCAGTTGATGCTGACCCGAAAGGCTGAAGCTGCCTTAAGAAAAGCTGCCAGTGAGACCACCACTTCGGAAGGACTTAGCAACTTCCTGAAAAGCGATTCAATTTCAGAAGAATTGGAGAGATTTACAGCTAGTGGCATAGCCAGTTTGAGGTGCAGTGAACAGGCATTTGATTCAGACATCACTGACAGTAGTTCTGGAGGGGAGTCTGACATTGAAGAGGAAGAACTGACCAGAGCTGATTCTGAGCAGTGCCATATACCCCTGTGAGTAGAACCATGCATTCATATCATTCTTGAGAAATGTTGGGGCAAGAAAGAAAGACTTAAGTCCCCATTTTGGAGAGACTAGAATTCTTTGTATATTGGTATCCAAGTTCCATTTATCTTTTTTCCTAGTTTTAGGTTAGTGGTTGCCTATACTTTATAGTAACAAAGGAACAGTATTTGTTGCTGCAGGTTAAAAGGTGCTAATTTCCTTTTAAAATCTTACTGAAAAAAAATGCAAGGCGGCCTATTTGTTAAATTGTACCAGTATCTCTTTGAGAGTGAATATATTCTGTTGAAACTTTACGTAGGACATTTTAGTTTTAATGGCTTGCCGGTGGAGATTTTTTTTTTCCTAGTAAGTAAACTTACTTGAACTTGTAAGTAATTAACTTCATTAACTTGGCTGGAATTTAGAGTTGCTTTTCATTGAAATTTCAGGAGAGAACATACTCAGATCTACAACTTCAACACTTTAGGTCTTTTCACTGTTGGAAAAGTAAATTTCTTTCCTCTACTTTTATACCACAACCATCAACACAGAAGACATCTGTACCCTCAGAAGGTGTGAGGATTTCAATAGCAAGCAAGCTATCAGTTCTGGTGAACCACCAGCTGGCTGTCCTGTAATTCAGTCTGTTCTGACATTACCTGGAGGTAGTGCGAGATCCAACAGTTTTGAGGTTTTAGTCCCCAAGATTACCCTTCATCCCAACCCCTCCTTCATACTTTAGATGCCATGTTAAGCCTCAGGTTGTTTTCACCTGTTCCTCTGCCTGCTGTAAATCAGGATTCCTAAAGCCTCTGTATCAGATTTAATTAATTTCCTTGAGTAGCTCCTACAACTCAGGAAAACACTATCTTATGGTTGCCAGTATCTTATAAATAGTACAAAATACAAAGATGAAGATGTTCATAGAGCAAGGTATGGGGGAATGGGCATAGAGGTTCCATACCCTCTCTGGAACTTAACAAACTCTAGGAACCTCTCATGTATTCAGCTCTCTGGGATGTTCTCTGAAACCTCTGTTTTTATGGAAGCTTGATTGCCTTAGCACAGTTGATTATATCCTTTGTCACTGGTGAACAGTTTAGCCTTCAGTCTCTCTCCTATCCTCAGAGGTTGAGAGGTGAGGCCAAAAGTCCCAGCTCACTGTTTCTGGTGACAGCCCCATCTGGAGCTACCTCAGAGTTGCCAGTTATCAACTCAGCTTATTAGCATAGATTTAAAAGACACTATTACTTTGGAGAGTTCAAGGTTTCTAATTGTTGGAAACAGAGACCAAATGTATATTTCACATTATTACACTTAAGTTTTAAGAATTAACAATTAGAAGATCTCAGAGTATTTTATATGTTGCCTGTTAGCCCAGCCCATTTTCATAGTTTGATTCTCTTCCTAAAATCCCCCAATTTTGTCAGATGATCTTTTTGGTTTGAGAAAATTTTATATTCATTTTGTATGGGTGACACATTGGATGGCATAATGGAGCCAGAGGTATTTTGCTCTTGCTGTCTCTCAAATCTACACTCACATGTTTAAATAAATATATTTACTATGTATAGATATTAGACATGTGAGAGGAGGGAACATGAGAAGTTAGGAAAGATGGACATGATAGATGACTAGTGGATCCTCTTCCTCTTCTGGTAGAGATGTTTTAAAGTTTGCATTATTAGAGCTGAAATGGGTGAATATGTTGGAAAATACGTTTGCCTTGCTAGTAGTAAAAAGAAAACTGATTCTTACTGTAGAATTTTGTAGTTACTTATGTAGTTACTATATGTTTTAAAGCAATAAATTGCCTCATTCTCAGGTTTGTTTATATTATCCACTTGAATAACTGTGTATGTGAATTGAAACTGTTGTGTGTATTTCGAGGGGGAAAGTCTGGTTATATTTTGTTCAATTTCTGCTTTATAGACTTTGTCACTGTACTCAACAGTTTACTTCTTTGTTCACATTTAAAGTGGTATACTTCAGAAGCTTGCTTCTTGTATAACATTACCTTTCTTTAAGTGAATTAGTAGCTTAGGTCAGCTTGCCAATATTTGTGGCAAAATTCCCCGACTTTGGTGCATAATTCATTGCTTTACAAATAACTTGGTGAATATTGAACATTTTGTATTTAGAGTTGTAACAGATAGTTGAAGCATTGTAAGTTGAATTTATTTTGTGTGTTCAACAAAAAGTCATCTAGACTGTAAGTTTATTTTGTTCAGGATGTAGTACATTGCTTTGACAATATTTCCGATATTTGGTTATGTGGCTAAGTGTCCTAATCCATTGAAATCAAAATACCCAGGGACAGAATTTATTCTGTAGGGTTAGCTAGTAACTTCAAAAAGCATTTTAGTCTGTTCACTTACTACTTAGTTTTGAGCATTATTACCACTTAGGGTTGTGTTGTTTGAAAGGGTGTGAAGTATAAAGATAACCAGGGAATCATTTTTGGAAATTTTTTTATGTCAATTGAAACCCCTTGCAATTAAGTTAACTAAATCTTTAAAATCTTGAATTTCCATCCATTAGATCATATAAAAGTAAACAAAAATTTGGCACTGAAAGTATTGTCAAGCCTGTGATCTTTTTTGCACATTATAATTAAGTCAGAATCATCAATAAAGCATAAAGTTCTTATTGAGCATGATCTCCAGATAGACTTTTAAGATTGATGTTTATTTAGCTGGATGTTTGTTGATCAGGTCAGTATTGGCTAGACAATGAAAGTAGAGACATTACGTTAATTGAGAAAGAAAACAAACTTCAAAAGACATACTTATAAACCTTTTTTTTTTTTGTAATCTAATAGTTCTCCCAAGTCTCATAACCACACTGAAATTGTTCAATGCTAGAATGAGAAGTTAACACTTCAACATGAACTTGACCTGGGAGCTGTTTTACTCTTTGGCCAGAGACGATGTGGGCTGTATTTAGTCTGGGCAGACATTGACGAAAATATTTTGTACAGGAGACAGTTGAAATGACTTGTTTCTAAATGTTGCTTAAATTAACAGTTGATGGCTCTGTGAAAATTAAAAGGTCTTCACTAAGAATTGAGTAGTTTTTCTTCTTTTCCTACCTTCTGTAGTAATCTGTTCTACCTTGAACAATGTGATCTGTTGTAAGTCCTTGGCATGTGCTAGCAATAACAGAATGATTCAACAACATACAGGTTGATAAATTTTGGGCAAATTCTATGTTTGTCATTCTCCTATAATTGACATAAGTAAGTATATAAAACAACTTCTCATAAGTTATTTTACTTTGGCTTAAATAAAGGGCATGGGCCTGGAATTGAATGACATTGTGTATGTGTAATGACTTTTCTTGCTCTCCCTTTAATCTCTTTCCTATTTGATCTTGAGAAACTTGAGAGATGTATCCTGGCAAAATAGAAAGGAGGGGAGGCAGGACTGAGGACCTTGAGACTAAACTAATCTGAAACCTGGGATACACCAGAGCTTTGGGATGATTTTGACAACTGATTTGAGTAAGTTAGGGACAAAAACTGCTTTTGACCAACTTATATCTGACAAGAGTTGACACATGTTGATGGGGAAATAATCATAGTCTCCATTTGTTGAATTTGAGGGTAGGCAGTGTTGCAAGAGTTTTCACTAACTTACACAATTTTCAAAATTACAAGAAGGTAGATATTTTTATCATATTAAAGAGTAGGATTGAGGATTGGAAAGTTTAACTTGCTTAATATGGCACAGCCAGTAAAAGAGCAAATACCCACAGTTATACTAGCTATATTTGTGGAAAAAATCAAATTGTCCGTTAGCTTTGGTGGATGAAGAGTAATCTATCAAACATGTAAAATAAGGTGCTTAATTTTATATTCAGGAGACTAATACATATTTTGAGGAAAGTATACAATTTTCTATATCTTAACCACATGAACTGTATTACAGACATTTTTTTGAGACAAGGTTTCATTGTATAGTTTCAGTCTAGCCTTGAACTCACTGTGTATCTCACGCTGGCCTCAAAATCACAGCAGTCCTGCCTTAGCCTCCTCAGTGCTAGGATTACAAGAGTGCTACCATGGCATGCCTGGCTAACCACACATACTTTTTAAGCCTATATTTCCCTTTATTGGCGGGGGCGGGGGCGGGGGTGATACTGAGGTTTGAATCCAGACCTTTTGCACTGAGCTGCATCTCCAGCCCTTTTTAATTTTTGAGACAGGGTTTTGCTAAGTTGCTGAGTTGCCTGGGTGGGGCTGGAACTTACTATGGTCCTATCCTAGCTTTTCAGAGTGCTGGGATAATTGTGTGCACCATAATGCCCAGCTTTGTGTGCATGCGAATGTGGTGTGTGTGTGTGTGTGTGTGGTAAAAATGGGTTGTGTTGGGAAGGGGAATTTGCTAGGACAGAAATAGATGATATCTAGGAAGTGGCTGGAGTGTCTCTTCTCAGTCCCTGTGAGCCACCTCTTTCCCCAGTTGAACCCAGGGCCTTTGGATTCAACTGCATTGCCCAGCAGGTGTGCCCCCCGCCACCCCTGTTCCCCTTTTGAGATTGAGTCTTACTAAGTTTCCTAGTCTGTGCTTGAATTTGCAGTCCATCTGCCTCAGCTTCCCAGAGTACTAGAATTACCTATGTACCATTATGCCCTGCTGGAATGATTTTTTTTTTTAACAACAGGAAGTGCTCATCATGCTTTCTATGTGTTTGGTATCATATCCTGGTGAGATCCCCATTTTACAGTTGAGAACCCAAGATTATAGATATATTCAATAATTTGCTTAATTAAATATAGAAACTTGCTTTTACCATTCTACTGTTTTTCTGTTGGAACTGATTGGGCAAAGTCAGAGAAAATTATCTTTTCAGAAGTGGACCAACCTGAAGGCCTGCATAATTAACTTTGCTGTTTCTGCTCTCAGCATAGTACATTGGTGGGTATGGCATCAACTACGGGATGAGAAGGTTAAATCCAGAGAAGTGATATATTTAATACTTTTTTCAAGTAAATAAAGTTAAATTTTCTGGCATACTTACCCATTTGCTAAAAGAACAAATCTTTTAAAAGTAATTTAAGCTAGTTATAGAACAACTGGAACGAACAGTTGTGGAGCATCGGACTGATTTTTCACATTATAATTTAGATCTAAAATGTACCCCCAAATTATTTACAAGTGTGTGGAGGGTGACTGAATTATGGGGTTAGTATACTCATCAGGAGATTCGTCATTACTGAGTTCAGCAGCTAAACGTGCTCTTGGAAGGTGGGGTCTGGTTGGAGGTACGTCACTGGGACCATGGCTGAGAAGGTTGTATATATAATACAGTCTTCTCCTTGGCTGTTCCTTTTGGTTCTATTTTCTGGCTAGCATGAGCTGAGACACCCTTTCCTCTGTTATCCCCCTTTGCCAACCTGTACCTGCCATAGAGTCCTCTGACCATGAACAAAAACCGTGAGCCAAAATAGACCTCTCCTCTTTTAAGTTGTGGGTGTTTGACATTTTGTCTCAGCAACAGGAAAGTGACTTAAGATGCCACACTTCATTTAAATTTGTGTCATTTTGGTACTTGAATAGGTTTATGATTAATACTACGTGATTTTTTAATCAATTTATTTGGCAAGTATCAGAAGACCTGAGGGATGAACTACACAGGTATTTATTTTTCCTAGCATTTGTGCGATTTGGTTGGTTTGGTTTGGTTTTTGATACTGGGGATCAAACTTGGGTCCTTGGGCTTGAGAGGCAGGCAGTGGAACCACTGAAACAAATCCCTGGCCCCATTTGTGAGATTAATACTGAAGAGGGAGAAATCTATTAGAAATCTTGATACTGTTGACAGTTGTTAATTTTAATATTGTCTTCCTAGGCTTGAGTTTCTCAGAGCTCTTGCTCTAGCATGTTAGAGGCTCTGGGTTCCATTCCTAGCACAGAAAAAAAAAAGATCTAAGCACGGTGACACATACCTGTAATTTCAGCCCTCTGGG
The DNA here is from genome assembly GCF_012274545.1 of Fukomys damarensis. Taxonomy (NCBI): domain Eukaryota; kingdom Metazoa; phylum Chordata; class Mammalia; order Rodentia; family Bathyergidae; genus Fukomys; species Fukomys damarensis. The sequence continues at coordinate 48,069,518 of NW_022900935.1, read as the reverse complement.
AGACTGAGGCAGGGGAATGGAAGGATGCAAGTTCTAGCCTCTGCAGCTTAGAAGACCCTGTCTTAAGAAATAACTAAAAAGCCTGGGCATGTACCTCGGTATGAAGGTTCAATGCTCAGTACTGAAGGGAAGGAGGGAGAGGAGCATGAAGGAAAGAAAAGGAAAGAGTGAAAGAAAGAGAGGAGATTGCTTGTTTGTTATGGTAATTATGGGACCAGACCAAGCCAGGCTGGGAAAGGCTATTGTCACTGTTAACGTATTGACATGTCTCCTTTATTTCAGATTGTTTGCCTTTCCTAGGGCATCTCAAACTGGGTCCCATCAGGGAATAAGAAACAGCTTCAGCAGCCTGTTCACTTAATTCTATCATGAGGTAGCCTGATGGCAGTATGTGTGCGTGTATAGCAAGTGTTACTGCATGCGTCCCACTTAGAGCAGTGAAAAAAATCTGAGGTTAATGTTACTGCTGTTTCAAAGGGCCCAGAGGGTGGAGTGAAAGTAAAAACAAAAGCCTTTACTAAATGGGTATCCTTGTCACCAGGCTGTTGTTGGAATATTACCCTTTGAAAGTAAATCTCCCTAATGCAAACAATCATTTAGCCCCTCTTTCATAAAAGCAAAACAGTAACATTTTTCTCTTTCTCAAAAACAGTTGCTTAAAAACTTCATGCTTAAAATGTTAAAATCTTCATCATGCTTCAGGCCCTTGGGTTTCAAGGCCCTTGGATTCCATCCTTTACACTGAAGACCAAAAATTATGGCATTATAAAGTTCATTTATGTAGAACAAGTTAGGTACTTAATGCTGTTTGACACCATCGGATATCAAAGAATTCTGGTTGTTTTTTTAGGTGGATAAAGTTGAATTTATGGATTTACTAGTTGCCTTGTATAAAATTTTGCCTTGGAAATGGGAAGGTATTTTTTTCTTCTAAAAGAAAAATCAATCAGATCTTCATAATTTTTAGGTCAGTTGCTGCAACCATTGTTTCTTTAGATTTCCAACTGGTTACAAATGTTTGTTTGTTTGTTTGTTTGTTTTTTGGTATTGGGGATTGAACTCAGATCCTTGAGCTTGCTAGGCTGGAGGCTGGTGGCGGAACTACTGAGCTAAATCCCTGGCTCTGTTTTTCTTTTTAAACTGGTACTCTCCCAGCAGATTTTTCTAGTAAGTATTTTTGGGGCACACCCTATGTATTTTGCAAGATCCTTATTCAGAAGGCTGGGAGGACAGGCCAGTCTTCTCTTGGTAAGCTGAAAACAATAAAACTTGCTTAAGGCCCATTTTGCTTCTACGAATGTGTATATGAAATTGTCCTTTTATGTAAATACATTCACAGAAGTAATTTAGCTTGGAAGTATAGAAAGGCTAATTGTGTAGTTATAGGAAGGTTTTTTAGTACAGTGATTATTCTCTCAAGTGATAATTCTCTTAATTTCTTCTAAGTGATAACTTGAAAGCAGGTCCCAGATCCTCTTAAGAGGTTTGAGGTGACCTTGAAAGTTTCAAGGTAAGTGCTTTTAAGATGTTGATCGTGTGTGTGTGTGTGTGTGTGTGTGTGTGTGTGGTTTTACATTTTATTTGATGTCAGAAGTTACTTCCATTAGTGCCTAAGTAAGGTTAGATTATTTAAGCTTCTATGGTTTGCCTTAAATAGACACTGATAATATCACTAGATAAATGTTCCTTCTTTTGCCATGTATAGTGAGCCTATGCAAGGGTAAAGCACAGAATTGCTCTTGGGGTATTTACTAGCAGGCCAGCCTTCGAAGTGATTATAGCTTACGTTCATTCTTTTAGCTTTACCTGAGTTAATAATTGGGATAGAAAATTAACATGTTGTCATCATAGAGGATAGTTAAAATGTCTGTGAGGCAATAGGAGGAGGAGGAGCTCAAATTCTCTGAGCAAATAACATGTAACAACTTTCAAGTCTCTAATTACTTGGAGACTAGCCTTTGAGGGTCATTTGTTAAGATTAACCTTTCCTTCAAAGAGCAAGGAAAACACTTCTCGTGTTACATAAATAGTGAAAACACAAGAATTGAGAGGTTGGTTCTTGTCTTCACGGAGTATTTTATGTGTATCCCCATGGTCCAGTAGAAAAGGATACATTTGCCTTAGACCTTGTATGTTCAGTGCTAGTGTTAGGTACCTGTTACAGGTATTAAATGCTGAAATCTTTTTGGTACTGGGGATCGAACTCAGGACTGTGCACTTGTGAGGGAGGCGAGGCACCACTGAGCTAAATCCCTAGCCCTAAATGCTAATATCTTGAGGAAGAAATAATTTGTCGTAAGGATGTTTCAGGTCCAGGGATGAGGGTGCTCAAAGGAGGATGGTCAGTGAAAAGCCCTGTCTGCCAGAGATAAAAGTTTAGGAAAGTGAATGAGGGTGGAAGGATAAGGTGGCATCATGTAGTTTTTGAACACCAAACTAATGCATTTGAATTGTATCCTATGAATATGAGTGATTCTTTAAGTGTAATGGCGTGTTTCATTCAGGTGCTCATGAACAAGTAACTTGATTCTGTTATGCTTTGTGTCAATTGGAGACTGTCAAGTTTTGGAGCAGGGTGAGACTAAAAAGTGAGGAACTTACAGTGATAGCTGTAAGTAAGGGCCTTAAACTAGGCTAGTAGACATGGAATGGAAAGACTGGTTAAGGGGGAGGATTTATGAAGCTTACTTTGGAGATAAGCACACATTTGTCATTTACAAATGAGAAACCTGCAACAGATGAAGAAGTCCCATGCAGATGATTAGAATGAGCCAAGGTTGTAATAGAAGTCCCTTGTCTGTCCTCTCTAACGCTGGGAGTTAAACCCTAGGGCCTTTGCTTACACTGAGCTACATCTCCAAACCTTTCAAAATTTGAAACAGTCTTGGGTATGTTACCCAGGCTAGGATTGGTGTTGTAATCCTCCTGTCTCACTCTCCTAGAATAGTAATAGAAATCTTGACTCCAAATCTAATATTCCGTGATTTAACACTGTGGTAATGTAACTGGATTTGATCCTAGAATACTGGCTAAATATTGATACAAATAAAAATGACAAGAAGAAGTATCAGTGTTTGGGAAGGAAAACTAAATGAATAAAATTATTTGAAGGCTGGGCGTGGTGGTGCATGCCTGTAATCCCAGCACTCAGGAGGCTGAGGCAGGAGGATCGCTGTGAGTTGGAGACCAGCCTGGACTACATAGTGAGTTTCAGGTCAGTCTCAACTACACAGTGAGACCCTGTCTCAAAAAAATAAAAACAAACAAAAAATTATTTGAAATGTTGAAGAAGAGTGCATGCCCCTTTTTTGGCTTTTTTGTATGTGATTTGAAGTTAGATTTTTTAGCTTTAACCCCCCCACCATGGATAACCAGTTGTTCCTAAACAGTATATTGAGAAGATTATTATTTTTTCTGTATTAGATGTGACAGTTTCATTGTGGTCTAAACACACATGTCACTTTTGTTTCATTGATCCATTATCAATTCTTGAATCATCACACTGAATTACTAAAGGTTTAAACATTATAAAGTATCCATACTGTGTACGATACATACTGTTTACCATAATATTGATAGGATAACTTCACTTTTCTTGTACTTCACATTATATGTACCTGTGAGGATATTATTTGTGACCCATTTTCTTCTATATGAACTTTAGAATGTGTTTGTTGACTTTCTTTAAATCCTACGTGGATCTGAATTGAGATGGCTTTAAATATATATGTTAGTTTGAAAATATGACATCTTGACTTTAGCACTTCCAGAGATGTAATATTTTTCCTCTGAAGTTCTTAATGTCTGAAGTAACATTTGTGCTTTTTTTTTTTTTTAATAGTCTTTTTGTTTTTTGCTTGGGTTTATTTCTTTGTATTTTGCAGATTTTAATGCTATGAGGAATGAGATCATTTCTTGTGAGTAGATGGAACACTGTTGATTTTATGTGTTGATTTTTGTGTTTGGTCTCCTTACTGAATTTTATTACTTTTAACAGATACTGAACTTACTTCTATTTGATTTTTATGTCATTAGCTCAATAGAAACCTAGTGACAAGATAGTGCTATTTTTTATTTTTGCTTAAAATTTTTTTCTTTTTTTGTAGTACTGGGGATCAAACTCAGGACCTGGCGCTTGTGAGGTAGGCGCGGTACCACTGAGCTAAATCCCCATCCCTTATTTTCACTTGTCATTTTTTTTCGTGTCTGATTTTATAGATTAGAACTGTCTAGTACGCTGTTAAATAGTACTAGAGGTAAGGGACTTTTCAGTATCTGTGGAGATAGTGAAAAATACATTTACTCTTTATTTATAAGTACATGTTGTATATAATGTTTACGTTCCTTCTGGGGAATTGATACATGTACATAATATTCCTAATCCCTGTTTTCATTCTCTTTCCCTTCCCTTCCTCCCATCTCTCGATTCCTCCCCTGCCCTTTGTGAATATTTGTAGTGCATAATGTTTACTTTTCTTGTAAGGAGGTGGTATATGTACATAACACATCTTTATTCCTTTTTTTCATCTGCTATCCCTTCCCTCCCTCCATCGCTTAGTCCCCTTCACCTTTGAGAATGATTGATCTCCCTGCTTGTTATTATCTTTTATTTTGTTCTTTATAGTTCGGGTTTCTCATATAAGAGAAACTATGCAATAATTAAGCTTTTGTATCTGATATATTTCCCTTAACATTAGTCTCAAGGTGCATCCATTTTCCTACAAATTATTCAAGTTTTTCTTTTTCTTTTTTGGTACCAAGAATCGAACTTGGGCCCTTGTGCTTGCAAGGCAGGTGGCAGAACCACTGAGCCAAATCCCCGGCCCTCAAGTTTTTCTTTATGGTAAAGAAGTACTCCGTTGTGTGTTAATACCATGTTTATCTGTTGACAGACATACTGGCCAGGCCACTTCCAAGATTTAGTTATTATGTGTTGGGTTGCCATAAACATTATGGATATGCATATATCACTATAATATGATATCTTCCAACTTTTCTGGGAAGATACCTAAAAGAATACCTGAGTCAAATGGAATTTCTAGTTTCAGTTTTTTGAGGAATCTCCACATTGATTTCTGCCGTGGTTATACTCGTTTACAGTCTCACCAAAAGTGTAGAAGCCCCTCACTCCCACCCCTGCAGTCTTGCCAGCCTGTTTTGTTTTTGTCTTTTTTAAGACTGGGTCTTGCAGTATAGTTCAGATTGGCCTTGAAGTCACTGTGTAGCCTAGACTGGCCTCAAACTCACTGCGATCCTCCTGCCTCAACCTCCCAAGTGTAGGGGTTAGCCAGCATTTGTTCTTTGATTTCTTGTTGATGGCTGTTTTTTCTGGAGTAAGGTGGAATCTCAGTTTTGTTTTTAAATTTGCATTTCTCTAATGGCTATCAATGTGGAACATTTTTCATGTATTGTTTGGCCATTTGTACTTTATTTATTTAGAGACAGGGACTCACCTAAGTAGCCCAGGCTGATCTTGAACTCACAGAGAGATCCTCCTGCCTCAGCCTCCGGAGCACTGGGATTACAGGCCTGCATCACCATGCCCAGTCCATTTGTACTTTCTGTGGAGGGTCTTCATTTCACTTGCTCATTGTGTGATTGGATCTTTTATGGGGTGGGTGTCTGATTTTTTTTTTTCTTCATACATTCTAAATATTAGCCCTCTGTTTGAGGAATGGCTGGCAAATTATTTTTCCATTCTGTAAAAGTTTTTCCTTTTACTCTGCTTATTACTTGTGTCAAGAACTCTTCAGGTTAGCAGAGATTGAAGAAGATAGAAATCTGTTTTCTGTCTACGTTCTGTTGTGGAGTTCTTTACTCCATTTAGTCATTTACTATAAAATGCTATTTGGATTATCTGGAGTATGTCAAATGTGATTTTGGTATGGGCTTGTTTTGATTTTGTTTTATTTTTTGTCTGATCCCTCTTCTCATGTTCGTAACTTGAAATGGGCTATCATTTTATTTTATTTTTTTTTACTAGCTGTGTTTCTGGTCAACTCATAGATTGAGTTAGTAAATGGTTAACTAGGATTATCTGTTGATGCTCTGAGAGAACTTGACTGTTTTAAGTGTTTTGAACCAGTTACCATTTTATTTCTATCAGCCGATCCTTCTATTTCATTTATTAGTTTTTTGAGATGGGGTGTTGTTATATTGATCAGGCTGGTCTCAAACTCAAGTAGTCTTGCTGCCTCAGCCTTGTGAGTAGGTTCTTGGTTATATTTAAAATTTTCTTCTGTGGTTATTGGTTTGTTAAAGTTTTTAACCACTTCCTTCATGAGCTAGTTTTGATGATATATTTTTCTAGAAAATTACTTTTTGGGGGTCTGGGATATAGCTGAGTGGCGCCATGCCTTCTTCACAAGCACAGGGTCCTGAGTTTGATCCTTGGTTATGGAAAAAAATTATTAGTTTTTTTTTTTGAGGCAAGGTCTCACTGTGTAGTCCAGGCTGGCCTTGAACTCAGTGTATAGCCCTGGCTGGCATGGAACTTGGAGCAATCCTGCCTCATCCTCCCAAGTGCTGGGATTAGAGGTGCAAGCCACTATGCCTAGTTGAAATTACTTGTTTTTACCTAGATTTTCACATTTATTTGCAAGCATTTCTGCTTAGTAATCTCTTAAATCTTTCTTTGAACATGGCTTTACTAATTTTTGTATTCTTTTCATTTCTAGTGTCTTTTTTCTTCTTGGTTCCATAATTTTCTGCTTAACTATTTTCAATTTTTATTTTTGGTACTGGGGATCGAACTCGGGACCTTGGCTTGCGAAGCAAGTGGCGGAACCACGGAGCTAAATCCCTGGCCTTCTGCTTTACTATTTTTATCCCTACCTTTTGTAAAGTTGCCTTTTTGTTTATAGTTTTTTTTTTATTTTTTTAACTATTCATTTTTTTCTTTGGATTTTTTTTTTTTTTTAATGGTACCAGGGATCAAACTCTGGACCTTGTGCTTGTGAAGCAGGCAGCAGAACCACTGAGCTAAATCCCTGACCCTATACTTCGTAGTCTCTTGTGCTAATTGTCGTTTCTTGCTGTCTGACTGTCCTTGACTTAGGCAATTACTTTTGGGGCAGGGTTTTCCTCCCTCCTCCTACTCTCCATAGTATCAAATTTTCAGTCCATCTGTACCTCACCTTCCTCCCTGCCTTCTTAGATTCTCATCTCTCTCCAAAGAATTGAAGGGGTCACACTTTTCCTGGGTTAGTGTTGTACCAGTAAGTAGATGACCGGACTCTTGACATTTCGCGAGATCTTTACCTCCTGTCTGTGTTGTTAACCCTCCCGTGTAGTTTTCATTGTCTGCTCATTTAATGTTGTATTCCTGTTTCATAGTCATTTGCCTGAAAACATTTTGTAAGCCTTTGTGGAGTTCATATTCTGTACTGCTTTGTTTTCATTTCCAGTCTACATCCTTTGACTGTGTATCTGTGGCTTTGTTTGTATATTTGCTGGTTAATAATCCCAGGCTGTTTATTTTAACAGGCTCTTGGTAAGAGAAAGTTACTAAAAAAGGTCACTGTTTTACCTGCAGTAAAGTGACATAGCAAACTAGAACTGTCCTGTGCTCATCCTTTGTAGAAGGAAATTTTAAAGAGTCATTTTCCAACTCTGATAGTTTTATGATGCTTATGCCTTTCAAGCCTAATCTGTCTGCAGCCTCTCCAGCCAAAATGTGTTGATGAGCTGTGGCTGTTCTTTCTTGCTAAATTTAATTCACTTGACAGGGGAATTCTGAATAGTTCTTAGGATAAATATAATATAACCAATAAGTCAGTCTGTAGAGGCTTCTCTGGAGTCTGGTTTTCTTCCACAGAATTTTGTTTTGAGATTGGGTGTTGGGTTTTGCTGTGTTGCACAGGTTAGTTAGCCTTGAACTGAGCTCACGTGATCATCTTGCCTCAGTCTTTACTGTAGGCTTGTCACTGCATCTAGTTTTACATCGCTTTTTAGTTTTTAAAAACCACTGCTGCAGGCTTCCTATATTTTGTATGAAGTCTACTCGTGATTTTCTGCTTCATGTCAGCAGATGACTCCATACGGTCCAAGAGTAAAGATAGAAGGGTAGGTAGAATAAGTCCTTAGTTATTCTCAGTATCTGAGTAATGTTTAAAGTTACTTATATCATTGTGGGTGTCATTTCTGGATTGATTTATTCTACAAATAATTAGCTTTTGATAATTTGCTTTCTGTCTTGCCACTTTTTAAAAAGCTCCTTGAATATGGGTGTAAAAACCAGTAAATTATGACGCTCTAGGTTGGAATCAGTGAATTGGCTCATTTCTTGATATTTGCTTGCTGGACTTAAAAAAAAAAAAAAAAAGAAGAAGAAATCTATCTGTCATTCTGATACCTGTTCTTTCAAACCCTTTAGACATGATACAAATAAATGCTTGAAATTCCCCCTCCTTTGTATCTCTTGTCAGTATTCATAGAGGGTAAATGAAGACATTCATTGGTGTAAATACTATTTTCAAAGTCCCCCACTTTGTTGTTGTGGGATTATTTTTGGTAGTACTGGGAATTGACCTTAAATCCAGTGCCTTCACACTAAGCCATATCCCCCAGGCCTCTGCCCCCTTTCGGGGAGACAGTGTCTTCTTGCTTAGGCTGTGCTCGAATTTGTGCCTCTTGTCTCAGCCTCCCAGAGCCTGATGTGGTGCCATTACACCACCACACCGGGCTCTGATTCAGTTTTTTTGAAACAAGGTCTTGCCCAAACTTGTTATGCATCCCACGTTAGCCTTGGACTCACAATCATCATGCCTCAGCCTCCTGAGTGCTGGCATTACAGGTCTGCACCATCGTGCCTGGCTTCAGAGATTTAAAAAAAAACCAACAAAAATATAAAGGACTTTATAGTTGTAATGCAGCCCCAGAAATACTCTCTTCCAAAACATACTATCTTGGTATTTTTTTTAATAATATACAGTATCAATAAGAAGTGAACTTTTGTTGAAATATATATTTTAAATAAAAAATATGATTTGTATTTTAGTGGTAAATTTAAACATCTGTTTAGTGATCGGGTTGTGGTGGCTCACCCTGTAATCCCAGCACTCAAGAAGCTGGGGCAGGAGGATTGCTGCGATTTTGAGGCCAGTCTGGGCTAGTGAGGCAAAGCCCATCTGAACTGCTTGGTGGGACCCTGTCCAAAAAAAAAAACAAACAACAACAAATAGAATCAGTGGCAGATGAGTATTTGAGTGCAGCTAGAGATATTAAACTTTGCTTAGGATGTTTTAATGGTATATAATTACTCAATTGTATGTTAATTTACCAGAAGTGTCAATTAAGTTTTTTTTTTAACTCTTATTTTCTGTTTTTATTTCATATATGAATGGCTTTGCAAAAACACGATCTGTTTACTTTGAATTTCGTGACTCTCAACTTTTGATGTACAGTAGGAAAATCCTGGCTATGGCTATACCACTGACCAGAATAAAGCATGATCTGGGGTAGCACTCAGGCCTCGAGGGTCTTTTGTTTTTGAGGCAGACATCATGAGAGTGGGGGTGGAGGTAGGGGGTGTCTTCCTATGTTACTCTCATGGTCTCCAACTCATGAGCTAAAGTGTTCCTTTTGCTCCTTCTGCCTCAGCCTCTTGAGTAGCTGCAACTACAAGAGTGCACTTTCATGTCCATATGGACCCAGGAATTTATATTTTAAAAAATCTGGCGATTCCATTGTGCAGTCAGGATTGTAAATCACTGTTCTAAGGTGTTTTTGAGATTGGCACCCTTTAGAGAAGAGCTTCAGACTTTCTTTCTAGAATAAATGTAATTACCCTTTAGTAGTACATAGTTTTGACATGATAGATTTTATTAGAAGTGTTTGAGTTTAAGAAGTCATGTAGCCTGGTGGTGCATACCTGTAATCCCAGCACTTGGGAGGCTGAGGCAGGAGGATCTCTGTGAGTTCAAGACCAGCCTGAGCTACATAGTGAGCTCCAGGTCTGTCTCAATTACATAGTGAGACCCTGTCTCAACCCCCGCCCCCCGAAAAAAGTGGGGAGGGGGACCTGGGTTTGATTTCTTCACTGCCTCCCTCTTTCCCCAAAGTAACAGTGTAATTTACAAAAATGAAGTAATAGTCCTCATCACTCAAAGATATGTTACTCATTTATCAATTTATAAGAATGTATATGTTCTCAGTATTATCTGGATACTGTGGTGGTTACGAGGAATTCAGCTGCCAGCAAGAAATTACTATTTCCATGGGATTTTATCTTAATAAGGAAGACAGATAATGAGTGAGTGACCAAAGGTGAGTTAGCAAGTGCTATAAAAAGATTGTAAGGAGATTGAAAGTGATTGTTAATGGGAGTTATTTTAAAATGGAGTGGTTTAGGGAAAGCCTCTCTGAGGAAATGTCTTGTAAACTGAGAGCTGTGTGAAATGAAGAGAGGGTGTCTGAGCATTCCTGGTGAAAAGAGAACTACTTGCAAATGTCCTGAGGTGGGACCTTTGGATTGAGCTGGGTTTGTCAGATTGAATTCAGCAGGAGGGCCAGGGTGTAGAAGGTGTGGTGAGAGACTAGGTTAGAGAGCCCATGTATGTTTTAAGATAATTAAATTTGATAGGAACTTGGTGGTGGTGGTCGTCGTCGTCGTCGTTGTTGTTGTTGTTGTTGTTGTTATGACTAGGTTAGAGAGCCCATGTATGTTTTAAGATAATTAAATTTGATAGGAACTTGGTGGTGGTCGTCGTCGTCGTCGTCGTCGTCGTCGTCGTCGTCGTCGTCGTCGTCGTCGTTGTTGTTGTTGTTGTTGTTATTATTATTTTGGTACTGGGGATCAAACTCAGGTCCTTGCACTTATGAGGCAGGCGGCAGAACCAACTGAGCTAAATCCCCGGCCCTGGAACTTGATTATTGATGATTAGTAAATATTTACTTTGTGCTTAAAACAATCTAGAAATCTCAAGCTCTCATCTTTTCAGAAACTGCTGGAACATTTGCACTCACTATGTTGTATTATTCAGTATTTGTGTGAAAGGAGCTATTATCAGATTGTATTTCTCTGTGAGGGGCCATCCATGTCTTTGTTCATATTATTCATAATGTTGAGTAAAAGATACTCAGCAGTTTCTCTTGACAGAATAGATACTTTATAATTTAGACAACTTAATCAAAGTTGTGTTTGTGAAAGTCATATTGTGTAATAATTAAATATGGTGCTTGTTATTTGCAAGTAATTATTCCTAGTCTCCCAGGTAGGTAGTAGTACACCTGTTCATAAAGAAGCAAAGACTCAATAATAGACACAGAGTCAGATTTGAATGTAGACCTTTTTTGCTTTTCACACTTTACCACACTGCCCTCTAAATATTGAGATTGAGACTAATTTTTGCAGGCATAATTTATTGAGTGGGTGTCACTAATTTTTAGACAAAACAATATAAAAGGTTCCCAGGCTTAAAAGTGTTGTGTTACATAAAAGATTTTAATTTTAACACTGTTTTCTTTGAAATAATACCTGTTTCTGTTGAGTGTGAAGTGCTGTGGGAAATAGAGATGACTCAAATAGATTCTGTCCACAAGCTAAGGAGAGCCAAGATGGTTACCCAATTGCTTGTGGTGTGAGATACAAAGCAGTCATTGTCACAAAAGACAGGGATGATGTGCTGTGGAAGTTCCTTGGAAAGGGGAAGGGGAGTTTTTGAAGACAGATAAGATTTAGTTCTACTTGTAGATTGGGAATGCAGGCAGCAAGAGAGGTTAAAGTGTTAGAGGGAACTAATAAAGGACATTGTTTATACAAGTTGAGCAAAAACATGAAATTGGAGCAATATAAGGAGCCAAAATCATGGAATGCAATTTGGAATATAGGGTGGGGGGAGGGGGAGAACCATAGACCATTTAGAATTTAGGACGTTGATATTAGCTGGTTGTCTTAGCAGGATTAGCAAACTGTGCCCTGTAGGCCAAATGCAGCTCAGGGCTGGCTCTTGTAAATGAAGTTTTATTGGAAATCAGCCATACTCAATTCACTCAAATATCTATATAGCAGTTTAATACTTTCATAGCAGAGTTGAGTGTTTGAGACAGAGATTTAATGGCCTGCAAAGCCTAAAATATTTACCATCTGGCCCTCTACATAAGTTTGCCATCCTCTGAATTAGATAGAGACGGAAATCCTGTTTTTTGTTCTAGCTGGGGTCTAAACCAGTGCCTTGGTGGCAGGAGAAATAAAGGCCCAACTTGCAATAGCCGTAGTAGAAAGAGAGACAAGAATTTGTAATGAGTTTGGTAACTGATTATTATTAATTTTTTTTGGACCAGGGATCGAACTTGTGACCTTGCGCTTTCTCCATTGAGCTAAATCTCTGGCCCAGTAATGGATTAATTTGGGAGTCTAGGGACAATCTAATTGTGCAGAGGTTTGAACTCATGCCTTTCCCTTGCTAAGAAGACATTTTTTAAGTTTTATTTTTAGATAAGTTGGCCTTCCAACTTGCCATCCTCCTGCCTCAGCCTCCCGAGTAACTGGAAATACAGGCATGCACTACCAGATCTAGCTCTTTTTTTTTTTTAATGTCAGTGATTGAGGATAGTAGTTTGTGATGGAATGGAATTTTAATTGTAAGCCATTCTTATGGGGGGGATCTATAAAAATCTTATGTTAAATATTGATTTAGACTCATCTTTGTAAGTAGTGAGACTGTTACATGACACTAGTTTGGCCATTAGTTACATGAAGTAGCTAAACTTGACTAAAAAACGTAACCTTTCTTAATGAGTCTCCTTATCTGTAAAATGGATGATGTGTGGCATGACTGTTTCCTGTGAAATTTAAAGAGAATCAAATGAGTATGGGAAAGATCTTATGAAAACTAAAAGCCTATTTAAATATGATATAGTGGATTCTCAGAAGCATGTAGATGAAATGGTGCATTATAGTGTTTTTCACAGTTGATTCTCAGAGTGATTGCTTACTGAGAGATACACAGAACAAAAAGAAGTTTTAGAGACACTGGAGTATCTCTCCTCATTTCACTTAGAGCTTTTGCTTTTCTGAGGCTAGTTCAGGCTGGCCTCAAACTCTCAGCAACCCTCCTGTCTCAGCCTCCCAAGTGCTGGGATTACAAGCATGTGCTACCATGCCTGGCTTAGAGCTTATATTGTTTTACCCAGTAGTCAGGTGAGTTCTTTGTGAGTACCTAGTTCATAACTGAATAAGTTCTCTGAGCTATCTAGCTTAACAACGTACTCTTTTGAGCTTAAAAAAAATTGAATAAAAATATTTAGTACATGAAAATTCAGAGCTAAATAGCTGCTTATTCACCACCACCACCACCACAAAGCTGTTTCAGCAAAGCACAAAAATCTTCAAGAAAATGTTTTTCTAGATAGCACCACCTTTTCCAAATTTAATATCTCTAGATACATTATGAAATTGGTTAAGTAGAAATAGAAACTTGCTTATATAAATCATTGGATTTGTCTTTTATGGTTTGGTCCTTAAATGTCCTCAAATGCTCGCATATTGAAGGCTTAGTCTCTCTGATGGTGGAAACATTAGGAGGTGTGGGGATGGGTTAGACTAGTCGTTGGGAACCTGACCTACCTTTGAAGGGTGTATTGAGACCCTAGCTACTCCCTCCCTTTCTTTGCTTCCTGGACCCCATGAGGTAAGTAAACAGCTTTGCTCTGCCACACATTCTTCAGTATGTTTTGCCTTGTACAGCCTCAGAAAAAGCCAAACCATTGCAGACTGAAGCTTCTGAAATCATGAGCCAGAATAGATCTTTTCTTCTTATTAATTGATTAGCTTGCATACTTTGTCACAGCAAAAAGCTGGAAAGCTGACTAGCATATCTTCTTAAAAATGATAGGAAGTGGAAAGGACCAAGTGGTGGTGCTGGTATTTGAAACATGGGAGGGTACCCATAGTGAATTAGTTGGAATGTGACAATAAGTGACTGAACATGGCTTCTTGAGTTTGCCAGTACTTTTAAATCATACTTTAAAAGGCCTTTGCTTTAATAAAAAACCATATCCTGTGGCTTTTTATTGTATAGATTTAAAACAATGTAAGAAGAGATTTTTGGGTGGGATGATGGAATTTGTGTAGTACCTGTTGTCTTGTCAATCCTAAAAGAACTACTTTTAGCCAGACTCACCTTTTACCACTTCATAAAGGGTTTGATGACCTTGCTGTTAAGAATCTCGAACTTCATTTCAGATACCTAGCACCTGGGGACTTTAAACATATAAATATTTATCTTGGTAGTTATTCATCATCTCCTGTGTGATATCCAAATAACCTGAAATCTGGGGCGTTATAAATCATTTCATTTTGTTTGGAAAAAGGTAGCAATAAATTTGGCTGAGCAGCTTAGTATTGTGTCTTTGCACACAAACTCCAGGAGAGTGTCATTATTCCTTTTAAGAAGAGGGGCTTCAAATGCAAAATTATCTCCACCAGCTATTCTAAAGGGTCTTAATTTTGTTCGTTCCTTGGGCTATATGTTTTGCTATATAGTATCCCCTGAGTAATTTTTATGAGGTTCCATCCATAATTTCTAGACAGTGTAGCCAAAAAGAAAATTTAGGTTCCTGGCAATCTAGGCCTGCAATTCATGGCTATTTGTAAAGAAAGATTCACTAGAATCTTTCTTCATGTGCATAAATAATGAGGAAAATGCTGAGTCATATTTTGGTACTAAGGTTTCACTTAGTTCTAGGAATTGGCAGAGTTGGTTCAACTTACTTTGGTTTAGATTTGAATATGTAAATAGTAGCCAACTGGTATTTAAGGGTTTTGTTGTTTATAGGTCTCTGGAGCCTGAAGGGGAAATCTGGAATTTCTTGTTCTGTATTAAATTTTGTTTTATTCATTCAACCACCATTTTTGACTGTGCCTAGACTTTTGGTACACCATAAGAAGTCTGGAACTATGCATTGAAAATTTTGAAAGTACAGGACTTGGAAGGTGGACTTTTCTTCTTTTCAAAATATTACTATAATTTTATTTCTTTGGCTAATTAAACTTTTCATTGATTTTTTTTTTTTTCCTCCCGTGGATAACAAAGTGAGATCTCCTTATAAAAAGCAAACAGTCACAGATGTGAATCAGAATGTGTCCTACTGTTACTTGATCTGTTGTAATGATATTGTACAAAACATCATCTTCCTTTGGAGTAATAAAATTGACACTCTGCATCTAATAATTCAACCAGCTTCAGATCAGAAGTATTTGGTAGAAAAATTATATTTGTATTTAACATATATAGATTTTTTTGGTCATTTCATAAACAGTATGGTTTTAACTATGGCATTTACATTGTGTTAAGTGTTAAAAGTCATCTAGAGATGATTTAAAATGTTTATAGGAAGGTGTTTGTAGGTTATATGCACATATATCATTTTATATGAAACCTGGCAAATTTAGGTATCCTAGAACCATTCTGCTGGGAACACTGTGAGATGGACCACTAAATAGAAAGCATTTGATTTGAAATCAGATTTTTTAGTTTTAGCTCCACATTTTACTAGCTCTGTGATATCTTGGGTTTTGGACCTCAGATTTTCTTGATTGTCTGTCTTGCTACAAAAATTCCTGTGAGAATTTCAGTATATGAGCACTTATATGGTATTTAACTTTGAAATTAATGTACTTATTTTTACTTTTTGTCTGAAGATCTTGTATTTTTAGTTGGTGTATATCATAGCTGTATGCATGTATATGTCATTGTAGTATATTTATGGAGTTGGATTTCTATAAACTTGGCAGTATTAGAAATCCAATGGGTTAAAAATAGTATCAAAAGTAAGGCATAAATGATTTGTTTCACTGTGTATTGTACTATCCTTTTGCTTCTTTTTGTTGTACTAGAGACTTATCTTAGGGTCTTTGCACTGAGCTACGCATCTGTAGTCCCCTCCTCTTTTTATTTTTAGAGAGTGCCTCACTGGGTTGCCTAGGCTGGCCTTGAATTTGGGATCCTCATGCCTCAGCCTTCCAGAGTGCTGGGATTATGGGGGTGCACCACCACACTTGGCTATTGTAGTATTCATTTGGTAGACTTTTCTAATGTTTGCTCTTTGTCTCTACAACTTTTACCTTTGTATTTATTTAAGATCTCAGTCTAAAAATAGGTTAACAACTTAAAAGACTATATGTAATTTTCCAAAATCATGTTCTTTTCCAAAGAAAATTATTTGTGTTTATATATACACATATATATTATGTATATATATATGTGTGTATGTATGTATATATACATATATGTGTGTCATTCTCCAGTTTAGTGTGGTGAATGGTCCTTTTAAAATATTTACTGAAGAGTAAAAAATAGCCATCCTTACTTAAATTTGCATTTATAAATTATTAGTGAAGTTGAGCATCCTTGGGTTTAAAAGTAGTACTTATATGATTTTTGATGAAGCAGATGTAATAATTCTTTGTTTAAAGTATTGGAGTTAAACTTGGAAAAAATAAAATTATTATGTATAGTTTAAATTTTTGTCTAGTGATCTTTTCCCCTGATCTCTTTCTCAACCTAAAATAGTGGAAATTCATCTTTTAAGATGTTGGAGATATTTTCTTCTATAGGTTTTAGTGGTCTTGCTGTTAGGAGTTAACCCTTTAATCCATCAGAAACATTTTTTGTTTCAGTCTGAGGAACTAAATCTTCTGTAGCTCAGTTTCCCAAATAGCTGACTTGTTTTTCAAAACCACTTATTTTTATATTATTTTCCTTTGAGACTTTTGAAGCTGCATTAAACCTACATATTAATTTGCAAAGAATATCTTTCTACCCAGACTATTGATTGGCTGGTTTTCTTTATATTCCTATAGTCTTAGTTATGTTAAAGGTAATTCTTGAGTATTTTGGCCTTTGTTCCTATGAATATGACCTGTCTCATAGGTATTTTTATTGCTGGCATGTGGTGAAAAATCTTATTTATTTGGTCTTTTTCTACTCTAAAAATTACGAGTAATTATAAGTAATATTTAGAATTGTGCTTTGATAACAGTTCATAATTACAAATAATTGTATGCATGCCTACCTTTGATATATTGAATGAAATGATGGCAACATAAATGGTATTTTTATTTTTTGTTGGTTTGTTGTTGTTGTTTTTGATGTGGGATCTCACTGTTTCCCAGGCTGGCCTTGAGTGGGTTCTTTTGTTGTTGTTGTTGTTGTTGTTGTTGTTGTTGTTGTTTTTGTTGTTCTTGTTTTGTTTTGTTTTATTTTTTTGAGCAGTCTTGCTTTGCAGTGCAGACTGGCCTTGAACTCACTTTGTATCCCAGGCTGGTCTCAAATTTGTAGTGATCCTCCTGCCTCACTCAGCCTCTCGCGTATTGGGATTACAGGTGTGTGCAACCATGCCCGGCTTGGACTTGAATCTGATCTTTGCTCCTGAGTAGCCTTGATTATAGGCCTGTGGGACCACAGCTCTAAATAACATTTTAACTTAATCTTTCATTTAATGTCACATCCTTTTGTTTTTCATTTATATATACTGTACCTAGTTTCTTTTAACCATTTTTAGATCTGATAGACCATTCTTGTTACTTCTTTGTGTTTCTGTGTGGATTGCTGTATGAGACAACTGTGACTTGATTATTATTATAAACTGTAGTAGTCCTATTGTTCTCCCCATTATGAATGACTTGCTGTTACTTTTGTGCTTTTAAGTAGGCTGCTATTAAAATTTTTTCTTCCTTCAGGTCTTTCCCATTTTGTACCTGTGCATTTGGCCTTTTAAACCCAAATGCGTAAACAGATTATCTGTAAACTCTAGAGCCTGTGCTTTACTATGATGTATTCCAGGTTAGTTTATTTAGCTTTTTTTTTTTTAACTGGTCAGTCATCTCAGAAGAGGGTGAAACTGTGAGGACTCTTTTGCTTGGTGATCTAAAGTGAGTTTGCATCTTTATTCAAATTTTAAGGTATGTAGGAAGACATGGTCAATTTCTATAAGGTCTAGAAAGGCTGGATATAGATCTAGGAAGGAGAGAAAATGCCACTTAATATTTTTAAAAATTTACTCTTGAGGTAAACTATAAAGATCTTTTTAAAATTTAACATTATTTTTACTAGTACATAATGATTACATTTTTCGTGAGTTTGTACAAGTACATAACACATCTCGATTTTTTTTGTCCCCTTACCCTCCCATCTCTCCCTGCTCCTTCATGTCTTGTTTCTCTTCCCATATTAAGAAGCTCTATTTCCTTTTTTCTTCCATTCCTTTTAAATGTCCCTTTTCCTTTCCTTCTGTCACCCCACTTCATCTCTTGTTTTCCTTCTCACTTGAAAAACACCTCCTACTTCCTGTTATTTATCCTTTATTTTGCTCTTTATATTTGGGAGTTTCTCATACAAGAGAAACCATGTGATATTTAAATTTGTGTGTCTGTTTTATTTCATTTAATACTCTTTTCTTGAGGTACATCCATTTACCTACAAATCCCTCAAGTTTATCCTTCTTTATGGCAGAGTGCCACATTTTATTTATCCATTCACCTATTGGTATGTAGGTTGTTTCCAAAATTTAGCTATTATAGACTGTGCTGCTATGAGTATGCATGTATCATTGTAATATGAGTTTAACTTAAAGAGCCACAGTTAATAATTGTATTCCAGTTTAATTTTCTAGGGTCTTAAGTTGAAAATTGTTTACTTTTTCTTAATTTGCTGTCTTAGTTACTTTTCTCATTGCTATGACAAAATCCTTGGTGACCAAAGTTAATGGAGGAAAAGTTTATTTGCCTCACATTTTGTAGATTTCATTCCGTAGTCGGTTGGCTCCAAGGCAGGGTGGCATGGCAGATAGAAGCATTGCAGAGAACACGCAGTTCATGGCAGGTGGAAGATAACAAAGAAAGGGCAAGAGAAGCCTTTTTCTATTCCTTACATCTTATCCTAGCCACTCAGATTAGGACAGTGCCAAACCAATCAATCAGTTATCCAGGCTACTGGGATTAGGATGGTACCAAACCACTCAGTGGACTGGTTAGCAATCACCCACTCATAATCGTAGCACTGTCCCATGAATCAGTTACATACCTTAGATCCAGCCACCCCTGAAAAATTCACACCTATGACTGCACAAGGCTTTGAGGAAACATCTAGACACAGGCCATAACAGTTGCACATAGTGTTTTCACAGCAAGCTCAGTAGAATACAGTGCTTTTGATCCTATAATAAGAGAGGCCCTTTATAAACTAAAAGAATGCAGAGAAACAGCCCTTTGCTCCTCCCTCCAGTGACACCTTCATTGAGGAATATAGACAATCTTGAGGAAAGAGAGAAAGGCACTTTGGTGGGTTTTTTTGCCGCTGAGATTTACGGTTCTGTGAAATGGGTCTTGTACTACAGGATGTCCTTCATGTTTAAATGTGGACTCCCAGGACCTACTGAGTTTAGTGCATTTGTTTCGTCTTATTTTATACATTCATGAATGGGAATGTAAAAGCATTTTCAATTCAGAGAACCAGATAAATTTTTCAATGGAAAATATGCATATTATGTGCAATTTAGTCTGTAGGGAAATGCAAGTAGTTTAATATCTACATATGTTGTCTCTTTTTATAAACATGAAAAAATCCCTGTTCTGCAACTACTATATCTGAATTTCTGGTCCTTTAGGCATCCTTACCATTTAACAAACACAAATTTAATTGGGGTTTCAGAATGATAAAATTCTTGTGTATCTTCATCACCCCTGTCCCTCTTCTCCAAGATTTTGTGGTTTACTTACCATCTGAGTTCGGTACTGCACTGAACAGTTTTATGTGACAAGGAGTTGAGCCATCAGTAGGAAAATGATGATGTGTTGTCAGTGATCGGTGACATTTCGCATTCTTTTAGGTGTGGCACACTGATATGAAATACATTGGATAGAACTGGAAGGACAGCAAAGACTGGGACAGTTTAAAATGCCATCATTTAGGCAATTTTTTTCCAGGTTCTTACATAATGAAGTTTATAGTATAAAATGAATCTTAGATGTATATGCACTTAGGAGAATGGAGAAAAGGCAGAAGACAAGCAGTTAAATCATTTTTCAGATACTTAGCTCAGTATAGTAACTCTTAAACCTAGTAAATCTCACTCCAGAGGTAAAATTATGTGTCCCCCCCTTTTTTGGTGTCTCTGCAGTCCTTATTCATGTTTCTATAAAATACTTCTGTAGTGATAAAGGTACCATGTACCTAGATATTCATTAGAGTGCTGTAATTACAATACCAGTATTTTAAATTTTATCTGGATCTTTACATTTGCCATTTGACTTAACTTTGTTTAACCACTTATTCTCAGGGTGCTCTTCAGATCAGCAGAACTCAACAGTGTCATCCAAGAACTTGTAGGGAATATAAATTCTGGCCATTACCCCAGACCTGTACAAGAAACTCTGAGAAATAGAGCTTAATGGTCTGTTTTGTATTTTGAGATGAGATCTTACTTTGTAGTTGAAGTTTGCTCTAAATTTAATGTATGTAGCCCAAGCTGGCCTCAGATTTGTTGATTGTCCTGCCTCAGCCTCCCGAGTACTGGGATTACAGGCACCACCAGGCCTGGCTCCTAATGGTCTTTTTGACAAGCAAGCCCTTTAGTTGATTCTGGTGCAAGGCCAACTTTTTCAAACAATTGATTAAAAGCAAAGAAAAGAAGCTGTTACTTCATTTCAGTTATTTATGAGTCTTAAATTCACAAAAGAAAAAATTGATTTGGAATAAAATATATAACTAATGGAAAATTATGATTTTTGTCACTTTGACTGCTGGTTTATAGGCCAGGGTTGCTTTTCATTTCTCAAGCTATGAATTGTTTGTATATATATATATATTTTTTTTTTTTTTTTTTCCTATGCTTGCTTTCTTTTGGAGGGGTAGTGATACTGGGGATTGAATCAGGACTTTTACACTGAGCTTCATCTCTAGCTCTTTTTTATTTTGAGACAAAGTCTTAGTAATTTGCCATAGCTGGGCTCATCCTCCTGCCTTAGTGCTGAGAATACCTCCCAGAGTGTTGAGAATACAGATGTGGGTTGGCACACCTCGTTTACAAAAATAATTTTTAATTATCAAAACAATTACTGTAGTATTAATAAGGATGAAATTTTGGGTAGTTTTGCCAGTTAAATGGTCCTTCCTCAGTGCAGTCTGGCAAGATCATTTATTAAATTATTTTCATTTCCAGTGTTTGGACAGTAGAAACACTTTAAAATGATGATGTAAGTGGGTTTAGAGCTTGTGTTTATTGTCAGTATGTCTAGACACTTTACTAGGCCGTTTCTCTTTATTCTCCTTTTAGCGTAAATAAGAAAGCCATTTGTTATTTTAAAATAACTTTAATTGAAGTAAATTTATATACCATATAATTTCATTCAGAAGACTTTCGTTCATTGGCTTTCTTGTATTCAGAGTTGTGCAAGTGTTGTTAGTCCTCCCTTGACCACGGTTTTACTTTTCAACAGTCAGCAGTCAGGTGGTTCTCTTTTTCTGATGTAACACCAGAAGGTTCCTAGTAAGCAGCTTCAGGCTATGTCACAATGTCTGTGTGATTCATCTCACTTGGCTCATCCATAATCATTGTACAATGTCACATAGTTACAAGACAGGAGAGTGCAGCTCAGTAAGGTATTTTGAGAGAGACACCAAATTTACATTTATTCCATTGTTATTATTAATCTCAGTAATTTATAAAGTTAGATCTTGTACATATGCATATACAGGAAGAAAGGATATTTAGGTTTTTATAATGTCTAGGCTCAGGCATCTGTGGGTTGAGAGTTTAATTTTGTGAAGTGAGTGCTAGTGAGAGATGGTGTTGATGGTTGTACAACATTGTGAATATGCTTAGTATCACTGAACTGTGTGTTTTAAAAGGCAAAGGATTTTGAAGATTATTACTACTTTAAAACTGAGATATAATTTAAATACCATAAGTTACCTTTTAAAATGTGCAAGATGAAACACTGTGTCTCCATGAGCAAAATATTGTTCTGCCTTCTTTTCCCTGGTACTGATACCCACTCATCAACTTTCAGTCTCCTTACTAATTTGCCTCTGCTATACATTTCATATAAATGAAATTGCACAATATGTGGACTATAGTATCTGCCCCTTCTTTTCATTCAGGTTTGTGCATAAAAGAGCATGTATCAGTACTTCATTACCCTGTTCTGTTTTTCTCTTGAGGCAGTGTTTGCCATGTATTACAGGCTGACCTTGGACTCATTCATTGTGTAGCATAGATGGGCTTTAAATTTGCCTTGGCCTCTTGAGTGTTGGGATTACAGTCAAATTACACTATACTGGCCTGTGAGTTGTATTTTCATAGTCTTGGAAGTGAGGTGTCTCTTGCACAGAAGTTTCACATTTTTATATATAAGCATACATAAGGACATTTTGATCAATGATGGATCTCACAGCAGGAGTCCATAAAGATTGCAGTGGAGCTGAAAAGTTTTTGTTAGCTAGTAAGATTGAGACATTGTGACATCATACCATAACGACTTACTCACTTGTGTGAAAGCTGGTATTATCAAACCTACTGTGATACTAGTTGTGTAAAAAATACAGAGTATTATGTGCAGTGCGTAGTACTTGATAATGACCAACTATGTTTCTGATTTAAGCATTTATTATATTATACTTTTTATTGTTAGGGCATTCTTCAGTTCACCAAAAATCATTTATTATAAAAAAGTGCCGTGTGACATTGGCAGCATCTTTATGTTTATCCTGATATTACTGTCTTGATTGCATTAAGAGGCTACATTGAATGAGTGATCTATACCATCTAGGTTTATGTAAGTACAATGGTAGATATGGCCCACTGCGGCATGCATGCCATGGGTTCACCACCACTGAAGGATGTTTGCACGAGAACTAAAGAGCATAAGGGCATATCTCTTAAAATGAATCCCTATCTATAACATAACTGTAGTGCAGTTTGTCTGTTTTTTCTCTTTTGTATCATAGCATAACAAATCATTACCTAACCCAGGGTCCTGAAGAATTTTACTTCTGTGCTTTCTTCCAAGAGTTTCATAGTTCTTACATTTAGGTGGATCTTGAGTTAGTTGTGTGTATGTTATAAAGTAGGGGTTCACAGTCTTTTTTGTGTGTGATGGCTCTGTGCTATTTATTGAAAAGACTTTTTTCCCCATTCATTTGTTTCTGTTTTTTTCCAATATCAGGAATTGAACTTAGGGCCTTGTGTTGGTGAGGCAGGTGCAGAGCCACTGAACGAAATCCCCAGCCCCTAGATCATGTGTTTTTACAGTGGAAGTAAATACTAATCCACCTGTGAAACTTGTTCTTAAAAAACTTTTAGTAATTTTAAATGGTATTTCCATATTTTTGCAACAAAACTTTAGCAACAGAGTTGTGTACTATGATTATTTCTGAAGGATGGAAGAGAGATGATGATTTTCACTTGTTTTTAATCCTTCTAAGTTGTACTATATGCTTTTCTTGGTGATTAAAAAATAGAACAGACTTAGGGGCTGGGATTTAGCTCAGTGGCACTGTGCCTGCCTGGTAAGTGCAAAGTCCTAAATTTCATCCTGAGTCAAAAAGGTGTGTGTGTTCTTAAGTTTCTTTATTATGCTAATTTACTTAGTCATGTCAGCTTTACCCATAGAGCCCAGATTGCTTTTTAAAATTTTATTTCATTTTTAACAGTGTATCTCAGTGCTTTCTGTTGCTGAAATGTTAGTTTTCAATGTTAGAAGGTAGTTTTTACAGATAGGGTTAATGAGTAGTAGACATGGGTGACTTACCAAGGACACACAGCTTGTTAATTGGTTACAAGCAAGAAGTAGAATCAAGTTTATATTACTCAGAATTCTGGTTTTCTTTGTGTTCTCCATACTAGCTAGTAAGTGGTAAACAGTTCATTGAATGCTTGGGGTATGTATGTCTACATTTTTAATAATTTTAAATGGTATTTCCATATTTTTGCAATAAAACTTTAGCAACAGATTTCCAGGACACCCCCCCCCTTATGAAGATGTCTAATTCATTCTATAAATGACTTTAATATGTGCACATAACCTGTGTCTATCCTCCCCTAGACTTTAAATCATGTCTCACTGAATAATACCTAATGTTGTGGAGATTATATAAATAGCTGTTACACTGTATTATTTAGGAAATAATGACCCCCACAAGTTTATCAGTGCAAATGCAGTTTTTCCCCTAAATATTTTCAGGGTGTTGTTGAAATCTATGGATGTTGAAGCTGTGAAGATAGAGTGTACTATTACAATGGTGCCTGGTTGATGAGCTTAATTACGTCCATTAGTTTTCTGGTCGCAAACCAATTGGTCACAAACCAAATCAAGTTCAGTGGTTAGAGTCAGTGTTGACCATATGGGGAAATTTGATAAGGTTCTCAACCAATTCGGTTTGCACCCAGAATCGTGGAAAGAATTACATTCATGAACCAAAGTACAGTGCCTTTCACCTTGGTAAAGGTTTAAGAGGGTTTCTTTCATTTAGTCTGTAGACAGTGCTCTCTTGTAGTGGCCCAAGTATTGTTCTATTTTGAGGATACATCAGTAAAGTAACACTTCTAGCCTCAGCCTTCCCTTCTTTTATAACTTTTATTTTTTTCCATTAAGTTTTTTAGTTCATTTATAGCAAAAAATACAATTACATTTATCATTGGGATCTTGTACCTTTGTGATATATCTTGGTTCCTGATTTTTCCCCATGCCTTTGCCCTCCCTTTACCCCCTTCACCCTTCCCTATTTACAAAGACTTTGTTCCATTTTTTTCATATTTTTTCTTTTCCCTTTCCTTTCCTCTTCCATTTCCACTTATCCTTTAGCCATTTTCTTCCTATTTCATACATTCTGCCTTCCCTTTTAATGAATTAGCATTAGTTTCTCCCCCAAAACTTAAGACTTTTCATAGCAAGTTAGAAAATTGTTAATGGTAATACTGTGTCTCGTGCCTTATAGGATGATTCTTAAACTTTGGGGGCAATTGAATGAAAGTAAGTGTAGTAAATTATATCATAGAATTCTTAGAGGTAAAATTTGCCTTTATGTCTGTTATTCCTTCACTTGTCCTTGCTATGATTAGTCTTTAACTGTAGCTCTTGCTGTCAGTTGTGGCCTTTGGGTCAGATGAGGAATACTATCTCCATCTTTATATTAGACTCAGTATTTTTAAATTACATTAACCTTAGCCACATACATATCCAAACACCCAAACATGCTTATGACTTATGGAACTGAAAGCTGGTATTTACTTGGCATGTGTGGAAACTATACTCTCCTTAAATCGAGGCCGGAAAGAGGAAATGTGTTTCTCTGTGGGTGACTTGAGTGACATAGGGCAGAGCACTTAACATGCTTCAACTGCAGTTTGTCATTGCTCATTTCTGAATACTTGGGAGCTGATTATAACATACTTTATATACATTTTTATCTGAATTTTTCCACCAAGGATTAGTCATTCTTGTGAGAGATTCTAAAACAAGCTGGAATCTGCATTACAAACATTAACATATTAAGTACACCCTGAAAACTTTTATGAGTTACTTGTGTCAAGGAAATTAAGTCAGATTTTTTTTTTCCCCAAAAAAACATACTTATTGCCTGCTATGTATAGGGATTTGTGCTGGACTAAGAATAATGTGCTGTTATTTTTTGTTGTGTTTTGATTTGATTTTTGAGGCAGGGTCTCCCTTGTAGTTCGGGTTGGCCTTGACCTCAGGTGATTCTCCTGCCTCAGCCTCCCAAGTGCTGGAATTACAAGCTAAAAGGCATGTACCGCCATGCTCACATGCAGTACTTACTATCTGTCTATCTATCTATCTGTGAATGACACCTGAGATTGAACTCAGGACCCTTGTGCTTGTGAGGCAGGCAGTGGCACCACTGAGCTAAATCCCTGTCCCTGAAGTACTATATTTTGACTAACATATTAGACAGGATAGGAGTAAATTAAAAATAAGTGAGTACATTAGAAAGGAGGAAGGCCAGAGGATAAAAGTAAAGTTAAGCCAAGGGACCAGGTGTGCACAGAAGTTTAGAAGAGAGAAAAACAATTTTGGGGAGAAAGGTCTGACATTTTGCTGGGAGTAGCATCATCTGCTTTCTATCCCGTTTTATAGTGTATTCCAGCTCTGCCGTACATCTACCCCAAATAACAAAAAACAGTGTTGAAGAGAGTTATTTTCATCTGAATAATTTAAAAATTGTGCTTTCCCTTGTTTTTATAAAGGGCTACATGCTGTTTGGCTCAGATCTTAACCTAAAAACTGAAAGTAACCATTAACATTTTGCTTTATTTTTCACTTTACACATATTCCAGGATATGTGTTTTGGCATATAACTTTGTTAATAATGACAGTTAAATTGCACTTGTAATTTACCTTTTCAGTTATCAGCAATTTGACTTTCTGGTTTTAAGTTTGAATCCTGAAAAGAAAGATACTATGTAAATCTAATGAAAGATTCCTCTTCCCTTTCTAAGTTTTTTTCTGAATCTTCATGAAATTTCTGGAAAAAGAATCTGGGTTGGGCAGGCCATGGTAAAAGGCTTTTAAATGCTAGAGGTTTTAAATGCTTGAGGGGTTGGCCTTTGGGCAGCTAATCTATTTATTTACTGTGTTAGTCATGCCTGTTTCTATTGAAGAAATCAATTTAAGTGTGCATGTTGATGATGCTAATCTTTCTTTTGGGGGGGGGGATCATTTTAGTCCTCTGTTTCTAGGGAAAGAAATTTAGCAGAAGAGTAGAGACTTGGTTCCTCTCTCTCTGTACCCAGAGGGATGAATATGTATATGTGAACATGTGGTTGTATATGTAAAATAAAATCTAAGCCACGTGATAAATTGAAACTGCCGGTTTCTTTAAAATGTAAGTTTTGATGGCATGCCAACTTTGTGTACAGAGAAAAATAATACTTTATTTAAATAACTTGTATATTATGGGCTGGTCATCTAGCTCAGTGGTAGGGTGCTTACCTAGCCTGGGAAAGGCCATAGCATTAATCCCCAACCCTGCACAGAAAAAAGAATAATAACATGTAGATTAGGATATCACATCTTAAAATTGAGATAGAAGATCACCGTGGATTATTATTCTCAAATTCAGCACATACTTTGTTTGACCTATAGGATTGTGAACCACAGAGTGCAGGCAGTGTCCAATTTCTTAGTGGCTAAGAGCTATTGAGTCATGAACCTCATAAAATGTGTGTAGTGATGAATGATTTTTAAACTAGTGTATGAACACTTAATACCGTCTCAGTTATATGGGTGTTTGTGTAGCTTCCAAGCTAAAGTAAGAGGTCCTTAAAATGATGAAACTTTATTAAAATGAGACAGGTACATTAAGAAAAATTTGAGTAGATTCTAGCTCACTTGATTAACTGTTTTGAGACTTTTGGATTGCTGTTAGACATTTTTAAGATAACTATATAGTTTAGGAAGAAGAATTTTACATTTAAAATCTGTTGGTATACCTTGAATCTGAATGTCTGGGTTAAACCTGGAGATCCTTAGTTGCGTCTCTTTTTAACCCAATAAAATTGAGAGAAGTTCTCACCAGCTATTATTTACCACCCTTCTTCATTCTCTCTTATTTTTTTACTGTAGAAAATACAAACTTTAATATCAGTAGAACTCAGCTACAACAGACAGCAGCTTAAATTATTCTGAAGCCAATTCTACACAGCATATTTCACTCATAAATGTTTCAGAATCTTATCTCTAAAAGATAAAGGCTCTTTTGCTGATCCCACTTCTTTTTCTTTAAGTGTTCCTATGTTCAAAAGAATAAGGGATAAATTAAGAGGATCTGTAAAGGGGACAAAAGGGTTAAAATTAAGTACACCTGATATTTGACTTTCAGAAGAGATAAATATCAGGTAGACTTAGATCCATAAATTAGAATTCATTACATTATCAAAAGATGGAATCAGTGCTCCCTCAGCCTGACTTCAGCAAATATTTCTGTCCCCTCTCTCCCTGTGTTTTCTATCTGTACTCTTTCTGGGTGATCTTCAGTTGGCACTAATTCCATATATGTGTTTCCAGGCCAGCTATGTATCTCTGCTGAAATTTAGACTGCTTTCCAGTTTTGTAAATACTTTAAATTTAATATACTTATAATGGAGCTCTTGATTATCCCTGCTAAACCAGCTTATTCTGTTGCAATACCCTCCACATCCCCTTTTCCCTATTATAATATGTGGTAGGTATAGGAGCTTACCTTAGTTTGCTGTGTTTGGTCGCTCTCCGTTTCCTACAAGACTTTCTGGTTCTCTTTTTAGAATATAACTTCGATACTTGGCTTCATATTCATAGCCACCATTGTCTCTGAAATCTGATAGCAGTACGGTAACCCCCTAACTGGTTTCCTTGTGTTTCCATTTCTTTCAAGTCTGTTACTCTTACTTTTAGCTAAAGTAGTCATTTGAACATGTGTATTATTTCCTTTAAAAATACTTCTTAAGCTTTTCATTGCTTTTTAAATAAAATCTAAACTTGCTGCCAAAGCCTTTAAGATTCTGTGTAAGCTTGTCCCTTATTGTTGTTTTTTGTTTCTTCCTGTTGTCTGTGTTTTGATATTCTCCCTCCTTGCCTTGAACAAATAAGATTCTTCCTAATCTGGTGCTCTTTCACCGTTTTATATAACACCCTTTCCCCATTTCTGTCTCACAGGTCAAATATTCCAGTGATGTCTTTCTTGAGTATCTTTTCTCAATTGCTCTGTCACACAGTTTCTATCATACTCCTAATCGTAAATTAGAATTGTTATTTATGTATTTGTTTTTATCATTTTTGTCTCACCTACTAGAATATAAATTTTGTTATGGTGTAGCTTAGTGCCGAGTGCAAGATTCACATGCAATGTGTGTGTGTGTGTGTGTGCGTCCATGTGTGTAACACGTATATATTGTATGAAGGGAGGATTCTAGAGTAGGTAGAAATTAATGATGAATTTTGTTTTTCTGAATTCTGATTCCTTTTACCAGTGCTACTGGAGGATGCAGAAAGTATACTGTTTATTTCATTAAGTCAGTTCTGAGTTGAAGAGTGAGGAAGACAATTGCCTGAAGTGTTACCTTAAATTTTATAAGTACTATTTTAGAATAAAGACGTTTTATATCTGGGCTTGGTGGCATGCACCTGTAATTCCAACTATTTGGGAATCTGAGGCAGGAAGATGACAAGTGCAAGACCAGCCTGGACAACTTAGTAAAACTTCATCTTAAAAAAGGGACTGATAATATAACTCAACACTCCCTGGATTCAATTCCCCATACTACAAACACTGAGAACAATGGTGAAAAGGCCCATTTCATTATCATTGAGCTTTTATAAATCTGGAGCCACTTCAGTGAGTTGGAAACTATGTTTAAGTATGAGGCCCTTCAGAATAGAGAACATGAAGATTGAATAGCAGGTTGTTTTATTATATTTACATGGTTGTAAAATTTCCTAACCCATATCCATTTCTCCGTGCTTTGACTTCTGCTTCCTCCTGCCTCATATCTTTTCATAGTACAGTATTGATCATCCGATTTTAGTTTGTGTGAAGAGTCTACTGCCTCTGTTCTGAGTTACAGTGGCATTTGCAGATTATGTTTCATAGTAATATTATTGCATCGAAAGTGGTGAGCGTGATCAAGTAAAAAGACCAGTTCCCTAGAATGAGGAAGTCTCAGGTTGCTATTAGAAATGTTTCCTTAAAACAGTCACTTCCAATAAAAACTTTGAGGATACAGACTTGCTCTGGTTGAGTGTTGGATTTGCCTGTTAATAACTGAACAACTTTTGACAAATTACCTTGTTACATATCTTACCCTTACAGTATTTACTGTATTAATGGGAACTTGGCTGGGGCATTGTGGATACCTGAGGTGTTAAGGTGGCCAGCACAGTACCTGACATAATATAATAGATCCCAAATAAATGGTCATCATGATTGTTATCTTGGGCAGGTCATATGTCTTCACATTTGCATTTTTTCATACCTTAAATTAAGGAGTTGGCTAGAGCTATAGCAAAACGTTCATCTCAATTACTTGGATTGCTGTTGAAACACAGATTACTGGGGGCCAGGGATTTAGCTCAGTGGCACCGCCCCTGCCCTGGAAGCACAAGGTCCTGAGTTCAATCCCCTATACCAAAAAAGCAAAATAAAATAAAAGAACACAGATCACTGGGCCCAAACTTGAGAATCTGATTAAGTGGGTCTGGATGGTGGAGTCCCAGAGTTGTGGGCTTTTAACCAATTCCCAGATGATACCCTGAAAGAAGTATACCCTGCAAATCTTTCGACTCTGGGAGTTGAATAATTCGAAAATCCCTGCTAGCATTAGACTTCTACTATTTTTTAAAATAATGATAATATTTGAGACTGTATGCAAGGCATTCATTGTACAAAGTGCTTTAGATACACTGTTAAAAGTTCTCATCATAATGTTTTAGGTCAATTGACTGACATACAGCTAAATACATGGCAAAGTTGAGACTGCATGGCCTTTCCTTTGTTTTTGTTTTTTTTGAGACAGCATCTCACTATGTAGTTGAGACTGACCTGGAACTCACTTGTAGCCCAGGCTGGTCTTGAACTCACAGCAATCCTCCTGCCTCAGCCTCCTTAGTGCTGGGATTACAGGCGTGTGCCCCTACGCCCGGCTTGCCATGGCCTTTCTTTTGACCAATTTTAGAACTCCCACCTACTGGTTTTACATCTTACATGTTTGACGTAATCAAGATTTTTGATTTTGCCATGGTGAAAATCCCATCTTGGCCACTAATACCCAAAACCTAGTTTGTGCTAAGCCCTTGTGATGTGTTTTATTGCTATCTTGCTAATCAGTGTTATCTCTTCAGTCACATTTGTAAATTTACACAGACTGTCATTTGATTACTGTGTAGTGCTCAGCAGAATGCTTTTCACACTGTAATAGTTCACATGGTGGTGTTGAGGAATAGGATTATCATTTTGGCAGGTACAGTAGACCCTGCACTGGATCGGTTCCCTGAGGGCTGGTTGGTTGTAAGTCAATACAGCTGAGATCTGGATGTTTACCTGGGTACATGCTATAGATAACAAAAGGCAGATGAATCTTCTGTTAACCTAATTAACACAAGTTGTTTGTATGTCAGGCCAGGTGTAGCTTGAGGGTCCACTGCACACGTTAGGCACTCAGGTTTTATATATTGTTAGTTTTGAATATTCATGGCATCAAGTTCTCACCACTTTAATTACTCCTTTTACATAATTAAGACAAACAGTAATTAAGTAATGTTATTGTGGGGAATACTTAATTGATTAGCTGAACTTTAAAAATCTGAAGTTAAAGGGTCCTATGCTCTTAGTTTTAGATTCCTAAAACCAGATGTTTAAGGAAAATGATTGTTTCAATCTCAACCATGACTTAACATGATAGCCATATTCTGTTTGTGCCCATTCACCTGTCAATTTGAACCAGTTCTTTATAGCAAGATCTAAATCAGTATAAATAATACTAGGTCCAAATTTCCCTTTCTTTTAGAATATATCCTTGATCACAGATAGAAATTTTGTCACTTCTTTGGTATTTAAAAATAAACCAGTGGCAGTTTGAAGATCTAGAATGAGGTGAAGATTAGCTTGTGCTTTAAACCCAGGACAGATGGTTTTACAGTATAATTGAAAAATAAACTGGCAGCCTTTCTTCATGTTTTTAGGAGGATGGGAGGATTTGTCAACTACTAAAGTTTTGCTTTACCCTTATATCTTATACACTATAGAATTTCTTAAATATGTTTATTTTATAGTTGAGTATTAATTTTACTCGTGTATTGCTGAAAATAGTATAACGAATAGTGTAACAAATCTATAATTATTCAAAAATTAGTTATTGATGAGTGATGAGGGAAGGGAAAGAGAAGAGAAACTAGAGCATTAACTTCTAGAGAAAAATTTCTTTGCCTGGAAATACATTTACTTCTGCAACAGTAAATGCTGTTCTGTAGAAGTCTGAGGCAGCATTACAGGAAAGGCATCTCACATTGATTCTCCAGGATTTTTGCTCTGGTAGCATTACAATTCAAAAGTGCAAGCCAGTGGGATAAACCCAGGGGTATCTTACTATTTTTAAGTAATTTTCTACCCTTCCATGAACTATGTATGAAACAGCTTGTTTTGTTTTTGTTTTGGCAAATTCAAGGTGAATTCTTTCATCTGTGTTCCAGCAGGCCAACTTTGAACCAGTGCACAAGTTTGGTGAATTAGAAAATGTTGCTTCTTTAAAAGAGGTTTTTACTTAAAATTTCTATTTTAACCTTTCTTGCTTTAAAAAATTGGTGTTTCTCAAATAGGGCTGCAGATGTAATGACTAGAAGCGCATTTAAATTGTGATTTAATTGATCTGGGTTAGGTCTCAAGGGCTCATGTATTTAAAAGCTCTGGGTGATTCTAATGTATGGCCACTGTTAAAAAATCCTTTCCTAAGTTCTGATTTTGGAGTCTCCAATAAATTTCTTGGCAGAAAGCAGACCCGCAGACCCCCATCCCCCACCCCCAGCAGCATTGTTTCTCCCACAAAAGGAGGTTGAGCATGTTATATCTGAATCTCATTCAAAAGCATAGAAATGTGGTTTTGCAAATACTTGGAGTAGGCTTTGAGTTATTTTAATAATAATTTCCAGCCAGGGATATGGCTTAGTGCCGCACCTGCTTGGCAAGCACAGGGTCCTGAGTTGGATCCCTGGTACCCCCCACAAATCATAAAAACAGTAATTTTTAGTCTTCCCCTCTAACAGTCTTTGCTTGTTACATATAATTTGTCTCTTTAAAAAAGTCCACATTATTGATTTATGATGGATTTACCAGATTCTCAATATCACAGGGTTCTTCTCAGGGACCTGTCTCTAGTTGGTGAGGTCATTATTCATTTACATAATCTGGTTAGATGGTATAGCAAACCTTGTAATAACATGGCTATTGCCCAGGTTCTTTGATTTCCTGAACACCCACACCCTGCTCACCTGCCCCAAACAATGAGCATTTTTACATACATATATTTAATTTTCAGAAAGTGATGTTTTCAGTTGACTTTGCAAGTTCAGTGAGACATAGATGTCTAGGTTGGTTTGTTTTTTGTTTGTTTTTCCAAATCTGGGAACTTTTAAATCCCTTTTCTTCTGTGTGCTTTGATTTCTGTGCTTGACACCCTAATAGTATTTGTCTGCTAACATAAGTGAATAAATATTGGGAACCATTTATTCATTCAGATAAAACACATTGCACTTTTTCTATGTTTTGATGATTTAAATAAGGCCCCTTCTTTCAGGATAGTGAGAAACATGGGAAGATGTGGATAACAGATTTTGTTCTTTTCATCTCTGTGTTCTATCCCATTGGTAAATGTTGGGACTCTGCCTTCAAATTACAGTTCTGAATACAAATAACATGCCACATTTAAACAGTCATAACCCTAGTCCAAGATAACATCTTTGCTTGGGCAGCTTCCTGTTACCGATCATCTACAGTGTGCTTTCCACACGACATCCAAAGTAAACTTAAAATGTCAGTGGTGATACATTTTATGTCCTCCTTCAAGTTTCCCAAAAGCTTTTCTTCACAGCTTAGAATTCAGACTCCTTGTCTTGGGCTGCAGTGTCCTTACAAGATTCAGATTCTGTTTACTTCTGTTACCTCTTAGATATTATCTTGCCACTTATCCCTTAACTCCATGTTCAGCCACACTGGTTCCCTTACTCAATAAGCTAGGTGCTTTCCTGCCTGTACATTTGTGATGTTCTTTGCTTGGGAAGCTTTTCCCCAGATCTCCTGTCAGATTGGTTTAGTTCTTCATCCTATTCTAGTCTTTAGGACTATTAAAAGATATGTTATTGATCACCAGCTTTAAAATGATGACTTCATTCTTTGTCCTCTTATCCTTATTTTTCCCCCTTTACAGCATTCATCACAAATGACATTTTTGCTATATGCAAGCACATCCACATACATATTTGGCTAACTTTAATTCTGTACTTCTAGAATGTATTTTTAGGGACTTTGCTTCATTCACCACTATAACAAAGGTACTTTGATACATAATAGGCATCTAAAAATGCTTTAATGAAATAATTAAAATTCTAATTATGATGCAGTAGCAGAGGGTCCCATGGAGGCTCTTCCAGGGAACACTGCTTTAGTCTCTGCCACAGGAAGGAGGCCAAAACCAAGGAGATGATTTGAGAGTATTTTCAAGAGGTGCTGAAGGTACATACAGGGAGGAATGAAATCAAGCAGGACCTTTTTGGACCATATTAAAAATTGAGAAAGGGAGTGTCTCTTGTGCAGTTCTTCTGGTTTTCTGTTTTAAGTACAGATGAGCACAAGGGTGCCTGGAAGTTACACTAATAATTGGCTTGAGAAATGCTTTATAATAGTGGTTACAGAGAATGGTGCTGTCTGTTTTCAGTTAACAGCATTGGGCCAGGGATTTAGCTCGGTGTCTTGCAAGTGCAAGGTCCTGAGTTCGATCCCCAGTACCAAAAGCCAAAACAGAAATCAGTTATCAGCACTGTACTTTTTAAAACCATTTCTTTAAATGTTCAAATGGGAAGGGGAACAAGGGAAAGGGGGAAGGATGAAAGGGACGAGAAAAGATAGAAGGAGAAAAGGAGACAAACTTTTGTAAATAGCTTTGAAAGGAAGCTTAGGAGTTTAAGTGAGAGAAAGAGGGGTTTAAGGTTGGGTAGGGGAACAGGGGTGGGGGAGTAAGATATATCATGTATAGCTACAAATTCCTGTGATGAGTATTGTCATTATGTAGCTCTAAAATGTACCAATGAAAGTTTTTGTTTTTTTGTTTTTTCATTGAGTTTATTGGTACATTTTTGGTATACAGTACAGTTACATTCATTTTTGGGATCTTGTACCTTTACATGACAGGTCTTGGTTCTCATTTTTTCCCCTTGTCCCTGCCCTCCCTTCACCCCTTCCTCCCCTCCCTGTCTGTAAACACTTTTTTTCCATTTTTTCATTTTCTCTTTTCCCTTATTATCAATGAAGGTTTTGTGTTTCCCTGCTCATCTGAACATTCTCTTCCCATTTCTCAATGTCTATTACACATTTTGATCCTTAATCCAATTTTGGTTTCTCATACCAGAGAAACAATACAATATTTAAACATGTCTGATTTAAGACTATGATTTAAAGGCACATCCACTTAGCTGGGAAGTGTCTCAAGCTTATCCTTTATCCTTAAATATTCCATTGTATTTTAAAAAACCCCACATCTTTATCACTTCATTGGTTGATGGACATTTAGACTGTTTCCCAGATTTAGCTATTAAAAACTGTTCTGCAGTACCCGAATTCAATCTCTGGTACCAAAAAAATAATAAAATAAAAATGAAAAAACAAAAACAGCTGGGGATTTAGCTCAGCAGTTCGGTGGCCTGCCTTGCAAGTGCAAGTACCCGAGTTCAATCCCCGGTACCAAAAAAAAATAAATAAATAAATAAAATAAAATAAAATAAAAATTAAAAACTGTGCTGCTATATCATGGGTGTGCATATCTCGCCATGGTACGTTTTTAAATTCTTTCAGGAAGATACCAAGACAGATGCCTGGGTTGAATGAAACTTCTAGTTTTTGTTTTTTGAGGAATTTCCACAGTGGATGCCCTAGTCTGCACTTAGAGAAAGGTTCCTTTTTCCCCACAGCACTGCCAGCGTTTGTTATTGGCTGATTTCTTTTTTCTTTTGTTTTGTTTTGTTTCTTTGTACTGGGGATTGAACTCAGGACCTTGCGTTTGAGAGGCAGCAGCACCACTGAGCTAAATCCCTGGCCCTCAGCTTTGTTTTAATTTACATCTCTTGAATGACCAGTGATGTTGAACATTTTTTCATTTGTTTATTTGCTATTTCTACTTCATCTGAGAAGTGTCAGTTCATTTCAGGTGCCTATTTTTGGATTGGGTCTTTAAATTTGGGGAGTCTGATGTTTTTGAGTTCTTTATATATTCTACACATTAGTCCTTTGAGGAACAGCTGGCAAAAACTTTTTTCCCACATTATGGTTTGTCTCTTCAGTCTGTTGGTGGTTTCCTTTGCTGTGCAAAAGCTTTTTGATAAGATCCCAGTGATTGATTCTTTGTAATGTTTCCTGTATGATCTGGATTTTGTTCATAAAATCTTTGCCTACACCAGTGTTTTCAAGAGTTCCACCTATACTGTTTTCCAACGGATTGTTTTAATATTTAGATCTTTGATCCATTTTGATCATAGTTTAGTACATGGTGAAATATATGGGACTAGTTTTAATCTTTGGCATGTGAAAAGCCAGTTTTTCCAGCATCCTTTAATTGAAGAGACTTTCTTTCTTCCAGTAAAGGTGTTTGACTCCAATGTTTTGAGTGTTATTGAATAGGTGTTGGACTTTATCAAATGCTTTTTCTCCATCTATTGAGATGATCATGTGGTTCTTGTCTTTGGCTCTGTTAATGTGGTATATTACATTTATTTACTTGCATATGTTGAACCATCCCAGCATCCCTGGGATGAATCCTATTTGGTTATAGTGTATAACCTTCTTGATTTGCTGCATTCTGTTTGCCAGTATCTTATTGAGGATTTTGGGGTGTGTGTTCATTAAAGAGATTGGCCTTTTAGTTCTCTTCTTTGGTTGGTTCTTTTCTTGTTTTGGTATCAGGGTAATGATTGCTTCCTGGAATGAATTTGGTAGTACTGTTCCCTTTCAATTTCATTAGAAATTTTGAGAAGTGGCAGCATTAAATCTTATCTAAATTTCTTATAGAATTCAGCAGTGAATCCATCAGGGCCTGGGCTTTTCTTCTTTGGTCAGCTTTTAATTACCTATTCAATTTCACTGACTGATATTGGTTTATTTAGAATTTTTATATTTTCTTGGTTTAACTTTGGTAACTCGTGTATACAGGAATCTGTTTCTTCTGTATTTCCATCTTAGTAGAATATAGGTTCTTGAAGTGTAGGTATTGATCTGGATTTCTGCAAGATCTGTTGTGATTGCTCCCCTTTTTTTTTATTTTAGTTTTCCTTTTTTTTTACATGTATAAGGTTGCCTAAGGGTTTGTCAGTTTTTTTTAATCTTTCAAGAACAAATTCTTCAATTCATTGATTCTTTGCATTGTTTTCTTAGTCTCCATTGAATTAATTTCTTCTCTGATCTTTATAATTTCCTACCTCATCTGAGTTTTGGGCTTGACTCTTGTTCTAGAAGCTGAAG
Source organism: Fukomys damarensis (assembly GCF_012274545.1). NCBI lineage: Eukaryota > Metazoa > Chordata > Mammalia > Rodentia > Bathyergidae > Fukomys > Fukomys damarensis. Next base: position 48,032,307 of record NW_022900935.1, on the reverse strand, counting down.
GTTCAATGTTAAGTTGTTTATTTGAGCCTGTTCTGTTTTCCTTATATAGCTATTCACTGCTAAAAATATTTCTCATAGGACTGCTTTCATTGTGTCCCATAAGTTCCAGTATGTTGTATTGGCATTATCATTTAATTGTATAAATTATCTAATTCTTTAATTTCATCTGTGACCCATTGGTTGTTTAGGAGGATATTATTTAATTTCCATGAGTCTAAGAAGTTCTTGTGGTTTCTTTTGCCATTGATTTCCAATTTTATTTTACTATGGTCTGATAATATGCGTAGGATAATTTTAATTTGTGCTACTGAAGCATGTTCTGTGGACTAGTATGTGGCTTGTTTTGGAGAACATCTGACATGCAGCTGAGAAGAATGTGTATTCTGATGTGGGTGGAACATTCTGTGGACATCTACTAAGCCAGTTCAAAAATTTGGTTCAGTTCTGATATTTCTTTGCGGATTTTTATGTCTAATCTATTTGTGATGGTGGGAATGGCCCCCTGTTACAATTGTATTATTGCTTATTTGACTTTTCATATCCATTGAGATTTGTTTTATATAGTTGTGTGCTCTGGTATTTGGTGCATATATATTTGTGGTTGCTCTCTCTTTGTCTTGGATTGTTGCCTTTACAGGGGTGTAGTGATCTTCTTTGTCTCTCTTAATCAGTCTTGGCTTGAAATCCTTTGTCTGCTAATAAAATAGCTACTCTTGCTTTTTTCCGGGTTCCTGTTGCATGGAGTGTTGTTTTTCATCCTTTGAGTTTCAGTTTATGATTTCATTTTTAATCCAGTGTGTTCTTGTATGTCGTATATTGTTGGGCCTTGCTTCTTGATCCATTGTACAGTCTGTTACTTTTAAATGGTGAATTGCCTTGATGGTTATAACTGATATGTATGGACTTACTCTTGTCATGTTATTTTCTTGTTATGTGTAGTATGTGTGCATGTGTGGGGTGGGGGGCACAGTTTAATTTCTTGCCTTAACTGGTGAGTTCATTCCTTTTGAGTTCATGGAGTTTAGTCCTTGTTAACTTTTTCTGGAATGTCAGTACATTTTGGAGTGCTAAGTTTGATGATCATGAATTTCTTAAAGTATTCTTTAGTCATGGAAATACTTTGTTTCTCCATCAGTTTTGAAATATAGTTTTATGGGGTACAGAAATCTGGGTTGGAGGTTGTTTTCTTTTAGGGCTTGAAATATTTCACTCCAGGCTTTTCTTGATTTGAAGGTTTGTGTTCAGAAGTTTGTTGTGATTCTGCTGGGCTTTCCTTTGTAAGTGTTTGTTTTCTCTGACAGCTTTTAATATTTTGTTCCTGTGTTGAATTTCTGGAATCTTTACTATTATATACTTTGGTGTAATTTTTTTCATTATTATGGCTAATTGGAGTTTTATTTGCCTCTCTATTTGTCAAAGATTTTTTTTCCTGCTTGGGAAGTTTTCCATTACTTTTTCTATGTTGGGCATTCATGGTTTTCATCATTTTCCTAAGCGCCTCTTTTTTTTTTTTAAATCTGTACCTGCTCTTGAGTCACTAATCATGTCTTTCATTATGATCATGATCTCTGTAGTTATCTGAGAAATTGTTTCTGATTTATTTTTTAGAGCCTCATTCATCTGCTTTTTTTTACATTTGCTGTTATCACTTCCGAGAGCACAGGTGGGTGGGTTTCAGATTGATCCACTTCATTGCTCCCTGTCTTACTATCATAATGCAGTTGTATATATTTCCTATACTTTGAGTAATGACTATGACCAATATTTGAAGGAAAGATTCTTTATTGCTGGGCAAGTTTTGTGGAATATTACAGCCAGGAACATTTTTCGCTATTTTTTTCCCATGTACAAAAGGAGCTAAGTATTTTTATATTTGATTTTAGGGTACTTGAATATTTTGGAAAAGACTTTGGAAGACCCAGGCATGAAACTCAAGAGGTTGGGAAAATGAATTACAGTTCTTATGAAGAAAATATTTTAATATTTTATGCCCCCTATCTTTTCATTTGTTTGCCAAAATAGTACTCCTGGGTATTACCCAAAATCCATTACACACTGGGGTATATTTTACAATGCAGACTGCTGCGTCAGATCTAAGTTTTCAGTTCCCACCTTCATTAGTTGGCTGTTACACTTTGTCCAAATTGCTCGATCTCTCACATCAAATTGCCTTGGAACCCCTGAGCTAAATCCCAGGCCCTGATGCTCTTTAATTCATGCAGCACATTTTATTATCTTTATAGTTTTCAACAATGGTTTGCAAAAAGGATATAATTTCCATTTCTCAAAGTTCACATTTGGTGGGTGAAGAAGGGGAAGGAGACATCTGATTATGTAATCAGAGTACAGTGTCTCTTTTGTTTTTAAATATATTTGTAGTAAAAATTATCCAGCTGCAGTAGATACTGAGGGGAACTGATTAAAAGAGTAACAGATTTTTCAAAAGAAGGTACTGGTGGGGTTGGACCAATAAAAAATGAAGAACAGCTGTATTAACACCAAAAACAAAAGACCAGTCAACAGAAGTTAACTAAGAAGGTACAGGGTCTGATTTTTATGATGATAGCCAATTATTTAAAGAAGTGACAATAAATTGTAATGAATAGAGTGAACCAAATTGAAATAAATTCAGTAGTGTCTTCTTCAAACAATATTCTTTTAAAAACAGAATTAGACAAGTACATTTTTACTGTATTTTGCATGGAAATATCTATACCTTTATAAAAAAGAACACACTAGAGAGTTCAGATACTCATCAGGAAACTTCAGTAATTATCACCACTTCAGCATGTATCTTTAAGACATAGGATTATTTTTGTTAAAAACGGTACCATTTTTCTACTGAAAATGTAGTAACAGTTCTACTGCATAATGTTCAGATTTCTTCTTTTTTCTGTTTTGCAGTACTAGAGATTGAACCCAGGGATATTACACTAAGGATATTACATCCTTAGCCCTTTTTTATTTTGAGACAGGGTCTCATTAAGTTCTTGAGTCTCTGCTCAAACTTGATCTTCCTGCCTCAGCCTCCAAGAGTGTGCTGGGTTTACAGGCATCTGCAAGCTTCCTGGCTTTTTTTTTTTTTTTTAACAATTTGTTTAAATCCGGTTCTAAACAAGGTCCCATATAATGCATTTATTATTTCTGTGTTTTAAATCTTCTTTAATCTTATCTGCTCGTGTTCACTACTCAGCCTTCCTCTCCAGTTTACTTGCTGAAACTAGATCATTTATCCTGTATTGTTCTCCATGTTCTGAATTTGATTGTGTCCCTGTGGTGTTACCATGCTTCTTCCTGTACACTAACATTAACAACATCTGAAGATTTGATCATTATTTTCAGATTTGCAAAAATATTTCATGGTGCTGTGAACTTTGCACTAAATCTAAAAGGCAGGTAATATCTTCTGCTCTGTTGAGTTAGGGCTCATCAGTGAGTGAAGTGGTTTCAGCCATATTTACCTACTATAAGGTTCTTAGGCTTTTTTAGTGGCTTTTGTAACTGAATGCCATGAAATAATGAGTTGAAAAACTCTTGAGAGGTTTGGAGAGGTAAGAAGTAAAGAGGATCTTCTTAGTTTGGTTAGTAGATTTTCTGTTGCTGTTATCAGTAGTATGAGAAGTGTGATATCCATTCAGTGGAATACTGTGTAGTCCCCTCAAAAAAGAAAATTGAAGGAGAGGTTTGACATAAGTTAATTGGAAATTAGGCTATAATTATTGTTTATGTTTAGAAAGTGACAGTGTCAAGAGTAGCTAGATTTGTTTGGTTTGCATGATTATGTGACTTTCACCTAATTTTTCTTCATCGGACAACATTTCTTTGTAATTTTAATATATTTTAAAAATAAGGGTTCCTTTTGGTAAAATTATTTATGGGAGTGTATGCAGCAGGAAGAGCCTTAATCATTCCTAAAAGTAAATGATTAAAAAGTGGTGGAATTGTATTTTCATGATCCCACCTTTGATTCTCACAAAATTTCCCAGAAGAATTGAATGCATCAGAAAATTATATTCAGACCTTCTGTGCTGCTGTTCCTATTGTTGGCAGTCAGAGATTATCTCCATCAGCAGTCAGAGATTAGTGATATAATAGATGTATTAAATAGTGACAAGTTAATCAGGAGCTGTATTTCTCCTAAAATTTCATTTAAAATCTAGACAGTCACAGGCATTTTAATACAGATAGATGAAGAATAGGAAAGAGATTTGTGTTGTTGTTGTAGTACCTTTGCTCTTCTTGTGCTAGAGGCATTAAATACATAATCTCCAACCCTTTGAGGTCTGCTATTTTATAGATGAAGAAACTGAGGCTTAGGGTAGGAAGAAGAAAACTTACTCAGGATTGCTTATTTATTTATGGTACCGGGGATTGAACTTGGGACCTTGCACTTGCAAGGAGAGTGGCGGCACCACTGAGCTGAATCCCCGGCCCAGGATTGCATTTAAGCATGTCATCTGAACTGATTCTAATTTGTTGTCTAGGTTCAATTCTCTTTTCCTTAAAATTCTTCCTCTCGCATTTGCTTTAGCTGAGAAATACATACCTGATAGTATCTAGTCAGATTTTACTCTTCAAAATTATGGTATTGTAGACAGTTACCAGATATTGTATGAAACTACGTGGTGTAAATAAATATACTTCAGAGACTTGTGCTGCTTTTGTCTAGACAGAAGATAAAAAAGGCTTTTGTAACAAGTAGCTTGTACTGCTTTCACTACAAACAGGAGGTTTGTACAGGATCTCAATTGCTTCAGCCCAGAGTGAGGCTTGGTTTGGCATTGTTCAGATTCTGTTCGTGTTGGGTTGCCTCAGCAGTTTAAAGATTTTTTAAAAAATTGTTAATAGCCCATGAAAGAGGGCTTTGACTTTTGAATGGTCTGTTTTCAAAACTATTCTCCCTTTTAACCTTCCACTAAGATTTGGTACCTTTTAATGGATTAAACAGTGTTCCTCCTCTTCATCTTGCCCTCTTCTTCAGGAATGTAAGATATGTTCTGCATACTCATGAGTGTTTTGAGTTTTTAATTATTTGAGTTGGAAAGTAGGTTAAAGGCCTTAAATTGAATTTGATGTCAGATAAGTTGGCCTTTGACACATAGGCAGTGAGAAACACAGCTTTAGATGAAGACCAGAGGCAGAAACACTAGTTGTTTTAGAGGACAGGTAAAATTTGATTAGGTCGTATTTATGTCAGTTGAAGTAAAAAGGAAAAAGCAGATGTGAAGTGTACTAAACCTTAATTGTGGGAACTTTGTGATTTTGAACCTGAGAGCCTGAGTGGTATTGGTAGACAAAAGGCAAATTTAGGTTTTCCACTTTTGAATTTTTAGATAATGAAGTTCTGAGGTTAAAATCAAGGACTCTGAAACCAGATATCTTGGGTTCAAATGTAAATTTTACTTGTAACTTTCTAGTAAAATGACCCAATCCTTTGGTGCTGCATAATCTTCATCTGCAGTTTGAGGATAATAGAATGGAGAACAATACGTACTGCCTTCATAAGGTCATGGTAATCATTCAGTGATGAAAATTAATGTAATGTCTTTTGTCAATAATCAGAACAAAGAAAGTGTTCAATAAATGTTAGGTCCTATATATAGAATCCAGCTGGAGAAAATAAATCAAGTAGAAAATATTAAGGCTGGTGATACACATTTTAGGTGTGGAAATAATTTTGGTCATGTGCTGAGAACAATTTTAAGGTGTATAAACATCTTAAATCATCCACAGTGCTTCCTGAAACCTTGCAGATAATAGGCTTTTTAGAAAGTTTTCGATTTAATAGGCAGAAAGCCCTATCTTTTATGTTTATTGCTATAATTTACTAATTACATTCATCTTTTGTATTTATTTCCATTTATATTTTTATATAAATTAGTAGTTAGTTGTATATGCCCCTTTGAGTTGTTTGAAAGGGCCTTTTGCATTTTAAAAATACAATTCTTTGTTTAAATGTAAATTGTTTCCCTATATTTTTATTTGTATATTTTTTGAAGTATAAATTTTTAAATTTCTGTAGTCATATCCATTAGTCTTTGTTAAATGCCTTGAGAAAATTCCGTTGGGATTCTAATTGAAATTAGATCAAATTTGTAATAAACCCCAGTAAAATTTTTTGGCTGACATCCCAGACCTGAACATGGTTAGTTTTGTGAAACACTGTGAACAGGCTACCCTTTCCCCCTATAGCTATCATTACCAGCCTTCATTCATGTATCATTTATTGAATGTTTACCACATACAAGGACATTGTTAAGTGTTAGGGATACACCAGCAAGTTAAAAAACAAAAACAAATATCCACTGTCTTGGAACTTAATATTACTGTAGCGAGTCAGTACACAAATACTGTATATGTTAAGTTGTAAGTACTGTGGAGAACAATTAAAATAGTGTACAGGAAAGTGGTGGTGGTTAGGGCAGGGCAACAGGTATAGCAGCAACTTTACTGTTTTGGTTAGAGAAGGCCTTTTGGTAAGAGGGCCTCAAGGGAATAAGGGAGAAAGGCCCAAGGATATTTGGAAGAAGAAAGCATCCAAGTTAAGAACTCACTACAGCTGGAAGTGTGGAGGCCTTAGCAGGAGGAGCTAGCAAGTTTTGAGGCCAGCCTGGACTACATAGGAAATTTAAGGCCAGCCTGAATTACAGAGCAAGACCCTGTTCTTAAAACAAAACAAAAAAAACTCTTACAGTGGTCAGAAGAGGAATTTCTGGACTGTTTAAGGTAGATGTAGTGGTTGAGAGTGGCTAAAGAGTGACAGATTAGAAATAGCCAGGAACTTTCTTGGGGGGCATGATCTGGTAAGATTTTTAAATAATAATTTTGGCTGTTTGTGCAGTTCTGAGGCAGCAACACCACCGAGAAGACCTGATGCTATTTTCAGGTTCAAACGTGATACATATTTGGCTCTGATGATGAGAAGTGGTCTGACTGAGATTGAATGTATTTTGAAAGTTAGAACCAAGAGTTTTCTGATGGACTGGGAGAGAGACTGACAAGATTTGAAGATAAAAACCTTTCAGGTTAAACAACTAGAAAGGTGTTAATTTTTAAACTGAGGGAAATACTTATCAGAAAAGTATTTCTGGAAGGGTGTAAGTTTAGGTTGGGGATTTAGCTCAGTGGTTCTGCTGCCTGCCTACCTTGCAAGCTCAAGGATCTTAATTTGATCCCAGTCAAAAAAAAAAAAAAATTAAGTTTGGTTGTGTTTCTTTTATATCTATGTTTTTGGCCTCATTCTGTGAGCTCTACTTCTGGTAGTTTTCTTGCTTTTTTTTCTTTTGGGATTTTAAGTAGTATTGCCTAGAAAAAAGGTCTTTGTAGTGTGTTTGCAGATAAATAGCTTGGCGGATTCCTTTCAAAGCTTGGCTTGTCTTTAGATTTGCTGATATAGTACTTGGGTAAGTGTTCAGATGTTCTGATGTAAGGAGAGATATTCTGTCTGACTATGTCACATTTTCTTTCTGTTAAGAGTTGCTTCTTTGATGCTCTGCTGCAGTGCTGTCCTTCCATGCTAGAAACAGTCAGCTAATCCCATCATTTATTTTATCTACTATATCCTCTTCTCATTGGCATTTCAGTATCCTTGGATATCAAGCACAGTTTTCTGTCTCTTTTGTCTAACCTTCACCTCATTGACAGTGAAAATTTTTTAAATTTGTTGGAGGAATTGTCAACAGATACCTTCTCTTTGGTTATTGAAGACTGTATATGATACAGTAATTGTGAAAATAGAAGTCAGTTTTTCCTCATGTGTTCCTACTTTTATTTTTTGCCTTGGTGGCTTTGGCTATTAGCAATGTCTTTGACTATTAGAGATTAACCAGCATTCTTAATTTTTATACTGTGAAACTTTAAAATTAATATTTTTATTTTCATAAACATTTAAAAAGGAAGTTGATGGAATGCAGTTTGGGTTTATTTAGATTATTACCTGCTATTTTGAACTTTAAAAAATGCTTTTTAAAAACCTAGTGGTAATATGCATACTCTTGCCCGCCTCTTACTACTGACCATAAACACGTACCTTTGTGTGTTTGTATTTATTTCTTTTGATATTTTCCCTCCTTCCACACAGCCCCAGTGGCCTGGATCCCCTCACTTCCACTAGGGATGGAGCCAGGGCCTGTCACTAACACACCCCCACCCACACGCACAATAAAATAGGGCCATGCCAAGTACCTGGGCTGGACTGCAAAGTAGCTGGGATTGCAGGTGTGCCCCAACCATGCTGGGCTCAAAGCTATTTTTAATGTTTTGTGTATTTTAATAGAAAACATTCTTATAATTCTTATACTACAAAGATGTGTGGTACCCTTTGACAACTGTACGTACTGAACTGTTTTAATAAAGTCATTTACCAAATGTTTATGCTTTGTGTGGTAGAAAGTTCTCACAAATGGAAGTTGGATATAATTTTCATTCTGCCATGTCTTGATAGGTCAGTTGTCTGTTTCAGAGATTTTTTCTTTTTTTTATTCTAAATTTAGTAACATGAATTATAAAACTAACTAGAAAAAATGCTGGGAATGAAACTACTGCAGTTTCCAACTCTGAATGCTTCTTTGCTTCAGCGTATTTGTAAGCACTGTGGGGAATGACACTATTCTGTGGATCTATGGCATTTGTCTGTTGTTTATAAATTGCATAAGCATTTTATGTTTAACCTTTATAATGAACTGGAGAACTTTAAACGTGGTCTTTTTTGCAGATGGCTTATTGTTTCTTCCCCATCACAGAGATTGTCTGTGGCCTTCCCTGGAGTTGTTGGTTTTCTTTTTCTTTTTTTCAAAACATACCTTTTTCTTGGGGAGGGGGGGTGTCCTGTAAACATGCTGCTTCACAGTCATAATATTGTGAAGGTTTTGTTCTAAATTTAGCTTGAAATCACATACTTCTCTGAAAAGTTACACAAGTATCTTACCTTTCCTATATAATGCTTTACATTCTACATACTCAAATTAGCGCTTTATGATATATATATATATATTTTTTTTTAATTTGGATCATAGCTTGAACTCCCTTGTGTTTGATGACCCTTGATTATGAAAGGACCATAAGAATTAGGTGGTTTATTCAAATAGCCTGCAAAATGTGGGGCTGTGATAGGACAAAATGGAATGTTAAGGACCCCAGAGTGCACACCTGTAAGCACAGGAGACTGAGGCAGGGAGGATACAGTATCAAGTTCAACTCCAGCCCAAGGAATTTAGAGAATCCCTGTCTCAAAAAGGAATGGGGATGTTGGTTAAGTTCGACTCCCAGTGGGGGGCGGGAGGGAGGAGAGAAAGTGATTGACTTGGGCAAAGTAGGGTTTTTATGCTATCTATGAGTGCTTCATTTGATCAAGGCCTCTCAACTTCAGCTATATTGACATCTTTTGGGGGGATATTGTCCTTTGTTTTGTTGATGTTTAATAGCTTGTCTGGCCTCTACCCACTTAATATCTAACACACCCCTATTTCTGACAACCAAACATGTTTAGAAATATTGCCATATGTTCTCTTCTAAACATAATCCTCAAGAATCATGCATAAAGTGATGTTATAGTTTCAGAAACAATGGAAATACCTTTAAAGGAAGATCATCTTCCTCCTGTAAAGCTCTCATCCTTAAGATGTTATGGAGCAAAGCCAGGTGTGGTAGCATATGCCTGTAATCCCAGCACTCAGGAAGCAGAGGGAGGAGGATTCACTGGGAGTTCAAGGCAGCCTGGGCTACATAGTGACCTGAACTATAGAGCGAGAACCCTGTCTCAGGGGGAAAAAAAGTCTTATGGGGCAAGGTTAATTCCTGGTATTTAGTGAACTGTGTTTTGTCTTCTGTAGTTTTTGTACTCTCATTCATTCATTCATTCACTCATTCATTTTTGGAGACAGGGTCTCATTTAGTAGTTGAGACTGGCCTGGAACTCACTGTGTAGCCCAGGGTGGTCTCAACTCACAGCTATCCTCCTGCCTCAGCCTCCCCAGTGCTAGCATTACAGGTGTGCACCACCACGCCTGGCTATATTCTCATGTAATTATTCATGTTTAACAGTCTGTTTGGTTTGCTTTTTTAGTTTTTTTAATTCCTTTTTTGTTTTATAAAAATTCATGAAAATGTTCATAATTATAAAAGAATATTAAAATGTATAAAAATTAAACATTCCAGATATTACATCTTAGGCCACAGTGTATGAAAAGCACGATGAATATTTCAGTTCTGCTCATACATTAACTTTTCAAACACACTAAATAGGAACACAAGAAAAATAGTACAAGATGTGTTCCACCAACATTACTTTCTGCCCCCTATTGTGCATTAATGTTCTTTGAAATTCAAGATACATATGCAATAGAAAGGGGAGAGTTTGGTAACATTTTACAAGATTGCCTAGCTTAGTTTTACAACAAAAAAATGATGGCTTTCCATTTCTGATGAAATATTTAAAACATTGGAGAGATGTTTAAAGAAAAAAACCCTGAGTATTTGGTCTAATGCTTCAATGCACTAAAATTCACAGGCATTACAAAAGGATATAAAGCTAAAATTTCTGTGGTACTTTATACTGGACAAGTTGAGGGTCAGATCTTCCTTCACAGCTCCACCTGCCATGCCCCTTGGTTTTCAGGAGGGTTGGTACATTGTTTTTTGAATTCTTAATTACAAAAACAGTGCTTATAAGGATTAGCTAGGAGAAGAGTCTGTTCTTTCCTGGACCAGAAGTTCTTCTGATTTTTTTTTTTTTTTTT
>NW_022900935.1:47968237-48020939 GCF_012274545.1 Fukomys damarensis | reverse complement strand
TTTTTTTTTTTTTTTTTTTGATTTTGTTTTGTTTTTTGGGTACCGGGGATCGAACTTGGGTCTTTGCACTTGCAAGGCAGGCAGCAGAACCACTGAGCTAAATCTCCGACCCTCTTCTGATTTATTTTTAAAAACTGGAAAATTAACCAACCAAGTAACTTTCAGTGTATTTGTGTGCACCCATTCTTTGTTCCTAAATTCCAGTGTCTCTTGAGTAGTAGTTCTGAAAATAATAGTTTCGCATTCCTTTTGGCATAAGCACTAAGGGAATCTTATTTATAGTTTGTATGACTTACCTAACTCTCTGAATTAAGTTTTTTTTTTTTTTTTTGTGGTACCAGGGGTCAAACTCCGAACCTCACCCTTGTGAGGGCGGCACCACTTAGCTAAATCCCTGGCCCCTTCTGAATTAGTTCTTACCCTCACTGAAATTATAGCATTGTTATTGGATGTGTTGAGCATTGATAGGAACTTTGGTTCTTTTAGTAGCTAGTTAAATGCTGAGGCTAGGATTTGCAACTTAGTTTTCAAGGATACCATACTCTTCAAACAAGCTGTATTTTATTTTGAAGTAAGGATAAACATGTTTTTCTTCATGAATTCTGTTATATACAATTAGTCTTTGGGTCTTACTATGAAGAGTTCTCTGGTCTAGAGATAGCTGGAAGCAAGTTCTTCTTATAGAATATTGCAGGAGGCAAGGAAAGGGAAGCACTTTTTTTTTTTTTTTTTTTTTTTTTTAGACAGGGTCTCACTATGTAGTTGAGGCTGACCTGGAACTCACTATGTAGCCCAGGCTGGTCTCGAACTCCCAGTGATCCTCCTGCCTCGTAATCCCAAATGCTGGGATTACGGGTGTGCACCACCATGCCAGGCTCCAAAGGGAAGCACTTTTGAACTCTACCAACACACTGTACTTTAAGTACTGCTCTTTAGTGTGTCTTTAAGGAGACCTGCTGTAAGGCATTGGGGAATGGCAGAGAATAAAGATTGGATTTTTCTTCTCAATTTTAGTTGATAATGCGTTTAAGAAGCGTCTGAGTTATTTGATCCTTATAATAGGTATTGTACTTTCAGAATTTTGGTTGTGACCTTTGGCTCTTGGCTAAATGAAATGATCTGGATAAAATAATGGCTAGGCTTAAACTTTAAGTTACGGTTTTTGAGTGAATGGAGTTATTGAGCTAGTTTAGAAGTTTTGAAGAAGGAATAATTACATATAGAATGTGCATATTTTAACCTCAGTTTTACCTTTGAAAGGTTCGGAAATGATACTTTAAAGAGATGAACTCTAGGTAGGAAAGTAAACAGAAAACTGATTCATTCTGGAATAACAATAATTTGAATAACCTAGAGTGCTTCATTATTAACTTGTCCTTTTGCTTTATTGTTGAAGCATAACAAAGACCTATTCTCTAAAAAAAAAAACACAGTACCTAGGCCAGTCTTTTCCACATGTTCAAATTTTACTTCCAGTCCTATAGCCATTTCATTCTTCTTTATTTTTCTCTTAGAACTCTTCAGTGTGTTCTAAGCCATTCTGGGTCCTTCGGGCTTCACTTAGGCTTTTAATTTTACTTTGTTTTTAGCAAGGTAAGCTGTTAGATAAACCTGTCTCAAATTATATTTCCTGGGGATTCCTTGGATGTAAAATACATGATAGTGCCCACAACAAGGTATGCTTATCCTTTATATGGCATAATGTGGACATATAGAACATTTTATAAATAACAAAATTTGAAGATCAAACTAAGTTCTAAGAATACAAGTACAGTGGTAACTTGGTTCACAAACTTAATTTGTTCTACGACATTGGGAAAGATGGCTGCAGTGGCGTTTGTTACCCAACACAGTTTGCAGACAAAAATAAAATTTTGCTAAATGCTTCTGCTTGCAAACCCAATTGTGTATAACCAAAAAAGTTGGTGAACCAAGCAAGGTGCCATTGAAATGGATTGTGAGTTTCTCCAGGAAAGACTTTCAGAGAGAGATGAGCTTTAAGGATAGAAGATGCTCCTTAAAAATTAGAATTATTTAAGTTGAGTGTGGTGATGCCCACCTATAATCCCAGCGTTGAAGAGCCTGAGGCAGGAGGGTTACTGTGAGTTTGAGACCAGCCTGGGCTACATAATGAGTTCCAGGTCAGTCTCAACTACATAGTGAGACCCTGTCTCAACCACCCCCCCAAATTAGAAGTATTTAAATAGCCTTAAATATGTAAAAGTGGGTGTATAAAAGTTAAAATAATTTAACAGGTGACCTACAGAAAACTAAATTATCAGCCTGGATCAAATAATGTTTGTCTTATATATAAATTACAGTCTTTAAGTGAATGGTATTATTGAGCTATTTTATGATTTTTCAGGTTCAGAAGTGGTCACTTTATAAAGTTCAAAAGTGAGGTTTTGTGAGAAGGGTGTAAGTCATAAAATCTACAGTGTAAATCTGAAGAACATGTGTGCCTTTTTCTTCTAAAAAAGTTCGAGAAAGAAAAAGCAGAATTTGTTACAAACTTGAGATGTGCTAATTGAACTGTGGATTTTATTTGACTCTGCTTTGAACGAAACAGCTATGACAGTCTGAAAACTTGACCAATAACTGCATATTTGACATTGAGAAACTATAGCCAGTTTTCTAAATTTAGAAAATACACATGTATACATTTTAAAAGACCTTATGTTTTGGAGATACATACTGAAATATTTAGAGATAATGATGTGATACTGGGAATTAACTTCAAAATTATCCATATGGTGAAGGTTAGATGTGATAGTATATGAGATAGGATTGGCCAAAAGTTGATAGTTGAAGTTAAAGGAGTTAGGTAGAAGGAGCTCATTATCCTGTGATTTGTATTTGAAATGTTTCCTTTGAAAAGGGTCAGATAAAAATGCAAGAGCACAGGGAAAGATCAGGATTACTTAGCATTGTTCTGTAAAATTTAACATAGATGACAAGGCCTTTTATGATCTGGCCCTCCTTATCCATTATCAGGTGTCAGCATGAGAGCATTTTCCCCTTTGCTCATTGTCTGAGCTTTAGCCACCTTTGCTATAGACATACCACAATGCTCTCCTATCCCTCAACTTGTTTTGTAGCTCCATTCCCAACTGCTACCAGTTTGCCTGTTGAAGTTCATTTTGCTTTGGAAATCATTTGAAATGTTTAGGTAACAGAGAATCTATTCTAGATCCTCAGTCTAAATATGATGTCATAGTTATGACTTTTTTCTCATAGTTTATATGATCATCTGTTTATTAACCTCTGTCTTTTCCCACTAAAACCTGAAATTAATGGGCCACAATTCTTAGGTAGTGTGTCCCTAGCACCCAATTACCGAAAAACAATTGCTTAAATGTTTCTTAAATAGACATGGAGAGGAGCAGCAGAGTTGACAGTGGGTGTTACATTTGTCCCAGAAATCATCTACCAAAATATACAAATCTCATTTAAGTATCAGAGGTAATCTAGTTTGAACAAGAAGACAAAAAGATGAAGGGTTCAATCTCAAGAATCAAGATGAACTTGCAGTTTAGAAGCAGCTTTGATACACTTAGTTTTTGTTACCACAAAGCTCTCTGGAAAGCTAACGTAACCTAGTTGGTGTGGCAGATGAGAATGAGCTAAGAGAATGTACTGTATATCCCCCATCCACTTATTTTACAATGTGAAGCTTATTTAATGTTAGACGAAGTGGTTCTTTTTCTCTCATTTGCACCTTATTCGATCTCTGTAAATTAATGTTGTTGAAGCTGTGGCTGCTACTATGATGTGTATTCTAGTGGATTATTTTGATTTTATCACTCAGGATAGACTTTCTAGATGACTAATGCCCAAGGCTCAAGAAATTTTCAAAATATAACCTGTTTATAATTTCTTGAATTTGTCTCTTAAGAGATTTATTTTTATTGTCATATCTCTTCTTTCCTGTTCCTTTAATGGTATGAAGTTGAAACCCAAAGTTTCATTTATTAAATTTTTAATATTATCTAATATATACGTTGCACTCAAGATCCCATCTTTTTGTGATTGCTATAACCTTGTATGACAGATACTGCTGATTATTTCTGAAGGTCAATGGTTATGTCTAGGATGATAAAAATAAATAAAAGCAAGAATTTGGAATGATCCTGCCCTTTTCCTATACATGCTCCCCACCTCTCCCAAATGTACCCAAGTAATTTCAAGATTTGCTATTTATGTCTCCTGGTGGCTTTCACTCTGGATACAAGGAATCTGACAACTGTGTGCTCTGGAAGTTTTAGGGAAATCACAGTGTTACTTTGTGCATTTGGTTTTATAAGTCATCTAAACAACCTGAAGTTTTCAGAATTTAGGTGTCTCAGGTTTGCACAGTCGGGACCAATACATATATAAGACACTGTGAAATAATTTACAAGTTCAGTGAGCATAGCGCTGTTTAATTGTACAATTTGCAGTGAACATTTTACTTTTCATTTGTTTATAGAATCTTCACTCCCTTAAAAGAACTAGAGGTAGTTCTCTATTGCAGTCAGAATAAAAAATGGAATTACTACCATTCAGATCTTTATGGCATATTTGTTGTTGCTTTAATAAGACTTACAACCTCTAGTATATGGAAGAGTAGTACTGTCTGCCATATCTGTTCTATTAGATTTACATACAAATTTTCCACCTGGAAATCCATAGGAGACTTAATTAGAGGAGGAAGCACTCAGTCAAGTGTTTGCCCTCTGGCCTAATATCTAGCTTTTGGTGTTAATTTTATTTTTTGTGGTGATGGGGTTTGAACCCAAGGCCTTCACACTGAACTATAGTCCTTAGGCCCAGGCTTCTTTATTTTGAGACAGGATCTTGCTAAATTGCCTGGGTGGGGGTCAAATTTGAGTTCTTGCCTCAGCCTCTCAGGGTAATCAGGTTGTAGGCAGGTGCCTCTATACTTGGCTTCAGTGTTACTTTAGATAAATTGGTAGCTTTTGCTATAGTTTATCTCTTAAGAAAGAGGAACTACTGCATCGACCATTGCTATCTGTAGCAGTGCTGTAGAAATTGAGGGTGGGGCTTATAAAATACAAAGAATTTTTTTTAAAGCATAGAATTGATACATTTGAACTGATAGTGCAACCTCTTTTCACTCAGTAGAAATTGCATTTACTACTTTTAGCAAAATTAAGTCATCTGAATTAAGTAATTTCAAAATATTTTCTCACGTAAAATTGAAAAGATCTTATCATTAACACCTTTGAAGATTTAATGTATAAATTCTTCTAAAATAAGAGCAGCCTGGGCCCCCACCTTTAAGAGACATTAAATTTCCTTACATTAAAGTCCCCATGTTGACCTGTCTGTGGTCCTCTAATGAACTATTTCCATCAACAGTATCATTTGAGGTGATTTTAAAGAAGTAAAAATAATATTTAAAAAGTTAAAACCAAAAATTAATTCTTTTTGTTGTTTGCCACATTTGTCAGTGTGTAAGCTGAACATTAAATTTGTAAGGAATGAGCCAGGTGTTGTGGTAGCGCACACCTGTAATCCCAGCACTTGGGAGGCTGAGGCAGGAGGATCGCTGGGAGTTCGAGACCAGCCTGGGCTACATAGTGAGTTCCAGGTCAGTCTCAACTACATAGTGAGACCCTGTCTCAACCAAAAAAACAAAGCAAAACAAAAAACAAAAAATAAATTTGTAAGGAATAAGTACCTTCCATTATATGGGGAAATGGCTTTTGCTCAAGTAAATACAGTAAGTACTCTGTATTCTTGGATCAAAGAGTGTCTTGAGTCCCAAATAATATGGTGACTTTCTAGTAGTCCTGTAAAGGGAACTGTTGAAGTTCACATAGTTGAAAAACAGAAAGGGAGGGAGGAAGGAAGAAATTCTTATGCAGCAAATAATTCTTATAGAAACCAACATTGACACGTAGCTATCAGCATTAAGCTGTTATTTATGTAGTATCACAAAAGCAGATACTGGTACTGTATTTACATTTCAAATATTAGGGGAGAAATCTTCTTTTACTTTTGATGGACTTTATTATGGCTTGTTTTCGTTAAGGAAAGAAATGTAAGGTGGGGGGAGCTCTTATTCTTGTAATAATGTTTGGTGTTCTGCTCTGTCGCTAGGATATAATAATATCAGCTCCCCACTTGTTAAGCACACACTGTTAACACTTTTAAACTTATTAACTGTACACTGCTTACTTTTGCTTACAGCTCTGCTTTCTGTGCATATTGCCGCTGTGTTGCACATAAAATACTTAATGGACACTTTGGGTTGGGTTTTCCATTTTTCGTTACAAACAGTCAAGAGTTTAAACAACATTATAGAATAACCACAGTATGACCGTTTTCTACTGGAGAAATTTCTTTAGTTCCAAACCTTCATGTAACCGGATGTGTTCATAAAGTAAAACGTATACTAGTAAGTAGTATTTTTTTACTGTTGCCTTTCTGTAATGAGTGCACTGGCCAATCTCTAAAACATATTACCAAGCAGCTCAGTTTTTATTTTGTTTAAAAGAAAACTTTCAGAATTATAAGAATGTCACAGAAAAGGGTATATATCAAAATTCTTGTGAACTAAAATGTTTAATTTCTTTTTGTATTTTCAGATGTTATGACTTTCAATTATATCCCCCTTCCCAGGTAAACAAGAAAAAGATACAAAATTTTGTTTTGGTTAAAAATGTCTAGGCTCAGAGTTTAAACAACTAGGTTTCATCTTTCTTGCCAGCTTATGGTAATACTTGTCCTGGAAGGCTGTGGGGAGGCTGTTTAGAAGCCAAATTCAGGATCACTGTGGGAAAGCAGAGGGAGATTTGCCAGAATTCTTTGTCTACATACGGTGACTGAGTAATGGGAAGTAGCATAAAATTCCTTTGCCAAGGAATTATCTTTTTCTTGCTTTGGTTTTCATAAGTGAGATTTTATTTTGGCTATTTACTGATAGTTTGTTTAAACAAACGTGGGAGTAAACTGCAATTAAATCGATATTGTATTTTTGTTATCACCTTTTGGCTTCAGTTGTTATATTTTACAATATTTGGCTCCACTTTGAATTATTGTATCCTTGAAGACTTTGGATTTGTAAAAGAAGAGAAGCTTGCTTGATCCTTAAACATAGGAGTGATAGAAGTTTGAGTTTATTCACTGAAAGTTCATTTAGGAAAAGTATAGTTGACCAGTGCTGGGAAGAATAGCCCAGCAGTGATACATGAGGTCTGGTGGGCTTTAGAAATGAAAGGAACCTGTAAAACCAAGAGATACAAAATAGGAAAGACGTGAAAAGTGAAAGTTAGACAGGATATGGAGGTTAACTAGCTTTGTCTGTTTTAGAAGGGGGTGGGGACATGTTTATAGTTCAGGAATGATCCCTAGGTTATTGTTGGTCTCTAGAAGAATGGTTTTCTTAAATTTGGGTTAGACTAGACCTGCAGCCAACACCGAAGCATATGATTATTTAAAATGTATCTTTTTATCATGTACTGATTTCATCAGTATTAGGGGAGGAAAGATACCTTGGTTAAAAAAATGATAATTGGGTAATACTTTATCACAGTTGTTGATTTGTATATGTGCTGCTGAAGTGAACACTCACAGTAGTTGATTTGAATGGCTAATGTTTGGATACTACAAAAATTAAAATACTGTGGTAGTTTTGGTCTTAATTATTATGGTATAATTAAGTATTAAATCATCTCTAACCGTACTGTGGTCAGATTTGTTCTTTTCTGTTACTTATGTTAAATGTATTTTGCCTTGTTTGGTAGGCAGTGTTAAAGATTTATACATAATCCCTTAAAATTTTTAGTTACATGTATATCATAATTGGAAGTGGGCTAGGGGCAATATGACTTTCTTTCTGAACAAATCATATTGTGGTAAAATGAAATATTTTGACTACAAAATGTATGCATATTTTAGCAGGAACCAAGTAACACCTTTAATATTTAAAGAATGTTAAATATTACCAGATTTTTATCAGGTTTTTAGAAGGAAGTCAAAACATTCCAACTTTTCCATTTCCCTTAGATATTGACGCCCTTGATTATGAATTTATCTGTTCTATGTACATTTTCATACATTTATTGCTTAGTTACATTGTAATGATTCTTGTTTTTTTTTCATATTCACATTCCATTGTTGAGAGTGCCATATTTATATAGGTATTCTTTTTCTTTTCTTTTGTGGGGGGTCGTTGAGACAGGGTCTCACTATGTAGTTGAGACTGACCTGGATCTCACTATGTAGCCCAGGCTGGCCTCAAACTCACTGTGGTCCTCCTGCCTCAGCCTCCTGAGTGCTGGGATTACAGGTGTGCACCACTACGCCCGGCTAGGTTTTCTCATTAAATTGCTAAATGTATTAAGTTAAATTTGTGTACTATTTGTACCTTTAATGATACTTTTCTTCTGTGATTTTTTAAAAAATTGAATATTGTCTTCTGAGGTTTAGTCATGTTGATGGTATAGAATTCTACTTTTGTTTTCCTTACTGTAAGAAAAAATTTTAAAGCAGTATATTTATTTACTTACCCACTTTATAGGAATTAGATGTCGTTAATCTTTACAAATTCTGCAGTGAACCTGTTTGCTCATACAGATACAAAGGTGTTACATTCTCAGAAGTTGAATTTCATAATGGTTGGGTATGCATAATTTCCAACTAGCTGCACATTTCCAAATTACTCATCAAAAGTGATGGTGCCAGTTTTTAAACTGTTGCCACCAGTGTACACATTGCTGTTTTCTTACCAGACCCTGGTTTTATCAGACTTGTGATGTTTTTTGGTCCAGGTTTAAAACAGTATCTTAACGTTTTAACCTAACATTAATATTTTTACTAAATTCTAATAAGATTTAGCATATATTTGTATAATTACTAGTTATATGAGTTTGTCTCCTGTCACTGTATCTTGATATTCTGTTGTGTATTTCTGATATTTAATTTTTATCTCTCAGCCAGTGCCTTGCCTTTTAACTTTGTTCATTAGATCTTTTATTGTATGTGGATAAATTAAATGCTGATTGTGCCTTATTTAAGAATTTATCCCTTGTGCTCCATGTAAAGATACTGTTATGTTATGTTGGCTGTACAGACGTAGCACTTTGAAAACTCCAAATCATAAAATTTTATCATGAAGGAGGGAACTAATTTTACTGACGTGAAGTACTGGCCATTTTGATACTCTTAATTTGAATAATTCTGTCTGAGCTTTGAAGCTGTGTATTCTGTACCAGTGGTCTTTTGTCCATCTTATATTTCCTTAGTTAACAGATTTACAATAAATCTTGGTATCTGGCAATTCATATTTGCAATATGCTTTTCAGAATGTCTTTGCTATTGGTCTTTTTTTCTGTGTGAACTTCTAGATTTATTTCTCAATTTCCATTAAAAACTGCCTAAAGGTCCAGGGTTTTAGCTCAGTGATTCTGCTGCCTGCACTGGCAAGCACAAGATCCTCAGTTTGATCCCCAGTATATTTAAAAAAAAAAAGCTGCATATAAAGACAAACTTAAAAATAAAGAAATATAATTCCAAAAAAATACCTGTAGAGAATTCATTGGGATTTCTTTGAATTTAATATATGTGAGAATTGGCCATATACAAAATTTGTTTCACCATTTGTGTTGATTTAATTCCTTTCAGATTTTATTATATCTACAAAGATATTTTTATATTAGCTTTGGTTATTATGAACAGTGCTTTTGTAGAAAAAGGAATATTTTTCTACTCTCTTGACAGTTTTTGGATGTTGGTCTTTCATAATATACCTAACAATCCTTAGAATATCTGTATAGATCATGCTTTATACGTTCTTTTTTAAAAAACATAGAAAATACTTATATCTCCTGAGAAATTAAGAAAGTTTCAGAGGAATGTTATTCTCTAGGACTATGGTAACAAAAAGTAGTTCCTCTTAATTTGGAAAGTATTTGAAGGGTTTTGTCACACTTATGTTCAGTGGGGTATGTGTCTCTGTGTCTGAATATCCATCTTGACTTTTTCCTGACATTAGATTTACTCTACATAAGGTCCTGTAGAAGTTAAAAAACCACCAACCAGCCCCTCACCCCACTTGGTATATGTTACTGCTGCTCTTGAGTTTCACTGAGTTTATTTCCTTTTAGGAAACGCAGGTCAGAATGGAGATGGGCTGCAGACCGAGCAGCTATTGTCAGCCGTTGGAACTGGCTTCAGGCTCATGTTTCTGACTTGGAATATCGAATTCGTCAGCAAACAGATATTTACAAACAGATACGTGCAAATAAGGTAAGGGATAAGTGTTTGATATTTTTCATCCTATCTACAAATTACCATTATCCCTTTATTCCCTTCCACCCTTTTAGTAGCTCTTATATACATCAAGATAAATGGTTTAATAATCGGATCCAGTGCTGTGAGAGCCTGATGTTGTTTAAACATTAGAAAACACTGTTTGTAATGTTTAATTGAAAGTGTTTAGAAGGAAACATTGTAAATATCTGGGCTAATAGGAAACACAAGGAAAAAAAGACTATAATATAAGCCAATGACTATATAATACCTGTCACATTAATTATATTTATGGAAAAACGATGTCTACGGAGGATTTTAACATTCTTGCTTTTTTGATTTAGTACTTTTCCTGTTCTACTGTTAAGCTTCTTTTGTTTTCTTGAGAAAATAATAGTGTTGCTTTGTTTTAAAGATTGTTTAGGCAAATTTATTATTTTTGGTTTTGGGGGTACAGGGTCTCATGGAGTTCTGGTTGGCTTTGAACTCACTATCTAGCCTAGGCTGGCCTTGAATTCACAGCGATGCTCCTGCCTCAGTCTCCCAAGTGGTGGAATTATAGGTGTTTGCCACCATGCCTGGCTGTTGAGGCAAATATAGGCACTGTTGATTAGGAATTTTATTTTCAGGTGTTTATCCTTTCTGCAGAGGACCAATAGTTACCCTATAGCTTTTAACTTTTTACACTGATACTACGTAGTTTTTTCTTCTTGAAAAATCAAGTTAGAGCTGGGTATGGTGGTGCACACTTAAAATTCCAGCACTCAGAAGGCTGAGACAGGAGGATCATGAGTTTGAGGCCAGTTTGGGCTATTTAGTGAGGTCAACATAGCCTGAATTTCAAAGCAAAGTCCTGTCTCAAAAAAAAAAACAAGGGATTGGGCTTTCCTGTGCTCAGTTTGAACTGACTTGAGAAATTTGCAAAGAAAATAAATCAGTTCAACAAATATATAGTGCTCACTACACATTACATGCACTGTTTGTTATAGGAGGGTCACCGTGGTGACGAAATCCTATCTTTATAGAACCTGTATTCTCTCAGAATATCTTTGTTGTTTTATCTTGGTGTGGGGTTAAGCTCCATGACTTGAAATCTGGATCTAGACACAGTCTGTTCTCCTAAAAATAAGTGTCATAATACATTTTCATCCCTAATATCTATAACAGCCTTAAGAAAATTGCTGTACTGAGAAGAGTATGTATTAGATTAACTAATATGTCCAGGTTACATTAAAGGTGAACTGCTGATGAGATGAACAAAATGATCATGGTTTTAAAGTAAAATCAGAAATTTTACTGAGACTACTCATACAAACTTTTATTCTGAAAATTCCACTGGACAATTCTAGATTTTTTTTCCCCCCAATTGATGTATATAAATCTCCAGAAGTTCATCAGAGTTTATTACAGTTGAAGACTATGGTTCAGAGGGCTCCTTTTTAGTAATTCATTCCTTCATGGTAGAAAACAAATTAAATTTGACTGACTTCTTTAAAAACTAGAGCAAAACGAAAGTATTTTATTGGTGGAGAATTATTTGTTTTCCTTCGCTCATCTTTAGGAAAAATTTAAGGGAGATTTGTACAATGTTCTCTGTAATGGTGACTGAAAATAGCTGGTGACTGGATATCCCTATCTTGATGAGAAAAATAGAATTTCTGTGTCAGGAACACCTCTTCTCTGTTTCTAGGCTTTTATAGCCTGTCGTTTCCTGGGCATTTCTATATTTGAGAACTAGAATCTCTTAGTAACGACTGAGATTAGTACACTGTAGCATTATTTGTTGCTTCATCTGTATTACATGCATTGATAAATGTGTGTATATGCATATAGGTTTATATATGTATATATGTTATATTACTTGTTCATTAGAAAACTACCTTAATTCACAGACTGTAAGACGTTGATTTAAAAAATATATCATTATTCTATGCATCACAGAGACCTAAGTTTTAATTAAATTAGATCTTAACACAAATTTTGAGATTCATCTTGACTTAAAAGATGTTTACATGTTGAAAAATATTACTTAGAATTAGTAAAATAATTTGTTCTAAGGTTTCGGAACCTTGGAAATTACACAGAAATACAAAAGACAAATGGATCTAGACATATCTAGGTGCTGCCCTTTCCCCACAGCAAATTCAGAACTAACCCTGTACAAATATTTTGGTATATTTTCTTCCACTGTTTCCCCCAATATATATATTTGCTTAAATTAATCATGTTATATGTGTAATATTTCCCTGTTGTATGTGGGAAGTTCTTTTTATTGGCTGCATTCAATTACTTTTCTTTGTTGACTATTTAAATTGTTTTTTACTTAAATTATAAAGCAAGGCATGTGAAATACCTTTTATCTGAGTCAAAGGCATGAATACCTTTATTTTGACATTGTGTGTCAGTTTACAGTTTCAGTAGCTGTGTATGACAAGATAGTCATACCTCACTTTGGTTCATGCTTTTTTCTTTTCTATTTAATAGATGTGATGTTATTTTATTTTATTTTATTTGGGTTGAGACAGGCCCTGGCTGGCCTTGAACTCGTGGCAGTCATCCTGCCTCAGCGTCAGTCCTCCTAAGTGCTGGGATTACAGGCATATGCACCATGCCTTTATCATTTAACAGTACTGACAGAGGCATTTGGGGAGGCTTTAAAAACATTTTCAAGCTAGGCATTGTGGTTTACACTTGTAATCCTAGAACTTGGGAGGCTGAGGCAGGAGTATTGCTATGAGTTTGAGGCCATCCTAGGTTATATAAGTTCAAGACCAGCCTATACTATGATGCTGTTTCACTACAGGAAAGGGAAAGAGGGGGACTTAGATAAATCTCAATATCTGGAAAATAATTATTCTGGAGTTTGGGGCATACATTGATAACCCAGCAAGTTTTATCATTCAAGGCATAAATGTATTGAAGAAACACCAAACTTGAACTTGGTAATTTTTGTTGTTAGTCCTGACTCTGATAGGAGGTAGCTATGTGACTCTGAGAAACAGCATCACTTCACATTTCTGAGTCTTAGTTTTTTGGTCTATAAAATATGACATACTAGATAATGTTTTATAATACATTTTCTTTTTCTGCAATCTGACTATAGAGTGTCTTAAAGTTCTGGCAAGAAAAATAAAATTAGAATTATTTGTCCCAGTAACCTATGTGTCAAGAAAACTTACAACTATTAAACTGTTTTTATACTATGTCTGTTTCAACAAATACACTAGTTTTCTAGGCTGCTTTAAGAAACTACTACAAACTATAGATGGCTTAAAATAACAAATTTATTCTCTTGCAATTCTGGAGAGCAGAAGTATAAAATCATGATATTGGCAGGGCCATGCTCCTCAAGATTTTAGGAGGAATCTTTGCTGGCCTTTTCCTAACTTCTGGTGATTGCTGGCAATACTTGGCCTGTACAAGAATCACTCCATTTGTTTCCTCTATTTTAACGTGGCTGTATTTTATCTGCTTATCTGTGTCCAAATTTCTCTCTTAAAAATACACTAGTTGTTGGGTGTGGTGGCACTCACCTGCAATCCCAGCACTACAGCTGAGGCAGGAGGCTTGCTGTGAGTTACATGGTGAGTTTAAGTCCAGCTGGAATTACAGAGCAAGACCCTGTCTCAAAAAACAGAACAAAACAAAAATACACTACTCACATTACACATTGAGCCTACACTAAAGGGCTCACTTTAACTTTTGTTAGGTCTGCAGAAAACCTTCCGTATCACATCTCAAACTTCAGGTGGATTCAAATTCTGAGGGGGAAAGTCTTTGACTTCTAACACCCTGTGGAATTTCTGCCAGTATTAACATGTGTTTGGTTTTTATACGTACTATAGTAATAGAAACTTGTGAACGTTTTCTTTTTTCTCTTTTTTTGGAAGCAGGATCTCACTGTGCATGTAATCATAGCTTGTTATGTACGATTTTAAAGATAAATAAATGGAGGGTCAGAGAATTCAAATAATCTATGTGGGCTCATACATCTGAGTGCAGAGCTGAAATTTGAGTATCTGGCTTCAGAACTGTTGTTAAAGTTGGTGGTTTCTTGGGTTGTTGAAGTCCTTTCTTGAGGTGAATCTAGGTTTGATGATTGGCTCTTGAGTTAAAAATTTGCCCTTGAGTACGAGATTGGAAGGATAGAGATTTTTTTCTTTTGAAGGCTTGTTTGTTGTCTGTTACCATTAATGTTCCTAAAATGGTGTATTTCCAAAAAGAAGTATATGAGGGCTTCTGGTAGTTAACTAGGGATACAGACACCAGTTTCTCTTTTGTTAGAAATTAGGTATTCCCTGAGCATGGTAGCTCACACCTGTTCCCTGTACTCAGGAGGCTAAGGCAGGAGGATTGGGAGTTCAGCGCACAACTGAAATATATAGCGAGGCTCTGTGGCAAAAAAAACCAAAATGAAAACCTAGGTGTGGTGGCACCTGTAATCCCAGCACAGTCTCAGGTGGAAGCAAGATTGCAAATTTTGAGTTCAGTCTAGGCAATTTAGGAACTTAGTGACACCCTTTTTCAAAATAGGGCAGGGGATGTATCCCAATGGGAAAGCCCCAGTAATACTGCCACCACCACCTAAACAAACAAACAAATAAGTAAATAAATTAGTAACTAAATGTTCACCTTCCTAGGCTACACTGTACTTACAGACCTTTTGGGGAATAATAATTCCTGTTGCTTTATAGAGAAAGAATAAAATTTCTATGAACGCTTTTGTACTCCTCTTCAAACTATGGTATTGTTGTTAATTTTATTTGACAAGCTTTTTCTTTTTAAAGAAAATGCTCTTGTTCCTTAGAGAAAGGAAAACAGTTTATATACCTTAAATATGTAAATAAAAGTTCATCCACACATTTAATGTTTGGAGTTAATATTACAGTTAAGAGGCTTGTCAGAGGCAGCTAAATTAAACTTATCTGACTCCAAAGCATTAACTTTCTAGTACACTGTGCTTTTTGTGTTCTCTTTATCATTACTTTGGAACATATATAATAATGAAATGTCATACCTGGTGGATATAACTGGGGGCCCAGCATAGAGAGCAAGCTGCTTCTGATGCTAAAGGAGATCTCTTTCCCTTAAATGTCGAGCACCATGCCTGGTATAGTATCACTTTTTATCCCTTCTTCTGACTGATGTGTGAAATTAGGCAACAGTTGCTAAGGGTAAAAAAGTTGAGAGGCTGGGAAATATAAAAGCTTTGAAACTTCTGATTAGAGAAGGAACTGAAAGGAACAGCAAAGATTATAGCTTTGTCTTAAAATTTTTGTAAAGCAGTTGAAGTTCACATTTCAAGCAGCCCACAGTGGTTCTTGTGGAATTGGTTTGCAGTTGGGTCACTGGTTTATATAAGATAAGATGACTGACCTTCCCAAAATGATATAGTGGAATGAATATGTGCTAATACATCTTAACTTTGTATTACAAATTAAAATATAATGTTATTTAAGTTTTTGGACTTAGAATGGCTCTTCACTTTCCACTAAGGAATAGTTTCTAGGACTGCATACATATGTAACCCATCCCAATTTCTTTGGTCTTCCTGTAAAGCAGACGTTCACTTCATCCCTAAGGGAGTTTCTAGAGCTTGGCAGCCCAGCCATCATCTGACACAGGGAGCAGAGGTGAAGAATATGGAGCTGCACTTGGCCTTTTATGTTTGGCTTCTGTCAGTTGCTCTCTGTTCTTTCACAGTACAGTAATCTTGAAGTTATGGCCATTTAGGCTGATGGATTCAGCCATGCCGTCTGGATTCACCTACCTAGTTGAAACCCAGAATATTATGGAAAGCTTCTTAGGTGACACATTTCTTTTTTGTGACTATTAAACATTAGCAAGCCTTTTCCCAAGTAAGTTTTATTGTAGGTGGTAACAATTTATGTAGAAAGGTCATAAAACATTAAGTATGCATTTTAAAGAAATAGCCATGTGCAGGTTGGCACATGCCTGTAATTTCGGCTAGTCAAGAGTCTGAGGATTGCAAACTTGGGCCATCCTGGGCAATAGTAAAACCCTGTCTCAAAATTTAAAAAAATAAAAAGGGCTATGGATACAGCTCAGTAGCACACTGTTTTCCTAGAGTATGAGGCCAGAAGTCTTGGCAGGGTCTCTTTACTTCCCTCGTGTCCTATGAACATATGGTTGAATTTGTCATTATTCGTGTGTGTGTGTGTGTGTGTGTGTACATACATAGGAAGAGAGATCAAATACTTTGATCTAAGCAACCATTCTTCCTGCTGCTGTTTGCCACTCTGTATTTCAACACAATACTAGACTTATCCTATTTTTAAATTAGATCATTTCTTCTTTCTGCTTAAATTCTCTTACCAACTTCCATTGACAGTAAAAGCCAGAAGTACTCAAAGTTTTATGACCATATAAGAACCTCCTTTACCTTACCTTCCTGATGTTAGCTCCCACTAATTCCACTCAGTTTACTCCAGCCACCCCAGTTCTTTACAGTTCTTCAAATTGTTGGGCTTGCTTTAGCCTTGAAATTTTCACATTGGCTCTTCCCCTAGATAACCCTAAAGTTTGTTTCCATGTTTTTATCAAATCAGATTATTTTTCTACTTAGAGTTTACATACATTAGGATTTATTAAAAGAGCTTTTTAAAAATGTAGAATACCTAGCTGGGTGAGGCGGTTCACACCTGTAATCCCAGCACATGGGAGGCTAAGGCAGGAAGATGACCACGAGTTCAAGGCCACCCTGCACTACACAAAACAAAACCAAAGAATGCCTGTCTCCATGCCCCAAGATATTTAGTAGATTTGATGTTCGAATAGGGCAGGTGTAGTTTGATAATATTGCTTAGGTGATTTTAATAAAAAGTTATCATTAAGGGCTGGGGGTTTGGCTCAGTGGTTCTGCTGCCTGCCTTGCAAGCACAAGGGCTCGAGTTCTATCCCTGGTACCCCCCAAAAAAAAATTATCATTAAGAGTTTCCTAATCTAATTTGATCTTCTTATTTCCTGGTGTGAATGTAAGAATTTCTTAATTTGAAATTGTCAAGCAAGAACTTAATCTGAAGTATCACTTATGCTTATGAGAAATAGGTATCTTTGGGGGAGTTTTTGTTGGTTTCTAATTGTGAAGACTCTTTCATCTTTGTTTACTTCTTTGTTTTCTTTGCTCAGATACAGTTGGTTGAGTGCATCTTTTACACTGCATTTAGTAGTGCATTTAGTTCAGTAAACTTTTAGCCCCATTTGTAATCAACTATAAAAACTATTGCTAGTTATAATTCATTACTTTGTTGGTAATACAGTATAAAATACTGTAAAATATTTACCATAATTTGATAAAGATTCAAGATTTGGAGGCTGAATGAAAGGTATTAAATGGCTGACAAGGCATGTAGATCATAGCATTCAAGTGGGAGAAAGCAGCACCTTTGGTCTTGAGTCTTATGCCTTACTGAATAATCTGCTTTTACTAGGTTTATGCTGAAATAACTCTTAAAAACCAAAGTTGCTGTTGTTGTAGTTTGCTGATAAATGATGTAGTTTGCTGATAAGCCAACTATACCAACACTTTTGAGATTAAATCCTAAAATCAATTTGTAATTTATACCACTTATACTTTTTTTTTCTGTCTGTTCCACAGGGATTGATAGTTCTTGGGGAGGCATCTCTTCCAGAGCATACAACAGACTCATTGCTTCCACTTGGTTCTGAGGTGAAGACAGATCACGGGACTGATAAATTGGTAAGCATAAAAGTTAGAAAAAGGGGAAATGAAAATTCAGGGAGTAGCTTGGCACCTTTTATCCTCTGTAACTGGAATCCTTGCGTTGGCTGAAGGAAGGGAACTATATCCCCTTTTATCACTTTTGGCATTTCAAGATCTGAATTCCTGAATAGGGCAGCATAAGGGCCCCTCTTACAGCTGTGGAGTTGACCTTAGAATTGAAAAAGCAACTTGTAACCCTTAAGTGACCATAGGCCGAACAATTATGAAATTAAAGAGTACAATTTGAAATCAGGATCCTGGGTACAGCTCTGACAACTTTGAGAGCTGCACTAACCTTTCTGGACCACCATAATATATGTAACCCTTTCCATAAAATACTGCACTATGGATAAACTTGGCAGAGGGTGTTGAAAATGCTCTCTGTGAGCGATTTGCTCTTACTTTCTTTTTTGTCATTTTCCCCACCCCCACCCCCTACTGGGGATCAAACTTAAGACCTCATCCTTGCCTGGCAGGCATGGTGCCCTGAGCTATATCTCCAGCTTTCACTCTTCTGTATCCTTAGAACCTAGTTCAAATCTCCCTCTTCTGTAATTCCTTCCCTTTTTCTGTTTTTCTCAGCATTATAATTTTTTCATTATGAATTCTAAGAGTACTCATTTCTGTCAGTTTTTTATTTTCCCTACTAGATTTTATGAATATTAACCTACCTTCCTTTCTTGTAGTGCTGATAGTTTGTTGATAATGTAGCATTAAAGCAAGCACTCTACCACTGAGCTATATCACATCCCTATGACTATTACTGCTTCTTTGCCAGCTGCACATGTGAGTGCACGCGCGTGCCAAGGATTGAATGCGGGTCCTTGCGAGGCAGGTGCCGGAACCACTGAGCTAAATCCCCAGCCCCTAATGCTTCTTGCTATAAGTCTCTGTGACTTAGTTAGAAATTCCAGTTCCATGAAAATAGGTTTTAAATTTTGATTATGAGTCTGGTTCTTTTTAAGTTATAAGTTAGACTACCAGTTCTCCTTGTATCTGCAAAACAACAAAGCTTGTTATCTTTTATTTTTATCATTGTTCTCAGGAACTCCTGTGATACAGTAAGAAGCTACCATACTTCTGTACAAGGAGGTGTTTGTATCCTCAAAAGTCTTTACCTAGTTTTGAATGCCAACTACTGTGCTATAGATACAAGCAATAACATTAACAGATTGATGATACTGAACTCAAGGGTAGTTCTGAATTAAGATCAGGATACCACCACTGCGATTATTCAGGTCTATATTGCTGCTCTTTGTGTCCATAATGTTAGTTGGTTATACATTACTAACAGAATTTAGGGTAGGGGTGCCAGGGATTGAACTCAGGACCTTGTGCTTGCCATGCAGGTGCTGTGTTGCTGAACTACATCCTTGGTCCTGAGCAGAATTTTTTTAATGATAAAACTAGTGATACTAGCCAGGATGAAAATTGTTAAATGAGACAGAAAAACTTGGGTAAATTGGAAAATCAGTTAGTAGTGTAATACATTCAGAAAATTGAGGTATATATGATTGGGAGTAAGTTCTTTATGAAGGTATGTTATTTGTATATTGGATGTAAAGATTGGAATTTGGAGCAAGTGATCTCCTATAGTCATATTTTCACTCAGCTCAGTACTTCCAACGAGTAATAGTCTCATGTTAATTCTCGTTGTTTTAAGAAAAGAATAAATGGCCACAGTGATTCTAATTAATTTGTGCACATTTGCATGTAACCATCACATGTTCTGCAGGGACTTGTCCCTTTCCCTACCTCTAATCCCCATTCATTTGTATGTATGTGATGTGGATATGTCTTGATTTTAAGATCACCTTCCTGTTGTGTTGACCACAGTAGTTTTTATGTTATACAGTAGAATATTTTCTGGAATTAATAAAATAAACTGTCACTTGTTCTCAAGGGGGAAATTAAGCCTCCCTCCCCCACTTTCTTGTGAATTATCAATGCATACTTTCTGGAAAGCCTTCAGAATATACTAGAGAAAACAAAAGGCATTACATTTTCATTGTATTGAAAAAGCCTGTAGGGCATAGATTTCTTAAAGGTCATTAAGTTAAAGTTACTTTACCATTTTTTGATTTCCAAATATTTTTGAAGCTGTTCCCAATATATCATTTGTCAGGCCAGGGTTTTCATTGTGGGAAGTCAGCCTTTTTGTTACTAATCTTTTTTTTTAAAGAAAAGTGACACCTCTTTGTCTCCTCAGTTTTGCCCTTTAAAATCTTAGGTCACTGCCGGGTGAGGTGGGTGGCACATGCCTGTAATCCCTGCACTCTGGAGGCTGAGGTAAGAGGATCACTGGGAGCTCAAGGCCAGCTTGGGCCACATAATGAGTTTAAGACCAGCCAGAGCTACATAGTGAGATTTTGTCTGAAAAAACTGAAAGGGGAAAAACAAAAAACAAAAAACTTACGTTAGAGTTGGCAGAGAGTAATTATAAATTTTCATGCTCAGCTTTTCTCTCTCTTTTGTAATATTGGAGTTTGTTTTCAGGGATGCTTTTACTACATCTACAGCCTTCTATTTTTTATTTTGAGATAGAGTCTTGCTAAGATGCCTAGGCTGGACTCAAACTTGGCAGTACTCCTGCCTCACCCTCCCAAGTAACTGGGTTTACAAATGTGCACCAACACACCCAGCTTTTACTCTCACATTTAATCAGCCAATTCTCCATTTTATTGTTCATTTTTCCCCAAAAAAGTATTTTCTACTCTTTTTTATTATTTAAAAAAATACATTTCAAACATTGTGGCTTGAAACTGGTAACTGGTGTTTTTCTGTGTTGTTTATAAGTTCTGCATGCTTTTTTTTTTTTAAATACTGGGGATTGAATTCAGGATCTTGAGCTTGTGAGGCAGATGTGGTGCCACTGAGCTAAATTCCCATCCCTTCCTTGTGTGCTTATTTCTGAACTCACTAAAATTAACAGCAAAACAAAGTGGTCTCTCAACATAGTCTTAAGAAGTCAGACACAATTCTGAACTAATAATACAGTTACTGGGCCTGGGATTTAGCTCAGCGGAGCAGTGGCCTGCCTTGCAAGCGCAAGGACCCGAGTTCAATCCCCAGTACCCCCCCTCAAAAAAAATAATAATAATACAGTTACTGATTAAAGAGAGAATCATGGGTAGTAAAACTGTGATAGTGTATTGATAGTTATAGGAGCAGTCATTGGAAAGAAGTTCTGGAATAGCATCACTAAGCTATATATGAAAACTTCATACTCTGCAGAATAGTAAATTCGTAATTTTAGTATATGGCTTGAACAAGACACAAATTAATTTAAACTTGTTAGTGTTCTAAATAAACATCCAACTCAGCATCTGGGCCTTAATCTAAATGGTAGGTAAAACAAATAATTTGTGGCATTTCAGATGACTCTTAGGTGGGCTTGTTAGATAATGTTCCTGTGTTATAATGGTAGGTAAAACAAATAATTTGTGGCATTTCAGATGACTCTTAGGTGGGCTTGTTGGATAATGTTCCTGTGTTAAACTGAAAGGACACAGTTGTTTTGCCTTATTTCTAAATTGAGTGCTTTGTTTGCATATGTATACACACACACACACACACACACACACACACACATATATGCATGCATGCATGTTTGAGTTTTGATCACTGTGCAGATATCACTGTTGCCCTAAGAAACGCCCACCCTACCCCCCTTTTGAAGACCAGTTGAGCCTTTTTTGAACTATAACAAAGTAAGGAATATTCATGGGATGGGGAGGTGGACTCTGTTTCTGTGCCCCTTAATAGAGGAGAGGAAAGTAAGTTGAATGGAAGAACTTCTACGAAAATGCCCCTCCTCTTTGGGGGATGCTCCAGTCTGAAAGGTAGATCTTGGTGGAAAAGAGAAAGTCAAGGCCTTTGGCTTTGTAGCTGCTGATAAAGCCATCTGTATTCAAATAAATGCCAGTGTGAAGTAAGACAGTTTCTGAACAGAGGCTGTTTCCCTGGAAAGAAAGAATGTAAAAAGCTGCTGAGAGTTATTTTCCAGTGTTGTAAAAAATGGCCTATTATTTCCCCCTCCTTTTTCAATCCCCCTCTTAGATAAATAGCGAGCCATTTTCACCCAATTAAGAAAAAGTAATGACCACAGAAGGACTAACTGGGAACCTATATATGTTGGTTGGTAGGTGAGGGAAAAATTTTTAAATTACTCAAAAAAGTCAGCAACATTTTGGACCAAAAGCATTCTCAGGAAGAAGTGAGGGCTTTCTCAGTCAACATGTGACAAGTTTTCTTGCATTGTACACAGCCATAAAGCCACAGTATCCTTGGCTTTAATTTTATCAGGATGGTATTTAGAGCTGGGATGTAGATAGAAATGGAGAAAGGGAATAGTAGCAAAGAAGGACCTATTGGGATGGAGGAAAGCCATGGCCTATTATTTGTATCAGTCCCTTCAGATCTTGAGCTAACCCATGAGAGAGACATGTTCAGGGGCGAGTTTGACATGGCCAGTGGAAGATTGGCTGAATGCAACGTTTGGTAGGCTGAGCAAACAAGGTAGAGAATCCTGGTGAGACTCAATGAACACCTCAGGTTTTACATTGAAGGCATTGAATACTTAACACTTTATGAGTTAAAGAATGCTTCACAGGACTGAGTTACTTACTGTAAGATTAGTGAGAAAAGCAAATTTCAGTAGGTTCCACTGTGCTTCTGTGAAAGCAGACAGCAGCTCCACAAAGTCAAAATTGGTCTATTTGTAGAACAAATTAGCACTTTTCAGGGAAAGTGAACTATATGTAGAGTCCCTGCAGTGTCACACACAGTGCCTATATATAATACAAAATTGTTGCCGATATCAATAAAAGGGAAAATGTCATGAGGGAAGACAAAATATAAGACAGATAAAAAACTAAAGAAACAATGGCTATTTTTTTAAAAAAGAAAAAATACTGATTCAGATATTCAAGAAGGTCAAAGAATACTAAGCTAAGCCTAAAGTGAAGATATTCTTGAAAGTAGCCAAGTAGCCAGAGGAAATAAGATAAATTTCACAGAACAGAACATTGATGCTAAGGATGGTTGATATCTTGTCAGAAAAAATTGAGAGCAGAAAATAGTGAAATTTGAGCCAGGCATGGTGGCACATGGCTGTAATCCCAGTATTCACAAGAGTTTTCATGAGTTCCAGGCCAGCCTGAATTTAAAGGGAGACTTTGTGTCAAAAAAACAGCCTTGATGGGCCAGGGATTTAGCTCAGTGGTGCCACCACCTGCCTTACAAGCATAAAGACCCGAGTTCGATCCCCAGTACCGCCCCCCCCCCAAAAAAAGCGGGGCCTGAGATTTAGCTCAGTGACACCATGCCTGCCTCACAAATGCAAAGTTCTGAGTTCAGTCTCCCCAGTACTGGGGGAAAAAAAGGAAGAAAAGAATATAGTGAAACTAGATTAAAAACTAGGGGTTGGAAGAAAACTTGTCATCCAGTGAAATTGTCCTTTTAAAATGAAGATGACTTTTTTAAGTGAGTGAAAATTGGGATCATTTGTTGGCAGAAATAAATTCTGAAATATCGAGGAAATTTCTTTAGGTTGAAGGCAAATAAAGCTAGTGGAGAGTAAAAGGCAAGGAAAAGATACATCTTATGAACAGTAAGCATAGAAAGCAATTGTGGATATATCAATATCAGCAAAAATGTTTGCACTTAAAAATTTTTATAATGATAAACTGGTCAGTTTATGAAGAAGACGTTTAAGGACGGTAAATGTGGGTGCTTCAGATACACGAAGCATAAGACCACACAGCTAACGTAAATGAAATATACAATCACATTGGAGATTCTAGCATTTCTCAATCAGTAATTAATACAGTGGTTAAAAAGTCAGTAAGGATGTAAAAGACCAGCTGTAAAAAGGCAGCTGCACTGCCAATCACCCGGGCCTAAATTTGATATTTATAAAAAGCTACACCTGATAACTGCAGATTATACATTTTCCTCCAAGGAATTAGGGATGTTTACCAGAATAGACTGTGTGCTGCGCCATAAGGTCTTAAGTTATAAAATATTGACGTTTTACACATTTGTTTCTATGAATGCAATAAAATTAAGACAACTACAGAAGCCCAAGTATTTGAAAATTTTATCATTTATATAAGCACTTTTACCAGTCAAAGGTTAACAAAGAAAAGGCAAGAAAAAAAGCCCTTAAGAGGCAGGAAAAAAAAAATAAGGCATAATAATTAAAAGGAAGGAATTATAAAGAGAACACTAAAATAGAAACCCAATGACTGATAAAAATCGAAAGTAGTATTCATTGAAAAATATTGAAGTATTATTTTGATCCTGTTGTACATAGCATCGGGTTTTTTTAATGTAAGATTATATCTTAAAAATCCATTTTACTTTTTTTTTTTTTTCTAGTGTGGATGCTTTTTTTTCTCACCCCCTTTTCTTGTCTAGCCTAGCTAAAACTTTCACTACTATGTTGAAGTAGTGAAAGCAGGCTTTTGGATTTTGGATATCATTTTTATTATGGTGAGGTAGTTTACTTCTGTTCCTAGATTGAGTGTTTTTATCAAGAAAAGGTGTTGAATTTTATCAGATCTTTATCAAGATGATTATATAGTTTATCTCTCCTTCATTCTGTAAATGTTGTGTATTTAGTTGATCATTTTATATGTTGAAACATCCTTACATTCTAGGAGTAAATCTCACTTGGCCACATTGTGTAGTACTTTTAATATGCTACTGAATTTTGTTTGTTAAGTGCAGTATTTAAGATGTTTCTGTCATTGTTCTTGAGGGATGTTACTCTTTCCTTGTAGTGTCTTTGTCTGACTGCTATCAAGGTTAACGTTGGCTCTGTAAAATGAGTTAAGAAGTACCTTTTCACTTTTTTGGAAAAGCTCGATAAAGATGTTAATTCTTCTTTAAATGCTTGGTAGAATTCATCCACGCATACATGAAATACATAGCTGTAGGGAGTGTTGACTACTAATTTAATTTCCTTACTCTGGTTTTAGGTCAATTCATATAGTTTATTTCTTCCTGAGTTAGCCTTGATATGTTTTGGCATTTCTAGAAATTTGTCCATTTTGTCCTATTTGTTGGTGTATAATTGCTCGTGTTAGTCTTTTATAACTTCATTTTCTCTTTGCAGAATTGATAATGTCCCCCTTTTCATTTCTAACTAATAAATTGAATTTCCTATTTTTATTATCCATCTAGATAAAAGTTTGTCAATTTTATTAACCTTTTCCCAGAATCAATTTTAGGTTCCATTGTCTGTCTCCCTCCCTCCTCCCCTCCTTTATGTTTTGTAATTTCTGTTCTTTCTTATTTGATACATTGGTCATTTAAAACTATATTTTATTTCCAATGTATACATTTTCCATTTTCATGTCTTTGATTTCAAATTTCATGGTGTTGTAGCTAGAGAAGATAGATATTTGGTATGATTTCTTTTAAACATCTGCTAAGACTTATATGTGATCTTTCTTGGAAAGTGTCCCCTGTACACTTGAAGAATATGTGTACTGTTCTTGTTAGGTAGAATTTCTTTCTATGTCTGATAATTTAGTTGGCTTATTATCTATATCCCCTTTGACTCTGTCTATATTCTTTTGTCAGATTTTGCTTCATCTATTTTAGGCTCTCTCAGAAATTGGTTTTATAAAAACATCCAACCTATTTTAATGACCGGTCCGGTTTGGGGACCATTCTGTTAAGTAGATTTTTTCTTAGGCTAGACTGGGGTTTTTGTTTTGGTTTGTTTTGTGTGGGGATCGGACTCAGGACCTTTTGCTTGCAATGCAGGTGGCAGAACCACTGAGCTAAATCCCCGGCCCAAGGTTAGATTATTTTTAAAGAAAAACGAATAGTGAATGTTATAACTTTTTCACTCTGCAATAAAAACCTGAGAAACAAAAGATAGCAAGATAAAATTTTAACTTTGGATTTATACTTACTTGAGTGCATTCTACATGGTTAGATTTTTTTTCTAGAAGGAGAGTTTGTTTCACATATAGTACTTATTTTATTCTCTTTCAGTTAAAAAATTTGGTACAACTGAGTGTTGTGGTGGTACACATCTGTAACCCCAGCAAGGGGATTGAAAAAGGATGTAGGATGTGGCTTAGTGTGGATGAAGGCCCTGCTTTCAATCCCCAGTACCACCCAAAATAATAAAGTGTTCTTACTCTACTAGCGATATTCAACTCCTTCTTTGTCTCCTGGAGTAAGTATATAGGGCATGAGTTAGGTTGCTCTGAAAACAGTGTAATTATTATTAGTCTGGATAAACAAAATGAATGTGTATTGTGTTATTGATTCTTAGGCTAAAATAGAAAACTTCTTAAATCTTAACTCTTCCTTTATCTCAGAAGTTTCCAGAAATTTGAGGGCTTATTCTGGGTTATGATAACAGTTTTTGAATGAGTTGTTCATCAGTGTTATTTTATTTTATTTAGTATTTCCCACTTAAAATTTATTGCTCCCTCTTTAGTTATGCTTTTTTTTTTTAATCAGATAGCTCCAAAGTTTTGTCATAGGGATGATACCTGAATTAATTGAGCTGGTAATATATGACCTAAGTGAACTTTGTTTTTGTTTTCCCTCTACTCGGTTTGGCATGTTTTGGGTAGATTAATTAAGTGCTGTGTGAAATTTCCTATGTATGAAGTTTTCCTATGGAATGCTATCGCGGTATATAATAGTTTCAAACA
Source organism: Fukomys damarensis (assembly GCF_012274545.1). NCBI lineage: Eukaryota > Metazoa > Chordata > Mammalia > Rodentia > Bathyergidae > Fukomys > Fukomys damarensis. Next base: position 47,994,254 of record NW_022900935.1, on the reverse strand, counting down.
GTATTAATGCTGCTTCATAAAAGTATTAATGTGGTCCTTCTGCATATATTAAGCATGTTCCACTGAGAACAAAACAAATTTTTTCCTTTATTTCGTGACAAAATTTGCCCCTAAAATGCTGTTTATAAGACTTCATAGTTTTACTCTTCTCATGTATTATAAATATCTTTATCTTCTAATACAGAAATGTTAATGTGTTTTATTTTTTAAGGTGCTTGCCTTTTGTGTGCAGTGAATTAATATTTAAAATTTGTTGAATTCCCATAATGTATGTTGCCTTCAAGGATCTTAGTGTAGCTTTGTTCCTACTTAAGGATTCTTGAAAATTAATAATTTACAATGTATAATGTACTCTTAAAAGTGTTTATGAGTAAGTAGTACACGTTGATGTTTTTTCTGAGCTCTGCATCTGTCAGTAGCACCAGTTGTATTCTTTTGAACACTTCATCTTCCAACAGGGACATAGAGTAGGAAAGAATATTCAATTTGCCTAATGGAGATCAGGAAAAGTAGTTTCATAAGAAAAGATATGTTGTACTCTGTATGTTGAACTTTATGAAGAATAGTGTAGTGAATTCCAGTAGGAAGGAGGGTACTGAGGCCTGGTAGTATCAGCAGACCTTTATATGATGAAGTTTTGGATGTTTTAGGAAATTCAGAAAGGATTTATGTTAACAGTTATGAACTTTATCCTATAATTGACTGGAAATTGTAGACTGATTAACACATTTACATATGAGTGAAATCTACTTTATTAAGGCTGGATAAATATTCTCTTCATTGTTTTTAATGCTTTTCTTTGTAGACACGGTCTTGCTATGTTGCTGAGGCTGGCATCAAAATGCCTGGCCTCAGTCAAGCATCTTGAAAAGCTGGGGCTACTGGTTTATGCCACTTTGCCTGGCTTAATACTTTTTAATGAATTTTATTCTTTGTGGTATTGGAACTTGAACCTAAGGCCTATTGTATATTTGGCAAGCACTGTGTCATTGAGCTATATCCCAGCACAGTCCTTTTGTAAGGAATGATTTTAGAAATCCCAGGCGTGAGATCAAGTCAGGACCAACAAAGGAACTTGGGCTTGAGACACTGTGATAAGTCTATCAGTGGTGGCCCACCTGTGGCACGTGTGCTGCAGCAGGCACACTGAGCCACCTCTGTTGGTCTGTAAGCCCAAATGTATGAGTTGTTTTTTCTAAATTAAAACCTCAGTATTCAAGTTTAATTACAGAGTTGGCACTTTGTGATAAATAAGTAGGTTTTGGGTTGCAGTTTGGACACTCATTGTCTAAAAGGTTCAGTGTCACTTTTAGGCAAACGATTATTTACATCTATAACTACATATCAGTATATGTTCATGCAAAGTATTTGAGCATATACTGACCCCTTTCATAGTTTCTGATTTTAGTCCAAAAACCCACACAGCATTTGATCGTCACGTCTATAAATATCCTCCAATCTGTTGAGTTCCTCAGTTACAGATTTTCATAACCTTGACTCAAGAGTATTGGTCATTTATTTTACATAATGTTCCTTAAATTAGAGTATAGGCACTAAAACGTATGCATTATTAGAGTTTATACATTTTTCATAGGAATACCACAAAAGAGACACTAAGCCCTTCCTCCTCAGTACATCATATCCAAGTTTTATAGTATTGGTATATCTTTCTGCTGGAGCCAGTTGGTTTATTCCCTGGTTAAGGTGCTTTTGCTAGGTTTCTTCGCTGTCAAATTAGCAGTCTTCCTATTCTGATAACTATCTCATGGGAAGATAATATGCAAATATTCTGTTACTTAAAATTTCATTTACAATTTTATCATGTAGGTTTTTCCTACAACAATTATTGTTTGTTTTTAAGTGTGGTGATATTTTAAGTGTTTTTTGCATTTATTGGAATTCTGTTAGCAGTTATTCCACCTCTCCTTTATATCAGAACTTGTTTATATTGAAATGGATGCATGGATACTGGTTTTATTCTATGGGTTATAATCAATTACTTTTTGGGAGGCGGGTACCAGGGATCATACTCGGGACTTTACACTTCTGAGGCAGGCAGCAGAACCACTGAGCTAAATCCCTAGCCCTTAGTCAATTATTTTTATCCACTTGTTCCAGTTGTCTCTTCTGTGGACACTGAGAACTGTTTCAGGGTGGCTTCTTAACATCCTTTCAACAAGTTGCCTTCAGTTTTTGAATATTCACTTCCTAACACTTGATGTTCCTAGTTCATTTTATATTATGTCTGCTGTAGCTGTGGCTGTTTATTGGACAGCAATGTTGTTTTTAAAAACAGTGTCTGATAGGGCTGGGGATTTAGCTCAATGGTTCTGCTGTCTGCCTCGCAAGTGCAAGGACCTGAGTTGGATCTCTGGTACCATCCCCTCCAAAAAAATAGTATCTGATAACTAGTTATGCCCCTTGCTACTTTTGTCATTGTGTCCAGTATTTCTGAACATATAAAGCTAGGAAATATGCATGTGCTCATGCATACATATATCCCATATGTTTATCTTAAAAATCATGAGACTGGTCCTGGTGGCAAACTCCTCTAATCCTAGCACTCTGAAGGCTGAGGCAGGAAGATTGCTGTGAGTTGGAAGCTGGCCTGGACTAGATAATAAGTTCAAACCCAGCCTGAACTACATAGCAAGACCTTGTCTCAAAAACAAGACAAAACAAAACAAAAAAATCATGAGTTCATTCCAGGCCAAAACAGCCTTTCCCTTTCCTTGGTGATAATTACTTGTTCAGTCCCTGTATCCAGTTTCATAACTCACACCCAATGAGAAATAAATTTAGTAACTAGAGCACAGCATTTGTGTAGAGTATATTAGCTCTTATCAAAACACTTTTTTGATATTGAATTAGTTTTTTACTCCTTTCATTGTAATTGATAGCTTTTTAATAAAAACAGTGCTATAATCTAAAAGAGATACAAAAAGGTATGGCTCATGTTACCTTATTTCCATTTTTCTCTTCCTTACATCTATTCCCTATGTATTTTTGTATTACCCTTTCTTACGCAGACATGAGCAAACACACGGATACTTTGTGTATTCCCTCCTTGGATATTTTTTTAAGGCTAGATTCAAAATTGATAGGGGGGTGGTGGGGGTGGTTGTTGTGTTTTTTGTTTTGTTTTGTTTTGGTTTTTTGAGACAGGGTCTCACTATGTAGTTGAGACTGATGCTTGCTTCTATGCTTGTTGACAAGTAAGTAAATGTCATGATTTGTAAACATTCCAAGGAAAATTCTTCATACCATTGATTAAGGAATCAGTTTTAGAAGCATTAAGTTATTTGAGCTCTCTTTTTTCTTAATAATATTCACTGCTATGAATATTATATGAATATCTCAAAGTAGGTATTGGTGAACCTCTGAATTTCTCCTGGGTCCGTTGTAATTTCACCTTTTTTCATTCCTAATTGCATAGATTTGGGGCTTTTATTTCCTTTTTTGGATAAGGTTGGCTAAGGATTTGTTGATTTTATTTATTCTTTCGTTTTTGTACCAGGGATCAAACTTGGGACCTTGCGCTTGTGAGGCAGGCAGCAGAACTACTGAGCTAAATCGCCAGCCCTTATTTATTCTTTCGGAAAACTAATTCCTTGCTTCTTTGATTGTTTTGTTGTTTTGTTTTTTGGGTTTTTTTGTTTTGTTTTGTTTTGGGGTTTTTTTTTTGGTATCATTTTCTTTGTCTCCGTTGCATTGATTTCTGATCTGATCGTTATAGTTTCCTCCCTTGTATGAGCTTTGGGTTTGTCTTGCTCTTCTTTTTCTAGAACCTTAAGGTTCTGCATTAGGTTGTTTGAAGAATCACTTTCTTGAATTTCACCAGTCACCGGTGGTGATGAGTGGTACATTGGCTTGACAAGAGTTTTGGAATAGAGGATAAAGGGGTGGGGGGTGGGTGGATACCAAGAAATACTTGGCCTGCAGCATTTAATACTGGCTAATTAAGCCCTTTAAATCAGAGCCAGGTATGGCGGCACTTCCCTGCAGTCCCATCTACTGAGAAGCTGAGGCAAGAAGATCAAACACTTGAGGTCAGCCTGGGCAACTTGGTGAGACTGTCTCAAAATAAAGAAGGGCTAGGGATGTAGCTCAGCTCAGAAATACTTGCCTAGCATGCGTGAATCTCTAGGTTCAATCCCCAACATCTTTTTTTTGGTACCAGGGATTGGACTCAGATCCTTACGCTTGTAAGGCAGGTAGCAGAACCACTGAGCTAAATCCCCTGGCTCCCAACATCTTTATAAAATGAAACAACATGAAAAAACATTTTTTAAATGAGCTATGGATTAATAAGCTGATATGATGTACAAGATTGCTTTGTGACTGGTTATTTATTTAGATTCTAGGTGACTCTTTTCAACAATTGGTAAATATAAACATCAGGTTTAGGAGACATTGGATTTGTAATAGTATTATGCTGGCTAAAGTTTAAAAGTAGATTTTCTTCTGTCATTAACCTGTGGACATGGGAAAGTGAAACACATGTCCCCTGTTTTACATATGCAGAAATTGCCCATTTTACAGATGCAGAGAATGAAACCAGATAAATAAGTTGGTGGAAGCAGAATTTTCAGAACTTTGCCAGTCCCTGTTTAGTACAGTTTCCTGGCCATAGAGCTAATCACAGAAATGACTGGTATACTGTATATAGGCCAACAATATTTTAGTGGTTTTAAGCAATACCATGTTGAGTATGATTGATGTGGGGGGCTTGAGACATGAAATAATTCATACAGATTCAAAAACTTAATTTAAGCCTAGAATAAAAGTTGAATTATTGTCACCCAGTTAGCTTTTTTCACTTTTAGTTTGTCAGAATTAAAAATAAAAGCTCACAGAAACTGAGCGGTTTTCAAGCCAAATAAATGCGTTACATTTTTTTTTTAATGGTATTTCAAGCAGATGTGACAGAGCATTAGTTGAATGACTGCAAGAGGTACATAATATACATGTCTTACGGGTAAATTTTAATTTATTGTGCATATGTGTGTGCCTGTTTTTACTTCTTTGCTTTCTCTACCATTTGATAAAATAAATATAGCAGATACTGGTTCTTTGACCCCAGAAGAAGATAACCTCCTCAATCTGTCATCTAGTTTTTCTTTGTCACAATTAGTCTGGTTAAGAGGATGGAGTAATGAATCAGATGCTTAGTTTATATGACCAGCGTACTTGAATCTCATAACTGTGTTGATCATTTTGTGCAGTACACCTGGCCCTTTCAGGAAAAACAGTTCAGCAGCCCTCTTTGCTATCTCTTAAGATTACTCTAAAAAGTAATCCCTTGGAAGCCTGCTGTAGTGAGAAGGGGATTACAGAAGCCAAGATTACCATAATTTTGACAGTATTGATTAATAAAAATATTTGTGATACCTTAATTACTAAGGCTTAATAGATGTACAGAGTGTCTGACAAGGAACACATTTTCCCAGAGTACACTTGTTGTAGTTTACTTTATATGACCTAACTGTTTATAAATGTTGATCTGGCTTGTGGATAATCTGTAGTAAGTCATTTAAACTATCTTTCTAATCTGTTGTACTTTCTTGATACTTGTCTGTGGCTTGTTTGGAAATGCTTTGGTATTTTTCTTCAGGATTGTGAAGATCTAAAAGTTCAGCAATACTTAAAAATAGGATTTTCTCAAGAAATTGATTGGTCTTGGAAACACACTGGTAGCTTTTATAGAAAGAACTTCAGGACATCCCAAAGCTAACAAAGATTACAGCTTTTCTGTGGTACAGTGGACCCCTGACTTATGAACTCAATTTTTTTGCAAATTGGTTGTAAGTCAAGACTATTTTCCCCAAAAGAAATAATGGAAATATCCATAATGCATTCCAAACATCCCAGAGCACCCTTTAACAAACCTTTTATTGGATAATTATGTAATTTACCAGAAACACCGATAATTTTCCTAAAAAGTTATAAAATGTGCCTAATTAACCAGAAATAACAATTTCATACCACGCTCACCATTCAAGTTGACATCTTTGGCTTGCAGGAAGGGAGGGTGAAATTGAGGTGGCTATTGTTTGGAAGGAGAGTCCCCTTCCATAAGAACAGCAGGAGTTTGGCTCTCTGGTGTCCTTTCTCTCCGTGGGAGAGCCTGCTGCGCACTACGACCTGCTTCTGGCTCACTAGGTCTCAACCTTTTCAGAACTAAAAACTGGTCTACGGTTGTGTGTTTCTGTCTTTTTTCTTTTATAAGAGTAGGAAAAGTTTATTAAGGGAAAGAAAGCTTGAGTCTAAGAGAGACAGAAGGGGAACTGGAAAGTGGTTTGCCTGCCCGCCCCACTTCCCAAAGATGTTCTGTAGAGCCAAGCCATGTGATGAGGGGGTTACAAAGTGGGACAAAACCATAAGGCCCAACGGAAAATTACAAGGTGGGCATGAGGTGGGGCAAAACCATGACCAACCAATAAGATTACAAGTACAGTCATTCAGGTAATATTGATTAAATGGGAGAAGCAAGTCACATAGCAAGCATACAAGGATTTTCAGTAAGGGTGGGGGTCAGGGATATTTCCTGGAAAGGCTGGATTAAGACCTTGTCCCCCCCAACCCAGGTGATTGATACCTATTTAGAATATCATTCACTGCTATTCATCCCCAGTGGAAGCACAGGATATAGTAGTTTCTCTCCTTTTACAATTCTGGCTACAGTGAATGTTGGCTCCTTGCTGTGTTGGCTTCTTGAGGGCTGCCCTGTCTGGCTGCCTACAAGATATCTAATTAAGTTACCTGTCTGCAGTATTCCCCACTCTGAAGAAGTACCCCTAACTGCTCTGAGTGGGGAAAGGGCTAAAACAGCTCTGGTTACTTCCAGCTGAAGAAGGGTGATAGTTGTGATCAGCAGTTAGAGATACTCTACAGAGGGTCTATCTAAAGTCCTTCGGTAGGCTCCTGGCATTGTCATCTTGGTAGCTTCATAGCTTTAAGTCTGGAGTAGACAAAGCCAAAGAAACAGTTAAGAACGCAGGGGCCAAATTATAAGGTCAGCAGGATTGTGAATATAGCCCACAAAGAGGATAAGGAAAAGGTACAGGGAACTTCAAAATCCAACATAGAAGTCATATTGTGTAGTTTATCAAGATCCTGGTAAAAGAAGTCCAGCACATTTGTCATTGGTTCCATCTGTGTGACCGCTTGGAATTTGGCAGCCTCTAAGCAAAAATAAGCAAAACTTTTAAGAAATTAAGAGTATGCATAATCTAAGCGTGAGCATACTAGAATGAAAGGGCAGGTTGGGGAGAAAGTCACACTTAAAAATTGAAATAGTGATTGAACCTGCTGGCCTTAGATTCTTTCATTGATAGAGGTTATCTATAAGTCTAATACTTTGTTATGTCTCTCTAGTTTTAGCTATAAGAGAATTTGAAGAACAAACTTCGCTAAGAAATATAAAACTCTAGCTGAGCTCTTACAAATTTTACCGTAATTTTTTCCTAATGATCCATGACCGTGGGTCAGCTACTGGTAGAAATGGAAATTGCCAGAAGGGGTAATTAACTGGAGCCTCTTTTTACATCCAGCTTTATTATTATGGTACTGTTTTATACCTCTTTTAGTTATTCTTTTCTTCTGGATGTTTTAAGACCAAGTTAAAGTGAGATCTGTGTCAATCAACATGAACCTCTTGCTCTGTCTATCAAGGTCAGTTAAGTCTCTTCAGATATTATTTTGGAACCATTTATAGAGCTTCTCAGCTCGTTTCAGTGTCAGCCATCAAGATAGTTCATGGCCTTACTTGACCATGTTGCTTTCAGTGAAAGCGTGGGAAGCCGGGCGTGATGGCACAGGCCTGTAATCCCAGCACTTGGGAGGTTGAGACAGGAGAATCGCTGTGAGTTAGAGACCAGCCTGGGCTACATAGTGAGTTCCAAGTCAGTCTCAACTACATAGTGAGACCCTGTCTCAAAAAAAAAGCATGGGAGACTTTTCCCTCTTGGTGACCCTCCTTTGGACACAGTGCAATTGTCCTCTGGTGTCCAGCATTCTTCTTGCTCAGGAGGTTGGGTGACTTTACCAAAGATGTGTTAGGATCCTGTAAGAAAGGTTTCTTTGTGTTCTGGTCTTGTTGACCTTGAGGGTCTAGGGCCAAAGTATTGGCAGTCCTCTCATCCTAGTTACCTTTCTAGGTTTTGGTCTCCAAATTTTATTTGTTGAACACCCAGAAGAGAAGATCAGTGACATCGGTAGTGCAGTAGGAGCAGTGAGCTTAATATTATAATTTTGTCAAGACATTAAGTACTTTGAAGTGTAAAGCACAGTTAGAGGGGTTGTTGTTTCTCATCAACCATGGTTGTTCTAGTATTTGAATCCTTGAAGAATGTTAACAGACAACAGCTATATATTATAGAGAAACTTAAGATCAAGAGCCACACAGTATTTTAGCATGACAATCATTGACATTTTCTTTGTAACACATGTTCATCTTAGTATGGAATAGTCTTTCAGTCATACACCTCCATCTGATCCCAAGATATTAAATGACATAAAGAAAACTTTTGTTACCTTAGAAGGATGCCATCTAAAGAGAACATACATATTGTCCTATAAATGTACCTTAGGAGTGCATAATGTCCAACCTCTAATTTTAGTGTGTGACATTGTTTTGCCTGTTTGGTGACTTAGCAGCCCTAAGCTTGGTGACACAAAACATAACATCACTTAAGTTTTTAAGAAAACTTATTTGACTGGTTATCTCATACTGGCTTGACATGTATCTCTTATCACTAGTAGCTGGAATGCAGGAAAGTTAGATACCTGCGTCAAAAAGATCATTGCCATAAGCAGTATACTAGTTGAATATCCAGAAGGCGTGAATAGATACACCATGAAATAACAATGAATATCAGTTACATGAAACCCTTTGTCCTTTAATTTTGTTGTATACCAAGAGCATTCTAAATAAAACCTTGTTTTCCCATAGAAAGCAGCCATTTGACCATGACCAATATATACATATCACAATAATGTGTTTAGCAATGTATTTCCCACAAGGCCATGGAAATTATTGGGGTCCCCTTTGCGAACAAAGGCTGAAATAAAGTTTTCCAGGCAGCCACTCCTTTATTTACTAAGGGGATTCTTGTCCAGTAGTTTTCCTAAGCCCAAGAGTCTTTTTTATCTTAACAAATTTTTAGATGACCTATGAGAACCAGATCATAACAATTAACACATTATTTTTGACCAATGAAAGATTCTTGAGTTATATATGGACAACAATGTGTACTATATTTGTAAAACCAGTTGACATTATTTGAATCATCTGGCAATCTGGGGGAAGCATGTCTTTAGTGACATTATCTGTAAGCCAGTTATAGAGTTACAGCCAAATAATCTTTTAAAATGCAAAATGAGGGCCGGGGATTTAGCTCAGTGGTTCTGCTGCCTGCCTTGCAAGCACAAGGACCCAAGTTCGATCCCCAGTAGCAAAAAAATAATAATAAAATAAAATAAAAATGCAAAATGCCAAAAGAAAGCACAAACAAAACCACTGTATATGTTGTAACAAATTGGACAGACACATACATACATACACAAGACAACATTTTACAAACTAGAGTGCACTCGGGTGTATTTGGCCAAGTTGAATTACAATAACTTTTATAATTTTTTGGTTTATGACTATAAATAAGACTAGTCAGATCTTTGTAGAGTAATTAACAGAGATCTCTTATAATAAGAATCAGAAGGAATAAAAATCTATACCTGTCAAAGCAAAAACAGTTTTAAGATGGGCCCTATGGTGAGTTTATCTGACTGGAATACCAAGCTGCACAAGTTTCTCATGGTTGATTTTGTAGCCAGTTGTTTGATAGCCACATATAGTTGTTCCCTCTAAAGGGGCAGACTGTTACAAGTAATTCTAACTGTCTCCAGTGGGGGTCCACTCAGGCCAGATGTACATGTAGAAGAGATTAGGTGGCGCTCTTTGGAGCTCAGTATGAATTCCATGCAGTGAGGGAAGACCTGCCAAGGCTCCAACCTGCTGTGCTGCAGATGCCTACCTGTGAGTGTTTTTTCCATTTTGAAAAGAAACAAAGGGAAAGAAGGCATTTCCGTCTGTCTTGCTTGTTCCGTGCCCAATCTGAGGTGTCCCTTAGACTTTATCCTGTCCAATGCCAGTGGTGACAGACTAGAGGTGCAAGGAAGTAGCCAGAGCCAGGTTAGCTGTTTTTGTTATTCTTTAATTTCACCTGAGGGCTGAAAGACAGATAAATCTGGACTAAAACTTACATTTAGTCTTCAAGAGTTTCGGGATTAAGCCTAGACCAGTTTTCTGTATGGCTCAGAAATAAGTGATGGTCAGTTTAAGGGTTCTAGGAAAGGGAAGCTCACCATTCTGGAAGCTTTCTCTTGAAATCCAGCAGCCATAGAGGAGGGGAGTACCTTGAATTAAATACTGTTGAGAATGTCATTATTTCTCAGAGGCAGGGTAGTGGAGAAGGGACAGAAGAGTGCCTTTAAGTATGGCTCAAAAACTAAATCTTAACCATCTCAGGTATAGGAGGATAATTAAGATTAGGGATTTTTCCAGAATGGATCTGCAATCTTTAGCAAAACATCTCTGTTGACAAAGGCTATGACCGACTCCAATTGCATTGCCAAGCAGGAAATTAAAACAGTAGTCAAAGAACCTGAATGGCTGCTTTTTTACCTCTTGAAAGAGGGTGAAAGTGATCTAATTATATTGTTTAGGGCTTTTCTTCTTAAATAAATTATTTTGAATCTTTAATATCTAATTTATGGCTGAAATACCTAAGCTGTTAAGTAGCTCCCTGATCTTGTAGAAAATTCCCAAAGCCAAGTCTTCCTTTTTATTAACGTAAAACTGAAATGGTATCCTGTAGGCAGGTTCTTAGAAGTGCTTGTTTGAGCTTCTGGAATTCAGTCTGGGAACTAGGTACCCAAGTTAAAATATGGCATCTTTTGGGTTTTTCTACAAACTGTTAGATGGGTCACACAATCTCACTATATGCTGCTATCTAAAAGCATCAAAGGCCAGAATTTATGAAACAAAACCAGAATCTATGAAACAAGTTACCATCTATGAAGTAAAAAGACTAAAATTAGAACCTATGAAAGAAAACTCTTAGCTCTGACCAGTAAACTTGGTGGAACCTCCAAAATGATAATGGGAGGAAGAGATTGTAACCCTCAAACCTGCTAGATACCTGAAATGTGAGTCCATGTTCTCTAAAATTGAAGAATGAATTCTAAGAACAATGGAGATTGAAAGTAGGAAAAATTTGGGCTGGGGATTTAGCTCAGTATTCCTGCCGCCTGCCTCAAAAGAGCAAGGTCTGGAGTTCGATCCCTGGTACCAGAAAAGAGAGAGGGAGGGAGGAGAGGAAAAATTTATTGGGGGAAAGAAATCTGTCTAAGAGAGACAGAAGGGGGACCAGAAAGTGGGTTGCCCCTTTAACACTGTTCTGTAGTGTGGCATGACGTTGTTAAGCACGTGAATGTAACCATTGGCTTTTTCTCTGTCTGGGTGGGTCTTCCCTACAAATGTTTGTAGCTCTCTTCATTTTTTCAGGATTTCCTATATTTCAGAAGAACTTTGCTGCACTGATTGTTGATACTCCCCCTCCTCTTCGGAAAGCTCCTCAGCTGCCATTCTCTGTTGCTCAGCTGGGAGTTGCTGAAGTTCCTCTGTTCAGTTCCTCTGAGTGTTCTTCTCCCAGTTCCTCAGCATCACCACTGTCCACCTGCAAGCCTGTGTGCTCTGCTGTGGTGACTGTCATCAACTACGGGGTTAATTGAAGGCTCAGGCTCCTCTACACAGCCTTCAAAGTCTCTCTCCTTTATGATTTTAGGCCACACTTTCTTCCAGGCAGTTCTCAGTGTCCTTAGACATTGGCCCAGGATTTCTCAATTAACCCCACACAGGAAAGGATGCTGTAATGTTTCTTCCAGAACTCAGCTTAAATCTGTATCTGGAAGCACTTGAGGAACAATTCCTTCGTATATAGCTTCTTAAAGTTAGCTGTAACCTGCTGAACCATAGGCTGCAGTAGAGGAGTTTTATTAGGTGAATGGAACTTGACTGAGAGCCATGGAAATTCTTCAGCCAGTTCTGCTTGAGTGGTAAACCTTTGTCCTCTAGATAGTTCTTAACAGTAGGACAGAAAGCCTCCCTTATCCACTCAAGAAAAAGTACTCTTATTACCCAAGCTTTTGCATTAGATCTCCACATGACCCCTATCCTATCATGGCTGTGTGTACTGAACACTCTAGAGGTCTCAGAGTGATAAACCAAGGGAGGCTTTATCTTGGGATCACAACTTGCATTGGCGCATAACAGTAAGGTTGACCTATCCTTCATAGGCTTGTGGCCTGGCATTTTCTTCTCTTCCTGGGTAATGTATAAAAAGGTCAGTTGCATCACTGTTGAAAACTTGATGAGAGCAAAAGCTGTTTCTCTATGTCATCATTTCAAAGTGGTATATGTAATTTTCAGCAGCCCTTCTATCAATACTGTGTGCTTCACCATACCTAGTTATGCTACAAACCCCAGTGCTTGCTTTGAAATTGTGAAGCTGGGCCAGGAATTTAGTTCAATGGCGCCATGCCTACCTGGCAAGTGCAAGGTCCTGAGTTCAATCCCCAGTACTTAAATAAATAAATAAATAAATAAATAATAAAATTGTGGAATTACAACAAGATCACCACTCTCACATTTCCCCACAATTTCTTTCTTTTGGATTGCGATTGCTTGCTTTTACTTTCCCTCCCTCTGCTCTTGTTCTAGCTTTTTTGGGCCATTTTGATAGCAATAATCATAGTGATTATGTAAAGCACTGACCGAAATCACATCCACAAACACATACATTTGACACTATACTTTGCTATTTACAAGCAGCTGGCTTAAGTTAAAACTAAAACCCAAGTTGTTTGTATGTGAGGGCAGTTGTGACTCAAGGGTCCACTGTATTTCAACAATTCTAGAAGCAGTGAATAGCTGCATTTGCATATTACCCATCCCTCAGAAAGGACATACGATTGATACTCAGAGCTGCTTGTCCCTGTTGAGCCTAGTAAATATATAATTTGATTTCAGTACTGAGATTCAAACTTTTACATGCTCTTACACCTCTCCATAATATTTCATGTATTTGATTTATATAGTTTAAAGACAGTCGTGTAATTAGATTCATTTGAGATTTTAATTTTGTTCTATCAAAGAATAATGTATATTATATACGTGTAAACAAAAAATTCACATTTCCTACTAGTTACCTTGATACTGATATTACTCTATCCTTCTTTACCTTTAGTTAAAGTTTCATGTTATTATGTAATTATTTTGCTAAATTTCTGTTCCATGGAATTGTTGGGGTAGTTTTTCCTGTTAGTAGGCCTTTACTACATATAGACTGATAAAATATTGAGGGTTTTCCTTTCCCCAAGCAAAGTGAATTTTCTTGATTATTTTTCCTCAGTCACACAGATTTTGCTTTGTTTTCAAATTAGTCATCAGAAATTTTAGGGGCTTTGTAGAATTGAAATTAGGCTGCTTTCATACAGGAATATAGTTGAGTAAATGTTGATGTGTTTTGTTTTTCTTATTTAGATTGAGTCTGTTTCTCAGCCACTGGAAAACCATGGTCCCCCTGTTGGTCATATTTCAGAGTCATTGTCTACCAAATCATGTGGCGCACTGAGACCTGTTAATGGAGTTATTAACACGTAAGTTTTTTCCATTTTACTTCTTGCACTCAACAGCTTATAAAAGGTAATTTTACAGCTTTTAGGTATTTCCAGCTAGGATGATTTAAAGAAGCAGAAACCTTAACACCTATTAAAATTCTGCATGCCTGCTACTATAGCAAGTGTATTCATGTTTTCCCCTTTTATCTTCCATGGCCTAAAAGGGAGTAGGCATGGAGAGAATCAGAAGGTCCTATAGTATTGTATGTCATCATTATTATCATAATCTTGGAGGAATTCATCAAAGAAGCTTACATATACAGTTTGGCTCTAGGAAAGATTGGCTCCCCAATGGTTGTTACAAGTGGATAATACGTACACATCCCTAGAATTCAAAGTTCAGAGGAGCAGTGATTATAAAACAACCTATTAACATTTGTGGAGTTTATAGTTTTCTTTCCAGTTGCAGTTTTTTTCTAGGCTTTCTTTAGTCATTTCTGTTGTATAAGAAAACTTAGTTATGATAATTTGAGTTTACTTATGGCCCTTCCACTTTTCAGGCATAATAGAGTGATGTACACCTAAAACATTATGAATAATTGCAGATATAGCATGCATACTTAGATTAATAGATGTTGATATCCCAAGGTCAACCAGCTTCTAAAGAATACTTGTTTATGTTGTGAAATTGCAAACAGAGAAGTTTGAACTAGTATGAAGAGGCTCTGTTTCCTGTATTTTCCGAGTAGCATATGCTCTTCCTTCCCCTCTGTAGTCTTCAGCCTGTCTTGGCAGACCATGTTCCATGTGACAGCTCTGATGCCGAGGAGCAATTGCATAAAAAGCAACGACTGAATCTAGTTTCTTCATCTGATGGCACTTGTGTGGCGGCCCGAACACGTCCTGTATTGAGCTGTAAGAAACGGAGGCTTGTTCGACCCAACAGCATCGTTCCTCTTTCCAAGAAGGTCAGTACCAGTAAGACTTGGTCATTGTCAAGCAGTGAACCAAGTGTTCACATAGTGGGATTAGTCTCTTATCAGCTTTGGAAAACTAATGTTTTCCCAACTTGGCTAACCATTAGGGTTTCCCTGGGGAGCTTTAAAAATTACTAGATTCTTAGAGATCCTGATTCAGTTATTCTAGTATTTTTAAAACTTTGGTTCCTAGGACTTTAAAAATACTAGGTTTCCCAGAGACTCAGTGTGGCTTTTCTAGAATTGGAGCTGAAAATAAAAACCCTAGAAAGCTCTTTGGTGACTTCCAGCCTGGTTTGGAAGCTACTAAACTTTAAAATAGAAATGGGAGAGACCGAAAGTTTTTAATCCATTTATGACAAAGGTTGAAATATTTTGAATTTTTACGTGAAATACATACATGTTTTGTAGAAAAATTCAAGGAACCAAAATTTGAAGAGGAAAATTTTCATTATGTTCCATTGTTCTGGGTGTTCCAAAAATGATACACTAGGGATAAAAGGATTAAGTATCGCCATCAACACTTTGAAGGAGAGTGTGCTTTCTTACCTGCACTGTTTTCATGGAAAATGGCAGGGTTGAATGCTTTAAAAAGAATTTCCATTAAATTTGCTGAATTGATGTTACTATTTATCTTAACAAAGAAAATGGAGATTAATTCACAACCACAGGGGTACTTTTGATTGCTGATTCTTCAAATAGCAGAGTTGGCTTTTGTTTTGAGCTAATGAAAGAATTCTCCAATAAAATAAGAACTATACAGTAGTTAAGAGCATTTACTTTGGAAATTATAAATGAGTTTAAATCACGGCACTGCCACTTTGGAGTATGTTCAAGTCACCCCATCCCTGCCCCTCACCAAAGTCTCAGAGATCTCATACAGTTGATGGAAGAGTAAATGAAGTGTGTGTGACATGCATACACATTCATCTGGCCAATAAGTTTCTAATACCAAGTGGCTATGACTATCCCCTGTGACTTTGTGGTTTTTTTTTGTTCATTCACTAAATACTGAACTACCCAAAATGCCAAAAAAATGAGCTAATCTGTTGTAGGCACTGGGAATACAGTACTAAACAAATCTTTTCTCATCATAAAATAGAACAGAAAACAAATCAATAATTAACTTTTGTTGGATATGTCCTGTAGCCTTAGGTAGGGGGTCCAAAAGATGCAACAGAGGGAGCTAGTACTAGAGATATGAACATTAGTCATTTAGATATTCCAAGGGTTAGGAGTATGAAAGATGAGGAACAGTCTGAAAAAGAGTGACAAGTGGAAGGAAAATCAGGAGAGTGTGGTATAAAGGCAAAGAAAGTGTTTTACAGAGAAAGAAGGGAATTAGTTGTGCCTGAATCTGTAAATAGGTGGAATAAGATGAAGGCTGACTGGACCAGAGTTGTTGGAGATCTTGTTGAAAAGTTTTAGTGGAAAGAGTGAAAACTTGGTTGGAGTGGTTGGATTCAGGAGAGAATGGAACAGAATGAATCAAGGGAACCATTATAGAAAATACTTGAAAGAGAACCTGTTTGACGGATCGAGGATCCTAAAAGAGTTAGTGTAACAAGAGGGGTATAAAGAGTTAATGGAGCCATTCATATTTGGAAAATTAATTTTTGATTTTTGGTTGCTTTATTCTAATATGCAGTTAGTAGTATGACTCTGCCATGATCTTTCTTAAAGGAAAGTATTGTGAGAATTGATTCTTAGTACCATTTCCCTCTTGTCATCTCATAATACCTGAAATACCAACATTCTGTATCAGAAACAGAAGTTAAGCTATTTGACAGAATCTCTCGACTTTTTATTAATTCGTATACATTTCAGCATTTTTCTAACAGATTGAAGAGTTGATAACAAGAAAGCAAGAAACCAGTATGTTACTGTCAATTGTTAGGAAGTAGCTTTTTGTCATGTCCTTGTTGTTTATAGCTCAGAATGCTTTGGTGTACACACATACACACAACCTCATGAAAACTAGTGTTCTTCTTCTGTATTGGCAATTTCTGAATTATGGACAGCCTCCTCCTGTATTTTTTTCTATATAATCTGTGACGTAATGAACCTTCTGATCCATGCATAAAAGCTTAGGTACTTTAAGTATTATGTACAAGTACAAATTCCCTATGACGAATATGATCAATATATGTGACAAATATGAACTAATAAAAAAATAAAGTTAAAACAGTTGAGATCACTGGGCGTCGTGGCGCACACCTGTAATCCCAGCACTCAGGAGGCTGAGGCAGGAGGATCACTGTGAGTTCAAGACCAGCCTGATCTACATAGTGAGTTCCAGGTCAGTCTCAACTACATAGTGAGACCATGTCTCAAAAAAAAAAAACCACTTGAGTCAAGGAGTAGGCATAAAACTAAAGATTCTTTGGTTCCAGTGCTAGTTTCTAGAATAGAATCATCCTGTCTCATTCACAAGTAAGCTGCATGAAGCCAGGCATGGTAGTCCACGCCTGTAATCCCAGCACTCGAGAGGCTGAGGCAGGAGGATCTCTGTGAGTTTGAGACCAGCCTGGGCTACATGTGAGTTCCAGGTCAGTCTCAACTGCATAGTGAGACCTTGTCTCAACACCCCCCCCAAAAAAGATAGTAAGATGCATGAAAAATAAGAAAAGTAAATTGACTTTAGGAAGTAGAAATGCTGGTGTTCTGCCAAGCTTGGAGACAAATGCCATTTCCTCTGTCTTGGTTGCTTACTGTGTCTCATGTAGTTCTTTGTTTGTGTGTACCGTCAGTGGTATTTGTTTGTCCACCATGTTCCAGGTATTTGTGGGGGCGGCCAATTCCACTGGTGAACAAAACCAAACCCTTCCCTTTATGGGGCTCACTCCGAATGGCACAGGTAGATAACAAAAAATTTAACAGACATTTTCTGATATTGCTCAATGGCAGGGAATTCATTTGATGTAAGATTTGCCTTCTAGTTTCTGAATAAGATGTTTTTTCAGAATTATATATTTCTTGATTGATCAAATTACCTTTGGCACCCCATCCTCCCCCATGTTCAGTGCTGGTATATTTACCAACGTGCAGAATATTTTAAAAATATGCTAAGTATCAATATTATTGCTTCACCTAACATTTAAAATTATCTGTACTGTATTCTAGAACCAATACTGTAAACCACAATTTAAGTAACTCAGCTACTTTGTCTTTAAAGGACTCTGTATGTAAACTTACCTGAAATGCATCTGCTGTCTTACATTTGAGATGTGCATTTAATAAATGTACATTTCTGGAAGATTTTTTTTTTTTGTACTGGGGATCAGACTCAGGACCTTGTACTTGCAAGGCAGGCATGGTGCCACTGAGCTAAATCCCCAGCCCTGTAGCACATTTCATTTTGCCCTAAAAGACTGTTTTTATATAATTGGTAGGTCTTAAAATCCATGTTAGAACAAAAGATTCAATAAGATCAACTTATTGGAGATACATGGAAATGAGACTTAATGGTAAAATACATATATACACACACACACACACACACACACACACACACACACACATACACATACAATGTTGAGTGCCATAAATATTGATGTGAATTTTAGCCTCTTAAGTTTTAAACTTTTGACAGGAAAGTGTGTTGTAAGCTAATTTTTGGAAGATTTGTTGGAGAATAGATTGGCACAAGAGAGACTGAAAGCAAAAATAGTTAATTAATAGTAATAATCCTGAAGGAAGTAGTAGTCTGTAGTGCTGCACTAAAACCCTGGAAATACAATAGATTTTAAAGGTAGTTCTATGGAGTAATCACTAGGGTGTGGTAAGTGAATATGTTAGAGTTGGGAGGACAGGGGTTTTGAGAATGGGAGAATGACACTACCTTTTGTGTAGCACAATTTTATTGTAATAAGATCACAAGTTCCCTATATTGCTATTTATTGTGTATTTCATCACTTAAGGAGTCTGGAATGATAGATACAATATTTAAGTCAGTGAAGAAACTCATACACGTGGAAAAAATGTTGAAATGCATGGTGTAATGTTATCTTCTGGTCTGTCGTTTCAATGAGGTGTAGATGGTTATATCTTAATCTAGACATTAAATATTGAAATGAATAAATTTTAAAGATAAGTTTAGCTCCAATATAGGGTTGCTAATTAGTTTTCAAGTGAAATGATTGTGTAAATTAAACAGTTCATAGTACAAATAATTTTAGAAAGAAAGAATTCTTATTTTGTTTTACTGTGCTTTGTTTTACTTTGGACCAATGGAAAGTTATATGTATTCAGTCAGCACTGGGAGCCACTAGTGTTTTAGAAATGAAGGGTTGGAAAGGCTGGGATTTTTTTGTTGTTTTTGTTATGGTATCCAGCAGAACAATTAACGTTCATGTTAATCACTAACATCAGAAATTTTTGGACTGCCCTTAAGAGCATTTCTTTATAAATTTTTTTCTGGTACCAGGGGTTGAACTCAGGATATAAATTTTTTAAAGTAGTATTTTCTCACAGATTACTTGGCACTGTTCTGCTGATTTTAGCATTTTACTCTGTGTTGGAATATCACTGTGTCTTGGGAGGATCACTCCATTGTCTTAATGTTAACATTGTAGAATTACTTCCGTTTTAAGTTTGTCTTGCCTTCATTAATCTTGTCAACTGTTTTTCTGTTTTATTGGTTATTTTAAAGATCAGCTCTTAGCTGTTAATTCATTCCTCTTACCTTTGTTCTTTATTAGAATGCTTATTTATTTTGCTTGTTTTGTTTTGTTTGAGACAGGGTCTCACTGTGTAGTTCAGACTGGCCTTAAACTCACTATGTACACTAGGTTGGCCTGGAATACTCAGTGGTCCTCCTGTCTCAGCCTCCCAAGTGCTGGAATTACAGGCATGTGCCACCACACTTGGTTTATTTGTTCTTACATACTTGTAAAAGCATTTATTTTTTTTGAATTTTCTTTTGAGTGCAGGTTTTGATGGCAGTCCACACTTTTTTTTTTTTTTTTTTTTTTTTTTGTACTGGGAATCACACTCAGGGCCTCAGGCTTTCCAGACAGGTTCTGTGCCACTGAGCTACATCCCCAGCCCCAGCCCACAAATCTGATCAGTGTTTTTCTCTAAGAATTAAGAATTGAATATCTGTGGAGCCAAATGAAGTAGCACACACCTGTAATCCCAGTGATTCGGGAGACTGAGGCAGGATGACTACAAGTTTAGGACTAGACTTGGTAGTTTAGTGAGCTCAATTGCTTGTTTTATTTTTAAACCCTTTGTTAGTAATTTTTAAAGCATCTTTGTCCGAGTGTTATTTCTGTACATTATGCTTATATTTCTGATGTATTATATTAACACTTTGAATTTTTCATTTGGATCTATTGAATAGAGTTTTATGTCATACTATCTTAGTCACATACACACTGTGTGTGTGTGTGTGTAGTTTCTCTCACCCATTTCCAGTGTTATGGTGGTTTTTGTTTATTTTTATCTTGGCTTTTTTGAGATTGGGTCTCACTATGTAGTCCAGAGTGGCTCTTGAACAGTTATCCAGTGCTGGGATTATAGGTGTGCACCCTGTTATCAGATATCTCCTCCTAAAGATGGTTTGCCAGTTAAACAGTATTGGGTTTGGGGTTGCTTGCCTCTTTCTGGAGTTGGATTCCAGGTTATTCTCATCTCGAACAAAGAATTGAACAAAACGAGCAAAAAGCGGTGCCAAAGTTTATTTGAAAAAGTGAAGTAGTGAGGGAGAGACAGGCTCTGCAGAGTGAGCTTGGTCTAAGTGGAAAAGAAAAGCAAGATGAAAGTACAGTCTGGAGGATATAGGACAGGTCATGAAAAAAGCCATGATACCAAGCTTTTCTTGGGACCTGTGTCCTTTTATACTGTCCAGATTTAAAGGAAACCCAGAAGAACGGCATATGCCTTCTGAGAGAGGTGGTGCTGGGATTCCACGCCTTAGGGTGACATCACGTCTAGGCATCCTATTGAAAGCCTGTTAGAATTCTCAAGAGAAGTGTTCGTGCAGGACTTCGGAAACAGTTCTGTGGGGAACAGGAGCCATGTTTTCCCGTAGTAGTCTTGTGATTGCTGGACCATGAAAGCATTTGTTTATAATACAGTTTCTCTTTAGCTCCTCAAGAGGCCACATGAATTTTAAGTGTCAAAATTTTAGCACTGGCAGGGTGAATTTGGAACCCTTAACCAGAACACAGGTTAGAGCTTGGCTTTCAGTTTCTTTGTATTTAGCTTCTTTGTCACTTCCCTGACTGGATTGTCCAAGATTGTTTTTTGTGATCCTGGGAATTGAACTCTGGACCATCCCCACCCTCCCTTCTTTTTTTCTTTTGTTTCTTTAAATCTTCAGATAGGGTCTTGCTGAATTGCCTGTGGTGTCCCTGAACTTGCAGTCTTCCTGCTGCAGCCTCCTGAGTCCTGGGATTACATATATTCATCACCTTTCCCAACTAAAACTTGTAAACTGCCCTGATTTTGAATTCATAGAAACTTCAGCTGAGTTGCAAATCAGTATTTTAAATTCATAATGTAAAGTATATCAGAAGCCAAGTATGTTGACATAGTTATTAAAATATACTTTTGTGGTATAATTTGTACTTCTTTTTAGACAAATAAGATTTAGCAGCAAAGGTAGTAACAGTTTAGAAGTCTTGATGAATATATAAAGGTATTTCTGAAATATGTTTTCACTGTTATATGACGGGTGAATAAGTTTGGAGAGTACATTGTACCATATTTACTGTTAATGTTTTATAAAAGATGTTAGAGTTACAGGTCTTTTAAAGGAGAAAGTCTTTAGTTTTGTTTCTTCAGTCTTTTTTGACTGGGAAGCCTTTTAAAAGGGAATAAATAAGCATAATCGTGATCTAGGATTCCAAGAGAAACATTTTAGAAAAACTTTGTGCTTTGTAATAATATCTTTGTACATTATGTTTGTGCCTTTGGCAGTACTAAAATAAAAAATTTCAAAAAGAAACTTTTACCAACAATTCTGAAATTATGGCTGGGTATAGAAGATGTTCATAAATATACTAGAATAAATAGAAGATATAGAAATTTTATAACATTTTTTCATTATTTAATGCCCTCACCTTTATATTTTAACTGCTATTCTGTCCCCATACAGTTTTGATTTTAAGTTGCAAATACATATTGTGTTTGTCCTTGGTGTTTTGTATTGCTGAGTATTGAATCCAGCACTTTACACATGCTAGTCAAGCACTGGGTCATGTCCCCAGCCCTACGTATTTGTTCGGAGCATCACTCAGGCAGCATGTTTGTTTATGTACTGACTATCCAGAGCACTGCTCGGCCAGGTGTCATTTCAGCCAGTTGTTTCTTGTATTGAATAAATTTGACAAAGTAGTTTTCATATTTCTGTAATTATGAAAGATTTAATTTTTGATCATCTTGTATTTAAATAATTGAACTAGTAAGTGATTAATATCAACAGCATTTGGTGTTTTATGTGTCACATATGAAATTAGGCTATACTTTTTTTAACCATTCCACAGTCAGTTTTTAGTATTTTATACAAGCAGCTAAGAACATGTGACACAGATTTCAGAATTTCTCCGTCTCATTCTATTTATCATCTTTGAATACTTACTTGCAGCTCTACTTTCTAAAGACTCTTTACCAAGATAGAATGGTCTGATACTGTTACTAATTCTGGTGTACTGCCAGTTTAGGCTTTTTAAAGATTGAAGTAGGCAATGTCTCAACCATAATTACATGTGATGTTTCCCATTATTGTATTTAATATTATCAAAGACTAGACTATTCATATTTCCAAGATTTTAAAGTTTAACTGAATCAGATCTGGATTAAGAGCCCTGAATTCCAGTGAGTTTTATGTCTGGTTTACAAGTTTCTCCTTTTGCTTGAAATTTAAACATTTTTATGATATGTTTAGCTGTGGTTTCCTTTGTATTTTCTTTCTCCTTGGGTTTTGTAGAGCTTCTTAAATTTGTGCTTTGGTATTTTTTTAACCAGTTTTCACACAGATTAGCTATTATCTCTTCAGATATTACTTTGTTTTATTTTTTATTCCCCAGCAAGGCTCTGATTAAATTTACATTATCAGAGTGCCGTGTGTACACTTAACATTTTGTTGTATTTTTTTCTTGTGTTCCTTGCTTAAACTCTTTTTAACCAGTATACCACTTCATTTATTGTGACTCTTCTGTTACATTTATGTCACCTATTATGGTCTTAACAGTGCCCACACCCTGAGCTTTATCCCTAGCCATTTTAAATTTTTATTTTAAGGAAGAGTCTCAGTTGCTAAGTTGCCCACGTTGGGCTCAAATTTGGAATCATCCTGCCTCAGCTGGCAAACACCTGGCTTGATTTTGTTTTTATATATTTAAGAACTTTTGCAATCTTAATTATTTTCTCCATATTTTCCTAAACCTATTTGTTTTTAGATCCTGACTGCCACCTCCAAAATCTAGGGGACTGGAGTCTTTGTTTTTCTTGTGTTTTATATCATTTGTTTTCATTGGTTTGGATGATGTATATCTTTAAATTTGTAGAAGCTCTGATAATAATTTTTTCCACGAGCCTTCCCCTTCCCCTGCTAGGCATATATTGTGTTGGCTAAAAAAACAAACTTTTTGGGGGGCTGAGCTGAGTTTTAGCTGGGTTAGAGTTTGGATGAAGCTCTTACCACTTCTGCTTTATTCTTCAGACAGTTCATTCTTAGGACAATAACCATATTTCCCATGCCTGCTGATAGGTTGACCAATGCCCTTCCTTCCCTTAGCATATCTGGAACTCTGGTCTCTGTTAAAGTGAGATTGCTGTGCTGGGGGGTAGCTCAGTGGCAGAGCACTTGACTGGCACGCCCCAACCAAAGCACTGGGTTTGGTCCCCATGACAGCTGAATAATGCGGGGAAGGTGCCAGAAGCTCCTCTTTTAGAGGCTTTCTGTGTAGCTTCTCAGACTCCTGATCTTCACAGCTTCACAGTCCACCTTGTGAGGACGAGTGCCTGATACAGTGTCATGGTCAGTTTCTTGTCCTTTCTTTTTATGTTGCTCAGCCCTTTATCCCTATGAAAACACCAAACACTGCTCATTTGTTTTCCCAAAAGTAGCCCTCTACTGAGCAGTAAGCATCTTTTCAAGAATATCTTGACAAAGATATCTGCAAAACGCAGCAGGTGTAGCATATAAGCTCACTTCCGTGGTTTTTTCCTTCCTGCAATCCTGGCCACGAAATACTGTCATTAATCTGGCTTTTCTAGTTCTCAGTGAGAGTGTTGGTTTGCCCTGAAGTATTTATCATATTCCTTATAATTTATTTGTGGAGATTACAGGGCTATTTATCCCTTAGTTTCCTGTGGTCTGTATTTTCCTGACTATATCCCGGTAGTGTTATTTTTTTGGCTCTTGGCATATCTAGCAATTATTGGGTGCTGGACGTGTAATTTTGTGTGATTGTACTATCTTCCTTTAAAGAGGCTTTGTTTTGTTGACAGGTCTTTTCTTTATTTAATAGTTTAGCTCCACAACCAGAAAGGAAGGTACTTTTGGGATCTTACTTGAATGCTCCATGTCACTTAGCTCTGGAAACTATTTAGGTTAAAGCTTCCCAGTTACTCTTTGCCTCACTTACTCTTGTGCTTTTTAGTATTCACTAACACTCAAGAGAATCTCATGAAAATTTCTGGAGCTTGCATTATCAATTATACAATTTGGATCTTATGGATCTTATTTACACTTTTAGTTTTCACACCAGAGAAACTATATGCTATTTACACATGTGTGTCCTATTGATTTCACTTAAGAGTATGGCCTCAATATGCATCCAATTTCCTATGAATGACTCTAGTTTCTCATTGTTTGTGGCTGAGTAGTACTCCATTTTATAGAAAACCCACGTCCTTTATCCAGTCTCTGGTTGATGGGCAGTTGGGCAATTTCCAAGTTTTAGCTTTTACAAAACTGGGCCACTATAAACCTGGATGCACATATATTGTTGTGGCATAATTCTTTTAATTCTTTTGGGAAGATACCCAGCAAGAGAATGGCTAGGTCAAATGGGACCTCTAATCCTAGTTTTTTGAGATCTCTCCATACTGATTTCCAATCCAAAAATTGGCATGAAAAATGAACAGACATTTCTCAGAAAAGAAGAAACATGAAAAGATGTTTAGCATCACTGGTCATTCAAGAGATGCAAATGAAAACAACGCTGAGATTGTACCTCACTCCAGAAAGAGTGGCCCCTATCAAGAAATCAACCAGTAACAAGTGCTAGTGGGATTGTGGGGAAAAAAGAACCCTTCTCAACTGTTGGTGGGAGTGTAGACTGGTGGAACCACTATGGAAATCGGTACGAAGCTCTTTTTTTGTATAGCATCTTCCTTGAGAATTCTGTCTTGCATTTTCCAGTTTCCTTAACTTCTTAGTGTTCATCCCTGAGAGTTTGTTTCCTCCACTCATGAAGCCCCCTCCATCCTTCTCTGCTTAGAATTCCACTTTATGCTTTGCATCCTACAATGTCCTTCTGGCATGAAAATCAGAGCCATATGATTTTTATTCCTCATGAGATGCAGTCATTTAGAAGTTTATAATCTGAGGCCGGGGATTTAGCTCAGTGGTGCTGCCACCTGCCTTGCAAGCAGATCCTGAATTCAATCCCTGATACCAAAAAAATGAGTGTGTCTCAGGCTTAAACCTAAAATTACACTGACTGCAGCATTGATTAGCTAAAAGCAAGGGCAAATAGGAGGGCCAGTTGAAAAGCTATTGAAGAAACCCATATTGGAAAAGATAGTAACTTGTACAGGGTGATTGTTGAGGTGGAATGAAGTGGTCAGATTCATTTACATTCAGATGCATTTAGAGGGTTGGAGCCAAATGGATTTCATGATTGGATAATAGGGTATTATAAAAAGAAAGGAAGGCACACATGGTGATGCTTGCCTGTAATCCCAGCACTCATACTGAGACAGGAAGATTGGTGAGTTTGAGGCCAGCCTGGACTACATAGCGAGACTCTATGGAAGGAAGGAGGAGGTAGGGAGGCAGGCAGGCAGGGGGAGTTAGTTCCTTTATTCCCACATCATCATTTTAATTGAATCTCTGTTCTCTGATGTTATCAAAGACTTTGTGAAGGCTAGTCTGAGCCCTTTTACATGCTTTTTAGATAAACATTTTTAATTCCCTGGTTAGATGCAGTATAAAAATACAATTAAACACTATAGAATTATAAACATGTATAATATACCAAATGAGAGCCCTCTATAATCTGTACCTACATGATAACCATATCAATAGTTTTGTGCAGTTGATTTTTTCTCTACGCACTATAAATTTTTATTTAAATGATAATGCTATGTCAAGTTTTTTTTTTTTTTTTTTTTGAATTACAAGC
>NW_022900935.1:47944101-47967929 GCF_012274545.1 Fukomys damarensis | reverse complement strand
TTTTTTTTTTTTTTTTTTTTGGAGACTGAACTGAGGACCTTGCACTTGCAAGGCAGGTGCAGTGCCACTGGGCTAAATCTCCAGTCCAAGACTTTTTATTTTTAACTTGGATACCTTGGCTATTTCTCTAGGTTAACTTACAGAGACTTAAAAGTGGCTGTAGCTAAATGTTCCATTTATAGACAGATATATGTAGCTAGTTTTCCACTTAATGCTGTCTTTTAGAAATGTTTATGTATGGGGAGTTTTGTTTTGACCTTGTTTTCTTTTTTAGGCTAGCTTTACAGTTTATCTAGTCAATTGATCTGTTCCTATCCTCCAAAGGAACAGAGGATGGGTATGGGACGAAGAAAAACTCACAATGAATTTTAAGTTCCATCAAGTTCACTTTTTCTCTAGCATGCATGTCCTCTTTTGGTGATTTCTATTTTTATATTAATCTCTTTTCTTAGTTTTAATTGCTTTTTTTGAACATCCAAAGCTGTATTTACCTTTCACTAAGGGATATACCCTAGCCATAAAATGGAATATTGCTAATATCATGCATGGTGAGTTAGTTGACATCATGGAGAGGAACCATCTCCCACACACACACCTGTTTTAGTGATGGTCGTGCAGCTGGAAATTGAACCCAGGGCCTCATACATGTTGGCAGGCATTCTGCCACTGAGCTTTTATACCCTCAGTTCCATCTTGCCCTTTTATTTTTTATTTTGATGTTTGATATCTTTTAATCTTGGTTTAGTTTTTAGCTAACAGTTTTCCTAAGTCTTCCCATTTGTCTACTGTGGTCTGGTTTTCATCCCTACCAACATAACTCCCTCAAAATATTATCTCCAGAAAGCCAGTTAAATAGGGCACAGAGGTTATTTTTTTCTGCAAGCAGTACAAATTAATGTTTTGTGCATGAAGTTTCATGTTTAGTCACTTTCACTTCTTTTCAGTTATATCTCTTGATTGCATCTTAAAATTTTTAATTCAGTGTAGTTTTTCTGGTTTAACTTTCAAGGGACCTTCTTTTCTTGCTACCCATCTGTGTAGTTGCTAGAAGGAAGAAGTTTGGGACTATAGATAAAGACCACAGTGTTCTTAAATTAAGTGTTCTTAAACCATTTTGAAGAGATCTGTGCTGGAAATAAATTCAACTGTAGCAAATGTTACAGAGCTTTTGCTAGCAGAGTATTGGTGCCACTTTTTTGTCTTTATTATAATATCATCTTTTCTTCTAGGATACTTTTTCATAGTGCCATGCCCCCAGTAAGTTATTTCTTCCAGGACAAGGTGCTGCCCAGATAACTTTATGAGTCATGCTTTGGCAAATGCCAGACTTGTTCATAGCAACACTAGAGTGTAAGACTCCTGCATTCAGCATGACCTCAGCTTTTCTTCTCAAAGCCTAAAATTATTTAAATATCTTGATTTTTTTACTGAGTTAAATCTTTTAAAGACTTTTATTAGTTCATATTTCACTATGGACTGTTCCTGATTATTCCCACCCCCCACATGTGCAACACCAAGTTTAATGGAAATAATGTTTTGAAATTAATCTAATAAACACATTTAGTGCTAAGTGCTGTGGTGCATGCCTATAATCCCAGCTACTGGGAGACCAAGGCATGAGGATCGAAAAGTTTGAGGCTAATGTGGGCAATTTAATGAGACCCTGTCTCATAATAGAATTTAAAAGGGTGAAGATATAGCTCAGTAGTAGCTAAGTAACTTTGCTTAGCATGGTTAGTCTTGGGGTTCAATCCCCAGTGCTCAGGAATTCAGTGAACACTCACCATACAAAATTTATTTTCATTTCTGAGGTATGAGCTTTAGTAGTGGCAGATTTTAAACTAGTTTAAAGAACAGTAAGTCATTTGTGGTTCTGAGAAACTTGCCATCTTGTATGAGACCACCCCACCTCATTGTCTTGTGGAGTAGGTATGAACAGAAAAATTGGATTTTGAAGGAGTCCAAGTTGATGAAGTTGCTGCAGAGAGTAAGTCACGTCCTGGAAATGAGCCAAGTACTTACCTTAGTAGGCAGTTGAAAACCATCCGGTGGTGGGCCCGGGATGTAGCTCAGAGGCATCACATCTGCCTGACAAGCACAAGGTCCTAAGTTCAATCCCTGTCACAAAAGAAAAAAATCACCACATCAGGTGGTGAAAGCATACAGGGCTGGTGTGTGTGTGTGTGTGTGTGTGTGTGTGTGTCTGGTCTTAGCTCAGTTTCAGTGTCTTTTCAGCTATCAAGTTTGATACCTATGTGAGCACTTAAGGCTCAAATAATTGGATTTCATCATTGAAAAGAAAGTTTGCTTAATCACTTTGAAGGTCAACTTGTTAGAGAAATGGAAGTGTCTTAAACATATTAGCAGTGTCATGTAGCTATCTAGAAAGGTTTTCTGAATCTTTGGGATGGGTAGAGAGCTTCGTCTTTATCAGACACAGAATTATCAGGATTTTGTTTGGCTTTTTACAGGTTCAGCGGAACAGCATCACCCGCTCTGGCTGTGATGTGAATACCTCCTGTGCACTGTGTGGTTCAGGCACTGTCAACACAGTGCCTCCTGAAATCCACTATGAAGCCCCTCTGTTAGAACGTCTTTCCCAGTTGGACTCTTGTATTCATCCTGTGCTAGCATTTCCAGATGGTAAGAAAAACAGAATATAAAATCTAATTAAAGAGACTTAAAGGGGTTCTAGGTAAAAGAAAATCAGCTAAGGTCCTAATGCAGCCCAAACATTCTAAGGGTACCATTTTAGGTCAGTAGAATCTCAATTTTGCAGAAAGATGTACCAAACCAGAAAATGCTATTAGAAAGATTGCAACTTGCTGAGAGATTTCCTTCTTGGTCTTCACAGGTTGGAGTGGGGAGACCTGGGGAAGCTAGCCTGGGGTCAGTTGCTACCAATCACAAGTAAATGTTGTCTGTTTGTAAACAAATAGGCCTGGCAGTGTTATAGTAAAACTTTATTTACAGTAAAGTCATTGCCAACCCTTCTCCTAGAGAATCTCCTCCTATCCAGTTGATGATTGTTCAAACATTGGATGACTATAATTCCCTATGCTGTGTCTGTTCTTCAAAATGATTGAATTTTTTTCTTGGCCACCTAAATCTTGTAGCTACCACTGGTTTTGGCTTTTGTTGCCAGAACTGCCTTTGAATGTCAGAATGATGTGGGGTGATACTCCTGCTGCCATGTGACATAAGAATAAAATTAGGAATTTGAAGTGCATATAGATAGCAAGCTGGTTCGAACATAATGGGTAGAAAATACCCAAACCTTTTTTTAACCCCATTGCTGGGAATTAAATCTGGGACCTTATATTGAACTACATCTGCAGTCATTTTACTTATTTTTGTGTGTTTGTTTTATCTTTTGGTTTTTAAGACCAGGGTGTTGCCATGTAGTTCGGGCCAGTCTTAAACTTACTATGTAGCCCAGGCTGGCCTTAAACTTGTAGCGATCCTTCTGCCTCAGCCTCCCAAGTGTTGGGATTACAGGCATGCACCACCACAACCAGCTTTATATGTTTTTATTTTGAAACAGGTTCTTGCCA
This sequence comes from Fukomys damarensis, assembly GCF_012274545.1. NCBI lineage: Eukaryota > Metazoa > Chordata > Mammalia > Rodentia > Bathyergidae > Fukomys > Fukomys damarensis. The sequence goes on along the minus strand of NW_022900935.1, from coordinate 47,964,375 downwards.
AGTTGCTAAATTGTCTAAGCTGCTTGGGAAGCTAAGGCAGGAGGATTGCTCAGAGTTTGAGGCCAGCCTGAACTACATAGCAAGACCTTGTCTCAAAAAATGAGAATGCCAGGCATGGTGGTACATATCTGTAATCCCAGTACCTGGGAGGCTGGGCCAAGAGGATTGCCTGGGCTGCATAGTGAAACCCTGTCTTAGAAAACCTAGGTGGGTAGGCAGATTGGGTGGATGGGTGGATGGATGATTAGCTTGGGCTGCACTTCAATTTGTGATCATCTTGCTTCGGTCTCCCAGAGTTCAGGCAAACACTACCACATCTGGCTCAACCATTTTCCTCCATGCTTCAGACTCCAGCATTGCCTTTCACCTTCTTTTAATACTGGATTATAGCTGATAAAATTTAATTTTTATAGCATTTTATAGTTTATAAAACTTCTTATATTTGTCTATTTTACTTCTTTCAGAAATCTTACAAGGTTCATTCATTTTCATAGAGCAAGGAATAATCTCTGTGAGGGTTATCTCATCCAAAGCTAAATGGCTGATGAGTGAAGGGCCCTCGAATTCAAACCAGGGTCATCTGATGCCTATCCTTCCTTCACTGTATTCTATATTACTCCCAGAAAGGTTATTAAAAGTTGGGCTGGATGTGGTGTGGTACATGCCTGTTCAAGGCCAGCCTGAAATACATAGAGAGACCCTGTCTCTGAGAGGGGGCAGGGGTTATATTTCTACCCATACAGGGAAGACTAAACATTTTTTGGGTCATTTTCAATTACAGTGTTGAATTGTATTATCTCAAATTTAAAGACAAGTGTGAAACTTTTAATTGTGTTCATTAGATACCACATGATAAGCATGGTGGTCATTATTTTGTCAAAAGTATTACCATGGATAATTGTAAATAGGCTCCTCCAGTGCTGACCTAGATATGTCCAAAACACCTGCCTGACATCTCTTATCCCATCACTCAGCATATCTACCAGGAGGGGGTACCCATTTTTTGTTAACACTTTCCATCCTCCTGACTACATCATACCTACATATCTTAACTGCTACCCTCTGCCATCCTTTATACACTTTACCAGCCATCTTGTTGCAGGCCGATAGCATCCCCCTTCACTGGTCTTATCATTTTCATTTTGGATGCACACACCTCTTAACCGTAGCCCTGAGTTTTAGACAAGAGAATTGGTCTTTAAGTTCTCCTCATGAGACTGTAAATGACATACAAATACATAGAGTTACAGGTTCATGCCAAGTAAGATCTATGAACTGTGGGCCGGGGATTTAGCTCAGTGGTTCCTCCATCTGTATCACAGGCGCAAGGGCCAGAGTTCAATCCCCAGTATCAAAAGCCCCAAAACAAAAACAAAAGATCTATGAACTATTATAAACCTCATTGCCATATTGATATTGTTGGTATTAGAATAATTTTGCATTAGCCAGGCGTGGTGGTGCATGCCTGTAATCCCAGCACTTAGGAGGCTGAGACAGGAGGATCACTGTGAGTTCGAGAGCAGCCTGGGCTACATAGTGAGTTCCAGGTCAGTCTCAACTACATAGTAAGACCCTGTCTCCAAATTTTGCTTTGATCCAAATAATTGCCACTCAGAGTGCAGTCTGTTTGTAAATTGGAGGATTCCCATAGCCATAGATGCCCACATCCAGAGGGCACTATTTGCCTCATGTGGGTAGCATTCTCTGAAGCATTGGTATTCCCTGCATGTCATTGTGTAGCAATGTGTGACAGTGAAGACTGGCACTTGAGCACACTACTACATGGTTTCCACACGTGTACAGATTTGGCTACTGAACCACACTTCTGCAGCCTTTTCTCTAGGAGATGTTTACAGGTAGCAGAACTTCCAGGGTCCACCCCCCGTTAATAAGGTTAAGTATAATTTTTTTTACTCGTTTATTTAAATTCCTGTAGATTGTTATAGTCATTTAAAACCCTGATAAGAAAATGGTTTCATTGAATTTCTAATCTCTTCATTTGTTGGGTGTCTGTTGAGTTTCCCTTTTCCACACTTAGAACTATTGAAATGTGATATTTAGTTGTTCTGTGCCCCAAATAACAATTCTTTTTTTGTCATTTTTTGAGACAGGATCTCACTATATAGTTGAGTCTGGTCTTGAACTGACTATGTAGCCCTGGCTGGCCTCAAACTCCCTCAGTCTCTTGAGTGCTTTGATTACAGGCATGCACCACCATGCCCAGCTGTCTCCTACTTTTGTCACAATTTAGCCAATCCCAAACATACACAGTATCTAGATAAGAAATTGAATTAACTCATACACACAGCCAGTTCTCTCCCTGCCTGAAGCAGGTAGGAGGATTAAGTGTAAAATCTATTAGTATTCCAGCGAGAGCTGCATTGTTTTCTTAGCACCTTACTTTCCAGTTATTCAATTCAGTTAATCCTTTCTTATAAACATAGAGGATGTATAACCTTGGAAAAAGTGTGTTAACTTTAAATTTGTAAAAAGGACTTAATAGGAGCACCACCTACTGGCCAAGAAAATCTCTGCTGTTTTCAAAAGACCTTGCCAAACTGTTTCTGAGGCTACTATCTGCCAGAGGAAATAAGCATAACAAACAGCTGAAGAAAGGGAACTTGAGAAAATGGTGGAGAGTAATGAACAGAACTGTCAAGTGAATCATAGAATATCAGAACCTGGTGGCCCAGCAGTCATAGGTGGTGGCACATGCCTGTGGTCCCAGCACTTGAGGCTGAAGTGGGAGGGTTGCAAGCTTGAGTCTATCCCAGGCCATAAAGCAAAACCCTGTCTCAGAAAACAAAAAGTATCTGGTGGGCCTGAAGTCAGGTTCTTTTCATTTTATTTAAGGAAATAGTTATTTAAGTAATTGAGGGAGTGTTTGTTTGGTGTTTTTTGGTTTTTTCATGTTTCACATGATAAAGAACTATACCTTCTTCTCTGATACGGGCAGTTTAACCTCCTTGCCTATGCAAGTATGGAATGTGGAATGTCCTCTAGCTAAATGGGTTCATGGTACGCACGGAAGTATGTATAAAATACTGTGGTATCAATAAAAAAGCTATAACTAGTTTTATAAAAGGTCACAGGATATAAGATTATTATATTACAATTTATTATACTTCTATAAACTAGTAATGGACAAATGGAAGTTGAAATTTTACAACCACTATTGGGCTGGAGGTATAGCTCAGTTGTAGAATACTTAACCTAACATGCATGAAGCTGTAGTTCAGTCCACAGCACTGCAAAAAAAAAGCAATAGTGTTGTTTTTGTTACTGTTTTTTCCATATTAGGGATTAAACCTTGGGCCTCACACATGCTAGGCAAGCATTATACTACTGAGCTATATAATCCCAGCCCCAAAAGAGTACCATCCTTTTTTTTTTTTGTACCGGGGATCAAACTCGGGACCTTATGCTTGCAAGGCCAGTGATGGAACCACTAAGCTAAATCCCTGGACGAAGAGTACCTACCATCTTTTAAAGCAACAGCAGAGATCATGAAATATTTCACAGTAAGCTTAACAATACATAAGACCCAGGGCCGGGAATCTGGCTTAGTGGCGCTGCACCTGCCTCCCAAGAACAAGGTCCTGAGTTTGGCCCCTGGTACCAACAAACAAGCAAATACATAAGACCTTTTAATTGAAAGCTACCAAACTCTTTCAAGAAGAAAGTTTTTAAAAGAAGGTAAATAAATGGAGAACATTTATCAAAAGACTTGGTGTCCGTGGCAGAACAGGTCGCATTCTTCACCACATTGGCTTGTGTGGTTAGTACAATACCATAAGCTTTTTGGTTTTGAGTTTGGTTTGGGGTTTTGGTTTTGGTAAAAGCTAAAAACTGCACCACCTACAAGTAAATAAGAATCAGATTCTTATTGTAATATTGTAATATTACAATATTATTGTAATATAAATATTGTAATATTGAATGTTTGACTACAGTGGAACAGTAACTTTAAAGATCTGAGAGAAAAATATTTTAAGTCCAGAATTCAATTTCTAAAAGAAATTACTGATGGATATACAGTGGACTCTTGACTTACATTGTCAGTTCGCACACGAGGACTGGTTGTATCTTGGGTTGATCAATTGAAGGCTCAGGCTCCTCTACACAGCCTTCAAAATCTCTCTCCTGTATCCAGGCAGATAGATCTTAGTGTCCTTAAAAGAGACATTGGCCCAGGATTTCTCATTAACCCCACACAGGAAAGGATGCTGTAATGTTCCTTCCAGAATTCTTTAAGGGTTAAATCTGTATCTAAGACCATCTGGAAGCCCAAGTGCCTGGCATTTGGGTCATAATTCAAGACTTTGTTCATAAGTAAAAACTAAAATGCTATAGACTGAAAGTGAAAGGATAGAAAACATGTGACAGGAGGCCAGAAAAAAACAAGGGTGGCAATCTTATTTGCAGACAAAGCAAATTTCAAACCAAAACTGATTCTAGTATTATTGATGTAGGACGGTACTGTATCATACCTCTGTGAATGTAAAATATCTAGTACCTGCTTTATGATACATAGTAGTGACCGTGCCTTATCAGGTGAGTCAGTCTGATGTTTCTTTAATGTTCCTCGGTGGTATTCCCCCATAGCTATGTCTTGGCTCTGCAAACACAAAATCTCAGTTTAATGATTGTTATCCTCCCTGGAGATTCTCATGCTCTTCCCTTCTCTGCTCCTGAAAGGTTCTACAGCCTTGTAAAGCAAACCAAGGCAATGCCTATTATATATTTGCTTCAAAGAGTTTGAGATATTTTATAATAATCTTGTCAAGTGGAAGCAAAAGATCATTTGAATATTCAAAAGAATATATATGTGTGTGTGTTTGTGTGTGTGTGTGTGTGTGTGTATATATATATATATATATATATAAATTGAATTTTGGGAAACTTTAACGATGCTGTCAACTTTGGAAAAAGTCATCCCAATTTACTGTGTTGACTTGGCATTGTACAGAAATGGACAGCCATATTGGTCTAGAAATGTTAAATTTTTTTATTTTTTTTTCCCATGTGTACAGGGGTAATACATTTTACTAAATATGTAAGGTCATATCTACGTGGGTTTGATTACAGAAACTAATAAAGTATTCTCTAAATAATGAAAAAAGAATAAGACTACAAGAGCAAGAAGCAATTTAAATGTGTTCAGGGAGCATTGTTAACTCCAGAATTAAGGATTATTTTAATGTTACATCATTACCTTTTCTCTTTTACTTTCCTTTTTAGTTTTATTTTAGGATTCCCTATTTTTAATGTTCATACAGAGGTTTCTTTAACTGAAATACTGAATAGTTTCTCTGGTGTGTAAAACTATAATAGTACACAGGATCCTAATGAGATAATTAATAATGTGAAATAGGAAGTAAAGGGCTAAAGGTGTAGGGAAAGTGGGAAGGGTGGGGGAAGGTAATAAGGGAGAGGAAAAAAATATGAGAAACTGAAAAATTGGAAATAAAGTATTTGTAAATGGGGAGGGGAAGAGGGCGTGAAGGAGGGCAGGGACAAGGGGAAAAATGAGAATCAAGACCTATTATGTAAAGGTACAGAACCCCAATGATGAATGTAACTGTATTGTATACCTAGATTGTACCAATAAACTCAATAAAAAGAGGAAAAAAAACTAAAATGCTAGTCATGTCTCAAGTTGTTCCTATGTCAGGCCAGTTGTAACTCAAGGGTCCACTATATTATGGTAGAATAAAAAATGAATCTAGAAAGTGGAGATTTTAAAAAATAGAAAATAGTTTATAATTAAGCCTTTGTGAACTTGTTTCTGTTTTTTGTGTTTTTCTGGTTTTTTGAGACAGGGTCTTGCTTTATAGTTCAGGCTGGCGTTGAACTCGTGGCATTCCTCCTGTCTCAGCCTTCCAAGGGCTGGGATTACTGGCATACACCACCATACCCAGCGTTTTGGTATTTAGTATTAGCTAAAAAACAACAACAAAAAAATAGTAATAATAATGTTGATGTGGGGCCATAGAGGAAGAAAGAAGAACAGTGTGACCTCTTATTTGGAGATTGCTCACAAGTTTTTTTGGTCTTGGTCTTGGCAAGGTTTTGATGAGGGGGTGGTATTGGATGTTGAACCCAGGAAGCTTAAGGCCTGCTAGCACTTTACCAACTGAGATACACCACAGCCCTTGTGAGACAGAATCTCACTAAATTACCCAGGCTAGACTCAAGCTTGCAATTCTTCTGTCTCAGCCTCCCCAGTAGTTGGGATTGCAGGATGTGCCAACACACCCAGCAGTATTGAGGATCTCCCCTACTCCCACGCGCATGCTCCAGAACTTGAAAATAAAAAGTCAAAGTGACTTGCTTTGAATAGAAGAATGACCTTCAGTAATGAATTTCTATATGACATCAATCCTCTCTACCCTACCAGGTGTCAAGCCACTAAGGCAAATAAAAGAAGGGTATGGTACAGGCATTGGCCACTGGAAAGTGAGAGTGGCTGGTGGTTACCCTCACATCATGAGAGAGGAGCCTGGAGGCCATGCGTTTGGACTGACCTGTGATGCTTTGTGTTTGCTGCAGATGTCCCCACAAGCCTGCATTTCCAGAGCATGCTGAAATCTCAGTGGCAGAACAAGCCTTTTGACAAAGTCAAACCTCCCAGAAAGTTCTCACTTAAGCACAGAGCACCCATGCAAGGCAGTCTGACGGATCCAACTCGAAAAGACAGGCACAAGTTGGTCAACTCCTTCTTAACAACAGCCAGTAAGTTTCAGGGAACTCTGAGAGATCCTCCGGAGTCCCGGTTCTTAATTTTCATTCCTTCTATATTCTCAAGTCACTGGTTTGCCATGCTGCCAGTATATTGGGGTTGGGAAAGACATTTGTCTCATAGAAATTCATCTCATGGTCTACTCCCTCTGCTGTCTTGGATGCTCTCAGATGGACTTTGGAAGCTGTTTTAAACACCATGGATCTTGGGGCAAGACACAAAAAGCTCAGAGAGCAACCAGCAGTAGCCTGGCACTGGGTCCATCTGTGAGCAGGCTACCTTCTGTGGCCTGGTGTCACATTTTTCTAGTTGTAGTCTCCTTGTGCCTTTTGTAGCCATTGGGCTATTTATTAGAGTTCAATCCTAAAGGATTATCTTACTACCCTGTGGATGTAGCATTGGCCTGGAGAAAACTCAGGAGCTCAAAACTCAAATAAGATTTGAGAGAAGGTATCTCAAGCTCTTTTTCTGTTCCCCTCTTCAGAACTGTCCCAACACCAAACCCGGCCTGACAGGACCCACAGGCAGCACTTAGACGATGTGGGGGCCGTGCCCATGGTGGAGCGAGTGACAGCGCCAAAAGCAGAGCGCTTGCTCAACCCACCGCCACCCGTGCATGACCCAAACCACAGCAAAATGAGATTGCGAGACCATTCATCTGAGAGAAGTGAAGGTAGGGCCAGGCCCGGCACCTCTACCTGCATTTGCATCTGCTCAGGGCTTTCTAGGGGCCGCCCAGACTTCTCTTAACTGCCCTCCAGCTTTGTCCTTCACTTTCTAGGAAAACAGAGTAGGGGGCACTACTGCTTCTAAATATGGGTCATGTCCTATGCTGCAGCAACCTGTGCCCTCTCATCAACCAGTTTGCTTCATCTTTTTATCCTCTAGGCTTAGAAAGCATTTTTGCCTTTAGTTTGTGTTGCTGGCATTCCTAACTTGTTTGAGAAGTGGAGACGGTTAAGATAGGCACGTATTTCTCTCTTTTCTGTTGACTTCTGCAGTGTTAAAGCATCACACAGACATCAGCAGTTCGAGCTACTTGGCAGCCTCCCACCATACTCCACATAGTCCCTTGGTGCGACAGCTCTCCACCTCATCAGACACCTCTGCACCCACCAACTCTAGCTCACAGGTTTCAGCCAGCACATCTGTAAGTACCTGTGTGCAGTTGACTGTACATCACAACTGATCATTTGTTCCTGTGGGTAAGGACAGTACAGAGGGTGGATCTTGAAGCCCAGGACATTAATGGAAACTCTTTTTTAAGCCAGAATGATGGTATTTAACCTTCTCCCAAAAGTTGTTAGCCTTGGGTTGTTTTCCATAGTAGAGGTGGATTTGTGCTGAGCCATCCACAAAAAACATGATGCAAACAGACATCAGGATCATTCCTGATCTGTGGAACTAAGTTTCACACAGAACTCTACAACTTTGTGGCCTAGCTCAAAAAGTGAACATAAGAGGAGGAATAAAGGAGAAATACCTGTAGGCATTGGAGACAACAGTTGATCTCCTTGTTTCTGTTCTGTTGGTGAATAGAGATAGAATACTGCAAATTAACCATGAATGTTAGGGTATTAGAAGGGAAGAAGAAAGAAAGTAAGAGTTTGGGCTTTTGTTTTGTTCTGTTTTTTATGCACAGAGTAGAATTACAGACCGAGCAGATCAGTGGGGCGGCATGTACAGGTACTCACAAGAACAGGCTATTTGTGGTACCTTTCCCACCACTCCATTAGCTTTCATAGGACACTACAGCTAGAAGCTGTCTGCATAGTGATTCCAGACATAATTCCACTTGATTTTTATTTTAATCCCTCTTAAACAGTCTAATATGTACCTATTAAGGGGTCTTTTTATGATAATTATAACAATTATAACAGTAATAGCAATACAGTTATACAATTTTGGAGCTGTAATGTTTATCAAACACTTGTGCTTTATATGTATCATCCTGTTTAATCCCATAATACCTTTTGAAATGTAGGGGGATTATGGATTCTCATTTTGTGGCCATGAAAATTATGGCTCTTCAAGGTTAGATAAATTGCATAAGGTGAGGCAGCTTGTGAGGGTTATAGTTATGATTCATACCTGGCAGCCTGACTGCAAAGCCAGCTCTCCCCACTACACTATAGTCTAAGCCTGGTTGGGGACATTGCACAGGTAACTTACACCGCTCCCTAAGAGTAATCAAGAAGCATTGCAGCTCACAAAATATGCTTACTAGGCTTCTGTCGTCAGTTTGGAATTCACATTGTTCTCTCTCTTCTTACAAATCAGACCATCTTCTAAATAGCCACCTTCCTTCTTTCTTTATCTCCTCTGCTTATAAAGTTTGTTATAAAGGTGTGTGGTATCCCTCCCACACTCAGTTATACACCAGAACAGGGTTTCGTGTAATCAGAGGATGTAGAAGAATCTAATTTTGATTGAAAATCTGAACTCTTTGGATTCAGTACTTGGTGAATATATCACCATTTTTCTCACCTGTCAGCCTCCCTGAATCTGGAGGGGTGTAGGGGGGCGCAGGTGTGTTTTAGTTTTTTGAGACAGGGTCTTGCTATGTAGCTCACACTGGCCTTGAACTCATGGCTATCATCCTGCCTTAGCCTCCTGAATGTTGGGTGGTGCTGTGTGTGCCCCACGCCCGGCCTGGAAAATGGAATTCTTACTTAGTGGAGATTTTTTGTATAGCATTGTGCTGACTCTTAAGGCTCTCATTGCCAGATTTGTGCAGTGAATCTGGATTTGATTAATAGTAAATCCAGTGATAGGCCAAATTCTTTCAGTTAGGTAGAGAAGCTGGATGACACTGGAGAAACTATGAAAGGTTATTGTGGCTTCACAGAAATTGGTGGGTACATAAGAATCACCTCAGCTTTAAAAAAAAAAAAAAAAAAAAACCTGAAGATTCAAAAGAAGGAATCCCAGGACTGTTTCTTTTCTTTCTTTCTCTTTTTTGGGGGGGTACTGGGGATCAAACTCAGGACCTAGCACTTACAAGGCAGGTGTGGAACCACTGAGCTAAATCCCCAGCCCTCCCAGGATCTTTTCTTTGTTTGTTTAAATTTTCAAGCACTCGTTATCTTGTTTCTGATGTAAAAGTTAAGTTTAGGAACTACTTGCCATTCTCATTGCTCAATTTCTACCTCTGGCCCTAAACAGGAGTGAGTAGTGAAGTTAGACCAAATGAGTAACGGGGGTATTTAGAGTATCTAGGCAGAGATGAAAAGAAGAGCATATTGGACAATCTCACAAGCCTGTTGGCTTTGTTTGGTTTGGTTTGGTTTGGTACCGGGGATTGAACTCGGGTCCTTGCACTTGCAAGGCAGGCAGCAGAATCACTGAGCTAAATCCCCGGCCTCACAAGCCTGTTTGTCTGAAGGTATAAACAGGTGTAAGAAATGTAGGGAAAACTCACTCATACTTATTTCTGCCAGCCAGCAGTTTCACCACCACCACCATTCTCACTGAGCCACATCCCCAGCCATTTTCTGTTTTGACACAGGGTCTAAGTTGCCTAGAGGACTGGGATTATAGGTGTATGCCACCACATCTGTCTACATTTGGTTGTTTCTTTGGCCAAGATATAGGGAAGACTGTCTTCTGAGGCTTTTGGAGAGGTGGGAGGTACCAGGGACTGAACTCAGGACCTTGGCGCTTGCCAGGCAGATACTGTGCCGCTGAGCTGTATCCTTGGCCCTCCTGAAACTTTCTTCCAGTGTATTTCTTTTTATTGTTGTTGTTTGGGTTTTCTTTATTTGGGGGGGGGTTCATTTTTTAAGAGAGGACCTCATGTAGTTCAGCTGGCCTTGAACTGACTCTGTGTAGCCCATCGTGACCTCAAATTCTCAATCCTGCCTCCGCCTCCTGAGTGCTGGGATTACAGGCGTACACTACCACTCCTACCTCTTAACCATGCAATTCTTGTGTGAGACATAGAACTTCAACAGAGATGTGGCAGTGAGAAGGTCTTTGGATATGAAATCACTGAGCCTCGGCCAGGAAAGATTTGCAAAAATCTCCAGACATTTTGGATAAGCATTTACCCTAAATTTGTGAGGTCAGTGACAGTCTCATCTTACTGATAAAGAAAATTGAAATGAAAAGGACATTGCGATCATCTGAAATCATAAATGACAGCAGCTGAAATCCTGGCCCAGGAAGCGCTGATTTTAATATTCTCTGAGAATGCCCTGTCATGATGGGATGAACAAATGGTATGTCACCTTCCAGGAATAGAAAGAATAGTTGTAGGGAACAGCTTACACTGCTTCGTCTCCCTCCGTGAACTATACACCTGCCACACTTGGTGGTTTGTGTGTGAATGCAGCCTCTTAGGTGTTTTCAGCTGTATGGTTGCCGTGGCAGTGTGTTTGTCATCCCACTGTTTCCCTCTGACCTTTCACAGCTCAGTTAACTGTGTTTCAGGATAAGTTATTTGCTGTCTGGGCAGGAGCAGCTAGTCAACTTTTTCTACCATCTGAGAGACCAGGCCATTTGGCTCCCTGCTTTATTCCTTCCTAATAGCCCAGCCACCATAGATGCCCACTTTTCCTCTGACATTGGATCCTTAGAAGTCTTTATTTCCCCAAGGGTTTGATCTTCACTTTCTGTCAAAGCACTTGGCTTTCTCCAGTAATGAGCTGTAGCTAGGCCCTCCTCTTCAGTCTCTTTCTGTTCATTTCTGTTAATACAACTGGAAGGCTTTTGGCTCTTTTCTCCAAGAATAATAGAAGTAGAAATCACATAAGGGCTGAGCAGGTGGTGAGTACAGATTTAGCTGAAGTTCAGATCTTGGAGGGGAGGAGAGGGTGCTTTCATGACAAATAAGGTGAGATAGCCTGTTGAGATGGGCCTATCTTTCAAAGAATCATCACTAAGTATAAGTATTGCTTTTAGGTACTGAGCCATAAATGGTTAAATGGGATGTGGGGAGGGCACACAAACCACCACCACCCCTGTACATTTTATTTTGAGTTTTTTAAGACAAGGTCTCACTATGTAGTTCAGGCTGGCCTTGAACTTGGGGCAATCCTTCTGCCTCAGCCTCCTGAACTCTGGGGTTATGGGCATGTGCCGCCCCATCCAGCTTATTTGTTGTCTTGTGTTGTGTTGTGTTTTGTTATTTGAGACAGGATCTCGCTGTGTAGCCCAGACTGGCCTTCTGCTTCAGCCTTCTGAATGCCAGGATTAGAGGTGTGCACCACTGTGTCTGGCTCAGAGTCTCTGTCTTCCAATGACCTAAACTGAAAATTTGTAGATACGCAATTGGTTTGTTCATGCTGCATTATTCACTCTTTTCCTGGTGTTAGTCTTCGTTGTCAAAATGGGTTTTGTTTTGGGTTTTTGGTACCAGGATCGAACTCAGGAGGACCTTGCACTTGCAATGCAAGTGGCGGAACCACTGAGCTAAATCCCCCGGCCCTTCAGTGTCAAAGTGTTGATCTTCCAATTTGACTGAAAAATAGTTTATCCATTACAAACAATGTTTTTTTGTATATACTTACCCTATTTTGTGTTTCTCTTTGTATTTAATACAGCCTACTTTTACCACTGAAAAACATTTTCTAAAACTCTTCATGATGTAAATAAGTTCTATATGATTAAAAAGAGACAGTTTCTTCAGTGTACCAGGCTCCACCCAAGGACCCAGATGTTCAGTTATCACCAGTCCTGCTGTGACCCTTGAGTGAGTGATGTTTGTAGAGTTGTACCTCCCCTTTAACTTAATGTTTGTCTTACAGCAGCCGGTAAGGAGGAGAAGGGGAGAGAGTTCATTTGATATTAACAACATTGTCATCCCAATGTCTGTCGCTGCAACAACCCGCGTAGAGAAACTACAGTACAAGGAAATCCTTACTCCCAGGTAGAAGCTCTAAGTACCCAGCTCCTCTCTCATCCTTCCACTTCTCTTCTAACAAAGCTTTGAACCCTAACCTGGTGTTATCTTCTCTTTTTAAAAGGGTGTTACCAGATAAGAGTGAAATTACTTTTATATATCGTTGTCTCTCATTCCATGATATAGATTCTATGAGTAGACTAGAGGCTGCAACTTGGGAGGCCACTAGCCGTTCCTAGTGTATAGGCATTTTGTTTGTTTGTTCATTTGTTTGTTTGAGAAGGGGTCTCACTTTGTAGTGCAGGCTGGCCTTGAGTTTACTGTGTAGCCCAGGCTGGCCTTAAACTCTTGGCATTCCTCCTGCCTCAGCTTCCCGAGTGCTGGGATTACAGGCGTGTTTTGTAATGTATACAGTGTGTTTTAAAACACTGAGTTTGTTGTCACCATCAAAGCGGGATTTCACATAAAAATATTTCCGACTTCTGTCCTCACATCAGAAGATTGAACAGCCCTGTGGTGCCAGTCCTCTGGTAGTAGTGTTTGTTCCCTTTAAAGAGGTCCATTTGCTTGAATTTATTATCCCAGTCCCAAACCCACCGTCAGCTTGCTTCTCTTCTTTCTGGCCTTTGGGGGACATATGAGTATGGGGCCTGTTTTAGACACCTGCATTCCCATGATCTTCCTGTTTTGCAGCTGGCGAGAGGTTGATCTTCAGTCTCTGAAGGGGAATCCAGAGGAGGAGAATGAGGAGGTAAATGGATATACTCACCCGTGTGTAGACACTCAAGATGCCGTAAGATTTGTGTGAGTCAAGTGCAGGCTCATCATAGACTTGTCCTGACCAGGAACAACCTAGAAAAGGGTGGGGCTGGTGTGCACTGCTCTGTGCTTAAATTCACTTTGAGGAGGGAATGGACAACCAATAAAGCCACTCTGTTGCAGATTGAAGACCTGTCAGATGCAGCCTTTGCTGCTCTGCATGCCAAATGTGAGGAGATGGAGAGGGCTCGGTGGCTGTGGACTACAAGTGTACCACCCCAGCGGCGGGGCAGCAGGTGATGGGGCGAGCGCAGGTCCCCAGGGCCTGGGGGGGGTGGACAGTGTTCGAGCTCTACCTGTATCCACAGAATTGCCGCTGCTCTTCATATATTTATGTACTGGGAGTGGCTGAGAATGTAAACCTTCCTTGATATTTGTTGGAACTGGTGGACATATAAGTCAGGTGCTAGATCCTTCCCAAGTGATCCCTGTCTAGTTCTCATAAATTCTAGTGATCCGCTCTGGTACTTGGAGGGCATTTGGCATCATGATAATTTAGCCAGAGGAGCTTTTAAGGCTTTAGCCTTTCCTTGGCCCTCTCTTGGGTAGTGGACTGCAGTTTTACGGTCCTACTGAACTGTTCCATTTATGTATTGTCCTGTCTCTATCCCTAGCAGTAGCAGAAGCCTGAAGATTCTTAAATAGGTTTTGGGTCTTCAGTTCTGCTGATTGTGTTCTTTGTTTTGTTTTGTTTACAACAATTTTCAGAGTCTGGGCAAATTTCTATATCCCCATGGGTTCATGAGGCACTGTGCCAGGACTAGCGAAAGGAGCTTTGAAAGTCATTGTGCAGCCATGGTTTTTTCTTGGGATGATAGCACACACAGTTTTTAGATGTCATAGTGTACACCTGCCCTTTTGGGCATCAGTGAAAGAAGTGGGATTTGCTGGCTATTAGGAAAACACTATTGGTGTTAGTCAGCCTCAGCTCCTTGGTAAGGATACTTTTTTCATGCCTCTTCCTCACCCCCACGCTCCCAGAAATAGACAAATTTCCTATTACTCAGGTACTGACATCTGCCTTCCTTGGTATACAGGTCTTACAGGTCATCAGACGGCCGGACTACCCCCCAGCTGGGCAGTGCCAACCCCTCCACCCCACAGCCCGCCTCCCCTGATGTCAGTAGTAGCCACTCTCTGTCTGAGTTCTCCCATTGTCAGTCCCCTAGGAGCCCCATTAGCCCGGAATTACACTCGGCACCCCTCACCCCTGTGGCTCGGGACACTCTGAGACACTTAGCCAGTGAAGACACCCGCTGTTCCACACCAGAGCTGGGTTTGGATGAACAGGTAAGGGATACCATCTTTGCGTGGAAGTTGATGAGGTGGGGGCGGAACTGGGAGAGGATAGCATCTGCTGAAGATAGATCTTCCTCCTCATTTTGAGGAGGTGGAGGGCTGCGCTTGAAATTGATTATTTGAAGGTAAGGGCCAGGGGTGCCGGCACATACATGCCTGTAATCTCAGATACTAAGGAGGCTGAGGCAGGAGGAATGTGTGTTTCAGGCTAGCCTGGGCAACTTAGACCCTGCCTCAAACAATGAAAAAGACTGGGGTGTAGATTAGAAGCAGAGCACTTACTTAGCATATTCAATCCCCAGCACAACAACAACAAAAAAATCATTTATTTATTTATTCATTCATTCATTTATTTACTTATGTGGTGTGGTGGAATTGTGCTGGCTCTTGTTAAAGCACACCCTCCCCGAGCCCTGCAGGGGTCTTCCTGGACCACTCCATGAACCCTAGTTGGACTGGTGATGGACTCCAGTCTCAATTTCATGGCAAAAAGTAGGCTGGGAGTGGGTCCTCACCAGGGCTCTCTGTCTGTCCACAGTCTGTCCAGCCATGGGAGCGGCGGACTTTTCCCCTGCCGTACAGCCCCCAGGCAGAGTGTGAGGACCAGCTGGATGCACAGGAACGGGCAGCCCGCTGCACTCGGCGTACCTCAGGCAGCAAGACTGGCCGAGAGCCAGAGGTGGCACCAACCTCGCCTCCCATTGTCCCCCTCAAGAGTCGGAATCTGGCGGCAACAGTCACAGCTCAACGCCCAACTCACAGATGAGCAGGAGATGAGAATCTAAACAGACTCACTAACTTGGCATTAAAGCTTCAGAAATCTCTGCGTTTGATATTCAAACATCATGTGCCGGAAATTTTCACAGTTTTTAGTGAATTTAAGGAATTTAGATCCTCCTTTGGTATTTTTTTCTCCTTGTTTTAATTTTTGTTTTGTTTCTGTGTTTTCTTGTCACACACCTGAGCACTTCCTCCAGTTGGCAGACAGAAGTTCAGGACAAGACCTTCCTGGCTTGGTCCTGGCACATCCTCTGCACTGTTGAATCACTGGACTTAGCAATGTTAGATGATCACCCCTCTCCCTCACACCTAGGGCAGGGTGGAAAAGCAAGATGGGCAGAGGGGATGGAAAGCTACTGTTCGGCATGGCCTTATATTAAGGTGGAACAGAGCAAGGGTGCTGTGGGCTCTCAACCCTCCACTCCCGTCTTTGGCTCGACTGAGCTGTAGCCTTCCTTCCTGGCTGAGTCCACCTAGTTTTCTGGGCTGGGGCACCCACCAGAGCCTCTTTGCCATAACTGCCAGCTGCTCTCACTGAGTTCTCGGCAGAATGGCTTCCCCTTGTCTCCAGGACCTTAAAGACTTACTTTCAGTTTTATCTGCGTTTGATCATCTCTGTCTTGACTCCTTAACTGCAGTAACCTGGCTGTGGCTGCTCAGGTTTCCCCCATCCTGCCCTCTCCTGTCTGCCCTCTGCCATGCACACATCGGTCCTTCCACTCTGAAGGTATTTACCGCCTGTCCTAGTCTATAAAGTTAGGTTTAGGGCTACTTAATGTTTGTCTCCTGTCCCTAGGGGGTTTGGGAAGTGAGCAGCCATTTTCCCTGTATAATTTTGTTTTCACTGACCGGTTCACGTAATCACGTTTCCTTCACCTCCGGTTCTTGTCAGTGTCAGTTAGACTCTGTCTGCCATGCTCCCCTTGCCTGTGGAACATCGTCGGATCCTAGCTGTGGTTTCCATCACTCCCATCACCCTCTTTTGTTAACCTTGTGCCTGTCTCATGTATAATCACATCACCAAAAAGGGGGAGGGGGGAAGGACTTTTTTTTCCTGCCATTTTGTAATCGTATAAAAAATAGTAGTCAAACTGCTTAATGGTTCCGGGGTTTTTTCACAATTTTCAACATTAGTGATTTTTTTTTTTTTTTTTTCTGTTTGCAAGTTAAAGGATTTGTCATTGTTTCTTTTAAACAACAATAATGCACCATATCCCTATGCATAAAGTGCTTCTTCTATTTATAAGGTTGAAGATTCTGAATAACCCTTTTAGCATTGTAAAAAAAAAAAAACAAAAAACAAAAATTTAAAAAAACTTGTATTTTGTAAATATTTTCTTTTTCCTGCTTTGAGCTGTGTAATGGCAGCGAAACATGTAGCTGTCTTTGTTCTATAGAAATGCTTTTCTTCAGAGAAGCTGATCTTTGTTAATGTCTTGATTCTGTTCGCAAAGCACAGACTAGTGCTTAAAAAAAAAAAAGAAAAGAAAAAACAAAAAAAATAAAAAAAAAAAGAGTTACAGAATTTTGCGTGTCAGGCCTTCCTTGATGGTCGGGGGTGTACATAGTTAGCAGTTCCTGCTCTGGAGGTAGCTTTGCTGGAGCCATGTTTTAGGGTTCGTACTGTGGTTCATCTCCATCCTGTCCCCTGGGAATATTGGTAGTTTCATGTTATTGGAGGTGTGTGTAGTAGTTTTCACTGAGTGTAAAGGTTGCACAGGTCATCTGATTTTTCTTGTTGAGGGGAAGCAGTTGATCATTGCTTCTCTGTTCTTTGCTCTAGTGAGGTTGGCAGTGTAGCATGTGTAGCTAAATTGCTTTTTAATGGAGGTTTTACTTTTCATCCTCAAACTTTTCTGGGTTGGGGGGTCAGTAATTTGTATAGCACATGGGTTGGTTCCTGGCTGCACCTGACAACACAGTGTCTGTCTTCTGAGAATGGCTACATGCCTGGTTTCCTTGAACAAGGTGGATTAGTGAGTGCGCCTGGTTCTCTTTTCTCCATTCTGAGGCAGTCAAGGGTTAACATCTAGTGAGGCTGCACTCATGGTTCTGAGGGCAATTGTCCTGAGAATAGTTTTCTTTGGCTGGCCTGTGGCTGCTCTTGTAAATTGTAGGTTAAAATCTGCTTGACTGAAGCAGCTGTCTGCAGAGAGGTAAATACATCAGGAAGATTTGAGGAAAGTAATATTTAAAACTTGGTGTGAGACACTCAGGATTCACACATGCACCCTTTGTGATATTGCTAGGAAGAAGCTATCAGGTATCCTTTTTTTTTACCCAGTGCTCAGTATGAAACCCAAGTCTTCACACACCCTAGGCAAGTGCTGTACCACTAAACTGCCCACCAGCCCCTAGTATTCCTATCTTGAACTACAGAAACATTTATCAGTCAACAGTAAGGTTCCAAAGGAAAGAGAAAGGTAGCTGTGTTTGTAAACCTGGAAGGAATCTGCACCATTTATTCAGCTGACTGGCTTGTTTTCTGCTCCAACCTGGGTCCTCTAGATTGACTTCTAGGAACAAAAGATCTAATACGCCCACTCCAGCTTTCTTGGGTTTGAATCCCCTTGCATGAGGACACAGTGCAGCATTATGAATTCAGCCACAAGGGTGGCTGTTCTTGAGTTGGATGGTTTGCCGGCACCAGAATGAGACCATGAATGGCGAATGAACCAGTCTGACCCCAGAAAGCTGCCAATCCTGATGTCCAACTCCCCCACCCCCGATATCCAGCTTTTAACAATAACTGCCATTGGGTAGAAAAAAAACCTGGAAGTCATGTATCTCACATAGTTTTCTTGTCCTTCAAATCCATGAACAGAGACTTTTATTTAATCAGAGTAATAACTTTATTTTCAAATTCACTTTTACAGCAACAGTCAATGTAAATCATTTGTTAAAACGCACAATACACTATATGGACATTCACAGACAGGAAGCTAAGCTAAGATGGTTTTGTGTCCCTCCCCCCACCCTTAGAATTACCAGAGAAATCATGGGACTTCAAGTGCTGGAAATTTACCTGCCCGGAACAGCAAATTCACAGGTTGAGTCTATTAAGACTGGATTGGTGCCCAAGGTAACCCTTTACAAAGCCGGAGAGACAGTGGAAGGCTCGTGAAGCCACAGACCTGTAGCTGACGAACACATCTGCCCTTGTCCCCATCTCTAGTTTATTTGGGAAACAAAGACGAGGGTGAAGAGATCTCAGCCGCTGCTAGAAGAGTCGACTGCGTGTCTGGGGCCAGTGGGAGAGGTGACACCGAAGTGCCAATGACTTGGAAGGAAGGATGCCAGGGTCTCAGCATGGTCAAAGCAAGCTGACCTCTGATTCCCACACAAGCCTGACAACCTGTACCTGGCTGGGAAGTGGGTGGGGATTAGCTGGCTGCTTCGGCAGCTGGGAAAGCCTGTCAGCGGAGCATGGAAGCCCCAGGCCCCTGGCCCCACGGCCCCTCCCTCTAGCAAGTGTGGGTGAAATCGTAAAAGGGTTACAAGGTGGCTTAACTGCAGCACTCAAAGACTTCCTTTGCCCATGTGAACTATCTTACATGTCCTTCCCTCCCCCCACAGCACAACAAGCAATCGCAAACAGGATACAGTCTCACCACGGAAGTCAGTTTAAATGGGAGTATTGATACAGTGAATCCACAGCTTGAAGGAAGCAGGCATTTAGTATATCCTGTCTAACCCACCCCAGGACCTTGCCTTTGAAGGTGGGAGAAATGGGGAGAGGGAAGAGTACCTAGCCCTGAGGAGATTGTCCTCACGAAAGTAACAAGCCAGCATCCCTTTGCAGGCTACCTATCAACATTGACCTAATCACCCTAAAACCATAATCCTCAGGCTGTGCCCAGTAGCCCACCTACTCCATGTAAGGTTCTGAAGAGCAGGGTGCATGAACTTCGGGAGAGGAAAGGAGGTGTGAGAAGAAACGGCCCGAATCTGTGGCAGTGATGAGGGATCCATATGTCTAAACCATACTTTTTCTCCCTCAGAACTCGAGGCCGACGTGGCCTCAGGACAGTAGGGAGCCCCACAATGAAAGTTCTGGGCCCAGATGAGTCTGTTCTGCCCAGCCAGCCCCTAGGTTTCCTCCGCTGAGTTCCTGAAAAGGCTGTTTTTCCTTTCCCCACAGCAGAGTTTGTGCAGTTATCAGCAAGCTGATGAAGCTTTGGGAACAAATGGTGTCTTCTGACGACCCCTTCCTCAGTCATCAGTCTCCTGGTGTCTGTCTGGATCAGGCAGTCCATCATCCCGATCCCTGCTGGGGAGAAGGCAGGGGGAGCACAGACAGGCTCCCAGGCCGAGGGGTGAGCGGCCTAGAGGTTCATGGGGCTTCCTGGCCTGTAGCTCTTGTCCCCAGTGGGCACCGGCTTCCTCCTTGTAATACATTAGTTTGTAGACCTTCAAGGACTGCTGTGGGGTTTCGTGCTGTGGCCAGAGAGGGCCGTCTTCATGCTGCGAACCAGGCCAGCCACTGATTGCTTGGACACAGTGAGCCCGGGGAAGAGGGAAACTGCACAGCCTCTGTCCTGCTCCTGGGCTTCAGGCCTTCATAGTGGGGAGTCCTCAGCCAGGATCTGGTCTCCGTTGGGTCCCAGATGCTGCTAAAACTCTTGCAAAACTTGGGAGGCTCCGGCTAAGTGGAACCAGACTAGCCTGCAGCCACGTTCCCACATGGGGGCGAGAGACACCCAGCACCCCATGCAGATGCGCTATGAGAGATGAAAACCTCTCTGAGCTTTTCAAGATACATGCGTCCTTTTTTTTTTTTTTTTTTTTTTTT
>NW_022900935.1:47884270-47944050 GCF_012274545.1 Fukomys damarensis | reverse complement strand
TTTTTTTTTTTTTTTTTTTTTCCTTTTCACTATCATAGTCACTCTTGTGAATCCAAACATAAAAAGACAAGTCCAACCACAATGCAACAGGGTGCAGATGGGGAGGGAAGGGCAACATCTATGTATATGTTCAGCTGCTCCCACAGACCAGACAGCATCACTTCCGGCTGGGACTCGGGTAAGAACCATTTCCAAGGGGCACTTTCTTCATTTGGGGCTTTGGAGGGCTGATTCCATGTGTGTGGAGTTGAACGGCATGGGACTCTGACGGTTGGCAAGCACAAGCTGGGTGGAGTGGGGACAGGGAGTGTGACCCTACCCTAAGTCTCGCCTGCCCATCCTGATGCCATCGGTGACAACCAGGACACACCCTTCCTTCTGCTGCCAGCTCAACATAGGAAGGCCTGGGAGCAGACCTGGGGCGGCTCTCCAAGTTAATGAGGCGAAAAACATCTAAGATCAAGCCCGAGTAGCCCCACCTTGGCTCATGTGCGATGGGAGGAGGGGAGAGAACCAAACGAGGTCACTAGATTTCCTGTGGCAGGCACATCAGTTGGATGAGTGGAATTAGAGCTAGAGATTGAACCTAGCCCTTGTACCTGGACACTTACTGCAGTAGGTGTCCCCACATCTAACCAGTGTCCATGACCGGGAGTGAGGAAGGTAGGGCCCTTGGCCAGTATGATGTAATGAGGGGTAAGACAGTGACTGGGCTCCCACAGCAGACATGGGCGCAGAGGGACAGGCAGAGGGGCCGCAGTGGCCATGAAAGGGATGAGAGGATCAGGACCCACCGCCCAGACATACCCCTCCCCGACATTCCCTGGATGCCGAGGCCCAGGCTGGGAAGGATTAGCTCCCAGGAGGCACAAGTCCTTACAGAGAGGACTGGTTAGAGCCCTCAAGTCCCGGGGCTACGGTTCCAAACCTTCAGAACTCAGTATGACCGTCAGGGTTTCTGCAGGAAGGGAGACGCGGCCTGGCCCAGAACTCCCACCCTGCAAGGGAGGGAGAAAAAGGCTGGGTTTCTGAGGCGTAAAGGTCAGTCTCTGAAGAAGTAAACCACAAGGTGCCCCTCCCACTGACCGTCCCTCCCCTGCCTCCTGTTTCTTCCACCCAGGACACCCTCCAGAGGGGCGCACGACACCCACACAGAGAAAAGAAGCCATAGGTGGGAGACCGCGGTGGGTCACTGAGATGGCAGGCCCTTCCCGCTGCCCTTCCCCGACACTCCGCAGGGGCCCGTGTCCCCTCTCCAGTCCCTCGCACCCAGCCTTTCCTCCCTTGCCCACCCTGACCCACCCCGCCACCCCTCCGAGGGCTGCTGTCATCTGCCTGTGGCCCCAGTACCAAGTTTCAAACCCTTTGTTGTTGCTGCTGCCCCGTGACACCCCCAGGAGGGGGCCAGAGGCAGTGAGCGCCCCACTCCCTTGAAACTCCCCCAAAACAGCTTTCTAAGCCTCTCCTTCACTTTCTTCTACTCGGGAAACAAAAAGAGTCAAAAAGAATTGCCCAGAAAATGTTGGGTGTGGCGGTGCTTTTATATATTTTAAAAAACAGTAGCCCACTGATCAATTGGAAAGATGAAATTTGCTCTTATTCCTGTCACTGATTTTGAAGTCCCGAACCGAGCCGAGCGACAAAAGCAGGTTAGGTGGTGTCCCTCTGTACCCATCTGTGAGGAGCAGCGCGGGGGAGGGCAGAGGCAAAGGGCCATGTCAGTGTTCTTTTTTTTCCCACACTCTCTCTCTCTCTTTTCTCTCCACGATTATTGACCTCCCCCGGGCCTGATCACAAACCCTGCTTGGCCAGGGAAGCAGACACCTCATCAGCCAGCGTGGCGAGCTGCAGCGAGTCCACCATGTTGATGCTGCCGGTGGAAGACACGTTGCTGAGGTGCCGCGGAGACGTGTCGCCAGACACCGCGGGGGACTTGTACACGATTTCTGCCCCGTGATCTGTCTTGGCTTTGGCGTTCTCTCGGAAAGTCAGCTTGTGGGTCTCAATCTACAGGGACGATATGGGGAGGACAGGGTGAGGGGGCTGCCGGGGAAAGGACAAGCCTGCCAACGGCTCTCCCCGGTCCGCCTCGGGTGGGAGAGAGCTGGGTCGGAGATTGTCTTCCAACTGACAGTACTTGTGCAGGACCCTTCCCGCGCCTGCCTCCCCAGAGAGAGTGCCCTGCAGAGCTACCCCACACGTATGCAGATGTGTTGTTTAATTCGTATAGTAACGACAGACACGTGTTGGCACTTTGGCTTTTTTTTTTTTTTTTTTTTTGATACCGGAGATTAAACTCAGGACCTCGTGTTTGTGAGGCAGGCGTGGTGCCACTGAGCTAAATCCCTAGTCCAGCACTTTGGTTTTTAAACTTAATGTCTTCTGTCCTCGGTACAGAGAGCTTTCTCATGCTTGCTGATGGCTGCTCAGTATATGTCGTCACAGAAGACGAGTCCAAAGTTACCTACTCCCCTGCAAGTGGATAAAGAGTTCCAGTTTTTGCTGTTGCAATGTTGTGTGTGAATAACCCTTAGTAATCTTGTGCACACACCATTTCATATGCAAGTGTATCTTAGAAGCAAAGGCATTTTTTGGAGGTACTGGGGCTCAAACCCAAAGTCCCACACATGCTAGGCAAGCCTTGAACCGATGGCCTACACCCAAGTTCTGTGTGTTGTTTTGCTAGATTACTGCCCACTTGCAACTGAAAGTCTTAACAGAAGATCTGCAGATCAAGAACTGTCTCCAGGAGTCCTAATGTAGCCAGCAGTCCCAAAGCAGACTGGGAAACTTGGAAGTGGAAAGCATCACCTGGAGGTGTGAATGGTACATAATTAACCCACAGCAGCAGACACTGTAATTTTTGTTTTTTTGTTTTGTTTTTGAGACAGGGTCTTACTATGTAGTTGAGACTGATCTGGAACTCACTATGTAGTTCAGGCTGGTCTCAAACTCACCACGATCCTCTCTTTTTTCGTTTTTTGAGACAGGGTCTCACTATGTAGTTGAGACTGACCTGGAACTCACTGTGTAGCCCAGGCTGATCTCGAACTCTCCGCGCGATCCTCCTGCCTCAGCCTCCCAAGTGCTGGGATTACAGGCGTGCGCCACCACACCCGGCTGTAATTCTCAATAGTGCTTTTTGTCCTCAACTCGGCGTCTGATGAAGCCAGAAGGAATGTGTACAGATGTGTACCCATACAACTGCAGGCTCTGTGGACCGTGTGTGCAGAGCCCTTGTTGCGGGGCTTGAATGTGCTTGTACAGAAAACCTCAGCCTCCCAAGTGCTGGGATTACAGGCGTGCGCCACCACACCCGGCTGTAATTCTCAATAGTGCTTTTTGTCCTCAACTCGGCGTCTGATGAAGCCAGAAGGAATGTGTACAGATGTGTACCCATACAACTGCAGGCTCTGTGGACCGTGTGTGCAGAGCCCTTGTTGCGGGGCTTGAATGTGCTTGTACAGAAAACCCGGACTCCCATTGAAGCCACAGGCATACATCTCTCTCCTTGGGTTTTTATTTGTTCTGCAGTACTGGGACTGAATCCAGAGCTTTCACAGTGTGCTACATCCTCAGCCCTTACTTATTTTTACTTTTATTCTGAGACAGGGTCTACCTAAGTTGCCAGGCTAGGCTCCTGCCTCAGCCTCCCAGAGTACTGGGATTACAGCTGTCCACCATTATGCCTGGCTAGAGCCACTACTCTGAAAGAGACACTTTCCATACTACCATGTTTGAAAGGCTATTTGACAAAAATTTTGATAAAAACACTTTCTTTCTTTGGGAAAAGTTTTGATAAGAACACTTTCTTTCTTTCTTTTTCTTTCTTTCCTTCTTTCCTTCCCTCCCCTTCCTTCCTTCCTTTTTCTTTCCCTCTCCCCTCCGCCTTTCTTTTTCTCTTTGAAGATTGGGTCTCCCTATGTAGCCCAGGCCAGCCTGGAATTTGCAAATCCTCTGCCGCAGTAGAAGAGATTACAGGCCTGTACCATCAAACCTAGCTTTACGTTAATGTTTCTTTAAAGGCTTTGTTTCTTACCACCACCACCCCCGAAAAAAGCAATAGATACCTAGGAAGTTTAAAATTTCCCAAACTGAAAGGAACCCAGGGGGCTGACCCTGTACAGGCTCCACTGACTGTCAGCAGTTTTGCTCATCGAACCAGGAGATGAATCTGAGGAGGAGGCTCTGTTAGGCGGCCCCAGGATGGTTTTTCTGAGCAGGGGCTGGGGTCTGCCTACCCTTTGTGGGCCATCACAGAACTGAGGAAGCAGCAGAGGAGTTGAGAAGTCTGGACTCCATGGTGTCCCTAACTCAGGTTCTCAGAGGACTGGGACATACCAGGCAGCCTCTGGGCCAGTCTTATTTGGTCGCAAGCCCACTAGGATGAAGCTGTTCCCATCCCATTTTGCTGAAGAAGAAATAGAGCTTGAAAATCTGCAGAGCTCCTCTAAATGACATCTCCAAGCACAGTCAAGCCTGGCACTTTTTCCAGAACTCTCCAGAGACAGGCAGAAATCTTTCTCTACCCAGGGAATCTCAACAACCTAGGCTGGCCCCAGGCATACTGAACCAGGCTCTGGGTTGGCGCCAGATGAGAGAATCACTGAAGTATCCCAGGCCAGGAGGCCACCAGGGTAGGTGTGGGACAGAATGGTGGAGCCCTGGGCTGTGGCAGAGAACCTTCTCTGCTTCTTAGAGCACTGGGCTCTGCCCTGTGTTCAGGTACATGGCTCCTGCCCCTCTATCTTCCTACTTCTGACAGTGACCCAGGTACTGGGAAGGGTTCCGGCACCTGAGGCTCCACAAGTACCACAGAAGCTTGTTTTACCTGGTCTTCCATAGACACCAGACTGGGCACCCTAGGGAGCTAGAAAGCGTTGGGGGCCAGGACTCCTCGCCTCCACTCAGCCCTGCGGGGGGCCCGTTCCGGGGTGATCATACCAGCAAATGCTTCCCCACAAAACTATGCTGTGGGCCTAACAACACATATGGGGGGTGGCTGCCCACTCGGAACCAGGGGCAGAGGTGGTGGGGTTGCAATGGAGGGCAAGGGTGTGCTGTGGCAACAGCCGAGGCAGGGGCTCCAGGCTGCCACCCAGCACAGCATGGTGGGAAGAGCCCCACTGCCACCTCCTGCCAGCTGTGCCACCTTCAGCAGTGCCCCTTCTCACAGTTCTCCCTCACCGCTCCCCGGTCAGCTGCAGGAGCCAGAAAGGGAGCCGCCTCCAGGACCCCAGGGCAGGTGCGGGTGGGAAGCCCCGGGAGATTGCTGCAGCCGCAGCTGTGTGTGCAGCCACACGGACACAGTGTGCAGGGCCGGGGAGGTTTCGCAGGTGCAGCACAGACAACCATGGCCCGGGGCCGCTGGGCACGTCACGGTCCGGCAGCCTCCGTGCGGACACTTCCATGATGGACAGGCAGGGATTTTAGCATCACTGCTTTGTGTGAACTCTCTAGCAACCAAATTAGAAAATTACGAATGTTCCTAGGACTTGGTGCCCAGGGCCAGCCTTGGGAACCGTTACGTGCTCTCGTGTGTGCTTGGAGCCCCAAGGCCTAGGACGGTGATTCTCACTTTTGATGACACTAAAAGTCACATGGCAGCTTTAAAAACTCCAGACACCCATTTGTACCCAAAACCAATCAGCCCAAATCTCCAGCCTCACATTTGTTAAAGCTCCTAAGTGACTGCAACCGGCAGCTGACACCTGGACCCAATGTCGCAGCTGTTGCCGAGAGTCCGCACTGAGCCAATCTATAGAAGATCCTTCACTTCCTCCTTCAAAAGCTGGACCAGCCTGGTCCAGGCAACGCCCATATCTGACTGTGGCCTCCTCCCCGACCTGCCCCCTTTACCTTCTTATTTCCTCCACCAGGGACATGGGTGATATTATCCAGGGACCCGATCTTCGACTGGACCCTATCCTTGAAGTCCAGCTTCTCAGATTTCACTTCTACCTGGCCACCTCCTAGAACACAAGACACAGAAAAGCCTCTTCTGTGGTTTAGTGGTCTCAGCCTAATTCACTGAGGTTTGCAGCCTACAGAGCCAAGTGCCAGGACCTGCTGGGGCACAGCAAAATAAGTCAGGTCGCACTACTCTGCAGGGGAGCACTTGACGGGACTTTCACCGCGATTCCGACAGAGGCCCAGCAAGTGATTCCAAGCAGAGGCCGCCCTTTAGGAATTGAGAAGCCCCTCTCATCAGAATGGTTTGGATACAAGTAGGTCCTTGCAAAGGGCTTTAAAACAGTTTGCCTCCTCCTTTTAATCAAAGTATGCATCAAATATTTACTCTGCAAACTCTTCCTCCTTAGATGTTACAAAAGTAAACTCATACCAGGGGAAATTATGTTAAATTCTAAATTGGCTGACTTCCAACAAGAGAAGTCTTTTAATATCAACATCAAGTAAGCTACAACCCGACAAGACCTTGGAATCCAACTGAATGTCAAACTAAAGATCCTGACCCTCTCTCTCCCTCCCTCCCTGGCCTTTCATGCTATGTAGCCACTAAAATTCGAGTTAAGTAAAATTAGTTTCTCAGCTGCACTAGCCACACTTCAAGTGCTCCTTAGCCACATGGGGTTAGTGACTACACTAGCCAGCACCGGTTTCTCTATAGTGCAGGGTGAACAGTAACATGGAGGAGCTCTAGTGGCCTCATTTTCTGTTTTTAAAAAGCCACAGCCAGAGCATAGCAATGGCCCCGGGGTCTCATGTTGCAGCTGGGGTGTGAAGCATCCCATGTTGTCTTGGGACTCCTTTAGGGGCCAGATCAGGCCCACTGCCAGCCCTCGACACCTTGTGCACAGCCTGCTGGAGAACCGCGGTTGAGCTAAGACCTGATTTCCCCTCCCTCCACACCTCACCCTGGCCAGCACAGTCCCACTCAGGGATGGAGCAGCCGAGCACCCCAGGCCCCAGCAAGCTGCGTATTTAACACTCAGCCTATGGGTCCTTCCCAGCCGCTTCACCCGCCCTGTCCCTCCCACCTCAGCACCTTCCTGTCCCAACCCTCGCCTTTAGCAAGGGCTACCTGGTTTATGGTGGATGTTGCCTAACGAGCCACACTTGGAAGTCACCTTGCTCAGATCCACTGGTTTGTAGACTATTTGCACCTGGAGGTGAGAGACGATAAGAGAGAAACAGAAAGACAGAGAAAATAACATGGGATTATTTTGTGATGGGCGGAACGCAAGAGCAGCAGCTGTAGAAGCCTGGGCCACTCAGTCAGTGGTTCCTACCTGCAGCAAGAAGCACACTCAGTCAGGGTGGGAGAATGTGTTGTGAAAGTTTGGCCAACCTGCCCCAAGGGAACTGGGTCTTGGCAGAATAACTGTGGGATTGGAATATCTCCGATCCCTGAAGAGCAAAAGGCCCTCAGGGAAAAATAGGTACACCTGGCCATTGTGAAGGGTCATACCATTTATTTAGCAAATACGTCAATGTAAAAAAGTGACTCCCTTTCCTGACATGCAATCAACTGATCACATTCAGTGAAGACACAAAGGAAAAAGTGACCGACGTGATCAGTATGTGCCCCTTTACAAAGTCTCCCTGGAAAGGCCAGAGAGCAGTATCAGCCGGGCCTGGGAGAAGAGAGGCCTTGAGCATAAATGGGTGGGTTCCATTCCAGGAAGCATCCGCAGACCTCAGGTTCCCCACCAGGGCGAAATGGTCTTCAGGCAGGGCCCAGAGAAGCTGAGAGCCCAGGGTAAGAGCCAACCTGCACTTGGACATGCACAGTCCTGGACATTTCAACCTTTACCAAAAGGAGCAAAGTGACACCAACACGATGGGCAGGTGCTCAGCAGAACCACTGATTTACTGTCTCAGCCAATGAGGAGACTCAGACACACAGGGAGCCTGCAGGCACCAGGGCTCAGAGCCAGCCCAAGGGCCCAGTGCCCTCCTTCAGGGAATGGCAGCCTCTGAGCCACCCACTGATCTCAGCTCCCGAGGGGTAAAAGCCATGGCTGTGAGGGGCCTGGTGGCCAGTTACTGGGTCCTAGAGTCCTCTCACACTGACCTCGCGTGGACACAGGAGGCTCCAGCAGAGAGGTGGCCTCAAAGTGTGACAATCAGCTCAAAGCCAGCAGAAAAAGGAGTTTCTGGGGCCAGGGATTTAGCTCAGTGGTGCCACCGCCTGCCTTGCAAGCACAAGGCCCCAAGTTTGATCCCCGGTACCAAAAAAAAAAGAAGGAAAACGGAGCTTGTACTTAGGTCCAAATGGAACCATCACATTATTTTAGTTTGAAGCCGCGCTGGCATTTGCTGTTGACTGATGGAGAGGTAAAAGAAGCACAGGAACGTGTGAGGAGGATGAGGGAGTGCGGCCTGTACCTGAGGTGGCAGGGAGGAACAAACCTTCATGATTTCACCTCCAGGTCCCCGGGTGTTAAGTTCGCTCACAGCAGACCCAGAGGGCTGTGGAGCAAGGAGGGGCCTGAGAGAATTCTGAGGACGAATTTGGACACTGGCCAGCCAGGAGGATGACAGCATCTCTGAGCTCATGGAGGAGGTAGGTGGGGAGTGAGGGTCTGAGTCCCTCATTTCACAGGGTCACACCCCCCGGGGATGAAGGGGGTCCTCCAGGATATTTGGAAGAAGCTAAAACGTTTTGTTTTTCTGAGACAGTCTCGCTTACATAGTTCAGGCTGGCCTTGAACTCGCTACATAGCCCAGACTGGCCTCAAACTCACTGTGATCCTCTTGCCTCAGCCTCCCAAGTGCTGGGATTACAGGTGTGCGCCACCCTGCCGAGTTTACTGGACGAAGCCACAATTAGAGGGTAAGGACCATCTGTAGACAAGTCTGGGGACAGCATGAGCTGGGCTGGGTGGACAGAAGGCAGATGGGGCAGCTGAAGCAGTGCTGCTGTGATCAGAGCCACACTCCCTTCCCTCTGGCCAGGGCAAGGTCAATAGTGAGAGGGAACCAGGATGAGGCAGGGGCAGGAGATGGAAGCCGGAATGAGCAGAGGAGCAAGGGATAATGGGTAGGCCCCTAGGCGGTGGTCAGGAAGACTAGAGCAGGTTGTGGGGGGCAGACAGACACTTGGAGAGGAGCCTGGAGCCCAGCTGGGAGGGTGGCACCCGAAGCAGAGGAGCCCTTCCAAGCTGGGGAGGGGCAGAGAGCAAGGGAGAGGCAGGATCCAGTGCCCCAAGATGCCAGAGGCTGACAGGGTACAAGGGCTCATAACCACCGTCAACTTTCTCCAGAAAGGCTTTCTCTGAAGACCAAGGAGGGTGCTCAGGGTCAGCCTGGGCTATCTCGTGGCTCTGTGTAAGGTCACAGGCTAGCCCACAGGCTGGCACAGGGCAGGACATAGGGAAGGAAGACCCATGTGTCCTGGGCACTACAACTTCTTTGGGACCATCAAGTACCTGTCACCAGAAGGAGTAGGCCACACTCTTCATGTACTCTGTCTTCCTGCTGTCCCCTGCAGGAGCATCTGCCTTCTGGGGCCGATCGCCCTGCCAGACAGCTGAACATGAGCCAAACCATAAAGCATGTGGCCTTCTTCTGTGGCCTGAGCAGACATCAGCAGGAGCAGCCAGAAAGCAGGACTCAAAGCTAGAATCCCTCAAACAGCAGCTGCACAGGGGCCCAGGTGCAAGCAATGGGCAGTGGGTGGGTGTTGCCTGCAACTTCCTCTCTCCTCTTGGCAGAAGACAAGTAAGTGGGAGGGACAGGAGCATAGGGAGTGGAGACAGTGGAGACATTTAGCAGACACTAGAGAGGAAGCCTTAGTAAGGCCTGCAGCAGCCGCAGGGCAAGCACTTGCTGTTTCGAGGCCTCAGAGCAGGAGGAGGTCAGGAGCTCAGGGCTAGAGGCTGCACATTGCAAGAATAAACCCTCTCTAGGCCAGATGCAGCCAGGCTCATGTTCTGGAGGGAAAGCCCAGCCAGGAGGCTCCAGCAGTCACACGATGCTGCCTGCTAGCAGCCAGGTCCTTTCTCTCAGAACCCAGCCTCCCTCCATTTTTTCTAGACAGGATCTCACCAAGTCACTGAATTTCCCAGGCTGGGCTCAAACTTGTAATCCTCCTGCCTCAGCCTCCCAGAGTGCTGGGATTGCAGGTGTGCGCCACCACGTCTAGCTAAGGATCTGGACCTCCCCCCAGTTTCCCAGCTTGTTGGGCTCACTCACAGCTGACCCAGAGAGCTGGGATGAGTTGTGCACACACTTCCCCGTGGACACAGGGAAGCAGCAGGAAGGCCTGCATCCGAGCCCCCACAGCTCTCAGGGTCACACCCCTGCGACCCAGGGCATTCCCAGGGACATTTGGAAGGAACCAAATTTAGAATGGCTGACAGTGCCACTTCTCTGTCAAACCGACCGCAGGCAGAGTCACCTGTGACACTTCTGTCTGGCTTTATGCATCTGGAGTCTGCCTGAGAGTGGAGCTGGTATAAACCAGAAGACAGAGTGGAGCAGAGAGTGGGCCCTCTTATCCTTAGGGTGGGACAGTAAGACCTCTGTGCCTGCTGGTCAGAGCACATGGGCCACCTGCCCACACTAGAGCCACCCGAAGTGAACCTGCCCGGCAGGTGGGGTGGGGGAGGTGACACAGCCCAGTCCCAAATGCCGTCACCTTCCTCCGAGCTTCTAATGGGCTGTGGAGCTCCTGGGGGCAGCTCCCGGGCAGGGAGTGGGGTCAGTGATGGGCATCATGCTGTGAGGGCCCCAGAGAGGGGCCAGTGAGAGGATCAGCCAGCGTCTCTGTTCTGCCCCCGCAGCCTCACAACCAGAGCCCTCTCCGGAACACGAGGAAGGGGGCCCGGGAAACAGTCAACACGGTGTGGGATTCGGATCCTGAGTCGCATTGTCCTGGGGTACACGGGGAGCTCCTGAGCCCGAGATGATTTATTCTATGCAATGCCTTGCAGGTCTATACACTCATGCCACTTCTCAAGACTGAGACCACTGAACGGTGCATGGAAAGTGTGAAGGTACTCACACTGCCGCCGCCCGGGACGTGTTTGATATTATCCTTTGAGCCACACTTGGACTGGACGTTGCTAAGATCCAGCTTCTTATTAATTATCTGCACCTTTGATAGCCAGAAAACAGGATGAGTGACACACCACACACGCATCCGTCCGCACTGCACCGACCCTTGCTTCCGGTCCTGTGCTCTGTGCACAGTGTCCGGGGAGGGGCAGGTTGCCCGAGAAGAACTGCTAATTGTACAACCGTGGGATTACAAGACAGACCCCAGGAGGTGGGTCCTTGCTTTACAAAAGATGTGTGTGTGGAAAGGCTCCCTCCAAAAGCACTTAGGGGCCTGTAAGTCAGAGATGAAGGCTGGGATGGCAGAGAATGTGCCCACATACATCCATGGATGAGCCATAAGAAGTCCCTGGTGTCTTCGTCACACACCCTCCGCGCGGGGCAGGGCACCTCGGAGAACCCTCGCGACTGTTCTCAGGCCTGCTGCGCACTGGAATCACCTGTAGATTTTCTCTGAAAGAAAACTCCAGGCCTGCTGGGTGTGGCTTAGTGGTGGCAGCCCTGGCCTAGCACATGTGAGGCCCTGGGTTCCATCCAGGAGCTTGAGGGGAACCTCAGACCCATGCTTGACATAGGCTCGGAATCTTCAGGAGTAGGCCTTAAGTCACTACACTTGGGACAAGTTCCCCCGTAACGGCCACACAGCTAGTTCTGAGAACCCTAACCTCCTGGGTAACTCACACAGGGCCTCACAGAGGGGACAGATGGCGTCCCGCACAGGAGGGCTCTCATCTGTGGAAGGTGGGAACGTGCCCTCCTCCCACCCTCTTCTCCCTCACCTACCCCAGGCACCCACGGGAGCCTGAGCCTGACCCTGCTGTGCTCTGTTCTCAGTGGCTCTGGAAGTGGGTTTGGCTACCTGGCCCCACTGCTGCATTTCTGGGGTTTCCTCTTTGGCACCGGGGAGAAGCACAGAGGTGATTTTTCCCTCATTCGTCTAAAAATTATTAAATGAGCAACCATAGCCCAGAGAGGGAGAGTGAGAAAACTCTGCATTCTGTCTGCTGGACCAGGGATGCCGCCTGCCTCCCTGTCTCCCCCACTTAGGGACTCTGCATGGAAATAGTGTCTCCTGGTTTTTATTTAATTAAACGTAAATCAGGGCCAACTGGAGCTCCTAATTAAGAACCAGCAGTGCTGCTCTGGTTCCTGAAAATCTGAAAGTAAAACTAGACCTCAGTTGGTGCCTTTTTGAATGCTGGGGCCGGGGGACCAAGAGCTGTGGAGACAGGTTGGGGACCAGGCGCCACAGGCTTCCAGCCCTGCCCCTGTAAGTCTAAATGTTAGTGGTCTGAATCTGAACGCCTCAGAATCACACATCTAACCCACCTCTTCATTCTCTTTTATGTTCCTTTAAATAAAAACAAAAGCAGGAGCCAGGCATGGCGGCACACACCTGCAATCCCAGCATTTTGGGAGGCTGAGGCAGAAGGATCCAAAGTTTGAGCCCAGCCTGAGCAATTTAGAGGCTTAACAAGACCCGTCTCAAAAATAATTTTATATCTATCTATCTATCTATCTCATATCCGTATCCATATCTATATCTCAGTGTTTTCCTAACATATCTCAAAGCCCTGGGTACCAACCCTAGTCCCGAAAAAAAAAACAAACAAAAAAAACAACAACAACAAAACCCTATTTTTTTCATTAGAAAACAACACAGTTTTTGAAAACAGAGGTTTAAAAAACAAAAACAGTTGCTTTATCAATCTAACACAACCGCTATTACATTTAATTCAATTTCCTTGAGTCTTGCTTGTATATAACTATCACCTATATATACAAATGATAAATTTATTGTGCACATATAATTTAGAATCCTGCTTTATCCAGTAACATATACCCTAAGCATTAGTAGTAATATTAATATTAGTATTTGTTGCCCAAGTTGGCTTTGAACTGCTGGGCTCAAGGGACCCTCACATTTCAGCCCCAAAGTGGCTGGGGCTATAGGCTTTGGCCACAGCGACCCACTAGGCATTATTGTTTTTTTTTGTTTGTTTTTTTTTTTTCAGGTACTGGGGATTGAACTTAGGACCTTGGGCTTGCAAGGCAAGTGCTGCACCACTGAGCTAAATCCCTGGGACCTAGGCATTATTATTAATACTATGTGCTATCCTGTTTTGTGGATATTGTTCCTGTATCATCATCAAAGCACCTGCACTGATTCCACTGTAAATAATTAGTGTCCCATGAACATCTTCCTGCAAGGGATTCTTTTCCACCTTATGGATTATCTTCATAGCAGAGTCCTAGAAATAGAATTTCTGGGTCAAAGTTATAAATATTCTGAAAACTCTCAATATGACTTTCCAAATGGCTTTCTAAAAGGGGTGGATTGACTTTCCCTGTGAACAGTATTGAGAAAGCCAGCTTACTTACTGCTGCCAGCACTGGTTATTTAAATAATTGTTTTGGCTCTTACCAACTTGGTTATTTCCAGGCAGAGATGAGCTCTTCCAGGCCAAGGCCAGGGTTGGCAGCCAAAAAGCTTGGGCTGGATTCTGCCTCGCCCACTGAGCCTGGGTAATCAATTTAAGCCCTCTTTGCCTCAGTCTCCCCATCTGTAAAATGGGAACAACAGCACTGACCTAGATGCCTGAGAGGTGAAATGAGTTAGCACCGAACATAAGGCCTGGACATAGGAACTGTGCAGGAAGTGGTAGCTATTAATATCACTCTCACCTTGGAATAACTCAAAATTGTAGGTATAATGCAATTCCATTAAAATGGTTTTGCTTATTTCTTTGACCAAAATAGCACAGATACGCCGTTGGCTTTTCTGCACGTCGTTCTTACTGAATTGCTCCTTTACTCTCCTGTTGCGTTGGTAGGTATGTTTCTTCTGGCATACAAATGTTTACATTTTTATATGCTCAAATTTCTTTATAATTTCTGCTCTGGTGTTTAAATTCGGAGTTGGATAAAGTGACTCTGTATGGCTTTTGTTGTTGTTGTTGTTGTTGTTGTTACCGGGGATTGAACTTGGGACCTTGTGGCTGTGAGGCGAGCGGTGGAACCACTCAAGTGGCTTTTTGTGCCCTCCGGCACCCTGGTTTATAGACTCGGACACAGTCTGAGGGCCGGAGAGGCTCAGCGACTTTCCCAAGAGCTCCGTTCTAGGTATCCGTGTGACGAAGTTTCACCTGAGCTGTCCTGGAGGGTTTTACCTCGCAAACCAATTCATCCAAACCACGCTCCTTTGGGAGGCTGATGTTGTCTCCTGCAGGCCCCAGTGGGGAAGGGTGGGACCTGCTTCTTATACCGCCCCCTAGGGGTCGCCACCCCCCTCTGCACAATGGCTGTTTCCCGCGGTGCTGGGGGTCCCACCCAGGGCCTGCTTGTATGCTAGGCGAGCTCTGTACCACTGAGCCGCCCTTCATTCTTTTTTTATTTTGAGACAGAAGGTGTCACTAAGTTGCCCAGGCTGACCTCAAACCTGTGATCCTCTTGCCCCAGACTCCAGTGTGCTAGGGTTACAGGCGGGCACCGCTCTGCCTGGCTTCTCCCACATGAATTCCATCTTGGGAATCATTTTTTATTCATAACTTTTCATTGGATAAGTCTCAGAAGCTGCTGTGCTTGCTTTCAGAAAGGAATGAGGGCACTTCGGAATCGGAAAATACACACTCAATGATGAAACAAGAAAACTTAAAGGATAATGTTAAAATAAGGGGAGGTAATCGAGACTGACAATTACAAGACTGATTATTACATTTAGCTCTGAGCTTCCTAGAAGTGAAAGCAAAAATAGAAACATGATGGGTTATATAACTCTCCTTATTTGACAAAGAAAACTTAAGCCAGTTTTTCAAAGAAGATAACCTTGTTTTCCATACTAATCCAAAAAAGAAATTAATCAAGTGAATTAAAGGACAAAGGAACCCCCCCATCTGGCTTTTTCTTGTTCAACCCACCAAAAAGTCAACAAGCTTTTGCAGGATTTGACAATAAACACGAGTATATTTACAAAGCAGACCCGAATTACTGTTAGTCAGTCACCCAATTACGTTAACACCCTTTACAGAATTGTACAGAAAGGGAGAGAAAAGGGCAATGTCTGGCGTTATAAAATTGAAATCCTGAAATCTAATTTCTTAGCTGGAATAACAGACGATACCGAGCTTCAGCTCCGGACAGACACTAGCAGTACTCATCAGGAGAGAGAACAATGTTCTGAGAGCTCCCAGTTTTGAGCAGAGGGACTAGGGAGAGAAGCAACTGTGGCTTAGGATTGACCCTAGAGGAAGAGGCTGCAGCACCGAGTGGGGGCCACTGGGGCGGGTCCATTTTGGCTTAAACCTTTTTCCAGAAAACACAAAGCTGTCCCAGGCTCTAACTAGGCTTTGATCTGGTTCTGTCTGAGCTCAGATTTCTCAGGCCGCTCCCTCCCTGGCCTCAAGTCTCCAGCCGCCCCCAGGATCTCCCAGACCAGCTCTGGCCTGTTTCCAGCACCGCCTGGCCTGCTGGGCCGGGCTGTGCAGTGCTCTGATGGGAAGCTACCTGGGAGGGGCACCGCACGTCCGCAGCAAGCCTGGTCTTCAAGTCCAAGTGATCAGCCTGGGAACTAATATGGGAAGCCCTGTTTCCTATCAAGTCAGTGGCCAAAGAAGAAATCAAATGACAGGGAATCGCCTGTAGAATTATGGGCATTATTCTTTAAACAGTGACTGCCTCAAGCTTCTTCAGGATGACCTTGTTTACGTAAGAGTTTTCAGGAGCACAGACACATAGCGTACAGGACTGGGTGCCGCAGGGTCTCAGGGTTACAGAGCTGTCCCAGGGAGGGTCTGTCTGGCTCTGCTCTTTGCTACTGCAGGACCTCACAGCCTGTCACCGGGTCCCAACCCTGACACAGAAGAGGAGGCAAATTAACCCAGTTTCAGACTCATTTTATTCCACATACATGTTGTACACATACACTTTTAAAGGTGACAACTGGGACTCTGTTAACAAAAGTAAGGCATTTAAAAACACTTCAGTTGGCCGGCGATTTAGCTCAGTGGTTCTGCCGCCTGCCTTGCAAGCACAAGGACCCGAGTTTGATCTCGGACACACACACACACACACACACAATAAAAAACTTCAGTTTTTCATGATTATCAGAGATGAAGAAGTGATACAGAGGGGTGAAAAGAGAAATAGCTCAGTGCATGTGGTGATGTGTTTGTAGTCACAGCTGCTCAGGAGGCTGAAGCAGGAGGATTGCAAGTTCAAACCCAGCCTGAGCAATTTAGCAACTCAGTGATACCCTGTCTTAAAAAAAAAAACAAAACATAAAAAAGAGTTGATGTAGCTCAGAGCAAAGGCTCTGGGTTCAATTTCCAGTACTAGAATGGAAGGGAGGGCAAGCTGGGAGAAGGAGGGTAAGATTTTTTTTTTTGAGACAGGGTTCACGATGTAGTTGAGACTGACCTGAACTCACTATGTAGCCCAGGCTGGTCTCGAACTCACAGCAATCCTCCTGCCTCAGCCTCCCGAGTGCTGGGGTTACAGGTGTGCGCCACCACGCCTCGGCAAGGAGGAGGGTAAGATGTAAACAGAGAAAAGCCAAGACAGTTTCAGAGAAGGAAGCAATGGCCACAAAAGGGTGCTAGGGTTGGGTCCGAAAACGGAGATGGCTCTTTACAGCATTCCATCGCCATCTTATGGCCATCTAGAGCACTGCAGTCCAAGCCTTGCTGAGCTCTACAGTTTGGAAGTTGCTTTTCTTGAATTCCCAGGTTCTGTCCTTCAACCCTCTTCAGAAGTGATTTTAGAATTATTCAGAGTCACTCCATCCACCTCCGTGCCCGAGCACTGAATGGGCAGTAGAGAAAAGTTTTTATTTCCAAGTATTTGTGGTAACATTGGAGATACTTAAAGACAATTCAGTTTTGGTTCATTATATTATAGTTAGAGAATAAATAAGTGCTGCCCTATATTTATAGGTGTTTTTTCATTTTCCTTTTTTCTGTTTTGGAGGGGCCTCACTATGGAGTTGAGGCTGGTCTTGAACTCACTATGTAGCCCAGGCTGAGTTGAACTCACAGCGATCCTCCTGGCTCAGCCTCCCGAGTGCTGAAACCATAGGCATGTGTCACCATGCCCAGCTCCTTTTTCTTTTTAATGTATTGGGGATTGAACAGCTCACAGCCTTTGCACTGAGCTACATCTCCAGTTATTTTTTAACGTTTTAGTTTTTTTTTTGGTTTTTTGAGACAGGGTCTCACAACATAGTTGAGACTGACCTGGAACTCACTATGTATCTCAGACTGGTCTCTGAACTCACAGCAATCCTCCTGCCTCAGCCTCCCGAGTGCTGGGATTACAGGCGTGAGCCACCACGCCCGGCAATCTTTTTTTTCTTTTTTTTTTTTAATTTTTAAATCTCGAGACAGGGTATCACTAAATTGCTGAGTTGCACAGGCTGGACTCTAACTTTCAGTCCTCCTTCCTCAGCCTCTCAGAGTACTGAGGTTACAGGTGTGCGCCATCATGCCCAGCATATGTAATGTTTTACAGTATCAATTATCATACTCTGGTTAGACATTTAAATTGTTTGTTTTGTGATTATAAAGCTTAATATACATTTTCGTGCCTGCTGATTTTTCTGAATCTCAGGTCTTGTTTCCGCCGTTGAAAGTCACAGCACTCCCTGTGTATGGGCACAGAGCTCTCAAGGTGGTCTGGCCAAGCCTCCCGCCTAGTCCAGTGGCAGGACACATGTGTCTGTCCCTCAGCAGATCACTGACCCAGCAGGTTTGAATTGTGGAAACTAGAAATAGTCCTTCATGATGTCCAAAAGGACTGCAGAGAGTTGTGCTCTCACCAGTACATGAGGTTGCCAACTGTATACCCACTCGTACATCCAATGGATCACTGTAAATAATTTTAAAACTATCTTTTCAATGCTGGATCTTCCACTCTCTGTCTGAGCTCCCTGTCCCTGTCCCCACATGCCACCCCCGGGACACTCAGGAGGGGAGGGGAAGCTCAGGGCTGGCCTGGTGGGGTTTGGGATGACTAAGGAGCCAGGCTCATGGGATCTACAAGTGAGGACTGGGTTAGACCCAGAGGGGAACATGGTCAGCAGCTTCCGGGTGCCTGGGAGGCCTCAGCAGCTAGGGCTGAGGTTACAAGTCAGCAGGTGAGTCCCTGGGGGCGCTGGGTCTCGGCCCAGGCTGACATTCGTGATTCCTGGGGAGGACCACCCCAAGGCTTGGGCACTGGAGGCTTAAAAGAACCCCCAGCTGGCTCTCCAGGGCCCCAAGTTTCAGCCCCTCTTGCCCTTCAATCCCCTTTATTCCACCCACCTGGTTCTCCAACTGATTCTTTGCATTTTACTTTTAAAAACATTTCATTTTCAGCCAGGCGTGGTGGCACACACCTCTAAACTCAGCACTTGGAGGGGAGGCTGAGGCAGGAGGATCGCCACGAGTTTGAGGCCAGCCTGGGCTACATAATGAGTTCAAAGCCAGCCTGAACTACAGCAAGACCCTGTCTCCAAAAACAAAACAAAACAAAACAAATTTTTTTTTTCTTATTTCATTTTGGACTCTTAGAGTAACAGAAGTTCACAAAACCAGTAGCAAATCAGTAAAACAAATGCATAAAGGAGAAAAAAGATATTTTGGTATTTTTTCCAGTCAGTGATTTGAATAGATGCACAGGCGACGAAGAGGCCCAGACTCTGGCTCCTCCCTCAGGGTGAGAGTCTGCTTGAGGTCAGTTGTGTCATTTCTCATACTCTCAGAGCTCTGTTCATTTTGATGCCAAAACACTGAGCATGTGCGCACGCCTGCCACAGGGATCCAAGATTTCGGCCCAACCCTCGGTCCAGTTGAGAAGGAAACCCACGGCCTTGTCCATGGCCTGTCCGCCTCTTTTCCTCTCTTTTTACTTTTCCTGGAGGCCACAGCATGGGTCTTTGTTGCTGTGGCTGTGCTGTGTTCACTGCAGGCCGTTCTCTGGGCTTCACTGGCTGTGAGGGAGGCTGTTACTGCTCCTCAGCCCCCTCTCTCTCTTCCAGCCCCAGGAATCCCAAGAGAAGTCACTCTCTCCTCTTGTTTCTTTCTCCTTCCCTCAGGAGCCTCGGATGTGTTGCCCTCCGGCCGACCCCTCCACACTAGGCAAAGCCAGGGGCAGGGCGGCCCGAGAGGCCTTCCCGGCTCAGCCGGTCCCTGCTGCTCTCAGCAGAGCTTCCAGAGCAGGCCGGAGGGGTGGCTGCCCTTCCGCTAGCCTCAGGCCACCACCGGCTTGACTGACACCAGAGACGCATCCACAAGTCCTTCGCTGTACAGCCCTGGGGTCTTGGCCTCCGCCTTCCCTCACACCGAGGCCCGCGAGACAGAAACAAGTCCAGTGTGCTCAGGGCTCTCCCAGGCTCAGGGTCAGAGGGATCTGGGGAGACTCCGTGGAGGAGATGGCACTGAGCTGGGGCACTGGAGGGAGAGGCGAAGGAAGGCGTGTGGAAGCAGGGAGTGAGCCGAGTGTCCGCAGCACAGCAGGACCAGACAGGGCAAGGGAGATGGGCGAGTGGGGCAGGCAGCACAGCCAAAACCTAGAGAGGAAGGGGCAGACGCAGGCTGTGGGGAACAGGACGTCGCTGGACACAGTCCCGAAGGAGCCAAGGTCTAGGACCAGGCCGACAGGGGCAGGGTGATGCCA
This sequence comes from Fukomys damarensis, assembly GCF_012274545.1. Taxonomy (NCBI): domain Eukaryota; kingdom Metazoa; phylum Chordata; class Mammalia; order Rodentia; family Bathyergidae; genus Fukomys; species Fukomys damarensis. The sequence continues at coordinate 47,924,379 of NW_022900935.1, read as the reverse complement.
GGGAGGGACGAGGACGGTGACAGGAGCGGGGGAGGAGGGTGAAGTATCTGCCTGGTGTCACAGCGCCTGGCAGCAGCTGCCTGCCACCTGTCAGGAAGACCTGGTAGGCAGCCGGGGCAGCGGGAACAGGCACAGCCAGTCAGGGTGCCCAGTGGGTCCTTGGCAAAGCACTCAGGCGTGGCACCCAGGAAGTGAGGGTCGCTGGGGCCTCACCACGGAGACTCCAGAGGTCATTTCTGAGAAGTGGGAGAAGCCTGGAAGTCTGGAGACGACAGAGCCTAGCAGAGGCACCAAGGGTGCTGTCAGTCCCCCGGCTTTAGTGAGGACAGAGGCTGGAGGCAACCTGGGAGTCACATCACTGGGTGACGCAGCCATGAGGGGTCCCAGGGAACCTTTTGTTTTAAAAGCCACACACAGGCCTAAGCAGAGAGAAGCAGGACTTGTAGCCAGGGCTTTTGCCATTGGGCAGGAGACCTTCATGAACAGAAAGGCTCCTTCGTCACCTCCCCCATGTCCCCAGGAAGCTGGGCAGTGTCCTCACAGCCACTTGTGAGCTGCCACCCGTCCTTTTCTCGCTTAGAGGGGGCTCTATGCAGGGCCTGGTGTGTGGGGGCTCCGGAAAGCTGCTGGATGAGTAGACACACGCTCTGCATCCATATCCTCCATGTACCCAACTTCCTCTTCCATCAGACAGCGGCAGCTCTACGCCCCCACCATCACTGGCACAAGGGTGACGGCGAGCCGGCGGGCATGCTCCATCGTGCAGGGAAGAGCCCCACAGCCAGGAGGAGCTGGGGGTCCCTGCTTCCCTGCTGTCACAGCACGAGTCACCATGACTCCACCAATCACGGCTGCAGTCTCCTCGGTGGTGGAGATCTCGCCATAGTTTGGTTTTTCCTCTCCAAAATGAGTGGAGACAGTGCCCAGGTGCTACGAAAACAGGGCACAGCCAGGCGACTGCAAGGCTGAGGGCTGCACGCACCCAGTGGGAAACCATCCCCAGCAGGAGAGCCGGCTCCCTGAGCTCCCCTTCTCCTACAGCTTCACAGAGGGGCCCCCAGCAGCTGGCCTGGGCACAGGAGGGAAGCATCTTCCAGAGGGGTTTGGGGAGGGAGAGAGAGAGAGAGAGAGAGAGAGAGAGAGAGAGAGAGAGAGAGAGTGAGTGTGCCCTGGCCCAGCACGGAGCCGATGATCCAAAGACCCAAGTGACACAGATGAGACCTGGCACTGCAGTGCCCCACAACCAGCCTCCTGGAGGTAGGAGAAGATCTGCCAGTTCCCTGACCTGCAGAGGCTGCCTGGCCTCCCCATGGGCAGGAGCCTTCCGGGTCCTGTGGACTGAAAGCCAATGGAAGCCCCACGCTCTGCAGCGAGCAGTGTAGGGCTTCCGGTCAGGGGTCCATGAGGTGACAGCTACCTCTGCCAGCGGCCATGTCTGGCCAAGAGTGACAAACAGCTGTCAGCAGTGAGGGAGAACGTCTACCTTAGGGACTCAGACGGTCTCCAGAGGTGAGGCACTGGCCCAGAGATCTCTGCCCCCGCCCCAGCCCCAACAGCAGCTCAGGCCAGCCCACAGTGCTCTCCACAGCAGAACTATGGTGCTCCATGAATGCTCTTCTCCCTCCCCATCCCCCTCCCAGTACTGGGTAGGGAGGAACCTTCTGGGTTTAACTGTGCTTCTGCTTATGTTATGGTACCAGCCCACAAGACCTCAGAATGTGCCTGTGCAGTGGTACCTCAGTTCCTGAACTTAATTCATTCCACACTTCCGAGAAAAGATGGCCACGTTAATGTTTGTCATCTGATGCAGAGTTTGCAAACAAAAACAAAATTTTGCCAGATGCTTCCGTTTTTGATCCAAGTTGTTCACAAACAAAAGAATTTGTGAATCAAGGTACCACTGTGTTTGAAGACAGGGCTTTTAAACAGGTGACTCAGTAACGTGAGGTCATTAGGGTGGTCCTAATCCAACAGGGCTGGCATCTTCATGGGGAGATCAGGACACAAAGAGCTGCGGGAGTGCACAGAGAAAAGGCCAGGCACGCCCATGGGAAAGACGGTGTCTGCGTGGAGGAGAGGTCTTCAGAGAAACCGGCCCCACCCAACCTTCCTCCTAGGCTTGCAGCCTCCAAAACTGCAGGGGATGAAGCTGTTGTTTAACTGAGGTGTGTCATCCCTAACAAGAACTCCATGGGAATCAGGGACAGAGGAGGAAGGGACCGTGTCTCCCTCCACCTCATGTCCTTGGAATTTGTTTCTCTACTGTTAGGACGTCCAGAGACTTGAGGCCCTACAAGAATCAGCTGTTCCAAATGGAACCCCTGAATTTCCCCAGAGCTGAGGAGTAGAAGAAACCTAACCTAGACCAGATGCCACCTCAGGGCAGGTGGTCACCACAGTAAGAGCCCCCAGCCATGGAGATACAGCCCTATGAATCTCCATCTAGTTAGCAGGAGCTGAGGGGAGAAAGGGAAGAACTGGTGTGTTCTCTCTCCCGAGCAGGGGATGCACGGCTTGGTGGTGATTCCAGCAGAAGCGGGTGAAGACTGGGTGCTCGGGGAGGGATGGGAGCCAGTGGTGGGTAGGGGATACGGCCTTATGCAGCCATCCACATGCCCTTACCTTCCCACCTCCCGGCTGGTGCTTCAGGTTCTCGGTGGAGCCGATCTTGGACCTGACGTTCTTCAGGTCTGGCATGGGCACAGGGGCAGTCTGCAGGCGGCTCTTGGTGGAGGATGGCGACTTGGGTGGAGTGCGGACCACTGCCACCTTCTTGGGCTCCCGGGTGGGTGGGGTTGGCAGGGATGGGGTGCGGGAGCGGCTGCCAGGGGTTCCTGGGGAGCCAGGACTGCTGTAGCCGCTGCGATCCCCAGGTTTTGCTGGTTCACCTGAGGAGAAGAAAGGCAGTGAGGCCAGGGGCAGCAGTCAGCAAAAGCCCTGGGGCCGCTGTCTGGGGCCCACTGCCAGCTCAGGATGACAGCAGGCACATGGGGACTGGGTAGGAACAGGGTTGAGAATCCAGTTGAGCAGCGGAGTGAAGCACTGGCAACTGTTTCTGGAGAAGTGCCGCCTCCTACCTCCCTCGTCACTTAGGGACAGTGACACCCATTTATTCCCCAGGGAAGCGACAGAGTGGTCATCAGTTTCCCAATTCCCCCTCCCACTGTCCCACGGTCAAGGGATGGGCTCCAACGAGTTCTGTGGTCTCAGGCAAGTTACTTCCCCTCTCTGAGCTCAGAGGCCTCAGCCCGAAAACGCAAGTGACGACACTGCCGCAGTGAGGGAGACTCCAGGCGGTGCTGTGTGTAGACACGCTTGGAAAAACTCACTTCTGCACGGCCTTTACCTCAAGCAAGGGCAATACAATGGCAGAGCCCAGCTGCTGCCCTCCAGCCTGGACTTACCTAACTGTCTACCCTCTGGGCGGACTGGAAGCTGGCTGGCAGGTCCAGGGCTCCTCTGGAGCCCAGCCTCCAGGGGTCACACTGTGCCACGCCTGTGTGTCTGCCCGGCTCGGCAGGACATGCAGCTGGCTTGCTGTGCACTGGAAGAGCGCCTCTGTTACCTCCCCCAGAGCGCCCTCCCCATGCACCCTTCCTAATACCAGAAAGGCGTTAGGCCTCTCCGCCCACAGGCTCAGTCCTTCCCTCTGGCATCCTTTCCCCCAAACATGAGGCTATGACTACCCTTTCCGGGCCCTGGAAAGCTTCAGGTTTATTATTCTGTCTGCCTCGTGGTCCAGCGCGTCTCCAAGCGGGCCCCACGGACCCGTAGGTCAGAATCTCCAGAGTTTTCCTATTCTTTTTTGTGGGGAGGGAGGCAGATCTCCAGAGCCTTCGAGAAGAAACTGGGACTTGTAAAAATGCAGATTTCTGGGCCCCACCCAGATCTGATAAGAGGAGGATGTATAGGGGTGAGGCTGCCAAACTAGTTTTCCTCCCTTCTCACTCACCCATGCCACCCAAGACTGCCAGAAAGCCCCTTCACAAACACTCTTCTCTGCTGCCCGTGTGGCCAATCGGCCAATTAGTGGCTGCTCCTGTGCAGTGGAGTAAGCGCTGCAGTGTTTAGTTTGGGTTTCCTTGCCTTAGATGCCCCTAAGGCAGGCAATCTCCATGGCAACAGGACAGGGCGGCCTTTCCTTTTCCACAGGGTACAGACTGGGGTCTCCCTGTCTCCAGGGCAGCGGTGGGCTTGGTGTCAGTTCAAATCCTTTCCACTTTACTTGCAGAGGAACCTTGGGCTTCGGCAAGCCAATTACCTTCCTTAAGCTGTGTTCTCCTCTGAAAACTGGGGAGAGAGAGCAGAGCCCTCAGGACAGTTTTGAAGATGGGCTATTGTAACAGGTAAAGGGTCCATCTAGTGTCACCAGGAGCTGGGTGTGATGGTGCATACACACTTGTAATCTCAGCTACTTGGTAGGCTGGGGCAGGGGCATCACTTGAGCCTATGAGTTCAAGACCAGCCTCAGCAACACAAGGAGACGCCATCACAGAAAACAGAACAAAGGGGCCGGCTTTAGCTCGGTAAAGAACGAAAGCACCAGGAGTTGGTAAATGCTTGACTAGTGTTCATGAGGCCCTGGTTTGGTCCCTAGTACAGAAACAAAAAATGAAAACTCTACCTAGTAAATGCCAGCAGGGATTTCGCACTTCAACCTTGGTTAGGGACAACCCAAATTTCCACCACCCCATGCTCCCTGCTCCAAAGCAGATGAGAACATGGGGTTTGGCAGCCCCCAGACAGATGCATCTGCAGGAACCACATAGAAAAGAGAAGCAGGGGCCGAACTCAGCTCCATGCGGAGCCTACATGGGCTCAGCAGGTCCCAGCCCTGCAAACAGTTCTGGGGCAGTGCACGCATGAAGGGTGTCTGCCTGCCCAGGGAAGCAGACCCAGAATTACCTCTCTCAGATTTTGTCTCTGCAGGAAGTACCTTTCTCTGCACTTGCTTGCAAGTTTAAAAAGAAAAATCCACAGACAACCTCATCATAATCGGGTTTAACTAATGAGCTCTTCACGTGGCAGCATCCAAACCAGCACAGAAGAGAGAGGTGCGAGGGGCAGGCAGTGTGCAGGCGCAGGAAACGAGGTCCAGCGCCCAGGGGAGGCTCAGTCTAGCAGCAGGCAGCTGCCTGTGGCAGTGAAATCCCCGAGCAAGGCATGCCCTTGTCTCTAGTCAGCTGGAGTCACATTAAGTAAGCAGCAACAGGATCAAAATCACTTACAAATCAAACCAAAATTCCACTGATTTCCCCTTGATCCTAAGTATTTTTAGGACATGCGAAGCAAAAACACAGAAGCAGCAGCTCTTAGCGAGCAGTGTCTTGGCAGGCGCCACATTCCACACTCAGCAAGAGTGCACAGCTACCAAGGCAGGCCAGGCCACCGCAGCCAAGAACAGGTCTCCAGGGCACCCAGAAAGGCACTATTCCTGAGAGTACCATGGCCCCGAAACAGCTAGCCGGAAGCCCAGCTGGGTGCTCAACGCTGACTGGCAGATGAACACCGGTGAGAGGCTGGGGGCGAGGATCACCACGAGTTCAAGGCCAGCCTGGACTACACAGCGAGCCCTGTCTCAACTACCGCCCCCCACGCACACAGAGGGAAAATTTCCAAAAGGGTTAAGAAGAAAATGAACGTTCATTTGCTTAGTGAACTACAAAGCACTGATCAGCTGCCAGGCATTATTGTCAGTGGCACCCGAGACTGGCTCTGCACCTTCTGGGAGCTTCCCCGCCCAGGCCTCAGGGGAGCTTTCTTCTTACCAGTGCTGGGAGGTGTCTTCGGGGTAGGTGTGGTTTTGGCTGGAATCCTGGTGGCGTTGGCGGCACCTTTCTGACCTGGAGGGGCTGCTCCTCGGGGTGTAGCGGTCTTGGCTCCAGTTTTGCCATCAGCCCCCTGTAAACCAAGTTGGGGTAGAGTGGTTTTTACCAGTGGGAATGGTGACTGCCACTGAGTCAGAGGCAACCTCATTCTACTGCCTTGACTCAAGGAGGTGAAGACAGGGGTAACCTTTTGCCTACTGAATGCGATACACATCCACCATCCCAAGGGTTGGCTGGGCATACAGCCTCACTGCCCCACCCCTCCGCCAAGCACCCTAGTCACTAATTCCTCTCGGGGGAATTGTTTGCATTAGTGATCAGCGCTGGGTGGCTAATATGTTTTTATCAAAAGACAACAGGGCTTGTAGCAACCATCAGGGTCATCATCCACTCTGCGTCTGGTTAAAGGACAGGGCCATGGGGGACTCTACCATGGGGATACTTATTTTTTTTACTCTAATTACGGATGTATCTGACTGATAGGAAGTGGTTGGTTTCACCCCAGGTCCATGGAGACACTGTTTGGTTGGTTGGTTGTTTTGAGACAGGGTCTCACTATGTAGTTGAGACTGACCTGGAACTCACTATGTAGCCCAGGCTGGTTTTGAACTCACAGCGATCCTCCTGCCTCAGCCTCCTGAGTGCTGGGATTACAGGTGTGCGCCACCATGCCTGGTGCATGGAGACAGTATTTGTTGAACCTCACCATCCACTGAACCTGAACAAGAATGTTAAACATTTTCTCCCAGACCACCCTCGCTTCTCATTAGCCCTTCAATTCTTACAACCTCTAAAAGCCCTTGGTGAGCGAACACTGGGGAAAGGTTGGGAGCAAGAGCTGGTACAAGCACAGTCTGCTGATCACAGGCAGTTATGGGTTTGGTTCCCCAGCTGATGACCGTTAGATGTAACATGAACTCCAAATAGAAACTGACATGAACCACAGACCACAAGATGGCTCAGGAGGGAGCAGCTTGGGAACAGGTTGTTGCAGCCTAGTGCTGTCCAACCAAATGAGGACACAGGAAGGGCAAAGAACCCAGTCAGAGATGGCTTCCTGCCTGCCTGCTTTCCTTCTTTCCCTCCCTTCCTTGTTTTCTTTTCTTCCTTCCTTGTACCTCCTTGCAGTATCAGGGATTGAAGCCAGGGCATTCACAATGAGCTTCATTCCCAGCCCTTTAAAAATAATTCTTTTGAGACACGATCTCTCTAAATCACTAAGTTGCCCAGCAAATGTGCAATTTTCCTACCTCAGCTTCCCATAATGCTGGGATTACAGGCATGTGCCATCACACCTAGCTAAGAAGCAACTTTCAATTTCCCAGGTGTCTTAGGGGCTGCCACTGGGAGGAAAAGTATAGCCCCAAGCCTCCTGTCCCTTCTCAACCAGAACTTTAATGTGCAGAGCTCTTCCCTGTCAAAGAAAGGTCTCTGCAGCTAAGAAAACACAAGTGAACACCATTTCAGAGCAGCCTGGTTCTTGTCAAAGTTGATTTCCTTACCTTGAATTTTATCTCCTTTGCTCCAGAATTGCCAGTTCGGGGTGTGACAGGAGAGACGTGTTTAGGAGAGGAAGTTGGCTCAAGACACACAGCAGGGCTGGAGGGTTTGATCAAAGGGTCTGAGCTACCAGGAGAGGAGTGTGTGGGGCTAAGGCAAGGCCTATGTCTCAGGGTTTTAGCACAGGAAGGTGTGGATGTCTTAAACATAAACATAAATAAAATCAAAATAAAAGTCAGCACATGGGGGAGAGAAAATAAACTAAAAAAAGGACAATAACTAAAAGCAAAGAAGGCAGGTCATAGTTCAGAGCAGCGATCGCACATGGCATGATCAGCGTCCTCATCAGCCCTTCTGATCAATAAGGAAGGACAACCACCATGTTCCTTTATAGAATTCTCTATCGGCTACACACACGTGCCACAGTGCCAGTGAATGGCAGACATTACAAAACCTGCGTATGACAGAACTTGGATATGTTTTAGTGTATGTGCCACTGATGAGATGTGAGCACTTGACAGAACTTTAAAAAGAGAAGAAGAACCGTGGATAGGAGTCCTGGTATGTTCTTTCTCCAGCCATTGGATCTTCCTGTAGCTCTCACTTTGGAGAACACTGGTTAAAGGTGCTTCACAGTCAGTCAGCGGAGACCCTCAAGGTACAGGAGTCTTGGGTTGCTTCTTAAGAGCAGGTCCCCAACATGTCATGGGAGCCAATATGACAGAGGTGCCCATTTTCTGCTCAGATCTTGGGGAAATGCTGGGGTGCCCAGAGATTCTGATACCACCGAGCGCCCCCCATTTCCGATTCAAGTTCCAAATAAAACTAAACACTCTGTGCTGAGTCCCAAACTGCCCCAAGTGAACTCCTGGACATGTCCCACGTGTTTAGCCTGGTAGGGTGGGTGCTAACAGGAGAAGGGCCTGTGGAGCTGGACAACCTCCAAGAGGGAGCCGCCCTTGAACTTGGGTACTTGATAGACGGAGGCTGATCCCCACAGTTTGTCCTGTCTCTGGGGAGCAGGAAGCTGAGTTCCTGGTGGAGGAGGGTGTGGAACCACACTTTGGGAATACAAGCTGAGACGCAGAATCTAGGGCTTCTCTGGGGTGGGGACCAGAGCTACAGAGCAGGGCCCTGATCAGAAACTTTACTGGGCCTCTCCGGCATGTTTCTTATTGCCTTCAGATTCCCTGCCTAAGTGGATGAGATCTTTTCTATGTCAGCCTTGTCAAGAAACAGACCCCAAGGAAGGGCGCAAGAGTGAGAGGGGAAGAGACACGGGCTGACAGGGACACATACGTGATTACCCAAGGTAGCCACTTCTGGAAGCAGCTCAACCTGAGCTACCAAACTTTAGACCCACCTTCCGGACCTGGAGACTCCGGCAGGGCTGTACTTCTGATTACCATCCGGATGTTCCAGGCAGCGTTTATTGATTAGCTACCGGGGATGGAACGTGCATGTGAGACACACGTTCCAGTACTGGGCCACTTCCGCAGCCTCCCTGGCCGCCTTCATATTAGAAACTCGGTATTCCTCTAAAATAGGTCTTATCTAGGGCTCTGGTGGGACTTCCCCGGGAAACGACCACTGTGCAGCGTGGGGAGCGTTTTGTGAAATATAAAGTTACTAAGAGAGGAAAATGTAGCTGAAGCGAAAGGCAAAGAGACAGGCAGGGTGTTCGGTTTATGGGGAGCAGCCTGCTTCCTTTTGTCCCCAAGGTTGGCTGCTGAAGCCTGGCTGGGTGGGGCTGACCCCGAATCGCAGCTCTGGCGCGACCACAAGATGGCGTCTCCTGCGCTAACCCAGACTTCTCCACTCTGCGTTTCAGATGTGGGTCGAGTTTCCCTCTTCCACTTTCTTCCCAACCCATGGCAGCTCCACAACCAAGCCAGACCCTCCTCAGGTTTCTGCTTTCAGGTCTTTGTTCCTGCGGTTCCTCCCCTGGCCATGCCTTTCGCTGTCCGAAAGCAGGGAACCTCATTTGTGTTTCCTTTTGGGCAGGCATCCTCGTTCCTCTCTTCTGTGGCTGGACAGTGCTTCCTCGCGCGATTCTCTCAGAAGCCTGTTATGTTTCCTACATATGTTAAATGTGTGAGCACGCGCACGCCTGCACATGCACATAGTGAACCTAGATCCATACTGGCAAGTGTGTGATGTGAAAAGTGCAAGCCTTCTTGCAGAAAATGTAAACATATATTCATTAAACTATGCTGAAACTATGGCCGTTAGGAGCATAAATTTGTTAACTCGCTGACTGCCCTGCCCTGGAATAAAAACTGATAAATGCTGGACTTTTTAAAAGCCCGTAAAAACATATGATGCTCTTTAAATGCCAGTTGTACTTTAGTGACAAACACTCGCCACATTATACGAGAACAAACTCGGACATAAAGCACAGCCTCTTGGTAAACTTGACAAGTAGTAGAGTTTTGTGGTACTGTCAACTTACCTTTGCTCTTTTATCGTCATTCCCAGTTCCGTCTTTGCCTTTACTGATCATGCGAGCTGATAAAATATAAAACGAGAAATATGTTACACCTCATTTTCACAGTTCATGAGAAGAGCCAAAGCAGTTCAAGATTGGATGGGAGGCATGTGTCGGTTTAGCTGGTCCTGGAGGAGGAAACCCAACTGATTCTCCCTTCCCTCCAGTCTGCTAGCTGTCACTTGTTAGTACCAACACATCGCATGGCAGCCATTGCTGGGAGCCACACTGAGAGAGGGGCGGCAGGCTGGCTGAGGGTGGGGACATGCAGAGGGGACGCAGAGGATGATGTTAGAGGCACAAGTGGCCACAGGGCTGTTGAAGGAAGGTAGCATGGGCTTCTACCCACAGCTCCCTCCCTGCCCTGCTAGAACCAAATCCACTCCCAGGGAGCACTCAAAAGCCTCCAGGCTGTGGGGCAGCTCCACCAGTCCCTGGGTCCCTGAAGGAGCCCATGATCAGGACGGGCAGTTGTCCACACTCGCCAGGAGCCCTGGCTTGGTTTCCTGTGTGGTTCTCACTTACCTTCTAGAGCCTAGATGTCTGACAGGGGCTATCACCAATTCCCCTGCACAGGCTCTCAGTTTGTGTCGAGTCCTATGTCCACCCCGCTGGCCATCTGTGCTGACCACCCTACCCCCTACTCTCATTCATCTGCTATGAGAAGAGGTGAGCCAGGGGGATGTCTGGCCGCACCCCCAGAGCCTACCCTTTCCTCATGGGGACCTTAGTTACTAGTCCTGCTGCTTTCAGACAAGCCCATCCCACCCTGACCCAGCCCTGTGGGCTTCCCACTACCAATGGCCTCTAGGGAGGCCAATCCTTCTTTTCTTCTCCAAATCAGCTTCCAATGTATTACCATCACATACCCTGCAGACGACATCAGGACTTGGGGACCAGCCTCTGGCAGCTGGTGTTTAGGAACCGCACCGTGGCCTACTGAAGTAGTCTCACCTTTCACTCATGCCCACCAGTGAACACTGATTTTTGATTTTCTTCTCTGGTTTCAGAATCATACACCCTCTGCCCTGAGGACAATGGGGCCTCCGGATTTGCGGGGCAACAAGCACTGTTCTCTAGTCCAGGGGTTTTCCAACTTTACTGTGTGGAAGAATCACCCAGAGAGGTTGCGTAAACAGATCCCTAGACTAATGTGGTACCCAGGAACAGAAGCTCCAGGTGGATCTGGCTACAAGTTCCTTCCTTTGCTCACCATTCTCATCACAACAGCATCCTTGAGATGAGTATTTCCCAAACCAAGGCCGGAGGGACTCAGTAAGCCCTCTCTGGGACACATGACCAGGTGAGATCAAATAAATTTGGGAAATTCATACTACTTATCTTTCCCAAAGGGTCACAACACACATTAGCATACTAATGGCCCTGACACATTCTGCACCAGCAAAGTCTGCTTAACTTTGCTTAGCCTGTTTTTCACAAACTCACAAGTTCATGGAGCCATCTCTCCAATCCTCAAACACACCTACTGACCTGCGATGGAACAGGATTCACTAAAATATCACTTTAGGAAACCTGCGGTAAATTCTAAATTGTCAAATCACAGTCCTTTGTCCTCTACTGTTTGGAATTTAAAATAGGACCACAGGATGTTTTTTCTGACTTAAATTTTAAACACAGGTTCCTTTACCTACATTTCAAAGTTGTCCCTACAAGTAGAACCTAATCAAAACTTAACAGATGTTTATGACTGTTAGATTAAGTGGCACCAATCTCTGGGTTCTGCAAATAATTTTTTGGTATTAGGAATTGAACCTAGGGGCTTTGCACTGAGTTACATCCTCAGTTCTTTTAACTTTGAGACAGGGTCTCACTAAGTCACTAAATTGCCCTGAGGAGACTCATACTTGCTGCTTCTCTGACCTCAGGTTCTCGGAGTTCTGGGGTTACAGGTTTGTACCTCCCCCCACCCCGTCCAGCTCCTGCAAGTAATTCTAAAATGAGAAGTATTCTAAATTCTAACCCTATGTGGCTTCCCCTGGGACGAAAACCTGAAGGGCTGCTGCGACTGTGCTCCAGGTGGGCGGAGCCGAGGCCCCTGTGATGACACCACATGGAGTCTCTGCCCACGGAGGGGGGGCGTGCTGGACACGGAAGATCCTGTTTTTGCTCATTTTCTCTCCTCCCACAGGCAGGACAGGGCGTGGGCAGGGCTGCTGTGCCAAAGGCACCTTGTGGGCTCTCGGCTACCTCCAGTTGCCCGTGGGCGTCACCTGCCAAACGTGACAAGTTGTCTGCTGACAAGAGCAGCAGGAGACAGGTACTTGGCCTCTGCATCTCTGTTAGGAGGTGGGGTGTGGGAAGAGTGTCTTTCAGAGCAGACCCACCCGGATTCTGAACCTGGCTCCGTCACTTCCTGTAGGTGACTTTTAGCAAATTACTCTACCTCTCTGAGCCTCAGTTTCCTCATCCGCAAAGTGGGACTAGCTTTGCCTACTTAAGGGTTCAGAGGGTTCTAGACCATCGACGCGAGGGTCAGCCGTTATCTTCTCTGGGAAGTGTGCTGACCAACCTCCTGAGGGATGTGGACCATGGCTGAAACACCAGGTGGGCAGAGAATGGAACAGGGCTGAAGCACCGGGTGGGGATGCTGGTGACATGCAGAGCAGTGGGCAAGCGTGAGAAGAGCACGTGCTACTGGGGCCTGGCGGCGGGGGGCTGAGGAAGGGGAACGGCGGGGCCCAGGTGGCCGGTTTCGTAGCTGTCCTAGAACCTCGCAGGAGACAGGAGTCAGGGAAGCTCAGTGGCAGTGCCTGCAGCCTGGGTGACACAGGAAGGCGCCAGGGGACGAGCGAGGGAGCTCAAACACAGACCTTTGAGTTGAGGGACCCGGCTGACAGGTCTACCCGGCAGGCCAGCTGCAGGCTGCTTCTCAGCTGTCTCAGGAAGGTCAGCCTCCTTTGTGGCCTCTTCCACAGAAGGGCCCAGGGCCTCTTGCTCTTCTTTTGGGGCCCCCGGAAGTACAGCCCCTTCCAAATCCAGCTCTGAACATGCCCGTTCCTTCGGCACATTAGCTTTTATTTCCACGTGAAACGTGAACTCAGGAACAGCCCCATGCCCATCCACCATGGGCCCTGTGCTGGGCCCGTCGGGTGGTGAGGCCAGGGTCTCTGTAGAAACTTTGGAGAGGAAATCAACAGGGAGTGGGATGGCACCCTTGGCCAGGAAACCAGGGACGCCGGCGGCTTCTCTGGAAACAGCGTGGGGGGGTGGCCCACTGGGTGCTGGGGACACCTGGAAAGGAGGTGAATCTTGGGGTGACGATTCATCAATGTCGCGGTCTTCATCCACCTCCTTGTCACTCCCCAGTCTTTCTTTGCCCTGGGTCTCCTTCAAAGGGGGCCCCTTCTTGTTCTGGTCTCCCAAAAGCTGGTGCTTCAGCAGCTCAGAGCCTTGGTGGCTTCTATCCAGGTCCTCGGGTCCTTTCCCTAAAGCCTGAATTGTGGCTTCTGCAGGGCCTTCAGGCAGGAAGGGGGCCGTAAGCATGTGGGGCATGTGCAGGAGGTTGAGACCCAGGGTCTCTGGATCCGAGGATTCACCTCCATGGCACCTTGGTGCCCCGAGCAAGCTTTCCTGGACACCCTTGACCTGCTCTGGCTCCGTGTAGAGATGTCCAGGGAAGGAGAGCTTTGAGATGAGTAGAGCCTCGTTGGCTTGGTCCCCATGCTCTGGTCCCCATTCTTGGGTGGGTTTTTCAGGGCCTCCTGGTAGGAGAGGCTGCAGAGGAGGGTGGGCGACTTCTGGAACAGGAGCTTCTGACTGTTTTTCACCCAGAGGCAGCACTGAGACCCCAGAAACTTCTCTGCTGTGTCTGGGTTCCACTTGAATGCTAAGCTCCTCGGCCAGGGGCCTCTTGGGGGCCTCCCTCTGCTCACCTGGAACTCTTATCTCTTCTGGGTTTGGAGAAGCAGCAGTTGCAAAAGGTTAGCAAGGGCGTAGTAATTGTTTAAGAGAGGGACATCATTCTTACCATCAGAAAGGACACTTAAGGGCTGGGGATTTAGCTCAGGGGCACCTTGCCTGCCTTGCAAGCACGAAGTCCTGAGTTCAAGAAAAGGACACTTAAAGGCATCATAATCCCATCTAACAGAAGCAGGCATGGCTCTGGGCTCATTCTCTGCTTTTGTTTGTTTTCAATGAAAGTTTTCTTGCTCTTGACTCTGGGTTTTCTCATCTGGCCCTCAGTTTTCTCATCTATAGAAGTGGGGAGGGTGGGCCCCGGTGACTTCCCTTCTGGTGTGGGTGTGGTCCCTCCATCTCCTGCTGAGGTCTTGCTGGGCAAGGAGGACACCAGTATCTCCAGGGCCTTCTTGTTCACAATCCTCTGGGATACAGCAGCCTTTTCCTCTTTCAAGGGGATTTAACTCTCCTGAAGAGTCTGCCCTTTGGATGGGACGTGGCTGGGGTGCAACAAGGCTCCCTTTCCTCTCCCCCTCTCTCTGTCTTTTGTACTTTTTCAGTGCTGGGGATCAAGCCCAGGGCCTTATGCCCACTAGGCAAGAGCTCTATCACTGAACTATAGCCCTACGCCCCCACCCTTGCCTTTATAAAATTTTGAGACAGTGGCTGGCCTCAACTATGAGATCCTCCTGCCTCAACCTCCCAGGTAGCTAGGGTTATAGGTGTATGCCAGTATGCTCGGCTCATAGGCAGGGCCACTGCAGCAACAAATGTCTCAGGGTACCCTTCTCTGTCTGGTCACACAGCATGCTGCCCACCAATTCAGATGACTAAGAGGACATTCATTCATGTGAACCCCCCTTTATAGTATCTGTATGTTAAAGACAGGTGAGTTATGCTCCTTAGTTTTTCCTGGTAATCACCCTGAATGAATGAATGAATGAATGAATGAATTTTGCAGAACTGGGGGTTGGACCCAGGACTCTGCACATGCTAGGGAAGCACTGTGCCACTAAGCTACTTCCCCAGCCTGGCACCATTTATTTTTTCAACTTTCAATTCTATGAACATCCCACCTGGTCCCAAAAGAATAACCCATAAACTCCCCAGCTCTCTTCTAACCAAGTCTATACCCTAAAGACTTTAGGAACTCCCAAAAGAAGATTTGGATGAAATCAGGGAAGGAAAGAAGACAAGGTAAGGTGCCTGCACTCAGGTATGCAGCTGTGAACACACTGCCCCCTCGGGGCCAGAATGGGCAGTGAGGCCCACGATGGGAGCCAGACGGCCCTGCGGGTCACACTAAATGATGGATAAATTCCCTATGACTTCCCGGAGAAAAGAACAGTATCTTCCCAGATCTTCTGCAATCTCGAAACTTCCAGTAAACTTTCAAGTTAGCCAGAAAACAACAGAAAACAAACAGCCATGTTTTATCCAGGTCTCCACTTCCTAAGATTCTCTAGGATTTTTAAGTCAAGTTCTCAAAATATTTGATAAATGATTCTAGAAAGCTACTCTTCTTGAACACAGCAGTTTAATTCCTAAGAAGAAAATTACAGTAAGGTCTGAAGGCTGCACAAGTGTAAAAGCTAGGTCGTGATGTGGAGGTAGGCTTACTCCTTGACAGGCCAGAAGGCAGCCCGCAAGAGAGCCACCCATTATGCGAATTTGCATTTCTGTTGAACATTTGCCCTCAGTTCCCAAGCTGAATGAGGCCAGCTTCCTTCAGGATACTGTGCCCCAGGAAAGACTCAGAAATGCTATCATAAAAAACCCCACAGGCTCTTTCCACATCTGAGGAGCCCACCTTTGACAAGAATCAGCAACCTAGATCTCCTGGATGCAGGAATTAGGGTGCAGATCCAGGTTCTTTTAGCGTGGAGCCCATCTGGGTGCTTCCATCTTCCTCCTTCAAACCCCCAAGTTGTGCAGGAGACTTGGGCCACTGACCTTGAGTCACGTGTCCAGCAGCTTGGTCTTCCAGGCTTGGGGTATCTCCAATGCCTGCTTCTTCAGCTGGTGTAGGCAAGAGGAAGAAGACAAAAGCAAAGACGGTTACTATCTGTTGGACCCCGAGCTTTCCACATCTGCTGGTATCTTTCCTAAAACCTGCAGAGAGGCAGGGCCTCAGGCAGCCTGGGAGAGTGATAATAAATTTCCCTGAACAAAATCCACAGCACCCACACACTCTGCCCTAACTTTGGCCTAGGTGAACAAGGCTGTTCCAACAAAGGTCCACCTTGTTCCACCCTGATCTCAGGGTAGGGAGGTCAGAGTGGCAATTACCATGAACCGGGTCAGGAGCCAAGTCCCACCCGGGTCACCCAAGGACAGGAGTTCAGGGACAGTCCCTGCCCAGTGGCGGACTAAGAGCAGCACAGCACACACCCAAATGCCACCACTCTCTTGATCTCCCTGAGCCCCATCTACTCATCTGGAACCCCAAGGAATGAGGCTCATTTATCTTGCAGGAGAACTCAGTGAAAGTGATCAGCATGTAAGTAGGTGACCCGAAGCTGTTAAGTTTTTTCCCATCAAAACTTCATGGCACATTTGGAGCACATACTGCCTGGCTGAAGAAGCTGGCAATCCCAGTGAGTAGTTTTTTGTTTTGTTTTGTTTTTGTTTTGGAGGGGTGCTCTTAGGCTCCTGTTCAGAGAAGCCCAGTCACCTCAAACAAAGAAAGCTGAGAAAAGTCCAACAGAACCAAAATCAGTTTTTTGGTTTTTTTTTTTTTTTTTTTTGGTATTGGGACCTTGCACTTGTGGCGCAGGTGGTGGAACCACTGAGCTAAATCCCTGGCCCCCCAAATCAGTTAGGTATTCATCCTGGAACACAGGAGAAGCCAGGAAATGACAGACAATCACCCAGAGTTGGTGCGTATAAGGCAAGTTGATGCACTCTGCCCTCATCATCCTGTATGACCAGCCTGCCTGAGGCAGGGTAGAGGGGCCCAGCAGCTCAGTCTCTGCACAGAAACTGACCTGTCCACTCACCACCACTGCCCATTATGGCTTCCACGGAGAGTGCAACAGGGAAAAGGTTCTCTGAGTGAGGGCCTCCTAAGCACCCAGCTGTTGGCTGTCCCAGGGCAGCTGCAGTGGGGTGTGGGTGGGCTCAGGAGCTCTGCAGCCACCAGGTCATCAGTACAAACACCTCTGAGTGCCCTGGGGCCAACACCATACTTCTCATGAGGTCTGATGGTGATGCTGATGGCCCTTATCAACAATGGGCAAGAATTGGGCCAAAAGTCCAGGAATCTCCGCTCCAGGTGTGGATTTGGACAAGGTTACGGAAATGATGGAAAGTTTTCAGTAAGTCCAGATGAACGGCCATGAAGTTCTTGAGACAGTGGGCATGAGAAAGGGCATTCTGGGACCCCATTCTGGGACACAGATGAGCCGATTCGCCTGCCTGCACCAATGCAGACTCGACCTGATGTGAGGCAGAAACTGGAGTCTGCTGATACCTCTGACTGCGGGGAGGGAGGGGCACTCAGAAAAGCCAAGGCAGCGCGTGCATGGAGATGGCTGGCAGCGCATCACTAAAATCCTCTCTTATCCCTGGGAGGGTTTTCATGGCAGGACTCACAGCACTGGCTGCACTGCAGCCCCGATGGTATCCACAGGCAGCTTCACAGGATTCTACAGATGGATGTGCTACAGCAAGTGGCTAAACTAAGGTCCACAGAGTCAGGGATGACCGCTGAGAAATGCTCACCAACTCTAAAACCTCCTGCCACCCCGAGGACGCGAAGGAGAAAGAAGGGGAGAGAATATCTGAGAATGATTTTCTTGGACAGAGCAGCTTTGAGGGCTGGGGTGGCTGTACGGCCATCTCCCATCTCAGTCCCAGTGTGGTCTTCATAGGCACCGATCACATACAGATATGTGGCATGTGGACCCTCTGGCTCAGAACCTGGTTGGCTGCTGTTAGGGCCCCATGGAGAGCCCCAGAGGACAGAAGAGGAGCTGGCTCTGCTTTGGGCAAAGAGTAGCTGGGCAAAGTGTGTTGCTGCTGCCGTGCCAGAGGGCTGTGCACCCAGTCTGCTCGCCAGTGTTCCCTGAAGACCTGATGTGCGCATATTGGAGATAGCCGTGTGGGTGCATTAGGTCACATCCTACAGGCCACCAGCAGGAGGCTCAACCTCAGCAGAGTGAGGCTGGAGCTGGATCTTCAGACCTCAGGGGCAAGAGGGAGAACACGTGTGCCGGAACCTAGTGCAGAGGATCTTCCGGGAACAGGAGATGGGGTGGGGGAAGAATATGGGAGAACTCAAACAGGGCCCCCGGAGAGAAGAAGTTATCCCCGAACACCGGCAGGAGTGGAATCAGCTCACACAACTGCCTTACACACTTGCCCATACCAGCCCCAGAGGAAGGCACAGCTCCTCAGAATGACTGCCACGTGGGACTGGCCTTTCTGACCAGCATTTACAGGCTGTGTTTTGCAAATATGGACACTACGGTGTTTTTGATTACTCAGGAGCAATGGAAAAAAAAAAAATCAAGAAATGGCTACAAGTTTCATCCTTCGGCAGAGGACAAACTCCCACTCAAACTGTGAAGGCCAATCGGGAGACAGAATTGAATCACCTGTAATCTCATGCTGTGAGTTGTTCCATGGCCTTCAAAGTCCTTCACACTCAAGGCTGAGGCCCTTTCAGGCTTCAGGAACTCGAACATGGCCCTCACCCATCTCAGAAGACCTCACTGCTGATCATCTTGCAAGGCAGAACTGCACTTTGAAGGAGCAAGGGTGTTACTGCTTGCCCTGCAGTGGGCAGTCTCAATGCAGGAGCCCAGAGAGATAGCTGCAGGCTTCCCAAACAGTCACAGAGAGTACATCTTCTGGAAGGGAAGAAAAACTCCTGCCTGGGCACTTCCCTGCTTTCCACTGACGGCGAATCCTGTACAGAGCACTTCTGCATTTCTCTCTCTGTCCTTGCTCCCCTTATCTGTTTTGTTTTTGGATGGATTCTTGCTATTTTGCCCAAGCTGGTCTCAAACTTATGGAGTCAAGTGATCCTCCCACCTCAGCCTCCTAAGGAGCTTGCATGCACTGCCACACCCAGCTTCTGCATTTTTTGCTAGACAGCTGGGCACTCTCCAATTCCCCAAGCACCCAAAGGGAATGGCCCCTGAGGCTCCAGGCTGTGCTGGCCCTTTCCTAGGCGTTGGTGCAGGATAGCTCTTGAGGGAATGGGTAGTCCCAAGCCAGTACTATTTGCTGGTGGCCCATCATCATCTGTGTTAGTAGCTGCCTCACACACCTATTCTACAAAGACAGGTATGAAAGGCACAATGTCCTAGAAATGGATGCAAAGTCACATTGCTGAACTCCTCCAGGACCGTCCCATTAAGACTTCCCAAAGTATGACACAGTCGTCTGGACCCTGTTTCATGCTTGGGTGCTCCTAGGGGAAAACTAACCCTTGAGGGTAACCTGCCACTGGGCTGAGTCTGAGAAGGAGGGTGGACTGACTTCAGATGTGCAGGAGGCACATCGGCCACAGCCCGCCTAAGAAAACACTGCAGAGAACTCTCTGGAGCTGTCTCCCTGACTGAGGCAAAGGGAAGAGGATCCAGAAAGAATCCAGAAAGCCCTAAGTCCTCTGAGAGGCTGGCAGGAAGCAGCTAGGCACCAACACCCCCTACTCCCAACAACCCAGGATTCCCAGAAGCCAGCATCTCCCCAAATCCTAATCTCACTTGGAAATGAGGGTGACCTGATGTGCACCCCTCACTGGGTCCATCACTGCCCTGCGATCTCTGGGAGCTGCCCTCACCTGTGGTTCCTTCTGGGATCTCCATGTGGGGCTGGGCGGCAGCCTGGTTGCCAGGGGCTCTCTCATCCACTAAGGGTGCAGTCACTTCTGGAAACCACCAAAAGTTACCTCAGAGGGGCCAGCCAGCCGCCCAGCTCTCTCCTTTGCTGCGTATGCAGAAGCAGTGCAGGGAGGGGAGTCAGGAGGGGACTGGCTACATGCAAGAAAGCACCAGTATAAAGCGAGTCCCAGCACTGCTCTCGCCCCATCTCCCCAGCAAGCACATAGTACATGGCTAGAGGGGCAGCAGCCACCGGACACCAGCCCACCCACCAGGAGACTTCCCAAGGAGAAGGACTGACTGCTGGGGCAGTCCTGGCATTTTGAAAGAGGAACTACTCTTGATGGTTTCCTGCTGTACGATCCTCAGGGCAGTACAGGAGGACAGCACTGGGAATTCTGCAGCACCTATAGTTTTGCTCTGAGGATCTGAGCAAGTCCTCTGCTCTCTTTGGGGCCCAGTTCCCTCGGTTGTAAAATGGGAGTGTCATCACAGTGACCTCTGAGCTTTCTTCCAGCTCTGAGTCGTTGTCCCCCAAGTCTGTAACACCCCCTTAACAAACACTGAGCCCCCGTATGGCAATGGCCAGGCCAGTCCTTCCCAGAGCTGGGTACTTGACCACTAGATGGGTCCAGCTTCATGGCAGAGGGGGAAGGTAAAGATGGCCTACAGGAATGATGGCCAGCATCTTATCAAGGTAGACGCTTCCAGCCTGTGGTCTTCCAGAGCCCGCCCTGGCATATGAAAAATGTAAGGAGCTGCCAACTTTGAAGGCTTCCCGGAGTCAATGTCAGCTTAGTTTAGTGAAGGTCGACTCAGGTGCAGGCTCTGCAGCTCCCCTCCTGTTGGTGAGAGCTGAAGCACGTGGGGCTCACACAGGTGCAGGTCCAGGCTGCAGTAAGACTAGGCAGGAGCTCCTTTCAGAGTGACACTGACAGGACACTGACAGCTGGCATGAGGTTTGGCTCAGTTTCAGGACCTTCCTAGGGTGGCAGGTGACTTGCAAAGCTGTCCTAACCAGATGAGCAGGAAATGCCTTTAAGTCACTGGCTCTCAGAAAGAGAGCAGAGAGAACTTTTCCATGCTGAGGACCTTGGGGTGAGGACCCTGCAGCAGCACCCTCCAGGCACGTGCCATTACACAGAGCAACTGGCAGGCACTCGACAGCCACTTTCTGGATTACTCCAAAGGTGGATGCTGGACTAGATTCTCAGCCTGTGACACAACATTCAAAGTAATGCATAGGCCTGGAGAGGCGTGAGAATATAAACTTGAACCTCTTCAGTAAGGACAGAGATGGAGGGGCAGATACCACAAACAAGTTACTCAAAAGCTATGTTCAATGCCCCTTTGCCTTGATTTCTTCTACTTAACAGGCTGAAAAGCCCACTGTTCAATCTCCCAGCCTTCACTGTAGCCAGAGTGGGTGATGAGACCTAGTTCTCAGCCAGTGAGATCCAAGGAGAAATCTGTAGGTGGCACTTACAGGAGAACACTCTTTCTTTCTTTTCTTTGTTTCTTTTCTCTTTCTTTCTTTCTTTCTTTCTTTCTTTCTTGCTTGCTTGCTTGCTTGCTTGCTTTTCTTCCTTTCTTTTACAGGAGAACACTCTTTCTTTCTTTTCTTTGTTTCTTTTCTCTTTCTTTCTTTCTTTCTTTCTTGCTTGCTTGCTTGCTTGCTTTTCTTCCTTTCTTTCTGTTTTTTTTGAGACAGGGTCTCGCTTTGTAGTATAGGCTGGCCTTGAACTCACTATGTAGCCCAAACTGGCCTTGAGCTCCCAGCGATCCTCCTGTCTTGGCCTCCTGAATGCTGGGATTACAGGCGTGCGCCACCATGCCCAGCTGAATTTTTGCTTTCCTAATGAAAACGGAACATATTGGCTTCAGGGTCATATTGACCACTTTGCTTTGTGACTTGTTCTTGCTTAGGAGGCAGCAACCATGTTGCAACCATGAGGCATCAATCCAATCACTGATGATGACAGAAGGTGAAAACAGAAGAGTACTGATCACATGGAAACCTGCTGCTGAAGCCCAGATATCTTATTACGGGATACAAATAAATCTCTTCATGTGTATGCCAGTTAGTTGGGTTTTCTATTTCCAGCAGCCAAACGCAGTAGTCTCAACTGACACAGATGGGAGGCAAGAGAAGGTGGTCAAAATCAGGATTAAGAAGCATTTCAGGAAATATATGAGGTGCATCAAATGTTTGGAGAGGGCAGGGGAGAACACAAGGCCGTGCCCATAGCCCAAGAAATGAGAATTCCCACGGTGTGGGCATGGAGATGTGTACGGGCCACCCCTTCCTCCGCCACGCTGCTGCTCGGGCTCTAGGAGCCCCTGAAAGAAAAGCAAAGTAGGTGCTTTGGATGGGGTCGGGAGGACAATGGATATGCGACAGACCTGTGCACGTGCCCTGCTTTGCCCCACAGCCCAGCCTCTGCAAGTGTGGCTTCCTGCGGGGCACACGCAGGGTGGAGGTGCCCATACCAGGCACCGGCGGGCTAGGCACCAAAGCGGGCCTGCTCCTGTACACTGCCTTGCAAAGCACTGAATGAGCACATCTCTCAGCCAGCAGGAGAGGAAGTAGCAGAGACAGCCAGAAGGGCGGCACAGGCGGCAGATGCAGGGGAAGGGTGGCTGAGAAAGCACAGCTAAGCGCAGGCTGGAGGTGGGGTGCAGGTGTCTGAAGGAAGCAGTGGAGGAGGAGGCCCCACCTTCGGCCGTCGGAGTGCTCTTAGCATCAGAGGTCTCAGAGCCCAGTTCCTCGGATCCTTCATCAGCAGGAGTCTGCAGGGGAGACTCTGGAACATACACAATGAACCCCTCAGATTGGGTGCCTCTCCCCAGACCTCTTTGGACCTCAGGGGGATCTTGGGAACAATGTCCTTTGAGCTGCAAACCCCTCAGCGTGAGCCCCACGGCCACGTGATCAAATCTCAAGGAGGCCCGAAGCCCTCCAGTGCCAACATCACTGGAAGAAGCAAAGATGATGTACGCTTGCTCCTGGTGGGAGGAGAGATACCTTGTGACCCACCGGTTCTCACAGGAGCAAAGGTCCTTAGAGTGACAAACAGGCAGTGAATCCCAGAAAGCTGAACCACAGGTGAACTTGCTATTAATTAATTAATGACAAATGGACACCTGGGAACCCCTCCCCACTGCACCAGAGGAGCCAACTCCTGCCTTAGAAAAGGAATCAGCTCAGGGCCAGGGATTTAGCTCAGCGGTTCGGTGGCCTGCCTTGCAAGTGCAAGGACCCGAGCTCAATCCCAATCCCTGGTACTAAAAAAAAAAAAAAAAGAAAAGAAAAGGAATCAGCTCAGGGCAGACCCAGTGCCTGCTCCTACATGAACATGTAGCCCTGTTTGGACTTTACCCAGCTCTTTCCACAGAAAGCTCTCCAAAGGACTGTACCATTTGAAATCTCAGCTATGGGTGCCTACAAGGAAAGTGGGAAGTGTCCTTTCAGAACCCAAAGCCTCGCTGAAAGGCTCAAATGACTGCAGAGGTCCAGAGCCACACCTTCCACCGTGAGTATCCTTGGTAAGACTGTTTTTGTTGGCCCAACAGAAATGAATCTACTTCACCAGGGAAGACTGAAACGTTCCCTCCTGTGTGATACCCTGGCCCTGGGAGTCAACCTGTCCTGGTCATTTTATGTGCTTATCAAAGAAAGCTTCACCCAGCCCTAGCTGGGTGAGCCACAGGGCCTATAAACGAAGAAGGGCAAGACTTCTGGATAGCCCTGTATACACAGAGCTGAGTGCGGGTCCCTGGAAGGAAGTGAGGTGCTCAGAACATCGGCTTCCAGGAACATAGTCTAAGGAGGGGCAAAGGAGACCACACAGAGCAAAAGGCCCCAAAGTCCATGTGTTCCAGAGCGGGCCTGGGGCCAGCTGAAAGTGTGCCCCTGAAGGTCTCCTAAGGGAAATGGGAGTTGCAGTCCAGAAAGCAGTGGACCAACAGCCAAGATGTCTGGGTTCAAACCCGAGTTCCACTTTTTTCTAGTCAGGCAGCCTTAGACTTGACCTCAGTTTCCTCACTGAAAAAGTGGGTGAGATGACATCAGCTCCACCTGCTTCCTCATGGAGCTGTTGTGAGCCACTGGGAGGATTCTGAGGGAAGCACTTTGCAAACTACAAGAATTTATATTTGTAGATGTAGTTCCCATTTACATGAAGGAGACAAGTGTTGATAGGGGCAATGTTGGGGTTCTCCTTTTAGCTAAATTCTACCTGAATGCTCAGGTACCGATGACAGCAAGGCACGGCTTGCTGTGACAGATGGATGGACTGATGGGTAACAGCACTGGTGGATGATTAGACAGGGGCTTGGAGGTATGGAGAGATGGGTAGATACTGAACGATAGGACACACACACACACACACACACACACGCACACACACACATGATTAGATTGATGGCTGGCTGGCTGGCTGGCTGAAATGGAAACACAAACAGTTCCCATCAGAGTTTCTAAGCCCTCTGCTAGGATATCTTGGCCACCTAATTTGCCTCATCTTCTCCTGACCCCCGTTCTGTGTGCCCAGAAAGCCTCTCCAGTCTTCTCAGTGGCATCTCGGCCATGAGGTCAGTGCTCCTCAGCTTTCAGCTTGGTGGCCTCACTCATCCTCCCCATGTGGCAGGAACTCCCCGTTCTTTATGAACATTTGCTGGATGAATGGGTTTTTCATTGTCCTACTCGGGCTGAGACTGAAACCTAGATGGCAGAGAGATAGATCACAGCCTCTGGAGTCAGGCAGATGGGGCCCAAATCCACCATCTGTCGGCTGTGTGGCTCCAGTCAAGGTACTAACATCCTTTTGCTTCAGTTTTCTCCCCTGTAAAATGGGTACAGCAGTAGTCCCACCCACTCATGGGGCTTCTGTGAGCACGGAACTACTTACAGTACATTCACACCTCTTTGTGTTGGTTGGGCCTGGAGGTGGGAAGCTCTCGGTAAGGAACGGTGATGACCTCCAGTCACTACATCCCACCTTGGCTAAAGCACTGTGCACCACAGTGGTGTTGACAATGGTGATGCGATGTTGGCTGGGAATCCCTGGGGCTCTGGCGGATAGCTGGCCACTGTCTCAGGTGGACGAATGGCTTTCGGCCAGATGAGGAAGAAACCCAGCTTCACGCTTTGGTCACAGCCTAGGTGCTATTCATACTCCCCCAGGTACACGAGGACTTTCAGTCCAGCTCTGTGCAAACACCTGCTCTGTGGCACAGACTGCTGACCACAGAGTCCATTTCCTTGGAAACAGAGACCAAAAATAATGCAGCATGGAGCTGTGCCCAGTTGAAGGCCACACCTTCCAGCCTCCTGGCCAGGCAAAGGTGTCTGATAAAATGTCAAGAGGAGTACGTGGACAGGATATTCAGGAAAGAAACATCTGTCTCGCAGGAGCTAGTGGGGAAGAGCTCCCTCTCTGCCCATCTCCTGCCTCTGTTCAGGATGGGGGGTTTTAACAACCATATGAAAAATAAAGACTCTGCTTGAAGGCTGTACAAAAATGGTAACGGGACCAGATCTGGCCTGAGGGCCAGGGCTAGCTAAGCCTTACCTTAAGAAATGGCTCCTGCCCTTTGGATTACAAGAAGGGAAGAGCCCACAAAGGCCACTGGTTACTCTGGTAAAGTCTGCGGCAAGAAAGCCCGGATGGGGTGAGAGGTGGGAGAGGTCTCCAGGACTGCCACTGTCGCGATGGACCAGTTGATGGTAGTATCACCAACAGCAGTGTGGAGATCAGGGACGGCCCAGGGTGGGGCACACGAGCGTGCTGGACTGGACCTGTTAGGTTGTGGGTGTGATGGGGAAGTAAGGGGAGACGAGTATTGTCTCTTGGGTAACGGGGGTCTCTGCGGCGTGAGCAGCCTTAGAGTCTGTTTCAGGATGGCAGGGGCTGGTTCTACGCACAAAGCAGAATCTAAAGATGAAAGGAGGCGAGTGGGGTTCCCTGAGCGCACAGCCTTTGTAAAAGTGCTGTCCCTGCAAACTGGCCGCGGCAGTGTCCACTCAGCTCAAGAACGGCTCATCCCAACCAAGCTTCCAGCAGGCGCGCAACTCCCTGGTCCTGAAGCTTGTCAAAACCTGCAAGCTTTCAGCCAGACGGTGGGGCAACAGCATACAGACTGCCCTTGAGTCTTGTCACTAACCAGCCTGACTACCGGCAAGAATGTAAGTGCTTCACACCCCTGTGTGGGAGGGTTGGGGTGCCCCCACCTGTCTGCAATCGCTCTCTTTTCCACTATCCTTGTTAAAGGCCTTGGAAGGAGCGGGAGGAGGGACAGGCCTCATTTGCATATCTTCCCGGGAAGGCAGAACAGGTTACCGCATCAACACCTTTTAATGCATGAGGGTGCATTATTTTACCAGCTAACAACTTTTACCCACTTTGCAGGGATCTAGCCGTACTTCAACTTTTAGCAACCACTTAGCTACTCTTTGTTCTGGAATTTAACAGGTAGTTTCTTGTCATTCATTATTCAAGAGCCTTTGTCACTTTTCTAAACTGTTGTTAGTACAGTGACACCTTCTGCCTAGTCAGATTTGTCACCCTGCACATAAAAACAGCTCACAAACTGTCAGAAGCAAGAATAAGTTTGATGATATCTATGAAAATCTCTAGGGAAGTACATTCTTTGGGTAGGCAAACCATCTTCAAATGCTTTTCTTTCACAGCAGTTCCAAAAGATTAGCAATTTAAATGTTGCAGTGTGTGTGTGTGTGTGTGTGTGTGTGTGTGTGTTGGCATAGAGCTCATCATGTTTTATGTTAAAGAATTGAATAATAGTTTGAACAAACATTAGGCCACCTTGAAACATAAAATAACTTGATGAACTTGATCTTACTTTACAAATTAAATTTAGTGTCTTAATAAATAAGAGTGGTGCCGGGCATGGTGGCGCACACCTGTAATCCCAGCACGCAGGAGGCTGAGGCAGGAGGATCACTATGAGTTCGAGACCAGCCTGGGCTACATAGTGAGTTCCAGTTCACTCTCAACTACATAGTAAGACCCTGTCTCAAAAACAAAAGCAAAAATAAACAAACAAACAAAAGAGGGTAAAAACCACATTTTCCTCTGACTTTATTTTAAATAAACTTGCAATTTTAGAACAGTTTTACATTTATAGAAATTATAAAGGTAGAAGAGAGTACTTCCCACAACCAGTTTACTCCGACATTACTATGGTACATTGGTTGCAATATAATATGCTATTTATTTATTGGTACTAGGATTGAACCCAGGGCCATTGCACTGAGCCACATCCATGGCCATTTATTTATTTATTTATGGTATTGTGGATCAAACCTTGCACTTGTGAGGCAGGCATATGCCGCTGAGCTAAATCCCTGGCCCTAGCCCTTTTTATTTTTTATTTTGACAGAGGGTCTCACCAAACAGCTAAAAGGCCGGGCCTGTGTTCAAATTTGGCAATCCTCTTGCCTCAGGCTCCCAGAGGACTGGGATTGGAGGTGTGTGTCACGACACCCAGTTTAATTTAGTCTTTAAACTAAATTGCCCTGCCCCTAGAGTGTATTTTTCTTTGGTATAATTCAGTATGTGAAGAATTCACTCTGAATGCAGTATGTTGTCATTCCAATGTGGATTCGACCCATGGGAGTTTAACAGCTGAAGTTATTAAACATTTATCAGCTCCAGTTGGTGATGACCTTGGGCAGGAGGCTTGGCTGAAGCCTACAAACCCCCCAGCTCTGAGTTCTGCAGTGCCCCAGCCTCTTCCATCTCCTGCCACTTGAACCCATCTTTCTAATTCCCAAATGCCTCTTAGACCCATGCCTTCCTGCTTACAGAGATGGAAACCAGTCTCTGAAACCGGATCCCAGCTGGTCCTGAACTCCAGGGGAGGAGGGGGACAGCATAGTTGTTGTACAAGCAGGAGGGCTGGTGGTCTCTGCTTCTCATACTCTGGGCACCCTAGATGCCTCTTTGTCCAGCTGGCAAATATCACCTCCTACTTTGGAGGTTCACAATTTCCACCCACTACCCCACACTCCGGCTATGAGTGTTTATTTTTAACATTAACAGAGAAAAGTGGGCTGCAGCAATTTCACATCTTAGAAACAAGTCTGGGGGCGGGGACCAAGTCCTCTTCACAGGGGGCCACACGGAGAGCTATACAGGTTGGGAACACCATGAGTAGAGCTCTTTGTGGCATAAGATAGTGATCCAGCTGCAAGTGAGGGACCAGTACAGGGGACTGCAGAAAGGGCTCTAGGTGCCCCTGGTCCCCAGAACACATGGCCCTACTGTGAAATGAGACCTGTACACTGGGGCGGGGTCGACTACTAAAGCCCAGGACTGTGTTACAGATGGTGGGAGTTGCCGGATGAGGGACAGACAAGCCTGGTTTAAGGAAAGGATGAAAGAGTAAAGCCAAGTATTTTACATGCTAATGAATACTCCCAATTTACAGGCTAATGGGAGTGGCTAAAGACTCCAGGAGCCCACTGTATTATGGGAGTCCTGCAGAATTTGACACAGCCCATCCACTCTTGTGGCAAGCTCTCTCCTTTGGAAAGGTACATTTTCAAATAACCCCCCTCTTTGAGTCATCTTGGCTTTCTCAAATGACAGTGTAATGTTATAAGGTACTGAAAGTGCAGGTCAGGATGTGAACCCTTCCCGCTGCCCCATGCCAAAGCGAAGCAAGTGGCTGGTTGTGATCCTCAAGGAGCCTGGTGCATTATGTACGGGTGTCCACTAACCTTTCAGGCCAGGCTCTGTGTCCCCATCCTGGTCTTGGAGCAGGGCGTAGTCCTCAGCATGATCTTCCATTGTGTCAAACTCCTGGCGGGGCTCAGCCATCCTACTTAGAGGATCACCTGGGAAAAGAAGGTGGGAGGGTGAGGGATAGGTCGGACGCCAAAGGACTGAACTTCCCCAGAATATAGGGGAGGGATGGGGTATGGAGAAACAGTCACCTCTCCCAAGTCATGGTCTTCCCACTTCCCTGTGCAACAGGCAGAGACGCTCTGTATCCCTGCCAAAGTGGTGTGATGACATTTCTGTGTAATGACTTGCAATTCACTGATGGCGTATCATTGTATCGTATTCAAAACAACCAGGCAAGACAAGTTTGGCAAGCCTGACTTCTACTCTACTTCACTAAAAAGTAAATGCTGCTGATTACCAGTGTTTTCCCTTGTAGAATTGCGGATAGAGCCTGGGGTCTCACATCCGCTAACCAAGTAAGAGCTCTGCCCTGGAACTACCCCAGCTCTCTGCATGTTTTCCCCCAGTACTTCACGGTGCCTTAGTGAATGGGCCACTGCCACTTGTCACTCACAAGTTCTTGGGGGCTCTGGGGCTCTGCTACAGAGAAGATTGTGGGGCTCCAACACCAGGATTGACACAGTGGCTGCGTCACTGGAGGTTGCCAGTGGAGGTCTCCGGGGAGGCTCATTTTCCCAGGCTCCTCTTTATCAGACAGATGAGGCCCAAGTGGAAAACCTCTCAATGAACCCGTGAAAAGAAGCTGGTGCAGCCTAAAACACTCCAGAAGAGATGGCTGCTCTGCTCCTCGGGCTTATGGCTCCTCAGGAGGACAGGTTGCCCCAATCTAGGGGTTGCTACATGAGGGACACGATCAAAGTAGCCCAGGAGGCATGAGAAAGCAGGGACCCGGAACGGGACAGCTGGCCGCACACTGCTCCTTGTGGAAGCCCCAAAGCCTGTCTGCCAAGGATGCCCTGAAAGGACAGGCTTGCTGCTGATGAAAGTTTCCTTCTCTTGGCTACCTTGTCCTGCCAGCCTCAGCCCATGTATACACGTCCCCATCCATCAGCTTATTCCTGTGCAGAGCAGGAAAAAGCAAAAAGGTACCACAAGTCAGGGCAGCACCACATGGCCCTTAGCACTAACCCTTAGTGGCCTTTGTCACCTCCGGAACATCTAAACAGTTCTTAATGAACAAAGCAGGATAGAGTCAAAGCAGGCTTTGTGCAAAGCAAACCGTCTTCCTTTTTGACGTGGGTCATGTTGTCACAGGCGCCCGTCACCCCAGCTCAGTCTGGATTAGAGGCTAGGGCTCGCAGTGCCCCTCCTGCATCCATCTGTACATCCACCAAGTCAGGACAAAGCGGGTAATGTGTGATGTGTGCTAGCTGCTCTGCAGTGGGCTGAGCAGAGTCTGGAAATGGGGATGAAGAACTCACAGAGAATCTGGCAGCAAAGGCAGGATCAAATGGATGAATAAGGAGAGACTGCTGGCAGGGAGGTGAGGGCTCTGGTCCAGGCACACAGTTCAAAGGCTGGAGCCAGAGTGTAGGCAGAGGGGAAGGAAGGAAGGGACAGACCTAAGAGGTGTCTCAGAGAACATATTAGGCTGGGCTTCCACTTGGGTTGGGGCCAGGCAGAGAGATTAAGATCTAAAAGTATGCTGAGTATGGTGCGGCATGCCTATAATCCCAGCAGTCTGAAAGGCTGAGGCAAGAGGATCATATATTTGAGCCCAGCATGGGCAATTTAGCGACTTATCCCTGTCTCAAAATAGAAAGTAAAAACGGGCTGGAGATGCAGCTTATAGTGGGACGGCCCTGGTTCACCCCCTAAAACCCTCACCCCCACGATCCATAAATACACTAGAAGTACTTAGGTGGCTGGGAAAATCGGGCTGGGCTACAGAGTCAAAGAGAACCTATAGGAGGAAAGGAGCTGGAAAACAAGGGTGGGTTCTGGTTTTTTTGTTTTTTTGGTTTTTTGAGACAGGGTCTCACTTATGCAGTGGGAATGACCTGGAACTCACTGTGTAGCCCAGGCTGGTCTTAAACTCATAGTGATCCTCCTGCCTCAGCCTCCCAAGTGCTGGGATTACAGGCGTGCACCATGCCCGGCTGGGTGGGTTCTGTTTTAAAAAGATCTTTGCTTGAAAGAACACCCTGCCACTGCATTTACCTAACTGGTGATTCATTTCACTTAATAAGCTCTAAAAATATATATTCTACTATTCCTCTTGACTTTCATTATAATTTAAAAATTTTTATGAGTCTTTATTTTCATGGATTGTTCAACAGAGATATAGTCTACTTCAGCTTCAAATAATGGGTCAGCAAATATTTCCTGTCAAGGGCCAGACAGAAAATATCATAAGTTCCACAGCCTGTTTTCTAGCGACCCCTTTATCACCCAAGCACTACACTCACTGCCCCTTTGGGGCTGGAGAGTCCGAAGGACTCACCGGATGCTGAATGAATTATAGGGGTCAGTGCAGAAATTAAATCACCCTCAAATACAGCTGCCATTCACTACATGGAATACACAAACTGCCTGACTCTCAAAGGCCAGTATTTTCCTTTAGGAGAAAAGCACGCAATGCATAGGAGAAAGTCTCTAAGCGGGAGGTTCACCACTGCCCGGCCCTGGGAGGACAAACGCCTTTAGGTTTCCTGCGCCTCCTTCCACACTTGCCCCAGCTGGTCCAGGACAGCTGCCCAGTGCTGATGTTTTGGAACCTACCTTCCAGGTTAAGAAAGATTAGCCTCATTCTGGAGCATCCCTGAGGTCAGCCTGCCACAGAAAGGAAGCAAAATCCAGAAAGAAGAGGTGCCCAGAGCACAAATGGAAGTGACTCTTCTTCCCTGCCTCAGGACAATGATGGCGGCGTCTGAGCAAGCTGGCGGGGTGGGGTGAGGTGGGGTGTTGCTGGTTGTGGATACTACAGGAGCCCCTCGGCCTGGTAACAGGAGGCCCTGGTGTTTGTTCCCTGTGGGCACATGGGCACCTCACTGAGCTCACAACAACCCCCTGAGGTAGGCATCTTTGTCATCATCCGGGAAGTTAGGTCATGAAGCCAGTAGGAGGCAGGGCCCAAATGCAAAGCCTGTGTCCTGAACAGCAGTGACGATAAGTCCACTGTTTCACCCTGGACCATAAAACAATCTTCAACTTTCTGCCTAAGACGTTAGGGCCGGTGACTGGGATGTGCAAGAAGAAATTGTCACTTCCCTCAACCTTTAGGTTCTTCATTCCCAAAATGTCACTTCATGACCCTTGAGCTGCCTTCTTACCCTGACATTTTATCCTACACAGGCCCATGTAGCCTGTGTCCTCAGCTCAGGAGCCTAGGAGGCCAGGGATGGGATAGCAGGAGGTCTCTAGCCCAGGCTGGGGTGAGGGGCAGGGGACCCTAGTATCCAACCAAAGGCCTGCACTTTGGGCACAGCCTCTTGCCTTAGCACCAGGCTCTTGCTGCCCTTCTTCTGGAATACACAGGCAGGATGAGTTCTCTGGAAGAATGGACAAAGGACAGAGCCAACTGACAGGTGGTACAACTGCACCATTTCAGGTCTGAGACACTCGCAAAGACGGTGCTCTGGAACACCTAAATAAGCACGGCCCTGAGGGAGCACCCAGCCTGGGCCAGACGTGTCATCATGCCACAGACGCCTGTAATCTCAGCAAGATGCACGGACAGGAAAATAAACACACCCAAACAGTTTTCCTCACTCTCTTTCCCATTTCCTACTTTGCTTACCTTTCCCAATCTCTGTCTCTGACTCTCCTACCTCTGTGACTCTCTCCTTGTCTCTCCCCACCCCTCCCCTTGGGAGATAAGGAAGAAATTTTAGGGGAGGCATAAAAATCGGGTTTAAACCTGGAAAATAAAACAGGCCATTTTTTAGGAACCCTTGGAAAAGGATGTTTTCCTGATGAGAAAATGAGGACTAGAGGGTGCTGGATTCTGTCTTTGTCGTTTTATAGAGAAACTGAAGCCTCCGGAGGGGAAAGACTTGCTAAGGCGGCTTCAGGCTCACAGGTCCCCAGCCCCCTGCAAGCCTTGCTGGCTTTGGGGCCGAGGAAGAGAGAAGGGGTCTGTAGGTTGAGAGCAAGGGACACAACGCGGGGCATGCACTGGAGACAGGATAAGGGGTAAAGAGTAGGAGGCAAGGGGCAGGAGAGGACCCGCATGTGTTACCTTGGAGCCAGTCACAGCCGCTGTTACTCAGAGTCTTTAAACTTTCTATGATTGAAGCAAAATTCATGTTGCATAAAGTGAACCATTTAAAAGTGAACCATTAATAATACATAATGTTATTCAACCATCACCTCTAATTCCAAAACACTTTTATCATCCCCAGAAGAAATTCTGTATCCACAAAGCAGCCCTCTCCCTACTCCCTGCAAGCCCTCAGCTCCTCTCTGGCTCTGCATTTGCCTCTTCTGAACACACAGGACGAATAAGTGGTGAATAAATGGGTCACTGGGGTCTTTCACGGAGCATCATGTTGTCCAGATTCATCCAGGTGACAAACAGGTCACTGGTTCAAACCCTGAGTGACATTAGGCTGCATGGATTTGCCACATTTGTTTTTCCATGATCCGTAATCCACTGATCACACCCGTAGTCATCGGGGAACAAGATAGTCCGCAGCTTTTTGTTGTGACTCTTTTCCGAGAAGATCAAAGGTGGGTGTGAGTGTGGAGCGGTGGGCCGGTGGGGAGGAGACGGGTAGAGGGCCAGCCAGCCTTCACTCCGTCCTGTGGTGCCCTCCAGGTCCATGAGGCATAGGGGTGTGCAGGTGAGACCCTAGGTCCTCTCTGCTCTCAAGAACAGGGTCTTCCTAGGCTAGAGGATGAGCAAACCTCTGTCCAGTGGAACTCATGATTCCTGGTTATCTCAGGCCATTCCTGAGGTGTCTGGATCCATACCCACGATGACGGAACCCCGGGCTCCTGGTCTACAGAACAGTGGCCTCTGAGCACCCCTGGGACCCTGCTTGCTGTCTGGAACGCCTGCCAGTTCCTGACCACCTTCCCATGACAGCAGGCAAATGGGAATATTACAGGTACCCTGCCCAAGGCAATCTGGGACTTGACTTTGATTCTTCCTGCCCTGCCACCCTTGGGACAGGTTCCCGCAGTTATGATGCTCTGCCCCCACCCAGCCCTTCCAGATTCCCTTTGGCACAAAAGCTAGTTGGCTGCCGGGATGGGGTGTGTACAGAGGCGTGGTGGAGTAGGCTCCTACAAGAATATCCTAGTCTTTGTTCCTGCACAGAGCACCCCTCCAACAGAAACTCAGTCCTCCAGGGGTGATGCGTTTCCTCTGGCTCAGGGCATTTCTTGCCTGAAGGAGATGAAGATCCCATGACTTCCTGCCACCTGTCCTCATCCTCCTACTCCTTCCCACTTTCTCATTCATGGCAAAACAATTTGGAAATGAGTAATTTAGGTTCTAGAGAGCTCTTTAGGTACAGGAGGGGCTGCTCAACACCTTTTAAGCACTTGAATTATGAATAGGATGGGTTAATCTGAACCCGTAAGGACTTCAGAGAGGCTCTCTGTGATGCAACAAGCCCAAGAGGAAGAATCATTGCTCCCACTTCACACACGAGAAAACTGAGGCTGAGAGCGGTTTGGTAACCCTGCAGTCACACAGCCAGTAAGGGTGAGCTGGGTATGAGTTGATCTTTCCACGTTAAAACCCATCTTTAAGCTCAGATGTCACAACGGGATCTTTTCCAACATTCACAAAGTGGGGAGATGCAGGTCCTTATCTGCTGTGGGCTGCAGTTAAAAGTCAAGGGCTGGTCTTCCCACCGGGCTCCATCTTACCTGGAGCCCGCAGCTGCTCTTTGGGTCCAATTACGGTGGGCAGCCCCGCGTGAAGCGGTAGGGGGCGCCAACCCGCTGGGCCGCCCACACAGGCAACCAGACCTGGCGTCAGGGACGCAGCACGATCGCCACCCGCGGTTCGGGCCCAGATAGGAGGGTCGCCCTTACCTGCCTCCAGTTAGAAGCCTAAGATGGAATTAGTAGCAGGGACGACCCTGTGGCTTTGTGAATGCTGAAAGCACCGGAAAGGGCAACATTTAAGGCACGTGAATTACATTTCCATTGAGTGGTTTTAGTTTTGTTTTGTGTTTGTTTTGCCATAAGGGGATTAAAAAACAGAACAAAACAAAACACCCTAAATGAAGCTGGGCATGGTGGTGCACGCCTGCAACCCCGGCACTCTGGGAAGCTAAGTCAGGAGGATCTCAAGTTTAAGCCCACCCTGGGGGACTCAGACCCTGTCTCAAAACTGAAAAAGATCTGGGACGGTAGTACAACTCAGAGGCCCTTTGTTCAACCTTAGTACAGCAAAAATAAAACTAAAACCAACAAACCCTAAACGAGCATCTGGCAGATAGCTGAAAATCGACTAGAGATAAACCTAGTAGTCCCAAAATAACTTTAAAATGAACTTTGTTCTCAATGGTTACTTTTGGCTTCTGCATCCCATCTTTCCTTTGCTCTGGTCCCTTTCCCTGCCTCCCACACTGCCCTAAATTTGCCAGCCATTTAGGTGGGAACTAGAATTTCTCATTATGACAGGCACCATTTTTTCAAGCATTTCCAGGCTTTTTCCGTAGCTCATTTAATTCCCACAACAGCCAATCACACTATTATGCCTATTTTGACCCGCAGAATGGTTGGAAAAATTGGTCACATCACACAGCATCTATATAATGGAGCTTGGTACAAGAAGCTGAACTACTGAACTGATAACAGTGATTAGAAGGGACGGTGTCTAACGACAGCTAGGAACTATAAGGACATTGGTGCATCTGAACTAGATGCTCTGGTTTCCTCTGAGAGCTGTAATGTGCATGCCCAACTCCTTCCCCGTAAGATAGGAAGGCTGTGCAGGGCAGAAGGTACCCCAGCCTCCCCCTGAGCACTAGGTCTTGAGGAAAACCCTCTGAGAAGGACACAGGAAGTTACCTGCACTAGGACAAGAAAGAGGCTTGGGGCTGAAATATCCTCCTGAGGCGGAATCCTGGCTCCTTGGATGCCACAGGTGCTTGCTAACAGCTGGTTTCCAACTTGGAGCATCTGAGGAGCCTCATATGCTTTTGTCCCTCTCCCCTCTCCCAGACTTCAAGGGGTACTGGCAAAATAAAAGGAGAGAAAATAAGGAGCACACAGAGGAAAGACTTCTGCAGGTGAGAAGACTGGAATGATTTGGGGCTCGATCCAAGGAGAACCAGCAACTATGTGTGAAAGCACAAATGAAGGGAGGTGGCAGTGCCACTCTGTACCCAGGGGTGCTGTGGCTGGTGACAGCTGGCTGAGGTCCATCATCACAGTAAATCCAAAGACTGAATCTGAAAGAAAATTCTGGCTGTAGGTCAAGGTTTCTTTGTTGTTGCTGTTGTTTAACTAAAACCTTCTCAAAATCTGTTTGCAAAAGCTGCTCTGCTTAGCTGGGCATAGTGATGCATGCCTGTGATCCCAACATACTAGAAGGCTGAGGCAGGAGGATCACAAGTTTGAGCCCAGAATGGGCAACTTAGTAATATAGCAAGAACTTGTCTCAAAACAGGGCTGAGGATGTAGCTCAGTACTGGAAAACAAATGAATAAATAAATAGGCTGGGGATACAGCTCAGTGCCAAGTCCCTGGGTTCAATCACCAATATTGAAGAAAAAAAAAAGTACAACAATGTGAAAGAAAGCCCACTAACTACTGCTGGAACAAGGCAGATCTTTCTCCACACATGTGATTGTCCCTAATGAGACGATATTACTAGCTATTCCATAGCCTACACTATTTACTTAATAACAAGCTGGTACTGATGAGCTTGGTCATAACTTCTAGTTGACCTCCAGTGGTATAATTTCTAGTGTCACTGCCGTGCGGGAGGGCAGGGCTGCTGGCTTCCTGCTCTATCAGGCAGCAATTGGTCCAGAGTGCAACATAGCAGCGCACTTTAATGTCCTGGGAAGTGGGACTTTAAGCCATGCATACGCTTCCCTTAATTACAAGAGTAAATGTTTCTGTAGCCAGCCCTTGTTTAGATTTTTCTCTCACGTAATCTTCATTACCACCTATGTGAAGTAGAAAATGTCATTATCTGATTATCCTCATTTTATGCACAGAGGCTCAGCTGCCCAGGGTGAGGGACGACATGTGTGGCTGTGAAACTGCAGTCCTAGCATTTGACACTGGTTACGTCACTTACGTCAGTGATACAGAGACCCACTGCAAGCTCTAATGCAGGAGGAGCTGCTCCAACTACACTTTGAGGGGTACACAGGTAACTACAGCTCCATTTTGCAAGTGGAAAACCAGGCACAGAGCTGAGGGACCTTCAGTGGACTCCGAGACAGTAGCAGAGGTGGAGCTGGACCTGGAGGGTCAGCATGGGAATGGAAGTGTGGGGCATGAGGGCTGGAACCGTGTGTTGGAGGTACGTTGGGGACACGGGGATGGTGTTATTCCCTGATAATGAGTGGGGCTCCTGCTCTTCTCTTAGCCACCACTAGGATTTACCTTCCGCTCTGCGCCCTTCACCTGGGGCCAAAGGTGAGCTCGGAGGGTTCCCTGCCTGGCTTGCCCTTGGTCCCGACGCTTTCCCATGAAGTCAGACTTCATGATTTGGAGAGGCCATCTTTGGAGAGGCACCGGGAGGCTGCTTACCCCCAGCCAGTTCCCCTTGGAATGTACCTATTCCAGTCTTGTTAGCTAGATGAAAAGAGTAGACTCCCAGGCCTGGGCTGCTGAGGTGCAAGTGTTGACTCTGAATATTTCTGGGGGACTCTGGTCCTTGGCTCAGGCCCCTCCAACGGTCTTGGGTGGGAAAGGACACCCTGATGGAGTCAAAAGCCCTGTGTTCCGGTCAGTAAGTCCCACTCACTGGCTAGGTGATACAGGTCTGCCCTCCCTCAAAGGCAGATTCTTCCTCTGTAACTAGGGAGCGGTGGTACACTCGTCTCACGTGCTGGCTTGGAGGACAACTGAAAAAATGCATGTGAAAGACGGTGCTTTTTAGTAAAGTGATGTTCTAGATGGAAGCAGCACTGTCGTGACATGTGGTGACGAGGAAGAGAGAGGAGGCTTCATCTGAAAGAATCAAAAGGGGAGCCAGCAGGAGAGCGATGCAGAATCGGCCCTGATGGAGGGGAAGGGACAGTAGGCGAGGCCACAGGCAGGCCGGTTCCACCTGGAGAGCAAAGAAAAAGAGGGGACTTCTAGGAAGGTCTCAGTAGAGGTAGAGGCGAATTCGAAGAGAACAGGGTCCTTGGTCCTCATTCCTCCTGGTGCTGTGCCCAGGCGAATCACAGTAAGCAAGGGAACATGGGGTAGGTGATCCGGGGGGACAGACGGCCTGGAACTTTCCATGCCAAAGTCTCCGCCTGCTGGCCAGATGCCCAGAAGCAGTGGGGGAGGTAGGAATTAGAAAGGCTAGTGGGAACAGCCCCAAATTGGCTCTTTTTGACCGGACGTTTCATTAGATGAGAACAACAAGGAAGGCAGACAGGGAAGAGGAGCATTAGGAAGGAAAGGTGGTCGTTTCTAAGATGGCTTCATTTCTACTGAGCCTAAGGACATATCCTGAAAGAGAGGAAGATGGCAGAGACGATCACTAATTGGCAACCGTCCCTCAGAAATGAACAGCCTGGGCTTAGAGTGGTCTTGGAAGGATGGAAAAGGAATAGGGGTGACTGAGCACACATAAGGAATGTCACAGTGAGGCAGGTACACCATCCCCAATTCCCCTTCAGTGTGGTGGCATCAGGGCCAGAGATCGCCACAGTACAGCCACACTGCTCCGGTCAGGCTACCGAAGTCCACTCTGGATCTCTCATTCCCTGGTTGTGCGACCATGGGCAAGTCACCGAACCTCTCAGAACTTCAACTGTCTTATCTGCAAAAAGTGAGGATTAAATGAATTAATACACATCACCGCCCTTAAAAGCTGTATCAGTGCCAACCGTGGTTATTATAATTAAAAACTCATCTTCCATTAATGCAGCCAAATCTTTCTGTGATCTGTCTGTATTTTCAGACTAAATAGCTCTCAGGGCAAAGAGCCCTCCCATGCTGGATCCTGGCATTAAAAGGCTTTGCCCAGTTTTGATCATAATGATGCCCTAACCCAGCCTGTGCTTGGAGAGGTGCCTGGAGTTCGTTCTAGAATTTGGAGTCCACCAGGAAAGCAATGCTCAGAAGCAAGAGAAAGAGTGTGAGACTTGGCAGATCTCTCTAAGGGCTGTTGTTTGAAAATACCCAGGACACATGATGCCCCCTGGGCCCTGCCAGCACAGCCTCTGGCCAGGCAGGGCAGATGGTAGACCCTGTGAGATCATCTGGTCTCGTGACATCCTGGGGGCTGGGCCAAAACCCTGTCCTGGTGCACCCTGTGTGAAGCCAACTGCTTTGTAAGGGACATGAAGGAGCAGCTTATACACTGGCCTAGAGGGGTCCCGCCACCAGCAAGAGAAAACAGTAGTATAGATGTGTGCATGAATAGACTTTTTATAAACAGGGAAATAATTCACGTATGTGAGTGTGCAGACAGAAAATGCTGAAGGATGTAAGTAGAACGAGTGTTTTCTCTGCAAAGGAGACTCACGAGGGAGACTCACTCTTGCCGGTGCATATGCTTTTTAGTCATTATACAGTTTGGGGTTTTTTTTTTTTTTGGTACTGGGGATCAAACTCAGGTCCTTGTGTTTGCAAGGCAGGTGGCAGAACCACTGAGCTAAATCCCCGGCCTCATTATACAGTCTTTAAACATGTATTATGTTTATTTGATAAAGAACAAGAAACACATCACCATTATGGCAAAACAAAACACTCTTATACCAGAATCACAGACCCCTGAGGATCATCCCACAGTGCAACTGCAGATCTGCATCAGTTAAAATGGACTAGCAGAAATCTGGGTCAGAGTGGTCATGGCTGCACATACTTGTAATCCCAGCACTCAGGAGGCCGAAGCAGGCAGATCACAAGTTTGAGGTGAACCTGGGCAACTTAGCAAGACCCTGTCTCAAAAGGTAAAAAGGGCTGTGTCGTAGCTGAGTGGTAAAGTGCTTCTCTAGCATGTGTGAAGCCCTGGATTCCATCCCCAGCAACTCAAAAAAATATGCAGACATACATACATACATACATTTGGGTCAGGGAAAGACAGGACGAGGAAGCCTGGGGACGTTTAGATTCTAGGCCCCAAGAACATGCAACAACCTCGCTCAAACCCAATGTCCACCAGCCGGCAGAACAGGTGAGAGACGGCCTAGACTATTTGTGTTTGGAAGAAGAAATTATGGTCACATACTTGGAAGGAAGGGAGAATGAGCAGATGAAGAGGAAAAGTGAACAAGTCTGACAAATGCGGAAATGAGAATCTACCCGGGAAATGACAAGCACTTCCTTCCGGGGATGAAAATGCACAAGCCTGTGTGTGCCTGTGAATGTGTGGACACCTCACCCTCATCAAGAGGAAGACCCAGGAAACGAGAAGCCTGGCCCGTGCTGCATGGCCCCTCGTGTCTGAGGCTTCCGGATAGTCCCAGGATCTCAGGAGTAACTGTCAAGATCAGACAGGAATATTAAAACCACTGAGCTGTAACACAAGTGGGGACTTCATGGCATGGAAATTATCTCTATAAAGATGGCTTTCAAAAGTTGGAGAGGAGAGGGGCTGGGGATTTAGCTCAGTGGTGCCACCACCTGCCTTACAAGTGCAAGGTTGCAAGTTTGATCCCTGGTACCAAAAAAAAAAAAAAAAAAAAAAATT
>NW_022900935.1:47851685-47884039 GCF_012274545.1 Fukomys damarensis | reverse complement strand
AAAAAAAAAAAAAAAAAAAAAAAAAATTTGGAGAGGAGGCTGAAATTCAATTTATTTACTTTGGCTAAGTCTAAAAATAGAGACGCCCTTTGAACCTGGGCAGGAGCTGGATCTCCCAGCTGGCCTGCAGGCACTGGTGTGGACCGGCCTGGCATCCCATCCCGTCTCTCAGCAGGAGCCCTCTGCCCTCATGGCCGGAAAAGAAATTCACCCCCAGGAACAAGGAACATCTTGTACACCAGTATTCCTGCTTGCCAATCTGTCTTTGGCTCAAACTGAGTTACTGGGAAAGTCTGTGTTAAAAAACAAAACAAAGGCCAGGCGTGGTGGAGGCTGAGGCAGGAGGATTGCTGTGGGTTCGAGACCAGCCTGGGCTACATAGTGAGTTCTGGGTCAGCCTCAACTACATAGTGAGACCCTGTCTCAGGAAACAAACAAACAAACAAACAAACAAACAAAAAACATAAAAAAAAGGTGGCTTCCCATTGTCTGTACACACCCAGAAGCTTTTTTGGAGGACATGGGATCCAGATGGGAATCCCAGAAGGCAGGGAGGTGGAATGTGGGGCTGTGGCCCACTAAGGAGCAGAGGGGCACCAGGAAAAACACCTGGCCAAAGGGCACCCTCCCAGGTGAGTGCGCTGCATGGGCTGGCAGCTGAAGACATCTATGCAGGCCAGGCACATATCACATCCGGTATTACCCTGTTAAAACACAGAGTGGGCCGCACACAGTGGGAAAGGGCAAACGAGCAGGAGATAGTTGTGGCTGGGGGAGACGGAAGGTGGCTATGAGATGGGCCATTCCTCACCACAGGCCCGGCCGCATGCGCCACACCATCCTCTAGGAAGCTTGGAGTATGCAGAGGAGCCTTGGCAAACACCTCAGTTGCCTCGGGAGACAACACGACTGCACGTCCTCACTTTTTTAAATTATTTTTTGGTACTGGGGATCGAACTCTGGTCCTTGTGCTTGCGAGGCAGGTGGCAGAACCACTGAGCTAAATCCCCGGCCCTGCGTCTTCATGTTTGAAGATTTCACCACTCATCTCCCAGATCCCACTTCTGCATCAGTGGATCATGCTGGGAACCCCTGCACTGGACACCTGGGCAGGAGCTACCGACCGTCCATCCTCTCGCCCCTCCCTCCGTTGTGCCTCTCACGTCACACTCTTGATTGCTCCCGCAGTCCCTCAGCAGATGGCAAGCACCTTGAGGGTGAAGACGTGTGGACATTTTAAAAGACTGCTATAAACAATTCGGTACCTGGTTCACTGAGACTTGGTATGAGACAAGTGCCTTATGGATGTCTAGGTGCACAAAAGAATGATTTTTACTGAATGTCGTCACTTCCGTACACTCGTCAGTGACAAGTGGGGCTCCTAAGTGCTACTCCGGTTCACTGTCTGGCTTTCGCATGTGCTGCCACCCAAGATTCAGGCTTTAGCAGAGCACGCCCTGCTTCTAAAAGCTTCTGACTCTGCTGAGCTCCCCTCGTGGGGCCCTGGGAACACTGGCAGCACGGTGCTGCCTTCTCTGGTTAGCTGTGTGTGGTGCTCACAGCCTGGGTGTTGTATACGTGTGTGTGTGTAACCACCTCCTCTCCCAGTGAGTCTTCCACACTTGCCCTCACCTGGCACAGGGAGGCCCCTGGGAAACACTGTTGAACCGGTGGGGCTCCTGCAGGGCTTGGACACAGGTCTTAGTGGGCTAAGGGAAGAGACGTGGCCATGTTAACCACTAACACTTCCCAAGCTGACAGCTCGGACCACTTCTCAAATCTGACAGCCAGCCTCTTCTCTGGAAGAGGCTAACCAGCTCCCTGAATGACAGCTGTTCCCGGACACCCCACTGCAGAGATTTTGTTCCCCTGTGATGCAGGAGGGGCTCAAATTCTCCCACCCCTTTATACATCTCAAGTGACCAAATGAAGTCCTCTTATGTGAGTGTCTTTAGTTGTGCTGTCATGGGTGCTTCCGTGCCCTGGACCAATTTAAAACATTTACTTTTCATGGTCAGTTTGGCTTTGGGGAAGAGCCAGAAGCTGCACAGTACCAGAGCCGGTGAGTAAGGTGGATAACCTCACATCATAATGTTTTTACAAGCCTGCTTTTCTGTTGGATGATACTAAGTAGTGGTATTCACTGTATTTTGAGCACACCTTGTAAAGACACTCATGAGACTGGACTTGTAGAACTGCTTCAGAAAGTGGGAGAAAGGAAAGGATAAATGTGTTTGAAGTGAAGGGGTTGATGGTGATGTGACTTTTTTTTGGTACAGGGGATTGAACTTGGGACCTTGTGCTTGCAAGGCAGGCAGCGGAACCACTGAGCTAAATCCCTGGCCCCTGATGTGTCTTTTACTATAACAAATATTTTAAAAATTGAAACATTCACTGTATCTTTTGATGACCTCCTTTACTTTCCATGTCTCCTGGGCACTAGACTGAGCAGGAGGGACTTGAACTTATCGTCTTTGGGGACAAGGTCTCTCCTATTTTGTTTGTCCTTCTTCCCCCAAAATGACTTCTGAGTTACCCTGCTTGGCTAAAACAGAATCATAATCCCAGGTTCTCAACATTGGAAAGTACTTTTAAAAAAGTCTCTCAGTAGCACCCTCCTAAACTGGGCTTGGTGGTGAATGTCTGTAATCCTAGCATTTGGGAGGCTGAGGCAGGACGATCGGCACCGGTTTGAGGCCAGGCTGCAGTAGGGAGTTAAAGGCAGCTTGAGCTACATAGTGAGATCCTGTCTCAAAACAAAACAACAACAAAATAACGCTCTCCTAGAAGTGGTCATCTAGTTGTTCTGGAATACTTCCAGTGACAGGGAGATGACTTTCAATTTTTAGTAGTTTTGATT
Organism: Fukomys damarensis; assembly: GCF_012274545.1. NCBI lineage: Eukaryota > Metazoa > Chordata > Mammalia > Rodentia > Bathyergidae > Fukomys > Fukomys damarensis. The sequence continues at coordinate 47,881,179 of NW_022900935.1, read as the reverse complement.
GACAGATGTTTCTCATTATATGTTTGGATATTTTCCTGAAATTTGGGTAGACTGGGCCTGCTTAGCCCAGTGGAACCACACAGAATCTGCCAGTCCTTCCTAGGGAGGCCTTTTCACACCCAACCACCCATACATACCCCTGTCTCTTTCCATTTATTTATTTATTTATTTATTTATTTATTTATTTATTTATGGTACCGGAGATCAAATTTGGACCCTTGCACTTGTGAGGCAGGTGGTGGAACCACTGAGCCAAATTCCCGGCTCCCTGTCTCTTTTCCAAGCCGAACACCCCCTGCTTCTACTCTGTTCCTTATATAGCCAGATAGGAGGCTTTGGGCATCAAAAAGAACTTTCAGCTCTAACAATGCAACTATGACAGCGACATTACCCGAGCATTTCTTATGTGCCAGGAGCACGGAGTAAATAATCAAATCCTCACTGCAACCTAGGAGAGAGAGTACATCCTCAATCTCCAATTCATAGATAAGGATGCTGAAGCAGAGAGAGGAGGTAATTTGCCTACAGCCACACTACTTGTCAGCCGCAAAGCCAGAACTCATACCTAAACCAGGAGAGCTAGTCACCGAAGATCCCCAGAGCAAGGCAGAGAATCATTTCCCCCATACCTACAGAGGTATGCACCTGATGCTACAAGGCAAATGCAGTTCTGCTTTCTTACAACCTCTAGGCTGCAAAAATAGAAAGCTTGTGGTATACTGCCATTCGTTGTCTTTTCAGTAGATTTCCTACTCTCTTCTCTTGGAGGCCATAGCACAATTCTAGAGCATCACAACTGTGCTTCCCAAGAAGGAGAAAACGATCTGATTCCTTCCAGCTACATAAGTGATGAGCAAAAATATAATATAGTGAGTTAGGTCACTAAATACACCTCTCTCCACTGGAGGAAATGAAGACTGGCATGCTCAGAGGGAAGAAAAAAGCCTAAACACCTCAAGCCAGCATTTAAAAATTTTCTTCCAGAGGTGTTGGGGGTGGAACCCAGGGCCTTGCACATGCTGGAAAGGGCAAGAAAATGAGTTCTGCCATGGCGCTGCAGAAAGGAGCACAGCCTTGAGGCACCTTGAGCTTAATCCGATGAGAGCTACAGAATCGGACCCCCAGAACTGTCAGATAACACATTTGTGGGTTTCCCCCCAGTTTGTGTTAGCTCAAGTCACTAAATTTGTGCTAATTTGCCACAGCAGCAAATAGAAAATGAGTACAGTTCATTTTGACAAATCTGCTTATGAATGTAGCCTAGCAGTTCAATGACAATTTGATTTTGTGGGCAAGGCAGGGAAGAAAAGGGTTTCAACAGTGCACCCACCATGTAGCGGGCATTGCGTGAGACCCTGTGCCATTTACCCACCCTCAGCCCCACTTCTCCAGCTCTCCAGACCAAATGGGCATTGACAGCTGTTCGGCAGCTGATGGCTCTGAACATTTCTAAGAGGGTAAGGTGCTGTCTCCAGAATGACCACCACCTCCTCTCTCTTTCCTCCCTCCTCTCCCACGTCAGAAGCTGCTAGCTTCCTGAAGGGAGTGGGACTACAGACCAACGCAAAGGTAAGAGATGGTTTCTCCCTTCACAGCTCTTTCAGTGGCCCCCGCCTTTGCACAGAACAACAGTGGGGCATAGAGGAAGAATGCGGAGCACGCTGGGCTCTGCTGGAAGAGGAGGTAAATCAGGGAGAGTCTGGCCCTTGATTATGTGTCACATGAGTGACCGACAACCACTGACTTCTCGCAGCATGGGTACACTTGCAAGTGAGGTGTGAGCATGGGGCAGAACAGGGAGGGCATCTTCTGCACTTTGAGCCATGAACGAGATGGAAGAACAGGCCTCTCTCAGCTGGGAAGAGGCAGCAGGGGCCTCCTCTCTGGACTTCTCACACTGCTACATATCCCAGGCATGGTGCTGGGTACAGTTAGGTGACACGTGTGGCTCTCAAAGCCTCCTGGGCATTCAGCAGAACACCTGTGATTGGCCCGCCACAGGAGAAAGCTTTGGGAGAAGTCCAAACACGGGTAGTTACTGCTGCAATTGAGAGAGGGCCTTTTCATGCTCAAAGGGGAGGATCCAGTTAATTAAGAGCCATGCTTTGTGCTTGAAAGGCACGGATTCGGACCTATCCATTAGTATTTTCAGTTAAGATCACTTTAAATAAAAGCTGCCAAGCTGGAGATGTAGGGAGCATCTATTATTAATGGATAGGGAAAAGCCAGCTCTGAAGTGCTGGGCTAGCCGTTTGCAGCACACACAGAGGTGGAGATGGGAGCAGATTCAGACCCGTCAGCTATGTAACAAAGTTTATGTACAAAATGCACTACTGACGCTGTGTGCAGGAGCTGCGTGTGCTGGGCCTATGATGTGCACCTCTACCCCCAACCCCCAGGCAGTCCCAGGACACCTGCAGGCAGGACAGTGGGCCAGGCAGGGAGAGGATGGTATGAAGAGGGTGCAGCTGGCCCACTGGCCCAGCTCCGCTTGAGCAGCTGGAGAGACCTTGGGGATTAGAGCAGTGAGTAGATATGAGGAAATCATGTAGCAGATGACCACCATCAGGGACAAAGGAGCAGATATGGTCCTGTCCTTGAGTATGCTCAGTCTGGCCAGGAGATATGTATGCAAATAGTGACCAATACAAGGATGTTTTCAGAACAAAGTGACCCATGGTCAACATAGTTTATGGAATGCTGCATGCTGTGTGCAGGGCTCCAGGCTGGGAAAGGGATGGAAGAGGTGTTCTCTACCCTCTGGGGCTTGAGAGGGGAGAGAAAAGGAGTAACATAGTAGAAGAGGAAGAAAGAGCCGGCTGGCGTGAGCCCCAAGTGTCTGTGCTCTGGAGCTGTGTATGGAATAGATGCTAGAGACAGAGGCTGCGGGGGCTGAGAGCAGACGGGGCTCAGGAAGACTGCAGAAAGTGAGCTTCCACTGTGAAGAAGGCCTGAAAGGAGGGTAGGTCCACAGAGACCAAACTCCCTTCTCTGGGCTGGAAAGAGGCAGTGAGAAACCCACCATTAGGCAAAGGACATCTCTGGGCAAAGAAATGCCACTGGTCAGAGGGGTGATGGTTGAGAGAGAGGCTATTTTGGAGGAGCCAAGATCAGAGAAATGTGAGGTCAGGAGCCAGCTGAAAGTGCACACCAGCATCCGGAGCACAACCTCCTAAGGACCCACAGCAGCTGCAGCTCTCTGTGTGGGTCTCGCGTGCTGGAAATTATCAAAGGACGAAGAAGAGCTTGCAACCTGAAGTTTGGCTCTGGGATCCTGGCAGAGCTGCTAATTCTTACACAGTCCAAATTCCTGTACTGCCTCTGAGTTCCGAGGGTGTGGGGATGGTGAGTAAACCGACCCTAGCTGTGTGCCACTCCTGACTGCTTTTCCAGGGTGATCCTTGGACTAGGAACAGTAGCAAGTTACATAATTAAGCTGCAAAGAGGCCCCAACCAGAACTTCCTTATTAGAAAAAGCTATAGCACACAAAGCTTCTGAGAAGAAGGGAAAGGAGGGGAGAGAAGACTGAGGGTGCGGCTGAGGGAGGAGATGCAGCCCAGGGCCCAGGAGGGGCTGCCCAGACTGCCGGGGAAAGGAGAGAGGCCTCGTAGGAGGCACAATTCTTGGCAGAGCAGGAGCTGTCAAAATCAGCAGACCCCACCACAGTCAGTTTTAAAATTCCATCTCGGGGCTTTGGACACAGCAGACACAGCAGCTTTCCCAAGGGAAATCTGCCCTGGAAAGCTGGGCTTGAGAGCAGCTAGCTCTTACATCCGTCTAGAGAAGGGCGAAAACACACATAATTGTCTAAACAGTTTTTCCCCCTTGGCTTTTCCCAATTATTAACCCATGGCTGCTGCACTAAGCAGGGCTGAAGGTCCTTTTAAGCAGCGAAAATAGCCTCAAGTCCAGGGTCCAGCTTCTGTCTGGTAAGAAAAAGAGGATCTCACTTTGCAGATGAGCCAATAGTGGAACTCAGCAAGATGTGCAGTCACCTGGCTACGAAAGAAGAAAAGAAGCTAGCTTCTGCCCTGGGCCTGAGCTCCTCCGGCTCCCTGGTCCCAGAGTACAGCGCGCAGTGTTTGCAAAAGTGCTGAGTCCGCACTGACCTGTTTCCGGCTCTGTGGAACAGGCTGGACACATTCTCAACTAAATAGCTGATGGTACCATTTGGGCAACTGTTCCCCCGATTTTTTAAGTTACATTCAAACCCACAACATAAACTTCTCTCTGAAAAGAAGAGTGCAAATATGTATCAGATTCAATACACCATCTTTAAACATCTCAGTGGCCACTTATGACCATGACTGAAAGGAACAAACCAAGAATGCAGAGTGTAAAAAACACATGAAGCTGCCTTCCTAATTCATAGCCGGAGATGACGTAACTCCTCCCAAGAATAGCCTACTAAAATTCAGCTCAAGCCAACGGTTCCTTTCAACTTTCTCAAACCTAACATAATATTGTTTATTTGCTATTTCCCAAACTGGTAAATATAACAGCACAAATCCACCAGAAAACATTGCAATGAGCAAAGATGCTTGGAACATGGAGAGAGCGTTCAAATCCAGAGCTGTTTCCCCTGTCCTGGAAGAAGGCCAACGGATTGGGACGTGGCACCTTGGCAGGACAGGATGGTAGCCTCAGTTCCCTAGTGCTTGGAGGATTGACACAGTATTCCACGATCTCCTGTCTGGAATATGATGTGAGAAGGGAAGGTCAAGAGTTGTGCCAGGACAGGCAATAAAGGAGCAGACTTGAAAAGCAATCATAAAACCAAATGGAAGGCTGTCTGCTTTTTGCTAGCATCACGTGCCACAGTCTTCAGCAACGTCCGTGACCAGATGCTCCTCTGTGAAGAAATAGTTTCCTGGTCTAAGTTCAAACAATGAGGACCATCTTTGCAAGTATTAAAATAAGGTTCAACTGAGTATTTGAAAGAGGATCTTTACTGAGCCTTGTCTTCTCCGCAGAAGTCCCAGCTATCTGGTTGGTTGGCCTTGGTCCACACAAGGTCAGCCACATGTGTTTGCAGTCAGAACTTCCAAGCAAATTTTGGGTGTTGTCTGCCTCTTCCACCTCTGTGAGAATCATATTCTTGCATGTAAGCAGTGGATTCCAAGCCTGAACAAGAGCACTGTGATTTTAAGATGAAGAGGTAGAAGCTGGGTTCCTTCAATTCTGTCATTCTGTGTGACTGCCTGGAGCTTTTGTGTGTGAAATATGAAACAAGCATACTGGCGTATACCCACAGTTCCGGCTTTCCAAGAGGCTGAGGCAGGAGGGCTGCAAATCTGAGCCTCGCCTGGGCAACTTAGGGAGACTCAGGGAGACCCAATCTCAGAGTGAAAATGAAAAAGGGCTGGGGCTATAGCTCAGTGTGAAGGCCCCTGGTTCAATCCCTAGTACCATGCAAGGAAGGATGGAAGGCAGAGAGGAAGGGAAGGAGAAGAGGAAAAGAAAAGAAAGGAAAAAAGGAGGGGAGAAGAGAGGGAGAAAGAGAGAAAAAAGAAAGAAAGGAAAGAAATGGACAGATGGAAGGAAGGAAACAAAATGAAAGAAGGGCCAAGGATATATCTCAGTGGTAGGGCCCCTTATCTAGTATCCGCAGGGCCCTGGGATTGATCCCCAGCACCACAAAACTAAAAAAAGAAGCAGTAAGCATGTGAACTACAAAGTATAATATTTTCGCTTGGTAGGTACAAATCTTATTCATAGATGTATATTTTACTGAGTTTGAGCAATATTTTTTGAATAGAAGTTTATTTTTTTAAATCATGAATTTTATTATTAAAGTTAAAGAATTGGGCTGGGGATTTAGCTGAGTGGTGCCACCGCCTGTCTTGCAAGCTCAAGGTCCTGAGTTGGATCCCTGGTACAGCAAAAAAAAAAAAAAAAAAGTTAAAGAATGAATCAAGAATCCAAAGGGGCAGCGCATCAGTGGCACAATTTAATAGTTGTACATTTTAGACAACTTTTGCAGATGTCTCATTTTTATTTATCTATTAGTAACTGAACAATGTTTATATAAATATCATTATATCAGGCTCCAATCAAAACTCAGGTAAATATATTTAATAAAAAATGTGTATTTTTCCTCCCTCTTTCCCTCCCTCCCTTTCTTTCCATGATAATGGGGATTGAACCTAGGTCTGGCCCTTGCTAGGCAAGCACTCTCTCTACCACTGACCTAATTCCCAGCCTTGTGCTTTTTCTTTTTTCTTTTTGTACTATAATATTTAACTTTATTTTTTAAAATCTCAGTACAATGATATGATAAGAATTCAATGAGAGATGTTTTCTTATCTGCATTTCCTTTCCGGCCAATCTAAAATCATTTCATACCATTATTATTTCTGGAAATAATGCTGCTAGGAGCTGAGGACCCTGCTGTGGCACCTGGTGACAGATGGACAAGCAGTCGGTCACCCAAGACCGCCGGAGAGTGCCGATGGATGGTCCCCAAGCTCTTCCAGTGCTGTTGTTGCCAGGGCTGCTTCTCGCAACACCTCCTTGTACAGTGAGAGAGAATTTTAGAAGATGGAAGGCGCCGCAATATGAAGGCCAGACACGACTTCCCAGGGCCAGGATGGGAAAGGTGAGCAGAGCCACAGAAGCTGGTGCTCCTGGCAGGCTCTGGAAACAGGCAGCAGCCTGTGCGCGTGGTCCCCGCAGCCATGACCTACTTCCCAGTCTACTGGCAGGGTCCGGGCCACCGTGACAAAGCAAAAATAAGTGAATCTGGAATGCGGCCAGGCTAGAGAAAGCTTCAGAACACTTTTCACCTTTTTCTGGGGATGAGAAACAGGAGCCGTGGATAGAAGAGTGTAATCTTGGAAATCAAATAATTAACCAGGGAGATAGTGGAAAAAACACAGGCTGCAGAGCCGAAAGATCTGGGTTCAAATTCTGATTCATATGTACAGGCTGTGTGACTTTGGGTAAGTGACTCAACCATTCTGAGAGTCCGTTTCCTTATTTATAACGCAAAGCTACAGCTCTACCTCTGAAGGTTGTGTTGAGAGAAGCAAAATTAAGTCTGTTCTCTGAGGACCGTGTAGCTCTTTAGTTTTCAGTAACAATATAAAATATTCTCCAGGGCCAGAGCAAAAGGTGGGGTTTATGTTCCCTCTTTCAGCACCGGCTCGGTGGTGAGCCCCAGAGACTTCTCTAGGAATGCAGAGTGCCAGACTCCAGGGAGGGACCTACTCGTCAGGGGAAGGGTACCGTAGGGTGGGCACCCATCACAGCTTCCGGGGGCCTCTGCTTTGGGAATCTGCTAATAGCAAACAAGGATTAAGGTAATCCTGGTATTTTAAATCAACACCTGACAGTCATGGGTAATGAAAGACATTCTATACTTAGCAATTAGGGGATTGGATTGCAGGTAGGGGGAGAATAACAAGAAGGAATGTCTAAGCTGGGATTTTGAAAACCGAGGTTTTGTTTCTGTTGTGGGGTAACATTTACTGAGTTCTTCCTGTATATCCCTGAGAAGTAAGCCACAAGTGTGGAAGGGACTGCAATTTTCACTATTACGTGGGGAAAGATAGACAAAAGCAGGCCAACAAAGTACCTTCCAGGACTGGTGACATAGAGGCTGGATCCAGCTGTGCTTGAGATCTCTGAATTTCTCAAATCCAGGAACCAATAAATGATACTGTGTGTGTAACCAGCTTCTTGGGATTCTGCTATTTCCAACTGAAAAACAAACACTGGCTGAACTCTGAAGTCTCTGGCTGCCTATATGCCCCCCCACCTAAAGTAACATCTCCTTATCTGTATTATGAGTATAATCACATCCTCCCCAGGCATTGTGCCTGCCCCATGTAAGACGAATATCTTGGCTTAGCTGAAATCAAATATGAAACTTTCTTAATTATAGAAGTAACACATTGAACCAGGAATATATCTTTAATAGGTTTGGGGAGATTAATTTCTCAGGGGCTTATTTATTCATTCAAAAACAACCTACTGAGTGCCCAGCACCATCCAGGATGGGGGCTCTCAAGCTTGTGTATTAGAATTCCCTGCAGTACTTTACTGGGCAGTGTTTTTTTTGTTTTGTTTTGTTTCCTGGTAGGGGGGATTGAACTTGCGTCCTTGCACTTAGGTGAAGCAGGAGCCAGAACCACTGAGCTAAATCCCCAGCTCTCCTGCAGCACTTTAAAAGTATTGTGTATCCTTTGACGACTGGTCCTACCCACGGGATCTAGATGCAGCTGGCCTGGGCGGAGGTGCTGTGGTTTTTAAAGTTCATCAGGTGATTCTGATCTGCAGTTAAGGTAAGCAACCAGGGTGCAGGAGCTGGGCCACAGCACAGAGAACTCTTGCCCTTGTGAAGGTGCCTAGAAGGGGAGACAGCTGACAAGCAAGACAAGTGTCAAAGGGGAAGGCTGGAGAGTCACAGAAGCTAAGACAGGGTACTGTGTAGTCTGGGGTTAGATAGGAACTTGCCTGAGGCAGTGAAATTTATGCTGGAACCTAAAGGATGGGCATGAGTCTGCAAGGTGGAAGGGAGGAGATAGGAAAAGACATTACGAGCAGAGGGGACAGCATATAAAAATGTCTCAGGACAGGAACTTGGAGAGTTTTATAAAATACAATCCATCGGGAGGCTGACAGAGGAGGATCGCCATGAGTTTGAGGCCAGCCTGGGTTACATAGTGAGTTTAAGGCCAGTCTGAATAACAGAGCGAGACCCTGTCTCCATACAACAACAACAACAACAAAAACAATTCATAAGACTGAAAGATGAGGGAGCCAATGTGCTAGATGTGTGAAACCAATGAAATGTGGGACGTGTTAACGCGGCATCAACCTGGCTTTGCTGACTGATGTCAGTGGCTACAGGAGAAAGGCGAGGGTAGTCATGGTGGGAGAAAATAACTGGAGGGGAGCACTGGTTTTGATTTTTTGTGAAAAGGGGAATTATTTAACCTTCTAGATGCTGACAGGGAGAAGAGAGAGATGGAAGGGAATAAACAAAATCTAAGCAAGGTTTCTGAGAAGCTGGAAGAGGTAAAAAGATGGAATCTGCGGTTCTAGGGTGGGGAGGGCCTGGCCTCAGCAGAGTCACCTGAGAGAGCTGCTTCTAGAGGTAACCAGGACAACTTCTTTGAATTAGCACACCTGGATCAGCATCCAGCTCTGCACTGTGAAGTTCAGTGGAGCAAACGCCAGATCCTGGGAGTATGGGCATTTACTGCACCCTCCTCCTAGCATAACCACGCCCTGAGAACTAACCTGCCTTCATTAATGTGTAAGGACCAGAAGTCTATGCAAATACTCCAAAATCTAAAATACTTCACGTCCCAAGTATTTTAGATAAGGAAAACTCAACCTGCATAAGTCTGTATTCCAGAGCCAGGCTTGGTGGTGCACACCTGTAATCCCAGCACCTGGGAGGCTGAGGCAGGAAGATCGCTATGAGTTTGAGGCCAGCCTGGGCCACATAGTAAGCTCAAGGCAGCTTGAATTACAGAGTGAGACCCTGTCTCCAAAAGAAAAAAAAAAGTCTGTATTCCAACCTCTCTAATTGTCCAAAGGTGGACAATTTTCTTTGATCCAGGATTTAGTCAAGGATTGTATTTAGCTGTGGTACTTTTCTTTTCTTTCTTTCTAGGCTGGCCTTTTATCCTCTAAATTGTCCAGGCTGGGATTACAGGCCTGTGCCAATACACCTGGCTTTAGTTATCTTTTTAAAAAGGTTTTTCAACTCCATTCATTCATTCATTTGGTCTTGGTATTTTGGCCAAGCTGGCCCTGAATCCCTGTATTCAAGCAATCCTCCTGACTCAGCCTCCCAACTGACTGGGACTACAAATGCATGCCACCATACCCAACTTAATTCTTACTTTAAACTTACAAAATTTTCTTATTTTTGTAGGGCATGATGGCATATACCTATAATTTGAGCACTTGGGAAATTGAAGCAGGAAGATTACAAGTTCAAAGCCAGCCTGTACTACATAGTGAGTCCCTATCTCAAATACACACACACACACACACACGTTTTTTTTATTTTAAAAAGCAACACATACATTATTATCAAATGTAAGAAAGTATAAAGAAAAAGAAGACCTTTCTTCCTTTCTTCTGTAGATCTCTCTCTCTCTCTCTCTCTCTCTCTCTGTGTGTGTGTGTGTGTGTGTGTGTGTGTGTTACCCAGGGTCTTGTACTTAGATCTCTCTCTCTCTCTCTCTCTCTCTCTCTGTGTGTGTGTGTGTGTGTGTGTGTGTGTGTGTTACCCAGGGTCTTGTACGGAACTACATCCTTGGCCCTTTTTACACTTTGCTAAGTTGTTCAACTAGGTTCAAACTCACTATTGTCATGCCTCAGCCTCCTGAGTCCTTGGATTATAGGTGTGTACCACCACACCTTGCTATTATGAATATATTTTCGTATATTTCCTCTTCATTTTAACCTGTACATTTAAAAACATAGTTAAGATGGTATCGACTGTACAATTTATACAATGCTCTCTCAGTACCTCAGAAGTGTTTTCTCAGGACATTTAAAGTTCCACAGACACAATCTTCTAATGGCTACGTATTGTTCAACAACCACATTCCAGAGGGTGGACATGTGGCCTGCTTCTGAGATTTCCTGTTACAAAGAACACTCTGACGAACATCTTAGTAGATAAACCCTTCTCATATGACTATTTCTTTAGGATAGATTCCTAGAAGCGAAGTTTTGGGTCAAAGAAGCAATATTTTTAATGCTCTCTTGCATCCAGATTGCTTCCTGGAAAAATGTCCAAACCCTTGCTCCAATCTGCTCTGGACGGAATCCTGCCTGGGCAAAAGCTGTCCTTGAAGTGGGGACAGAACCAGAGGTTAAACAGCACCAAGGTACACAGAGGGAGAAAGCTGTGGCCCTGAAGGGCAGGAGCCACTGAAAAACCCCTTTCATGGTTGAAACCCAGGAGCAGCATGCAGGGACCATCAGATCCCAAGACTTCCTCTGGCGCCCAGAGGCATTCAAGAAATGGTTGCAGTATTATCATGTGTCCAGCACAAGAGATAGGGAGAGAGAAGAAAAAGAAAAGCAAAGGATCCTGCAATGAACAGGCCAATGGCTCCCAGGGCAGGAGTGAAACCTGAATTCACCCCAGGTCTGGTGTTGCAAGTTCTCCTACGCTACTGGTCTATAGACCTTCTCCACAAGGCAAGTCCCAACCGAATTCACTCCCAAATCCAGCAGGGAGAAGGTGCAGGAGGGAACACAAAATGTAAATGGAGTGCCCCTCCCTACCCTGCTGGGAAACAACAGCACTACCCAATGAATCAGTGAGACCTCGCACAAACCAGGGGCGCTGGGTCTCCGCCAGGAGCTGGCCCACAGCATGGCTTCAGCCAGAGAGGAGAGGCAACTCCTGTCCTGCTGGTTTGCAGTGGGCATGTTCTCACTCCTTTGGGATGATGTTTCGTAGGCACTTTTGGTTGTCACCCTGACCCCAAGTGGACAGGAGCAGCTCTAGTGGTGGAGGTGGCCTGACCTGGCCTGGGGTGGCTATGGGGACAAGCGGATTACATGTGTGCTGGGAATGGGTCCTTTGGTTCCTGAGTCCAGAGAGGGTGGACTGACATCACAGCCACCCCGAGCGAGAAGCTGGGTCTGTGAAATCACAGCGTTCCAGGCATTTCTTCCCCGGCTTTCGGTGCTGTTTTGGGTCCTGTTTGCTTTCCAAGGGCAAGTGATGGGTGAACAGGCTAAGAGTGGAGGTTAAGGAGACAGGGGAGTAACCCAATGCTTCTTGATGTTTGGGCCTACAAACCCACCCCCCACTCCCCTGATCTCTGCTAATGACCAAAAACTGAGCAAAAGAATCTTCAAAGTAACAGTTGGCAGCACCCATGTGGCTCTACACACATATTTGAAATGGGCTCGGGGACTGCAGACTCTGAACACCGGCTGGGGTGGTGAGGCAGCTGTGTCCTGATTCTGGCACCTGGGGCTGGGGCTGTCTCCTCTCCTCTGCATGCAGATTTGCTGGGCCTGCCTCATGCCTGTGAGGCAGAGTTCAGCTGTGAAATGCAACATGAAGGGGTTGGACGATTCATCAGGAACTTAAGGTCTTTTCTTGTCTTTCTTTTTTTCTGTACTGGGAATCAAACTCAGGACCTTGCGCTTGTGAGGCAGGTGGCAGAACCCCTGAGCTAAATCCACAGACCAGGTCTTTTCTTTTCAATCAAACTCTCACATAGAGCTTATGACATGCAAAGCTCTGTTCTAAGGACTTTACCAATTTTAATTCATGTAATTTCCTTCATGACATTGAGGTAGGCACTGCCATTGCTTCAGTTTTATAGACGAGGAAACTCAGGCACTCGCCCAAGTTCATGCAGTCAGGACTCAGGACAGCTGAGGTTTGAGCCTGGCCTGCCTGGCTCGAGAGTGTGTGTAGAAAGCTCACTGCCATGTCAATGAACTTCAGGATGAATGTTCTCAAGCACATAACCCTCACAGAGGTCAGACTTGGGTCTGTTTCCCACTGACTGTTTCACTCAGGAAGGGTGCTGTTACTAGAGACCAAAATGGGTAGGTCAATTTCCCATGTAAGGGTGAGATTTGGCGAATCGGTATGAGCCCATGAGGCGACAGAGACTTGATTGAGGAAGCCTTGGATCACCTTTGATTCTGGAGGCACCCGGACCACACAGAACTCAAGGGCTGGCTGGCCCGTGGCACACCCCAGTGCCCACAGCAAACCAGGGATGGTCAGACACTTTCAGGCTACCTATCCTGCCCTTTAGTCAGCAGTAAACTCATAGGTCCCTAGGCTCAATAATCCCACTAAGGGGCTACTGTTGACCTGGCTATGGCCACACTGGGGCAGAAACTCCCTGCTCTGTGAGCTCCCCAAACCTTTTCCAGACCCTGCATCCCTTTTTCCCTTCAAGATTGTTGAAGGCCCACAGAGGGAGGGGTTTTGTCTCATTTACATTTGACTTCTCAGTAGACCGCAGCATCCTTTAGATAGAAGGTAAAAATTTTTGCATTTATTATGGTGCCTGCTTCTGGCCACCTTTACCATCTGCCACTTTCCTGATCTGCATAATACTTCCAAGAGGGAAAAATCACTGTTTCTCCACTTTAAGCTAAGGGAACATTCACAGAGGTACACAGAGGCCTTAAGGAGTCAGGCATGCAAAACACACTTGTTGAGGGCCCTGCCCTTGGGCACTTTGAACTTTACTAAGGGGAATCTTCTAGTGTCCTGCCCCTCACTTTCAGCAGGATAGTACTCAGAATATCCCAAAGACTCTTTCTTCCCTTTCCTCAAATCCTCACCTCAGGAAATTCTTCCTGCTGTCTAGCTTAGATTCCTCCAAGCAAGGTCTAAACCAGGCTAAGAGCCCATGGGCATATTACAGAGTTCTAAATTAGTTACCAGCACTTGACAGTAGGGATATTTAATAGGAGTACAAGTGGGGCTGATCTTGCCACCTTGAGCTCTCATTCCTGTGAAATTCCCTTATTGGCTTCACCTTTGGCTTTAACACCAGGACCACCCTATAGGCAGCATGATAGGCAACTGGGCTTTTTGCAACTGTCCCTTTGGGTAATGAGCAGTCTGTTCTCACCCCCTGCATTGAGTCCCCCAGCTCTCTCTGCAGACCAGGTGAGCTCAGGCCAGTGCTCTGCATCCTCCAGGGCATGCTGTCTGACCTTTGATTGTGGACGGAAAGGAGGAGATGGGACCCCGGCTTTCTGAACACTGTGGGCTAAGAAGGCTAAGCAGTCACCATGCCCTGAGCTGGGCTGTCCTCCAGGATGCACTCGTGCAATGGCTGCCAGGGTCCCATGCTACATCTACAAGGGAGGAAAATTCTGCAAAGGACACCCATGGCCATTCTAGTAGAGAAAACTTCCCCCTGCTGGCCCGGCCCCAGGCCTTCACCAGCTGAGTGACACCCTGTATGCACGCCCCGATCCAAATGGAGATGCACACATGGGTTTTGGCGCAATGCTTAGTTACAAACCCTACCATCAGGACAGGTGCAGGGAAATTATCCCTAGACATCCATTTAAGTCTGGGAAGGGGAAAAAGAGGAAAAATCTTTGCAGTCTTTACCTTTCTGTGCCTACCAGCTTACTGTCAAGTGTCCACGGTGCACTAGGCAGTGACAAGGCTGAGGTGGTGTAGAGACTCATATCAGTACTCAGCTGCTAACAGAGTCCCTCTATCTGCCTCTGTCCTTCCCACACCAGCACCTGGACACACAGAGGTGCTCTGCTCTTGCGAGGACTCAGATGCATTCTCTGTAGGCTGGGGGTGACTGAGCAGGGTGTGTCTGTGGGATTCTCAGACATTGAAAGGTGTTTGGAGGTGTCAGAAGCTGTGCAGCCACCCTGTCCCTGGCTAGAGAGCTCCAGCCTGGCATCCTTGGAGGACAGGGGAGGGTCAAGGGCAGTGCTGAGTCCCTGGAAGTGGGCAGGCAGAAGGCCTACCAGTGGGGAGAGGAGACCCCTCGAGGTAGCAATGCTCAGAGTGCAGGATCAATTCTGAGAAAGAGGCCACTGTACTTCCTGGAGTGGCCCTTAGCAACTGAGGGCTCCTGGGAAGTTTAGCCACCCTGGGCCTCACTTTTCTCAGGTGAAAAAAATATAGATTAAAATCTGCAAGCTACATGGGGTATTATGGTGACTAAATGAAATAGGCCAGGGACACATTAGCTCTTACATCCTTAGCCTCTGCAACCTCAGCTAGGCAGCTAGTCAAAACCACTGAGTGCCAGCCAGGTGACAGGAGGGTAGAGAGGGCTCAGGGAAAAGCCACATCCATTTCCTCAAACAGAAAGCCTAAAGAGACCCAGGGCATCGAGCCTGCAGCAAGCACGTATCCTGCCCAGGGTCCTGCATGCGTGGGAAGAGCTCAGAAATAGCATTCTCAGCACCTACTGCTCACCCGGGAGATTTCCCTGGCTAAGGCAGCCAGGTGCCGGGGCTAGCGTGTGAAAGCCTGGTAACAGTGCTGGTGTCTGGGGCAGACCTTTGCAGAGTTGAGCTGCCAGACTTGTCTTGAGCCCCCTGAAACTCTGAGCTTTAAACCCCACCTGCTCCCAGCCCGGAGCCCAGCCCTGGGAGAGGTAGAGGGTGGGGAAAGCACCAAAGCCAGGAGGAGTAATCAGAGCCAGCTCCCGATGTCAACTTGTCCTTTTCCTGGGGGTTCTCCGCCGGGCAGGGGCCGGTGAGGGGTTGGAATGAGGGCTCCAGTCTCCACAGCCTGTGGGTCACTGGGAGGAGAGGGGTGATATAAAGGGAAGCAGAATCAACAGCGAAGACATTTCGGGAGGAAGTGCTGCGTGGCTGGAGAGCAGTGTTCGGTGGGTGAGCGGGGCTCGAGTGGTGAAACGCGGCCAGGCAGGCAGACGGAGGAGCAAAGACGGCCATAGTCGGTTCAGAACGCTGTAATAAAACCCACAAGCTGGCTAACGAGTAACAAAGATTGACTGTGCACCGTTCTGGCGGCCAGGAGGGCCAAGATGAAGTTGCGGGCGAACTCCACATGAGGGGAGGGCTGCCTTCTCACAGTAATCTCATGGGCAGAAGGGACAAGCGAGCTCTCCAGTTCTCCTTCATGAGGGCACGAATCTCATCCTCACTTTCGAGGGCTCCACCTCACCAAGGCCCCACCTCCTTTGACCATCACCTTGGGGGACACATTCAGACCACAGCAGACTCAAAATGATGGGAAGGGTAGGAAATGGAGTTGATGAGTTTCCCAAAGTGATATGTTTTATTCTAAAACCATTCTTCATGCAGGTTTATGGCATTTTTGGTAATGACTCTGAAGATATTGCTTATATAATAAAAATTTCAAGCTGTATATAAAAGAAATATGGTCCTACTGGTTTTGGGAGAAATTCAAGTACATAGCAGAAAACAAGAGTCTCTTTATGATCTGTCTTTGGTTCTGCAACCTGCCTCCTACGAAACTCACCAAGGTAGGGCCATGTGTGCAGCCACCGCCCAAAGGTCCACCGTAGCAACAGGTTATGACAGTAGGTACTCAGGAGTGCAGTTGGGGGCAGTCATGACCTATGCTCTGTGCACCCCTAACAGAGAGGTGCTTTTATTCCCATTTTTTGAGAAAGGAAACCAGGTCCAGAGAGGTTCAGCTACTTGCCCAGGGTCACACAGCTCCTAGAGGGCGGTCAAGATTCAAATCCAGTCAGTGCCCCCTCAAAGGCCTGAGCCCTGTCCACCAGTTCATTTGTCCTGCAGGGAGGCAGGAAGAGGCAGGCCAACTGCATCTTAGGTCCATTTCTTGAGTAAAGTAGGCTAATGATAAAGTGATTATTAAAATAATAGTTGGGAAAAATCATCAGGTTGGCGAAGGAAGGCACTTCCTAGCTTTTGTGCTGATAATGAGATGGGCTGACTACGGAAAGAAAAACAAAGGAGCTGGTGAGAGAGGAAATGCCAAATCAGACAAGAAAACTAAGGACTCTCAAACCAGGCTACCCTGGAATCTCCTGAGTGGTCATCACAGGGTTCTCACGATGGGTGAACCAAAGAAGCAGCAGTCTCCACTTCTCTCCCACACTGCAAAATGGCTCCATTTCGCTAGCATAAAAACTCAGTAGCCTAATTGATATCTCCCAGCAAACCAACATGGCTGTGGTCTTTCGAACCACAAGGTAAGTACAGTCGGCCAGCTCTCCATGGAGGCTGATCCTCCAGGATGCCTAGGCCTGTGGAGGACTTGAGGAACATTCCAGACAGACAGCATTTGTTTTCGGTGACAGATAACACAGTTCTGCCTGGCTGCTCTAAGTGACAGGATGTCACCTGGTCTCAGAGCCCTTCTCTAACAGACATACTTTTTGCTTTGTTTTGACTTATTTTTCACCTAAGGGCAAGTTCTAGCCTGAGAAAGAGATGGTAAAGAATATTACGTACTATGAGAGACAGTAGGAATGTTCTGGAAAGCGCTGGTAAGGGACACATCTGTAAATCAGATCATGTATTCCAGTGACTGGCCTCTATCACCTGGAGGCTAAACCTTCATTTTATGGAGTCTTAAACACCGGGACTTCCTAGTGAGATCTGGGCCCAGGAAGGGTATCTATAGGAGGAAGGAGACATCATCTGCTTGCACAAGTTTGCCATGAATTTCTGTATTACTCTGGGGAGGCCATCTTACTCTGGGCTCCGTCCTCTCATTTCTCAAATGGCTGTGACATCTATGAAAATGCAAAACCACTTGTGGTCTTCCCACCTTGTGATGCTGTCACCTCTCTGGGTTTTTCTCAGCACAACCTCAGAAAGTGGTGGGTGGAGGTGTGGGCAGAAGGGAGCTGTGAGGGGACGAGAGATGAGAAAAAGGGAGGTGTGGGGAGGAGAAAGGTCCTGGAGGGCAAAGAAGAGGGGAAGTGGGTAACTCACTAGAAGGATGTCTGGGGCGGCACCCAATGCCTGGACCATTCTCTCCGAACTCCTCCTTTCTCTTCCTTCCTAGTCCCCTTGTCAGAGGGTTAATGAGGATGACTGGGAAGTTGGGGTTACATCAGGAGAGCAGAGGAGGAGCCTGAGCTGACATGGGAGTCCTTCCATGTCCACATTCTGGGGCATTCAGAATCCTGCAGGCCACACTGGGTGGTCCTGATCTGTACCCAGTGGTTGATGCCTAGGGGATGCTCACCAGCTTTTTGGGAGAGAATCTGCACAATGGCACAGTGATTACAGCTCAAGTGAGCCCTGGAGCCTGGCTGGGAAACCCACACAGACTAGTGTTATGATGGCTTCTCATGGTGTGGAGGCCATTCCCAAAGAGCAAGATCTTTGGATCTTTGGGGCCAGGGATTTAGTTCAGTGGTTCTGCCACCTGCCTCACAACTGCAAGGTCCTGAGTTTGATCGCCAGTACCAAAAAAAAAAAAAAAAAAGAAAAAAAAAAAAAAAAAAAAAAAGAAAGAAAGAAAGAAAAAGAACAGGATCTTGGGGCTGTGCTCTTAGTCCTTCAAGGAGCATAGGGGATGCATCGGACAAGTGGGGATTCTGAGGAACTCGAGCCCAGCAGAGAGCTGAGTTGGAAAGGACTGTGGGGCATGGCATAGAATCTGCACCCCAGAAGTTACTCTGGAGAGATGGGGTGACAGGGAGTCAGCTCTGAATGGCACTGTCACTTTCCTCCTTTTCCAAGGAGGAAGTGCTACCCAGCCTGGAGTAGCTGGGAGGATGTAATGAGGTCATTTGTGAGAAAGGACGAAGAGAAAAGATAGCATTCAAGTTTTTTTTCTGGGAAATGCATTTGGCTTTAAAACCCTAAAGTGGCCAGGTGGCCCACAGCCTAGTCTGGGTTGTCCCAACTGTGTCTCTCTCTGGGAGAGCACTGTAAAAGGTGGTCTCTGTGTTCAACTACATGCTTTATGAGTGTTACACATGCACATATGTGTATGCTCTGCACCCAATAAATTGTTCAGTTCCTACAGCTCATCTGGAAGGTTGCTCTGTCTAAGGAGCCAGTGCTCAGGATAGCCACAAAGGCCTCTGACACAAAGCCTCCAGCTCCCTGTAAGGGGAGGGGGTTAGAGCAGAGTTTCATGTTCAGGGATGTAAGAAATGCTGCCATTGCCTGGGAGCCTTTTAAAAGAACCTTCTTCCAGACATCCTCCTCCTTTTGTTTTGTTTTTGCAGTAGTAGTTGTTGTTGTTGTTATTTTGAGACAGGGTCTCACTGTGTAGTTGAGACTGACCTGGAGCTCACTATGTAACCCAGGCTGGTCTTGAACTCACAGTGATCCTCCTGCCTCAGCCTCCTGAGTGCTGGGATTACAGGCGTGCGCCACCACGCCCAGCCTCCTCATCCTTTTGAAGTGTGGTGGAGCCTAGGGATATACATTTATCTTTTACAAAAAAAAGTAACATGCATGTGGAGAAAGAAAAGAATTAATAGAAAAGAGCATAGAGTGAAAATGCTGTGCTCAATTTCTCTCGCAGGAGGCTGCTGTTGAAATCGAGAGGTGTCTTCCTGCGCTCACTCACACAGGCTATGTGATGCCCACTTTGTTCTTCACTCACTTTCTCAGTGAACCCCACATGTGAGAAGCATCCACAGCAGGGTCAGGGACCCACCAGAGTTCTTCAGGGACCACACCATTTATTTGTTTGTCTGTCTGTTTGTTTAGCAGTATTGGGCATTTAACTTAGGTAATGCTAAGCTACACTCCAGTCCTTTTAAATTTGTTTATTTTGCCCACACTGGGCTTGAACCAATCCTCCTGCCTCGGTCTCCTGCATAGCTGAGATTACAGGTGTGTGTCACTGTGCATGACCTGGCCGTGCCTTATTTAACCAGTTCCACCTGGACAGCTACGTTATAGAAAAGAATCAGTCAGTCCTGATGCTTCAGTGGTTCCCCACACCTCAGCCCTTGCTCCCACAAAAAGGATGATCTCTGGGAGTGGCAATTTCTGTCAGAGGACACTGGTACATGGCGATGGTTGGTACACGGCAGTCTTCTGTCCACACCTCTGGATCTCTGCTATCTGATCTGAGTGCAAAGGCATTTCACTGTGCTTGGAACAGCAGTCTTTTTATTATGGGTTGAGATCAAGTAACTTTTCATGTTTAATCTCCTGCCCTGCTATTTTTCTTTTTCCTGAGAAGCACGTGCCTTTCTCTTTTACCAGGCCTGGGCATTTGGGAGTCAATTCTGGGGATGTCTTAGAACTCCTGCCTGCACTGAATGACCCAAAACCCCTTAGAGTTCTAGTACTGTGACTTCTGTAAACATCACTAAAGCTCAAGGATGGAGAACCATCTGGACGCCACAGCCAAAAGAGAAACCCTCACCCTCAACAGGACAGCACCGCACCTGGTCCTGTTCCCACTGATGAGCTGGCTTGGGGCGGGAGCTTCACACAGAAACGGCCCTCATTTGCTTCCCTATCCAACCCCAGGTGCTGGAGCTCTAACCCAGGGATTCAAGCGTGCTAGGCAAGTGTTCCACTTCTGAGCTACGCTCCAGCCCCGTCGATTTCCCTCTTCTCAGATGCATTTTAGATTATGATACAGCAGGAAAGGATAGAGTCACCTGGTATTTCTTCCGTTGAAAGCTCCTTCAGGAAGGGGGACTGGCATCTTCCTCTGGCATCTGTCCCGCCTCCCTTTTGGGCCTGCTGTCCCTTTGTCTCATGTCCTCTCATTCTACAACCGGAGCCCCACCATCCCACAGTCCAACGGTGAGAAGCCCTGCCGAACTGTGACATTGTCAGGGGCAACTCGGGTATCCCAATCCTACAAGCTGTTCATGGCAGTATTTCACATGATTCAGCTGAATGATTCACGCTTTGGCCTAAGGTTCCAGAGTAACGGCTGAATTCTCTACCCATACACATGTAGCGTCTTACTGTAGTGGGTATTCGATGACGGTAGAAATAGTCACTAACACCTGTTTAATTGCTCTTCTTGTCCAAAGGTGGCTACTAAAGTTCAAATTGGCTTAGTGTTACAAAGCCCACTTCCTGTGGGCTCCTCTTGCAAATTTCAAAAGCCCTTTTGTTTGGCCCTGGGAACTACGTTTGCCAAGTAAAACACAGGCAGCCTAATTTTATCTGAATTTCAGATAAACAACAGATTTTTTTTTAATGTGTATGTCCCAAACAGTGCATGGGATATACTGTAGTCCCTTCCTGTGGCTACTATAACAAATGACCAGAAACCGAATGGCTCAAAACAAGAGATGTTTAGTCTCTAAAAGTTCTGGAGACCCGATGTCTGAAGTCAGTATCACTGGACTGAAATCAAGGAGTCCTCAGGACCAGGCTCCTTCTAGAAGCTCTAGGGAGGAGAATCGGTTCCTCACTTCTTTCAGCCTCTGGTATCTGCCCAACAATCCTTGGTTTGTGGCTGCATCACTCCGATCTCTGCCTCCCTCAATGCCTTCTCTTCTCCCCTGTGTCTTTAGTTTCTTTCTGTCTTAATCATATAAACCCACATCTCATTCCAGTTAGGATGGCCAACATAAAACGGGAAAAGCTGGGAGTGTAGCTCAGTGGTAGACTGCTGGCCAAGAGCACTTGAGGCTCTGGATTCTTCCCCAGCATGAGAGAGACAGAAAGACAGAAAGAGACAAAGGTGGGGAGGGAAGAGGAGGGAGAGGGCAAAGGAAAGGAAGATTTGGAAAGGAAGGGGAAAAGAGAGGAAGGAAGAAGGCGGGAAAGAGAAAGGGCAGCCTTAAGTCTTAATCCATATCACATTTACTCGTTATCCACTCATCCATTAACCTGGATAAATGACGGGGTGCTCATTCTGTGCTCCGATGAGTCTGTTGGGGGAGGGAGGCTATCCCTAGGGAAGCTCAGACAACCAGGAGAATCAGACAACGTTCTGGAAAATAGACACAAATAATGTGGAAACAGAAAATTTCAGTTTGATTTTAAACTAGACAGAAACTCAGTTAATTTATCAATTATCTTTAAATTCTAGGTACTATTTCTAGCCTTTAATTCCAGAAAAAAATAACTTGTATTGTTACATGTGCTATCTAACCACATCTGCCTTACCATGATAGTGGGTTTTCTCCTTTGTATATCTTCTGGATCCCTGGGAATATGGGTGACCTCTAGGCTTACACTCTGCCTCCTCCTACTGCTCTCAGCCCCAGCACACCCACATGAGAGCTGCCACCTCCTGGGACAGTCTTGCAGGGCCCCCTGTTCAGCCCACAGAGGTTACTTGAACCCTGATTTCTCCCTTCTCTTGCTTACATTACTACAGTATAGGAAGCACTTGTTGGCACAAATTATGCCCCTCCAGCACATTATGCTGAATCGTTTTTTTTTCTTTAAAGCAAAACAATCTGTTAATCTATTCATTTATTTAGTACACGATACCATTTCTCAAGCTGAAATTTCAGGTCTCTAGCCTATCAGACTAATCAACCAATCACAGCGGACCTTCAAGTTACGCCTGTTCTTCTGCCTAACTCCGAAATGCATGCAGGGCTGCAGGAAGATGTGCCCACATTACAGCTCCTGCAGAATTTACAGGACCCAGCAGGCCCGTGCTTATGGCCAAGGCTGACCACGCTCTTTCCATGGATTCTGACCTTTTGTTTTGGGTGCTTTTAAGGACTTTCTTCTAAAACTACTCACTACTCACCCTGAATACATTTTCTTAACTGGGATGATCCTTGACTGCCCCCAGCTACAAATACTTACATACTTACATACATACGTAAAACAAAACGGAACCAAGCCCAGAAACTGGATGGGATCTCACATATGATATCTTTGCTTTATAGCTGGTAGATTCTTTAAGATTTTGAGGAGCACACGGGAGGTAAGGGAACAGAAATGATAGCCATGTGAGTTGGACGGAAAAAGCTGTGGGAAACGTGTCAATGCCATGAAGTGTGCTGGGAGGGTGCGGGTTCTAGCTACTGTGATGCATGTGAACCCAGCCTCCTGTGGGCAAGCCCCTCCCTCTTGTTCCCTGTGGCTCCCCTATTCCCCATCTCAGAGGGTGAAGCACACTGGTGTAGAGGCAGAGAAAACGAAGTGGAGGGTCACGGGAGGGGAACTGGGCAGGGTAGCCCAGCAGGCTGTGCGATGCAGGCTCCTGTGACCTTTTTGCCTAGCTTGCTCTGCCTGTTGGGCCAAGGAAAACCATCCTACTTTTAATTAAATTTCTCTCCTTGCACACATTGTCTGAGAGCTGAGGGTCATCTTCCCTGGCTCCTCTGTGCCCACATCTTCCAGCCTCTGGCCACGTGGACCCCTGTGGTGGTGTGGCAGGTATGTGAACATTTTTTACGCTTTCTGTGAGCTGAAGAAAAATGAGCTTCTCCATTTGGTTAAGTGTGGACCTGTCCATGACACTAAATTTGGTCCTGCCGTCACTGGCAATGTGAAGCAGCAGCCTAGTTTAGAGTCTCGCTTTCGTTTTAAAATAATTTCTCCAGGCTCATGTTACGTATGACCCATTTGCTGAGACTGGAGGGCACACTTCCCTGGTCCTTAGCAGTCAAGACACGTCTGTGGCATCTGCACGGCTGGCAGAGAGTGTGAAGTCAAGGACGGAGGCCTGAGATACGGCTCAGCAGGGCGAGCTTGGCCCTGACTGCCACCCCCTGACTCCCTCTCCAGCCAGGAAATCTCTGTGCCTCAGTTCATGCCTCTGTAAAATGGGGTAATAATTTCTGCCCCATGGAGGAGTGAGAATTTAAGGAGGTTGTGATATCAGTGAAATACATGCAAATGGATACGGCTACTGTTCCCAACAGCTCTGTAGCAGCATACTAATTTAGACCCTTAGGGAGAGTGTTAGGTTGATCTGAAGTAAGGCAAAGTAGCAATGTTAGACTATGACAAAGGAACTGTGATTATTGTTATCTTCAAGGGTACACAGTGATGGGATTGTGTGCTAGTAGGTGGAGGATTTGCTTTATTTAAACAGAGAAAGCACAATCGACATCAGACTGATACCGGCATTCATCAAACTATGTTTTAAACTCTGTGTGTGCCAGTGATGCAACTGTGCACACACCAGAGGAACAAGAGAGCCACTCCAGAAATTGTCCCGGCCCTCTGAGGAGGTGCAAGCCGTGGGAAAGCAGATCTGCATGCACGGCAGGGTAGAAGGGAGACAATTATGCATTAGCCACCACAGCAGTGACCAAGGGGAGAGAGGAAGTGCGGAGTGGCTCCCAGATCTTGAGTACAACCGTAGAGATGGCCATAGTTTTGGGGAAGACGTGACTGGGACATTTAAACAGGAGGAGGGGAGGGAGAGAGGACACCCTCAGCCGGGGTAACGCAGATGCGTGAGGGGCAGTAAGAGCATGACGTCAATGAAGGAGCAAAGACCAGGAGTGTGAAGCGGGACTGGACAGGGAGGCTGACAGGAGGCCTGGGGAGCTGGGAAGGTGGTGAGAGGTCAGGATTGGCTTAGCAGATGACAGAAAACCTGACTGAGGTCTTGTGCTTGGAAAGCGCCATGACTGACAGCACTGCTCTGGGAAGAATTTTCAAAAACAGATGGGATGTGAATTTTGAAAGTGAAACTAGAAAGAATTCAGTATTATTTCCATAATGATCCCAGGGTGAGGTGATAAATACCATCCCTTCTGGGACTGGTGAGAATGAGGCTGGAAAGAGGGGTAAATTGAGGCAACATCTGGAGGAAACTGACAGATCTATTCCAGGCAGTGGAGGAAGGAAAGCTTCAGATTCCACAGTTTGCCACACAGGGGACTGGAGGACGGTGGATTCCAATGATTCAAGTATATGAAGGCAGCAATGGGCTACCAAGGGGCAACGACACGGGGCCATGAGCCACCCAGGACTGGTGTTCAAGCCCAGCCACGAGGTGCTGGCCATTGCTCAGGGTGAGGTTTCACACATGCCCAGACAGACTCCCCATCATCCTCACACTAGAGAAACCCTCTGCTGTCAGGGTGAAGCCCAGAAAACTTAGCCAGTTTCAGTCAAGTCAAAGCCATTCAATTAATGAGCCATCAGAATATTACACAATCAAAGCCGATGCCCAGCTTTAAATTAACCACTCTTGCCTTAATCGATTCCCGTCACAAGCTGAGCACTGAATGGTGGAAAGAGGCTGCCTCTGGGCATCATTAGAATATGACAGTCTATACTAAGTCCCTGTCTGATTAGAAAGAAACTGAAAACCCCAGAGAAAACAGAAAAGGTCCCAGGAAATTCTATCCAAGTGTTATATCATGAGCCAAAAAGGAAGTCCCAATCCCTTTCTGGAGAGGTCAGCCCTTAAAGGGGCTGGAAGTCATTTGAGATCACATTGAAAGACACCCCACCCAGTATCCTGCACCGTGACTTTACGTCTCTTCTTTCCAAAAGGTGAAAAACAAGACCAGTACCAGGTGGATTGCAGCTGCCTGTCCACACACCCTGCACACAGCCCCCATGGCCCAGTGCTCTCTCTGGGAACCAGCTGCCCTATCTGCCGGAAGCTGAGAAACGAAGTGGCAGCAGCTGTACCATTTCAGGCATCAGGCTCCTCTCAGCCCACAGGGGGACTTCAGAATAAGCATGGCTCCTGCCCTGCATACCATCTTCTGAGAAGCTCAAAGGAATTCTCCTAGATTCTTTCATTCCAGTTCCGTGATGGCTGAGTGAGAAGAGAGACCAACCACATGATCATCCATTCTGAGGAGGGAGTGCACAATGCCCCCTTCACAGATGGAAGTACGGAGGCCCAGGAGTTCTCCACCTTTGTCTAAAGCCTCTTAGCTGGTAAATGGGAAGTTGGCAATTAATTTCAGGGTATGGTAAGTCCAAGCAGCCAGTGAGTGGCTGCTGTAATTCAGTCTTGCAGGCAACAAACCAGCAACTCTCTTTAAAAGTAAAAAAAAAAAAAAGCAGAAGAAATTTAATCCAGACTGTTCACTTATAACATGAATCTTGCTAATTAAAAAAATATTTTCTGGGCCAAGGATGCAGCTCAGTGGTGTTGTACCTGCCCGGCAAGTGCAAGGTCCTCAGTTTGATCCCTGGTAACCCCCAAAAATTTTCCTGTTTTTCCTATCAGCCATCAAACACTGGTTTACAATTATTTGTAGCTAAAGTGACACTGAAAAGGATGTATTTCAACGCAGCCACTCTTTATTAGCACTCCATAGGGAACACAGTGCAGCCACCATGGGCCTTTTCTCTGGCACAGCTGAAATGCTGCTAAGGAAGGGACTGTGGAATCAGAGAAGGAAGAACTGAACCCAGCAGACAGATGCCCTGGGGGCTCCTTATTATCCCCAGAGGCTTAGCTGGGAAGCGTTCAGTAGGTATAAGGAAGATTCAGATGAATGATCACTCCATTCTTCAAGCAGATTTAGGTATGTTCTGAAAAAGCAATCTTGTGCTTCTAAGCTGGCTTCATAGAGGGAGGCCACAGGAGTGAAGCTGAACTGTTGTGTGGGATGCTGCATAAGTGGGGCTGGAATGTCCCTTGTTCTTAGAGAACAAAAATTTTGGAAAAGCAATGGCCAAAGGGCTGGTGACTCCTCCAGACACTATTCCTGGTGTTTTTGGCAATGAGCAGCTTGGAAAGGGCTGGCTGTTATGAGTCTGCATCACAATTTTCACTGTGCCCAATGCAGCAAAAGATATATACTGTTTTATTTGCATATTCAATCTTTGCTTTGATTTTTTTTTTTTTTTGAGACAGGGTCTTACTACATAGTTGAGACTGACCTGGAACTCAAACTCACTATGTAGCTCAGGCTGGTCTCGAACTCGCAGCGATCCTCCTGCCTCAGCCTCCTGAGTGCTGAGATTACAGGCATGCACCACCACGCCCGGCCTTTGCTTCGATTATTAAAGTAAACTAACTTAAATGCTGATGTATTACCAATACCTAAGTTGAAAGCTATTCAGTTCTTCAGCAAAAAAAAAAATAATAATAATAATACAATAATGGAGTGATTATTCACATTAAGTCTATATGTGTGTAGCCAAAGAATTCACATTTAGATATATGTATTTGTGTAACCCAAGAGAGGTTTAAATTTAATCCTTCCCTAGGCACTTAAGCACTGGCTACAGAGTACTAATTAATCAATAACTTTTTCTTTTTTCTCTCTCCCTCTTTCTTTTCTTGTGCTGTAGATTGGGGGTTCAAACCCAGAGCTTCTCACATGCTAGGTAACTTCTCACCACTGATCTACACCTCCAGTCCTTTTAATTTTATTTTGAGACAGGGTCCTGCTAAATTGCTCAGGCTGGCCTTGAATTTCCAAATCTCCTGCCTCAGCCTCAGAGTAGATGGGAGTATAGGCTTGGTTCACAACCTAATGCTCTGTTTTTGTCTGTTTGTTAGTTTATATTTTGGTTTTTGTCCCCCCTGCTTCAGTTTAGACATAATGTGATGTGATTCAGGGGGAACAGTTGTTATCTCCTGGGGGAAGAGAACCATTCCACGTCATGACACACTGGCTGTGGGTCACATGACAGACAACCACAGACCCAGGGGTCTTCTAATAGCCTTGGTGTCCCAGGGATGGGGATACAAAGATGAAAGTGCATCCCCAGACTGTGGTACAACTGCCACACAGGTCCCAAGACGACATCACCCAGTCTCCTCAGGAAAATAACACTGGGCCACAGGCTGGAAGGAAAACCAGCAGCTGGAACCAGAGATAATTTATGTCCCTCTTCTCTTTGATGCCTGGATTTAGCAGTGGGGTGGACTGGGCCAACAGGAAGACAATGAATGAAATATCATTACCTGTGGCTTCAGATTTAATTCTTGCTTGCTGGTTTAAAAACTGTCTTTAAGTTGTTGGACCTTAATCTAAAACTCTTTCCTAAGAGGAGCACATAAAATAAAAGGGATTTAAACTTGAGTTAGAAAGGGAAAATTTTGCTATGTCCTCTTAAGTTGGTAGTCTATGTGAATGACTTCGAAGTCCCGCCTCCTAAAGACAAGCATAAGATGGGCGGGTAGGAGGACTCCCACCTTTTACTTAATACAAAAGTCTCCCCAGTGGGTGCCCTCCTGACACCAGAAGAAATAATGGAGTACTATAAATACTCAAGGCTGGGATTTGTGGGGCCTGATGTGTGCAGCCAGGATGGCCTCCTGTCACTGCCTAGCTCTTACTCAAGTCTGTCTGTGCTTCCTCACAAGCCTTCTCAGTACATCTGCTTGTTATAACAGTCACAGAACTTAAATAAGGAGCAAGTGGATGGGGGTGGCACTGATGGAACTGATGGAGACCAACTCTTAAAACTATTAACCAATTTTAAGAAAATTAAGTTGAGGGATGGGGATTTAGTTCAGTGGCACCATGCCTGCCTTGCAAGAGCAAGGTCCTGAGATTGATCCCTGTTGGTACCAAAAAAAGAAAGGAATAAAAGTTGAAAGCTTTGGAAAGACTTCATAAAAGTGAGTACTTTTTTTTTTTCCCTTGTCAAGTGGGGGCATTAAAGATCATGAAAAAAAAATCAGTGAAACTGCTGAGGGATTGTTCATTCAGGTTACTCCACAGTATAAATCCAAAATTGAAACTGAATTATGAAGACCTGCACAATGCATTATGAGTATGGTGTAGGAAAAAAGACAAACAGGAACTGCAACCAGGTAATTCAAATACCAAGAAAAAACGTCAGTCCTGTGTTTAAAAACAGGTGGACAAACATGCAACAAAAAGCTTAAGTTAAAGTAAAATGTATATGTATCATTTAAAAATGATTTTGTGGTTATAATGACTTGAAAATTGACGTACTATGATTCTCAGTCTTGATTTTATGGATAAGGCTTCATAAGCCTAACACATTAATTAATGTATGACTTTGCTTATTGGATGCCTGGGATTCCTAAGTGTCAGTCCATAAGGAGTTTGTGTATTTAGTGTTTTTCGATTCCATAATCCATCATCTACCATGAAGCCTGCTTGCCAGTTTACTGACTTCAGCATCTTGCTGAATTACTTCATTTGTAAAAGCTTCCCAACCCCCGCTGCCTTCCATTACTGCGGTTCCTCTCTCAATCACCAACACTCACTTTTCTTCACAGAGTGGAGTGGAAAGATCCCTGAACCCGAAGTGCTGAGCCAGGTCACCCTTCCTGGGTGGAGGGGGGAGGATGTTCAGTTTACATTGGTGTGCAGAGAACACAATCTATTCCTGGCATTGAGTGTATTTCAGGAAGGAAGAGGATAGAAGCAATACAACAGATGATAAATTACTCTGCTTGCCTGTGACAAGAGTTCTGTGTGTACATGACATGGGTGTGCACGATCTCGATGGATCCACTTCCACCCAAACAATGCCTGTTTCTAGGAAGCTGGGAAGCTGCTCACTTTTCCTATGTTGATCCCTGCTTGGTGTAACAATTTATCTGTTACACCTGAGTCCATCATCCAATCACAAAAGAACACCATCTCCTCTGTTGACAGAGGATGCCATCTACTGAGTAGTTACTATGTACCTGCCCTGGTTAACTCTGCACCACCTGGTTTAAACCCCATGACAACCTGTGAGTTAGATGCTATCATACCCACAAGTCGCAGAGGACAAAAACTTCTCTAAGAGCCTTAAGTCCTGTTGTGCATAGGGTTAACAAGGCTTGCACCCAGGAGGTTGGATCTGAGCCCCCTCTTTAACTATGAGGTCAAATCACCTCTACACATGGAACACTCCTTGTACCAAGGACCTCCCCTCCAGATGCTCACAAACCTTCCCTGCATAACTGAGGCAAACAATAAATTTCTTGGTGATTACATGGTTTAGCATTGGGATTTCTACAATGTTCCAGATTGGGCTTAAAAAAATAAGATAATCCACTTGGAAGACATTTGAGTTTGCATTTTGCTGAAGCCTATTCTATCCACCAACAGCATGTTTCCTAATCAAGGCAGGCATGGTTGTGCACGCCTGTAACCCCAGCACTCGGGAGGCTGAGGCAGGAGGACTGCTGTGAGTTCGAGACCAGCCTGGGCTACATAGTGAGTTTCAGGCCAGTCCCATCTACGTGGGAACCTGTCTCCAAAAAAAAAAAAAAAA
>NW_022900935.1:47845553-47851618 GCF_012274545.1 Fukomys damarensis | reverse complement strand
CAAAAAAAAAAAAAAAAAAAAAAAAAAAGAAAAAATCCTAATAAAAAACCCAAAGCTTTCTAAACTTGTCCCTAGAGCCTCACATTGCTTCCTTATTCTGATGAGAGCCACCTGGGCAGGAAAGGAAGCTGGCAGAGTTACAGGAGCATGGTGCTGGACAGGAAAGGAATTCTGGGGCAGCCACCTCTTGGCAGGGCAACAGGTGTGAGACAGGTGTGATAATGTAAGTCCCATCACGAGCCTTGGAGGGGTGGAAGGAAAGGTGGTAAACTCAGGCTGCCTCACATCTTTACCAGGGAGGGTGGTGGTGAGCTCCTCAGGCAGTGCAGTCTCGGGCAGCCTCACAACCTGGTCCCTGGGTAGCAAGCAAGGTCCATAGGGCCCACTTCACCCAGTGAGACTAGGGACTCTTACACAAGGGCTTTCCTATGTCCACTCAACTCCCCGCACCCAGGCTCAGAGCTGTCCCAATCAATGGGTGCTGAAGCTCAATTTCTGTAGGTACAGAGAACCTGAGATCCAGGATCTGACATCCCTAAACCTCAGTGACATAAGCCTGACCACAGCTGAATCTAAGCCTCGCATGATTCCCCCATCTGGATTGCCAAGCCTTCTCTGAGCCAATGGAACCTGCTGTCCCTTTACATGACAGAGCAGTCCAGAAACTCTGGAAGAAGAAGAAGAGGTTTAAGTCCATCCTTCCTAAGGAAAGATGTTTTCTCTGTTTTACAAACAGAGTCCCCAAATGTAGTGAAATCTCTAGCTGTCCATGTCAAGGCCAGGTCAGAAACTGAGACTTCTCCACATCTCTCCAACTCCCAGGCAGGCTGTGCTCCACTCACTGTCTCTTGCAAAGTGCCCAAGCGGGTTTAGAATCACAAAATCCCAGTTGGTCAATATTATAGATTATGACTGGTTCCAAGGCAGACTAGCCCACAACAGCCTATTAAATTCGTGTGCAGCCGAGAGGGGGAGAAATCAGCTCCACCACACCATGGCTGCATGACTTTAACAAGTTACGAAGCTCCACTGGGCTTAAATTGCCCTATGTGTAACAGAGACAATAACAGCACCCACTACATGGTGGATGTTCATGAGGATCAAATGAGATGATCTCTAGCAGCACTCAGCATCTCCTACAACACATCCAATGGATGTAACTGAGACAAGAGTGCCAGAGCAATGTGCTTCCTATAGGGACTTCTCTGCCAGGCAGTAGCGACATTTGGGGCCCGTTCATATTTGGATGTGGGAGATGTCTTGTGCCTTTTAGGATGTTTAGCAGCATCCCTTGCTTCTACCCATGAGATCCCGGTAGCACCCTTCCTCAGTTATGAAAATTAAACATCTCTTTAGACATCTCAGCTGCTCTAGCTGAGAACCCCTGTTTTACAGGGAAACCACAGAAAGCCCCAGCTAGAGTGTGAGGGTTCCTCTCCCCACTGCAGCAAAGTTGGGATCTTCTTTTCTTTCATCTGCCAAGTTGCCCCCAAAGCCAGCTCCAAGGGACTAGTGGAAGCCGCTAACTCCTGGGCATAGCAGGTGGGTTTCTTTGGGGGTGGGAGGGAGAGAGGGGGAATCTCTGAAGTGGGTGATGAAAAGAGCAAGGAAGAGGGAGAGGAAGAAACAGAGAGCAGGGTTCTCCACACCCCATCTCACTAACTGTCCCAAAGGTAGCAGGCAGGGAGGAGGGTGGTGTGGTTTCTCCTCTTTCCTCTCCTCTTTCCCGCTTACCAACAAGGAAGAGGTAAGTTATGGGAACCAGCCAATCAGGCCCAATTCAGGACAAAGAAAGTCAAGGAGGTGCACCAGGGGACACAGGAAATTGGATGTCATTTGGCCACAGAGCTGGGACAAAATGGATTGGATTCACCACCAAAGTTTCCTGATGCTGTGACCTTGAAGAAGGCATACACACCCCATTCTACTTTCTCTTCGCCACTCTCTATACCTATATCTCTCCATTGTATCCATTTATTTATTAAATGAGCATGAGCCAAATGCCTATTGTATGTTTAACCCTGTGTTAGGCCCCTAAAAATGTTTTTTATTTGTTTTCAAGTGATCTCTTTCAAAGGGTGGAGTAAGGAAGACGCTAACTAAAGAGAAGGCGAGGTCTAGTTGGAAAATTATCATATGTTCACATGGAAAAGTAAGTCACATTCATATACACAGCTAGGGAGCCACTCAAATCATACCAACAATGCTGGAGGAAAGTGGAATAACCTCTTAGTTTTTTTTTTTTAAACAAACAAATAGCACAAACTGACGTCCAAAAGGCAGAAGGAAAAGTCAGCTTAAACAAAAGACATCAGAGCCCTGCCATGCCTGCAGACTGGTCTTGACCTCCAAGGACATGTGGGTCAAAGGGCACATTCAATACAAGGGGTCCTCTTCCCAGACAGAATAAATCTGACTATTCTTCAGTCAGACTGATTCTAAATTTTCTTATTACAATTAGTGGGCATTATCCATTTTCTTTGTTCCAGTCTGGGAAGCAGTGCCTGACATTAGAAGCCACTTAAAAGCCACACCCTTCCACAACAGGCATGGACCATCACTAGTCCAAAAACACAGCAAAGCCAGACCCCTCCTGCAAATGCTCCAGAAGGGAATCCCAGAGCCCAGCCAGATTATTCCTCCAAATACATCTTCTAGGGAGGCAAACATTAGCCAAGGAATGCATTAGCTTCTACAGTCACTTCAGATGGTCAGCGCCTGGGCGGGGGTGCGCTTAGCAATCTGTCCACCTGTCTATCAGTCCATTTATTCATTTATAGGGTCTGAAGATGAGGGATGGGCAATTTTTATGTGGTAAACATGAGCACAATCATTAAACACAAAATGACACCGCAGAAATAACCACGAGCATAGGTATGATAGGAAAGATACTTCCCCTGGCTGGAGAAGGGGTCAGTTGAGGGCGTGAGGCAGTGATCACAAAAGTTAGAGCAGTGCTGCTGAGCCTGAAGCCGAACACACAGTAGTCTGCAGCAGCCACAGGCAGTCACTGTCCTAGACCCTGTCATCCATCCCAACGGGAACCAGCCTGGACCTAGGACTTGGATTTCCAGGTTCCTGAACACCCGAGGGCCATCTCCGGATGCAGAAGAACCTCTTAGCTTCTGGGGGCAGCATGGAGTGGGATGGGCCGGCGGGTGGGGAGGGATCCACG
The DNA here is from genome assembly GCF_012274545.1 of Fukomys damarensis. Classification (NCBI taxonomy): domain Eukaryota; kingdom Metazoa; phylum Chordata; class Mammalia; order Rodentia; family Bathyergidae; genus Fukomys; species Fukomys damarensis. Next base: position 47,848,443 of record NW_022900935.1, on the reverse strand, counting down.
GCACTGTGATGGGTGCCGGGACATTTCTAGACTTGGTGCATCCCTCCAAGTCGTGGGGTGAGGCCGTTTGGATACGGTGCGCGCCAAGGCAGATACGGAGCTACTCAACCATCGCACGAAGGGCCACCCCCATTAGCAGACCTCTGGTTAAACCACCAATACTTTTCAAATCGCAACATATTCCAGATGCCTGTCCTGTGCTTTGTTACTTCCTTAGGCAAAATGCGTTCAACCCTGCCAGTTTCCCCCAACAAGGACAGGAGGGGATATCTCTTTCTGAGGGGCTGCATGGACACCTATGTTTGCGGGCTCCCCTTTCCAAGGCTGCCCAAGACCCTTGCTCAGTCTGGAATGGGAATCCTGCGCCCAGCTGTGTCGGGTGGAAAAAGAAGGGGGATAGGGCTGGGAAATGTCTGAATCGATCCTCGAGCTACTCCAGCAGCCAGCCAGCCCAGCCTGGTGCGAAGCGGCCGCCTGGGAGGGTGAGGGCTCTCCTCCCCAAGCCAAGTGGGTCTACCCCATAAATTCAGATCAACCTGGGCGGCCGCGTGGACGACTCGGCTTCTAAGATTCTCATCGTCTCAGAACTACACCCTTGCACCAGTGTTCAACCACAGAATGAACCAGAAAGCGGCGCGAAATCGGCCTAAGGCAGGGCTGGAGGCTGGGGCTGGTTCGCTGGGAGTTTGCCCCTCCCCCACTCCCTCGCCTGGGTTCCAAGGGCAACAGTGAACTTGAACATTTAAGTGAAAATCCCACGCAAGAGAAATAATGTAAAATAATTAATCGGCACGTTCATAATAAAAAAATGCAACAGGGACGCTTATCTGGTTGTGGCCTCTGGGATCAATTAGAACGAGCTATAGTTTAGGGACTAGGGGCTCCCTTTGGTGTCCTCCAGGAGGCCAACCCCACGCGAGGTGCGTCCCCACACCTCAAGATCTTCAATCTCCCCGAGGCAGGGCAACAACCCGAGGTCCCACCTCCAGACGAGATCAGTTCCCACGGTAACACCCACTGTGCACACCTCTCCGGCCTTGGGCTCGGAAAGATGGGTGTGGTCTCAATATAGAAAACTCATGCGCCCTTCTAATATCCTCCCTCCAGGAGAAGCAACAGTGAGTAAAACCTCGGAGAGGGGCTCCGCATGCCAGCTCCCCCATCCCCGGGAGATGGTCAGCGTCTCCAGGTGGGAAGCCTAGTGGCCACCAGACGTCAAGGGTACGAAGATGCGTGGTCCCTCCGGGGCCACCCGCACAGTGAGCGCAGAAACCACGAATACCATTCCCGGGGCCTCACCGACGCTCTCCGGCTCTGCCCTGTGGGTCATGCACATCTGGTACGGTTTGTAACTTGGATCCAAGGACCCCAGCAAGCTACGAGATCCAACAAAGGATCAGAAATAAGAGGCGAAAGAGGAGGGGCGTGTTGAGGGGGGGACCTGCAAAACAGTCTCCTAGAATAAAAGCCCCCCCCCCGCGAATCCGAGGCTAAGGCGCAGATCACGTAACCTCTACAACAAAGCACCGAGCTCCCTTAGAAGAACCCGGGCGAACGCCCTCAATGCTCACGTTCGCAGCAGCAAAACGTCGATTTCAGCGCCGATCGCCCCTCTCCACTTTAATGCCAGTCCTTGCCCTGTCCTCGGAAGCCCAGACACCCGACCTGGCATAGTACGATAAAGACGTGACACGCCGCAGAAAGATGGCACCTCGCGTTCGGAGGGGGAAAAAACGGGGGAGGGGTAGAAACGGGAAGCAGCACAGCCTGCTCTCTCCTTCGCCCACCCAGGTCCACACCCACTGCCGCAGTGAGGGGCGAGCCCTGGACGTGCGCAGCGCCGGGCGCCGGGCGCCGGGCTCCGGGCGCAGAGCTCAGAGAAAGGAACCTGCTCCGAAATGCACCTGCAGCCTCTGCGCACTTCTGTGCAGGGCTGCGGCGGTGGGCGCCCGAGAGCGGGGAGCCGCGGCTGTCGAGTCTACTACTCACACCGCAAGGCCAGTTGACCCTGCCTTTTCGAGTCCACATGGGGATTAAATCCGCGCGCTACATTCTCTCAGGCGCGGCGCTGCTCGCGTCTCTGCACCAGGCGCGCGCAGGGGGAAGGGCAGCTAAAGTGACAGCGCCTGGACCCCTCCCCATCTCCCCGATTCCTCCCAGCCCCCAAATGTCCCTTGCGGGTTTCTGAAGGAGGAAAAGGGAAGGGGGCGGGCCACCGCCTGAGATCAGAGGCAGTGAAGGCCCATCGGGAGCCCCGCCGGGAGATGCATGGAGAAAGGTAGGCAGAGAATCATCTTTTCTAGAACCCGACCCTATCTTCCTTAGGACTGATGCCAAACAGGGACAGAAAAATCGGATTTGGGGTTCTGTCTCGGGGGTCGTCTATGGGCCCTACACACACACACACACACGCACACACACACACACACCCATTGCGGCAAAAGGCTGAGCTCCAGGAAGCAGAGCAGCCCCCTCCCAGGTCACCGCCATCCGTGCCCCACCCTGCGGGCGCAGCCTCCCTCCCGGGCTTTCTAGAAGCAGGTCGTGTGGATCCCGAGCGCGCACACACACACACACACACACACACACGCACACACACACGCACCCACACGCCTGCGTGCATCCCCTGCACGCGTCCCTCTCTAAGCCGCCCTAGCCACAGCCCCTGGACGCTGAGGGCGAAGGAAGGGTCCCCGTCGTCGCCTCGGACGGACGCCCAGCGCGTTAAACCCATTCCTGGGATGAGGGGCGGCGGCCGGGGGAGCTGCGGGGGGGCGGACGGAGGCGCAGATTCGGAGCCTTGGCGCTTACCTGATAGCCGACGGAAGGCGAGGACAGAAGAGGACAGTGGAGGAGAAGGTGCCTGTGGCTGCGGCGGCAGAAGGTGGGC
>NW_022900935.1:47834654-47845182 GCF_012274545.1 Fukomys damarensis | reverse complement strand
CGGGGTTTCAGGGTGAGGCCCTGGCTCTTGTGGCAGGTGCTTTTCACTTTGGCTTTCTGTCAACTTTGCGCAGTGTACTACCTGGCCAAGGCCCTGAGCGGATTTCCACAGGGCTGGCTGCCCAGTCCGTACACCTGGCACCTCGACGCCCCAGTGCAAAGCATCCTGCGTCTACCGAGACGATCCCCTATGTTCGCGGTTGGAGACTGCTCTCCTTAGGGCCGCTTCCATTATCTCCACTGTCTTTCCATCTTTGGGGGCCATAACCAAAGTTAGCAAAACGTCTTAAAATCAGCTAACTTGGTTGTAATATAGTAGTACAATTAAAAAAAAAAAAACCAAGGAACATTTGAATGTTTCATATCTGTGCTCCCAGAAGGAAAAAGTCTTAAATTAGATGAAGTTCAGATGGTGCATATCACATTGCAAAGCATTTTCACGTACACGGTTATTATTTTTTTTTATCTCGTTTGTTGAAACAATTTTATACTCTATGTGTAGCTTGAGATCTAAATTTTTAAGCGTCTGCTGGAGATGGTGACCACATGACATACCTTAGATTGAAACTGACCATTCGTGCTCCTGCCTGTGAGCCAGGCCCTGGGCTTGGCCTTAGTTTGGCTATTTCATGTCTGCAACTTAGGTTTAAGCTGTGGCTCTGGTTAAAGCTCTGGCCCTGAGAGACCATCTGTGGGGAGGTCAGAGGCAGCTATCTCCTCACAGGGAGGTGGGAACTTGTCTTGAAGCTTTAATTTGTATGGCTTTTATTGTTTTGTTTTGTTTTTTAAAACACATAGTCTAGAGTAGTTTAAAAACAATACTTCACATGGGGTTAATTGCTATACTTAATTACTATAAGTGGTGGTGAAATTGGGACTAAATTTTTAAACCACTGGTTCTGAGTTTCTGAAATTGACCCTTGCTATATTCCAACTGCCATCACCCGCCTTCAAGACCCGTACTTTGTACAGGTAGGGCCTTACTTTTGTTCCTGCTTTCAGTTTCTTGCTATATCAGCCCACCTACACTCCTTGGGCAAATTGATCTTCAAAAATGATCTTTTTAATCATGGCATTCTTTTGCTCAAAAATATCTAAAAGCTTCCCTGTACCTTCTAAGTGAAGTTAAACTCCTTGACCCAGCATTCAATGACCACCCACCCCAACCCGGCTGCCCCCATGATATGATTCCAAGTCCTCCCAAGCTTTTCCTCTCACCTGCTCTGTAGCCAGCTGAGGTTGTTTAACTGATTCTCTTCCTCACCTCTGTACTCTGGGATTTCCCTTTGCCTGTAGTCCTTGTTCTTTCTCCACCTACCAGTATACTACCTAACCTTCAAACCCTAACTCAAGTTTTACCAAAGCTGTTTCCAGTTCGCCCTAACCTGAAGGGATACTTCCAGTCTCCAGGAAGAGCTTAGCAGTTACTCATCTCCTCTCTGAAAGTGACTGGGGGGGATTAATATTTATTTTGCAGTTTGGCATTTTATCTTTGTCCCCAATTTCTTTTTCCTGCATGGAGCGTATACATTCTGGCCCATTACCATCTACTAGATGTAGACATGTCCAGAAAGAGTTTTAACAGGCATTACAGAGTTCACTATTTTGACTCTTCCTTTCTATCACCAGAAGGGCCTGTCCCCAGGGACTGTTCCTTCGGTCTAGATTGCATAGTGAAAAAGCCCGAGGAGGTACATGTAACATGAGCAAAGAGTAAACATTTGTTGCATAAGCCACAGCGATTTTTAGGAACTGTTTGTTACTACAGCAAAGCTGACTAATACAGAAATTAAATATGATTGTGTGTGTAAAGTTACACAGTGACTGACATAGCATTCATTACATGAATAAATGATGGTTATTTTATCATCTTCATAGTGCTTTTGCTATGCATTATTTTCTTTCTCTGTGTAATCCATAACAATCAAACACTACTCTACATTCATATTTCTCACCCCCCAAGATAGAGTATAATTTTGAGATGGCAGGAACCTGATGACAGTGTTGTCTCTTGACATAAAATGCTCATATTTGCCTACATTAAATGGAAATAATATATAATACATGCAAAATAATAATATATGCTAGGAACAATTGTTGTAAGCAAATCCGTGATTTATATGTTGTAGATTTGAAGGTTCATTCCGGATAATTTAAGCACTGTAAATTGCTAATGACTCACTCAAGCAGGCCAAGGAAATACATTGCCTCCCTTCCTCCATGCCCCTCCCTCTTGCTGACATAGAAATCATGGCTTGGTACAGTACCACCTATGTAGGACTATTACAAAAGACAGATTGGCCTATGGAAAGAAAACTGATTGGCTAGCAGGAGCCTTGGGTCCTCATCTTAGCCATCTTATATGATGCCAGACAGATCTGTTATCTTCTCTGGATGTTTTACTTCCTTTATTGAATAGGTGGAGTTAGACCTGAGAGATCCAGGTTTGTAGAATCTGGAAGCTCTGCCACCAAGTCTATTCACAAAGTAAGCTAAAGTGCTGTAACAAACAGACCCCCCCAAATACCGCTATATAACCCAGGGCGTGTGTTCGAGCTTAGCGGGCAGTCTCCTCCATGGGAAGTTCAGGCCCAGGCCTCTTCCATCCTGTGGCCCCACCGATCCTTAGGGCCAGTTCTTTTCTTGTTTGGGACTGGTCTGTGACTTAGAGGGTAGAGCTGGCAAAAGGGGAAGGAGTGTGGTGAGGAAGCACTCCGACTCTTAGCTGGGAGTGGCCTCTGACTATATTTCACAGGCAGAACTTAGTTTTTTTCAATACCGAGGGTCGAACTCAGGACCTTGTGTTTGCGAGGCAGGTGAGGCACCACTGAGCTAAATGCCCAACCCCGTTTTTGTAATCATTCTTAACTGCAAGAGAGACCAATAAATGTAGGAGGGTCAGGGGGGCAAGGGGAGGAGGGGAAAAGATTTGGGTGGAAGCCAGTCTTTGCTTTATATATAATTTTTTACAATGGGGGTAAAAAGACCCTGGAAAAATAGTACAAGAACTTGAACTTGTCTATCATGAGATGCTAAGGTGTGAATAGGTTGGCTGAGTATTGGATAATGAAGGGTGGGTAACTAGGAGAGAAAGATAAAAGCCGAATTTCCAATTATGTTCCCAAGAGAGGAGGTATCGTCATATACCTCTGTATTAGAGAACATTTAACCTGTTTTATGCCATGGAACTCTTTAGCAGTCTGAGAAAACTCTTTCTCCTTTTTACATTGCGTCAGTCCTCTTTTTAATTTTTATTAGTACATATTTGTAGTACATAGTGATCACATTCCTTGTAGGAATTTGGTAGGTGTACCTAACATCTCAATTGTATTTTCCCTCCCCACCCCTTTAAAAAATTTTTGTGCCAGCATCAGGTTTACTTATTTATTTTATGTCTTTATCAAGTTAATTGTCATAAACACAAATTGACAGCCAAAGTAATAGTCCAAATAACATATAAAATACATACAACAATGATATACTTCTGGATACATCGACCATGTTGTATCACAATAACTTTTCTCTCTAGTTTTCCCTATTGTCTGCCTTTTATTTTGTACTTCATTTATATATTATGTTTCTCACATAAAAGAAACCAGGCAACATCTAAGCTTGTGTGTCTGATTTACCTAATATAGCCTCAAAGTATACCTATTTTCCTACAAATGATTCAAGTTTATCTTTCTTTATGGCAGGGCAGTGTTCTGTTGTGTATAATGATCCCATTTTCTTCATCCATTTATCCGCTATTGAACATATAGGCTACTTCCAAGATTTATCTATTATAACTTATGTTGCTACAAACATGGGTGTGCATACATCACTGTGGTGTGATGTCACTAGCTTTTGGGGGGAAGTTGCCTAGAAGGGGAATAGCAGGGTCAAATGGAATTACTCTTTTTAGTTTTTTGAGCATTTCCATACAGATTTCCATAGTGGTTGTACCAGTTTACACTCCCACCAAAAATGAAGAAGGGTTCCTTTTTTCCCCCATAGTACCTCCAACATTCATTATTGTTTGATTTCTTAAAGATAGCCATGTTTTCTGGAGTGAAATGGAATCTCAGTGCTGCTTAAACTGGCATTTCTTCAATGGCCAGAGATGTTGAACATTTTTCATGTATTTATTGGCCATTTGTACTTCTTCATCTGAGAAGTGTCTATTCTCAGATGCCCATTGTTTACTGGGTCTGTATATTTGGAGTGTCTAGTTTTTTAAATTTTTTATATATTCTAGATATTAGCCCTTTGTCTGAAGAATACCTGGCAATTTTTTTCCCATTTTATAGGCAGTCTTTGCTCTGTTGGTGGGTTTTGTTGTTGTTGTTGTTGTTTTTACTTTTTGATTTTTTAGTTTTTTGAAGCAGGGTCTCCCTTTGTAGTTCAGGCTGGCCCTGAACTTGCTATGTAGCCCAGGCTGGCATTGAACTTGTGGCAATCCTGCCTCAGCCTCCCAAGTACTGGGATTATAGGCATGCACCACCAAATCCAGCTTGTTGGTGGTTTCTTTTGCTGTGCAAAAGCTTTTCATTATTATTTTTATTATTATTATTATTATTGGTACTGGGGACCAAACTAGGGACTTTCTGCTTGCGAGGCAGGCAGCAGAACCACTGAGCTAAATCCCAGGCCCTGCTGAAGCCTTTTAATTTGATGTGATCCCATTTGTTGATTTCTTCGTATTATTTCTTTCTTTGTTTTTTTGAGACAGGGTCTTGATCTGTAATTCAGGTAGGCCTTGAACTCACTGTGTAGCCCAGGCTGGCCTCAAACTTATGGCAATCCTCCTGCCTCAGCCTCCCAAGTGCTGGGATTACAGATGTGTGCCAGCATACCGGCTTTTGGTGTTATTTCTTGTGCAACCAGGGTTCTTTGCCAGCCAGAAATTCTTTGCCTATGCCTTTGTCTTCAAGGGTTTTACCTATCTTGTCTTCCAGCAGATGTTTCTGTTTTAATATTTAGATCTTTAGTCATTTTTATTTTAGTTTAATGCACCATGAGAGATATGGGTCTAGGTTTAATTTTTGGCATGTTGATAGCCAGTTTTCACAGCACCATTTGTTAAAGAGGCTATCTTTCTTCCAGTGACAGTATTTGGTCTCTTTGTCAAAGATCAGATAGCTGAGTGTGCCTAGAGTTTTTTCTGCATCCTCTAGTCTGTTCCATTGATCCACATGCCTGGTTTTTCATTTGTTTGTTTTGTTTTGTTTTTTGCTAATACCATGCTATTTTTAGTGCTGTAGCTTTGTAATATAACTTGAAGTCCAGGAATGTGATGTCCTCTTAATTGACTGTAAGCACAGGCTAATCTTACCTGATTTGTTGGAACTTTGTGTTTATCTCCAGGGGGTGCTAAAGTCATGTTGCTGACCACTGAACAATACAGAATAGATTTTGCAAATTAGTGATTAGTGTAGTTCTGTGGTGAGTCTAAAGAATGCTAGGAACCATCTGTATCAGCTTGTCATCATGCTTTTTTTTAGTTCATTAATTTTATTGGTACATTTTAGGTATACAATATATTGACATTTATTATTGGGAATTTGCACCTTTACATAATATATCTTGGTTCTTATTTTTTCCCCAATCCGCTGCCCTCCCTTCAACCCCTCTACCCCTCCCTATTTACAAAGTCTTGGTTTCCATTTTTTCCTTTTATTTATTCCTTTCCCCTATCCCTCCCATTTCCCCTTCCCCTTTGGACATTTCCTTCCTATTTCACATTATCTATTATATATTTTGATCCTTATTTACACTTTCAGTTCCTCACACCAGAGGAACTATTTGGTTTTTACACATGTGTGTCCTATTTATTTCACTTATGAGTATGGCCTCAGTGTGCATCCACTTAGCTATAAATGTCTAGTTTCTGATTCTTTATGGCTGAGTAGTACTCCATTTTATTTTTAAAAACCCACATTTTCTTTATCTGGTCACCAGTTGATGGACAATTGGACTGTTTCCAAGTTTTAGCTATTACAAACTGTGCTGCTATGAACATGGGTGGTTTGATTCTTTTGGAAAGATACCTAGCAGGGGAATAGCTGTGTCAAATGGGACCTCAAATCCTAGCTTTTTGAGATATCACCATACTAATTTCCACAGTGGTTGCACCAGTCTGCATTCCCACCGACAGTGGAGAAGGGTTCCTTTTCCCCCACAGCCCCGCCAGCATTTGTTACTGGTTGATTTCATGATAGGAGCCATTTTTTTTCTGTGGTGAGGTGGATTCTCAGCATTGTTTTCATTTGCATCTCTTAAATGATCAGTGATGTTGAACATTTTTTCATATGTTTGTTTGCTATTTCTATTTCTTTGAGAAATGTCTGTTCATTTCAGATACCCATTTTGGATTGGGTCTTTAAATATGGGAAGTCTGATTTTTTAAAAAAGTTCTTCGTGTATTCTAGAAAGTAGACTTTTGTCTGAGGAACATCTGGTAAAAATTTTTCTCCCGCATTGTGGGTTGTCTCTTCACACTCTTGGTGGTTTCTCTTGTAGTGCCGAAGCTTTTTAATAAGAACAGATTCCACTTGTTGATTCTTTGTGCTATTTCATGTGTGACTGAAGTTTTGTTCATGAAATCTTTTCCTATACTAATGACTTCAAGAGTTCTACCTAACCTCTCTTCCAGCCAGTTTAGTGTTTCTGTTTTAATATTAAATCTTTAATCCATTTCTATTTTAGTTTAGTGCCTTGTGAGAGACAGAGGTCTAGTTTTAATCTTTGGCAAATTGAATCCCAGTTTTTCCAGCCCCATTTATTAAAGAGGCTGTCTTTCCTCCAGTGAAAGTATTTGGTCTCTTTGTCAAACATAAGGTAGCTGAGTGTGTCTGGAGTTATTTCTTCATCTTCTGTTCAGTTCCACTGGTCTTCAGGTCTGTTTCTTTGCCAGTACCATGCTGTTTTTGTCACAGTAATTTTATAGTATAGTTTCGAGTTGGGGATTGTGATACCCCTACCTTGTCTTTGTTGCCTAGAATTGCTTTTGCTATTCTAAGTCTCTTCTTGTTCCAAATGAATTTTTGGATTGTTTTCTCAAGGTCTGTGAAGTATGCTTTTGGAACCTCAATTGGGATTGCATTGAATCTATATAGCAGTTTTGGAAGTATGGACATTTTCACTATGTTGATTCTTCCTACCCAGGAGCAAGGGATGTCTGTCCATTTTCTGATATCCTCTCTGATCTCTTTTTTCAGAGTGCTATAGTTTTCAGAGTAGAGGTCTTCGATTTCTTTCATTAGGTTCATTTCTAGGTATGTCATTTTTTTCCAGATGCTATAATGAAAGGAATTGTTTCTCTAGTTCCTCTTTCAGTGAGTCTGTCGTTCGTGTACAGGAAAGCTATTGACTTTTGTGTGTTGATCTTGTTTCCAGCTACTCTACTGAATTTGGTTATTATGTCTAGAAGAGTTTTGGTGGAGTTCTTGGGATTTTCTATATAGAGTATCATATAATCTACAAATAATGCCACTTTAACTTCTTTGTTTCCTATCTTTATTCATTTTATTTATTTCTCTTGTCTAATTGCTGTGGCTAATGTTTCCAAAACTATATAGAACAGGAGTGGTGATAGTGGACATCCTTGTCTTGTTTCATATTTTAGTGTGAAGGATTTGTCATCATTCTTTATAGAAAATGTACAAATGGATAGTTTATACCTGGTTTCTGTTAGCTTATCTTGGTTTGTATTATTGAGATCATGCAAACTGATTTTGGCTATGTGATCAGAAGAATAGTAAGGATTATCTTTAAGTGAGACAGTGGCTTACCTGAGACCATGACATTTTGTACATATCTTGGTGACATATTATCCTAAGATGTGGAACATCCTGTGACTGATGGGTAGCGTACCTAGATGTCTCTGACATTTGCCTATGATCTCATCTTTCTATCTTGTTTCCCTTACTTTTATTTTAGGCATATATGAGCATAACTTCTAGAGTCTTGTGATCTCTTTCACTGATCCCAGAAGGCATGATTTGAGACTATCAGAAACCAATTGGGTACCCTTGTCATAATGATGGAAAGATTGGAGTGGCCACCAAGGGGCCTAAGGGACAGCAAGATATGGAAATGGGTAATAGAACAGAGTCAATGGGCAAACAAGATGGGCACCCAAAAAGGGCACCCAAAAAGGGCACTACTAAACCTGCACTATCAAAAGAAATCAAGAATGACCAATCAGAAAGTTAAGGCAATAACCCCAATAAAAAAATCAAACTCCCTTGTCTAGTCTCTACAACCAGAGTTGATTGTTTGAAAAGAAGGCTGATTTCCAATTATGATAGAGCCGGCAGGACCAGGGATTTAGCTCAGTGGAGCTGTGCCTGCCTCACAAATGCAAGGTCCTGAGTTTGATCCCCAATTAAAAAAAAAAAAGTATAGAGCCGTCAGGAGGATGAGGCAGGAGGATCATCATGAATTTGAGGCCAGTCAAAATTAGCTGTATATGAACTTACATAGTAAGTTCAAGGCTAGCCTGGAATATATAGCAAGACCCTATCCTCCAACGTGCACACACACACACACATACAAAGATAGAGCCTACAACACTATGCCACGTGTATAGTGGGGAAAGGGAAGTATACAAATACCTTACAGACCATTGAAACATGGTCTGAGTTTACATTGATACTCAGAGATCTGAAGTATCATCATGGCTCTCAGGATGGGAACATGTGGAGATCCCTTAACAAATGGAATCCATCATAATTACAGCCCATAATAAATGGAGTCCTGGCCAAGGTCTGAGTCTATAGGGCCCAAACAGTCATTATCTCTGTGGCTCCCCCGTGAAAAACTGATAGATGTATTTGATAGTTGGCGCCCCTCCCTCACCCTTATGTACATGCACCAGGTTGGCTTGTGAAGTAAAACTATAATAGTTGAGAAGTTTCCAAACAGTCCCTCCCTATCACCCTGGGTGAATATAGTACATGAAAAATAGTATTGCATTTCAGGATGGAAGAATTGAGAAGATTGATACCACCCTTAGAGAGCTGAAGGATACAAGGATGGTAATTCTCTCCATTTGATTCACTAGCCTTGCTCAGGAGTAAAAGAGAGATTTTATGGAATAGCCCCAGACTAGTGCAAGCTCAGGAGTATAGAAGCCTCCATTGCACCTGACAAGCCAGATATACTATCTTTTCTGGAATAGATTAATAATTTCTGAGACTATGTGTGGCCATTTTCTCTCCCTATCAGAAAAATGATCCCAGCTGGGTGTGCTGGCACATGCCTGTAATAATATCAGCTCTCAGGGAGACTGAGGCAGGAGGATCACAAGTTCAAGCCCAGCCTGGGCAACTTAGTAAGATCCTGTCTCAAAATAAATAAAAAATAAAAAGGGAGATAGCACTCAGCCTCTGAGTTCTGTTCTGCAACTAAGATAGCACTTTAGCCATTTATTGTTTAGAGTATAGCATTACATCAATCAGAAGTCTTTACCTTTTGTCATTCCTGTGTGAATGATCCTTAGCTGTATATGAACACGTGGCATGTCAAATGTCAGATTCCAATGTTGAAATAAAAGCTAGTGAGATAATAAAAGTAAATAAATAAGACTGGGGCTGTAGCTCAGTGTTAAAGTACCGTTGGTTCAATGCCCAACATCACACAGATGAAAGAGAGAAAGAGAGAAGGAAAGAAAAGAGAAAGAAAGAAAGAAAGAAAGAGAAAGAGGAGGGAGGAGAGAGGGAGGGAAGAAGAGAGGATTTCAAATAGTTCAAATAGTTCACATTAACATGGGACAGACAATAGTCTATGTTTACAATGCACCCCCGCACCACCAAGGGCTATGTTAACTTTCCCATCTTCTGTGCCAATTTTTCAGTTTACACTCCTGGTCTCCAAATTCACCCCTCATCACCCGTTTTGTGATAATGGAGCCAGACTCTTCAGGTGTTTCTCCTCTATGGTGAGGTTGATGTTTAGCTTCGTGGGTCAGCGCCCTAGGGACAATGCAGAAAGAAGCTTCCCTTGCTGGTTTGGTGTGCTGCAGTTTTGCATCTTGTGTTTATTGTGTGACTTCCAGAAGTACCTGTGAGGGACGTCAGTGACACTGTGTCCCAGATGCATGCTCAGAATGTGCTGAGGTCACACCTTTGGTCCCAGCCTGGTGCTCACTTCACTTTGGCTTTCCTGGTGAGGATACAGGTGCCCAGTCTTGGCACTGCTCCAAAGGGGATCCAGATCCTGACACCTCAATTCCCACTGGCATCCATGTGCCAGCTGCGGGCTCACGTGCATACTGAGAGTTGTTTCCTGGGGCCTCTTATACAGACCTTGTACCCCAGGCCTCACTCAGCAGGCAGGCTGAGTTCAAAAGTGCTTCCCTTTGGAGCCTGGCATGGTGGTGCACACCCGTAATCCCAGCACTTGGGAGGCCAAGGCAGGAGGATCACTGGGAGTTTTGAGACCAGCCTGGGCTACACAGTGAGTTCCAGGTCAGTCTCCACTACATAGTGAGACCCTGTCTCAAAAAAAAAAAAAAAAAAAAAAACAAAAAACAAAAACCACAAAAT
>NW_022900935.1:47809397-47834496 GCF_012274545.1 Fukomys damarensis | reverse complement strand
AAAAAAAAAAAAAAAAAAAAAAAAACCAAAAAACAAAAACCACAAGATTTTCCTAGTCAAATTACTTTGTGGTTTCTGTCTCCTGTTCAGACCCTGAGTGAGATGCAAAGAGATTTGGGACATCTAGACTCTCTTCAAAACATTGCCTTCATCCATCATCCAGTGGCATTATTCTAAATGTGCCAGATAAATAAAAAAGTTGCCTGCACATTAAAGATGTTGGCAATCTACATGCTTTCCAGAAACTGGGAGATAAACCCTGAAAAGATTTTGGGGTCTGCAATACCAGTGACAATTTTAGGAGGCCAGTGGTCAAGGGTACGTCAAGATGTCCCATCCAAACTCAGATCATTACTTTTTGGGGGACAGGGTCTCACTGTGTAGTTTAGACTGGCCTTGAAATCACTGTGTAGTCCAGGCTAGCCTCAAACTCATGGCGATCCTCCTGTCTCAGTCTCCTGGGTGCTGGGACTATAGGCATGCACTACCAAATCATGGTATCTTATGTAAGATCCCTAATCCCCAAATCCCAAATCCTCCAAATCCAAAACTTTTGGAGTAATAACATGATGCCACAAGTAGAAAATGAAATTTTCCTTTATGCACAAAAATTATGAAATGACCACTTTGACAAATACACAGCTGACACGACAAGCTGCCAGCTTTAGGTGGGCCCCCAACAGGAACAGGCTATGCAACAGACCCTGGTGGCCGTGAAGTAGCCCTGCTCTTAGGCTACCTACTCTAGCAGGCTCTGTGGTACTAGAGGTATCTGTGATGAGAAAGCTTCTATGTGGAGGTCACAGTGTATCCCAGTGGGAGAATCACAATGCTGGCTCCTAGGGCTCTGGAGCAAGGCCATGCCATCTGCAGTGGAGGATCATATGCCTTTTGAAACAGCAGCCGCCAGCATGCTTCTGTGCCCTGCTAGAAGTGCAGTGCCTGACTACGGGATACCAAGTGGCCTTGCACAGGGAATTGCCCTCCTTTGACTGGGTTATGTCAGGCCAACCAAGTCACAAATGAGGGGGCATCTAGAAAGAATCCATTGTTAGATGGGAGTGGTGCATCTGAGCTTGACCATGGCCAGGACTGAAGGGTACAGCCAGCTACGTGGGAGACAATCAGACTCTCGCACACTCTCCGGAGTTGTGCTTACATCTGTCCCTTTTGAACAGACGATGGAAGGGTTTGGATTATGGCTGGGCTTGTTCAGTACCTGGGGTGCAGGCTAAAAATCACTACATTCTTACTCAGGAATGGTCTTGAAAGACCGGCAAGGTCAAATCCTGCTAAGGCACAGAGCACTGGGAGTGTACCTCATGATCTGTTTTGTTTGGACAGTGAGGAGGTCGAAAAGGTAAAATATGTACAAACTCATGGGCAGTGGTGAATAGCCAGGTGGTCGTGGACTTGGAAGGAGAACAACTGGGAGACTGGAGATAAGGAGATCTGGGCACATGGATGGTGCATTTAAGTGGACCCCCAAGCTTGATGTTAGCATCCATTAGAAACAATCCATTCTGGAAGGGACAATAGACAACCAAGTAAACAAAACCAGTAAGGTAGTTGGTGTTACTTAGCTTCTGCCATGGGCTCATGCTCTCCAGTGGACACACGAATGAAGTGCAGTGGAAACAGAGATGGAATCTATGCACGAGACGGACTCTGTGCCACAGAATGTCTAGTCTGCAGCAACCATGACCAAAGTTGATTATTATTCTCAAAATGGACTATTTTTCAAGATGATGAATCAGCAAGTTGATGATGTTAGAAACCTTCCACCTCAGAATGGCAGGTGCTTTGTTCTGATAAGAATAGACAAGTGTCCTGGATAAGGTTTGCCTTTCCCACCTGCAGAGCCTAACCAGTGTCATTATCTGAGGGATTGCCAAGTATTTGATTTCCTGGTACAGGATCACATACAACACATGTCTGACCAAGGGAGCCACTTTCCAGCAAAGGTTTTGGGCTGGACATACAACCACGGGATCCACTGGTGTATCATCTATGTCACCATCTAGATTCTAGACGCTCTTCAAGATTTTGATGGAGTGTTGAAAGGCACAGCTGTGAGATTGATTGATTGATTGATTTATACAAGGTCTTGTTATGTAGTTCAGGATGGCCTTGAACTCACCATGCAGCCCAGGCTGGCCTCGGCCTCATAATCTCCTATCTCAGCCTCTTTACAGCTGGGATTACAGGCATGTGCCACCACACTCAGCTGAAGCAATTCACATACGACACATACAGCTTTGGCAGGTGTACTCGTCATATTTCCATTGTTGGACAAAACACCCAACACCCACCACTCAAAGGAGAAGAAGTTTATTTTGGCTCACAGCTTCAAGAATTCAGTCCATTGTCAGGTGGCTCCAAGGCAGAAATAACATAGTGAAAAAGGGCTGAGGTATGAAAGCTATTCATGTCATGGTGACCAGGAAGCAGAAAGAAAAAGGAAAAGCCAGAAAAAAGAAGGCATCCAGGTCACAACCCCAATGACACAGTGACCTACTTCCTCTGATTAGACTTCACCTCTGAATATAAGACTTTTGGGGGACATTTTAGATCTAAACTACAATGTTCCACCCCTGTTCCCCAAAGGGCTCATACTTATCTCATTATACAAAATATATTTAGTCCATCTCTAAGAGTCACTGAAGTCTTAACATTTCCTGTATTGATAGAAAATCCAAGTCCAAAGTCTTGTCTGAGACTCAAGGCAAACTCTTAGCTGTGAGCCCCTGTAAGAATCAAAAGAATGTTAAATATTTATATACAATAGTACAGGGTAAACAATCCTATTCCAAAAGGGAGGAATTGGGAATACAAGAAGTTGGACCAAAGCAAGAGCAAAACTCATCAGTAAGTAAATATGAGCAAATATGAAATCCTGTAGCCCCACATCCAGTGTCCTGGGGCAAGTTATGGTATAATGTAAACTCCAAAGGGCTTGGGTGACTCCACCATTATGGCCTTGCTGGTTACAGCCCATATGATTTCTCTTGAGTTGGCCTTGCTTGCTGCTTGTGGCTTTCCTCAGCAGACATTCCACAATCCTAGCATCTACAAATTCCTGGGGTCTCCGCTGCTCCTTTATCTTCACTCTCACAGCTTAATGTATTGCCCTCTCAAGGGCTCCTTGCCTAGTCTTCTTTTGAAATCCAGGTGGAAACCTGCACGATACCCTAACTCTTGCATTATGCACACCTGAAAAGCCAGTGTCGTGTGAATGATGCCAACATCTTCTGCCAACTTGAGCATTAGTTGAGCCCATTTGGACCATGGCTGCAGTGGGCTTTGATTGCCTGGATGGCTAAATACAGCCAAATGAATCCCAAGGAACTAATTCCCTAGGAGTTTGTTTTCAGCATATGTCCCAGTGACTTTCTCCACAAGTATCAACCCCTAATAAGGCTCCCACATGCTAAATTCCATTCAGAATTTTCTTTCCAGTGTCTAGCCTCTTCATTAATACCTTGAATAGCAAAATCTAATTTCGTAATTTCAAAAATAGTAAACATAATTGGCACGTTGAGATATCTGAAATATATGTACCTGGAAATTTCTGTTTATGACAGTTACTGGTACTTTAATATGACATTCGTCATTGAAATGCTAAATTTGTCAAGGTTGTGAAAATAAAGGTGAAAATTTTCCCTTTCTAATTTTATGGATCCTCAGGTTAAGAACCCCTATTTTGTATATAGTAGGGTTTTAATAATCCTTTTCATTGAACCACAAAAATACTACACTGAAATCAAATGAGCATTTCCTTAGTGACTATGTCAATTAGTTTTAGCTTTTGAGTGACAAAAATTGCAATGCAGTCTTAAGCATCTTGTTTAAACAGGATGAAAATTTACTTTTCTCTTACATAGAAGTACAGAAGTCAGAGTCAAGGGCTGATTGAGAAGCTCCAAGAGCATCAGGGAACTCATACCCATCTATTTGGTTTCTCCACCATGCCTGGCTTGCTGCCTCATAATGGACCCTAACCCACAGAAAGGAGGAGGAGAGGAAGAAGGGAGTACGTGTGTACTTTAAGGACATATCCTGGACATCACACATAGCATTCTTGTTAGCATCCTATTTACCAGAATTTACACATCACCACATGTAGTTGCCAGTGAGGCTAGAAAATGTACTTTTAATTACAGAGGGTCCTGTAACTAGTAAATACCAGCTATAGAGGAAAAGAAGCTGTGAGCTAACAGCTTAGAATAATGCTAAGAAGCCATCTGACTTGGTATTTCCATCCAGTTATGAATGAACAGCATATTCTTTGGTCTTTATAAGTACCCTAAAAGTACTTCACAAAAAGGTATTTTCTACAAAAGCAGATGACAGCCTTCAGAACCAACATTCCTTTATTTTCCCTTGTAAATGCGGAAACCCAGATTCAGGACATATTTAGACAGCCTAAGATGTATTTGTTCTGCTTAATTGTCTGCTACACAAAGTGCTTTGATGAGACATCTGATAGTCACCCCTCAAAGCCAGCACGGAGAAATAGTATCAAGCAGAGCCCAGCCAGAAAGTGGTTTTAAACATTACAGACAAGGATTCGCTGTGCAAAAGGATTTCCCTGTTGCCACTGAAATGAGAGTTGGTTCTCACACCCATATATAAATATCGTAGCTACATGAAGTGAGACAGAGCCATGTTTTAATTTCTCTGGACTTAACTCTCACTAATTATTGTTTGAACGCAAGGTTTCCTTTCCACCTTTGTGTTTCTGGAGCACCTCTTGTCCACTTCTTTCTTCCCTCTACTGTCCTGCCAATGCCAGCTGCCCCTTGCCTGGTTTTTCTGGGTTCTGCCAAGAAGCAAGGGAACTGCAGATGAGGATTTAGGTTACACATGACTCAGCAGAGCAACTATTGTCAAAAAAAAACCCAGAATGATCCCAGGGTCCAAAAATAAGGACTAGACATAATAGATCCATGAAGTCATTCTCTCATTATATTTGGCTTTGTCCAGACACTTGATATCCTAGCCTAGGGGAATGTCAGATAATTGAGGAGTCCTCAGAAGAGATCCTCAAATACAAAATTTGAAAAAGAGGAGGAGAAATCTCTTCCACTTAAGCTGTATTAGCAGTTACAACATCCCACTCTGTGGAAGAGGTAGCTAGCATTCTAAAAATTGCCAACACAGAAGATCTGAGTAAAATATCATTACCTGAATTTTTCCATTTGTAATTGGCTTTATTTTTTATAAGCTGTTCTTTATTCAGGATACAAAGAATTAGCATCTCTTTTTAAAGCAATACATAGGTCTAAGGACTGCTGCTGACTATAAAATTAGATTAGTGTTCTGATTTTCCCCCCAGAGAAGCACGCTGTTCATTCATTTATTCTTCAACATTTATGTGTCTAAGTGTAGTGAGATACAGTGGTGAGAAAGACCTCAAACTGAAAGTCTAGTGATTTGCAGGTGATTTATTAATCTGTATCCATCTTAAAAACGTAATTAGCCAACCTGAAAAGTCCATACACAACATGATTCCAATTATATGACATTAGAAACCCAGAAAAAGCAGGAGACAGTAAAAGGATGAGCAGCTGTTAGGGGTTGGAGAGGTGGGACCAGACTGAGGGCAGGAAAGCTCTTCTGTATGACACCACGATGGTGGTTGTGTGCCATTACACAACATCAAGAGCGAACCCCAGTGTAAACGGTAGACTTTGGGTATTAATGATGCCAATATAGGTTCCTGGATTGTAACAAATGCACCACTTTGGAATACTGATGGTGGAGGGGGATGTATTTGGAGGAAGGCAAGGGAATTCTCTGTGCTTTCTGCTCAGTTTTAAAAAAAAATTTGAACTTGTTATGTATAATTTTGGGGGGGTACAGGGGATCAAACTCAGGATATGTATAATTTTTAATGTAAAGCAATTGTTTCAATACTGAGGATTTCAACACTGAGCTACATCTTTAGCCCTTTGTGGGTTCTTTTGTTTTGTTTTGTTTTTCGAAATAGGTTCTCTAAATTTTCCAGGCTGGGCTCAAACTTGCGATCTTTCTGCCTCCACCCCCAGAATGCTAAAATCACAGGCAGGCATCACTCTTTCTTCTCAGTTTTGCTGTCTTTTAAAAGTACTCTAAAAATAAAGCCTCTTTTAAATTAAAAAACATTTTTAAAAAAATGTATGGGGAAATGCAAAAATTATTGGTGGTTAGAAACCGCCTAGGCATTGTCAAAGGATCATTTTTAAACTCTGACATTGTAGTATATGTTCTTTAAAAAATCAAACCCTAGGTAATAAATTATACCCTTGCATGGCAAAAGAAAGTCCTTGCTGAATTCAGGGAGTCAACTAGGAGCTCATTCCTGGAAAGAACTGTGTTCTTTATCTTTGTCCCCATATGAGAAACTACTGTATCTGTGTTTCAAAATATCAAATAAAACCCATCAGTGCAGTGTCTAGTGTTTCAAATAGATCACTGCCGTTGAGGAGTTCGAAACCCAAGAGTTTATATTATCAGTGTGTCCTGGAAAATCCTGAAACACCAGGCTGCCAGGCTCTCAACACATGTCTGGGTGAAGACTGCTACGTTTCTTGACAGCACCTGCGGGCTTATGACACCTTGACTTCCTGATGCTCCTGTGCCTATGAATTCGAATGTCCCTGTTGACAGCTGACACCCTGCAGAATCCTTTGAGGGCCCGAGGCTCTTTGCTTTGCTCCAGAGGGAAAGATTCTGTGAGCTGAGTCGGGCACGCCTTGCATCAGGTATGAGCCCTGGCAGGCTGTCACTGGAATGAGGCAGAATAACCTAAAACAGTGCTTCAGAGTAGTGTGGCTCTACCCGACTTCCCACATCATTAGTCTTCAACTTGTAACTATCCCTAGACCCATTCATGCCTTTCTCCTTGCTAGAAGGCATCTGGATAAAGAAACACGAACTATGCTAGTGGTCGCTGGAGGCACTGAAGATTTAGGGATTTGTGTTTGTGGTTTCCAAATTCAGCCAATCCTCACTATCCACGAATCCACATCTGCAAACTGTCTACTTGCTGAAGCACATTTGTAACCTCCAGATCAATACTTGGGGCACTCTTCCAGCATGGACTTAGGCAGAGCAGCAAAGACTTCATTGGCTCAGCACGTTCCCAGCAGAGGTCAGACGAGACCGTGTTCCCATCAACAAATGTCCTTTTTGTGGTCTATGTAGTGCCACTTTTCTGGAGGGGGCATGTTTATGCTTTTTATTGGTGGTTTTGCTGCTTTAAATGGTCATGAAATAGAGCTGAGGTGCTGTTTGGTGTTGAACAGTGCAAGAAGGCTGTGATGTGCCTTACAGAGAAAATCTGTGTGCACATCACAGTGCTAGTGGCTATTGGGTTCCATGTTTATGAACTGTATATGAAATAAGGTGTGTGGAAACAGAAGTGCGCATAAAACAAGGTTATGTATCGATCGACTGATGAAGAGGTTATGACCAAGACTCTTAGGAACCTAACCTCACTTCGGACCCTTGGTTTGGTGTTCACTAATTCCATATTTGCGACACTTTCATAAGACATAATTGCTGCAAACACTGGGGAGAGGCTGTAGTTTGTTAACAATGGACAGGGACTTGGGTGTAACTCTTGGCTCTGCAGTCACAGCCTCGGTAGGCCAGTTTCTCCAAACACATCATGCCCTTTATAGTTTAGTAATTCACCAGCCTCGCCCATCCTTTCTCACCTCTCACGTGCCTGGATCATTCTCTCGTCTTCACCTAGATAGGCCCTGTTAGTCCTTCAAGCGTCAGCCTCCTAGCCTCTCTCAGAAGGCCTCCCCATCCTTTTTAGGGTCGGGGTCAGCCTGGGTATCCCACTTTACCACACTAGGGTGTGATGGCTGAGATCATGGCTAGGCCCACCTGAGTGTGATGCCCTGCATGGCCTGCGCTGTGCTTTATTCACTTATTTTGCTTTGTGTTGCTGGGGCCTGGCTCCTGGTGGCCTGGCAAGTGCTCCACACTGAGCTACACCCCCAGCGCATTATTTACCTTTGTATCCTCAGTTTCAACATGGTCCCTGATAGCAGTAGGTGCTTCCGAGAGAGATGAGAGATTGCTGGCCAGCTGCAGGGGCAAAAATAAGGCAAAATTTTTCTGAGACACAGGTGCCACTTCTGGAATACAGCACAGCCCGGGATTTATGTTAAAGACACAGAGAAGCATTAACATAGCCGGAAACAAATAGGAGCAAACTGAAGACAAATGATACACAGCAGCTCTTTCTTAGGGATCTCTGGGGTAAGAGACCTTACAGCCTATCCTTCTGGCTTTCAAAAAGTCCTGAGTCATGGTGCAGACCAAGTAGCCTTTTATTAAATACTATTCACTCTGAGGCTACTGTCAGGCTTTATTGAAATTATGGATTCTGAGATGGACCAGAAAGAAATGAGGGTGGCGAGGGCCATTATTTCTCTTCCTCTTCTTGTCCCTGTCTTAATTACAGCTGAACAAAAGTAAGAAGGCCAGAAAGATCAGCAAGCCTAATAATCCTTTGATAAGAACTGCTTTTCCAGTTTACAGGCAGATTCAAGCAGAAGTTATTCCTGCAAACAGGAAGGCTGTAGCAGAATAAAACACACGGACACACAAAGACCCAGAACCAGACACACACACACACACACACACACACACACACACACTCCCCTCCCATTCTTGGGCATGTTATTCTTTTCTCTGTGTAAATTGCTTGCTATTTATCTTTTAAACCTTTCCCTTCTCCAAAACTATTTACCAGCCACTTATCCATCTCTTACCATTCCTTAGGTCCTCTGATGGCTTTTTAGTAGGACAGCCAAGAGCCAGCCCCAGACATGCCTGTTGATGCCTTCCCTATCCTCTGTCTCCAGCTACACCACCAGCTGCCACTCCTCTGGCTTTGTATTTGTCTCATCCCCTCTGAGCCATCCAGGCGAGCAGCCGAAATCTCACTTCACCATCTTGCCTTTGTTGGGGAAAGGGGAAGTAAATGGGGCAGAGTCAAAATATCGAATCTGAGAAGCTCTGAACCAACTTTTGGAATCATTCTGTTCAATCCTTTCAGCTTACAGATGGAAACAATGAGCACAAAGAAGGAAGTCTCCGAATGATTCAGGGGCAGAAGCAGATTTAGACTCAGGCCTTACTGTTCCTGGTCCAGGTTGATTCTTTTGCAGCACAGCTAAACAGATGCCTTGGAAAACCAGGAAATCCTACCAGATAAGGGTGCTTGGCTGAGGGACGCTGTGTCTTCAGGACATCTGGCAATGCCTGGAGATATTTTTGGTATCATTTCTGGGAAAGGGTGCTGCTGGAGCCTGAAGGGTAAAGGGCCACTGGTAAGTAGTGATTCAAGGTGTGACCTGGTCATTTGCCTCAGCCGGGGCCCACTTGGACTTGTCTCCTGGATGCACCTGTGTGGCTCTTGCCACAGGCTAACTGCTAATCTAGGTACTAATGCAGGGTAGAAATCAAGTTGAATATTTTAGTTGTTACAGTTTAGGGACTTAATTTTGTTTTGCTTTGTTTTATGAGTGTGAATTCTGTATGACTCCAATACAGAGTTGCTCAATTGTGGCACAGTTTTGATCATATATATCTTTGTTACTGGGACTGTTCTGTGTGTTATAGGATGTGTAGCTGTGTCCCTGGCCTTTATCTACTAGATGCCAGCTGCACCTCTCTGACTGGTTACATATCTGAATACTGATTCCTTATTCTGATTTTACCCAGGGGTTGTTCACAATTAGTACCTAACTCTTTGACTGGTGGTTTTTGAATGGACTCTCCTAAGGCATACAGTTACCTGGCCCAGTATGAAGGTGGAAATTCAGTGTGCTGTGGCCCTTCCTGGTGAGCACCTAGACCCGTTAATTTTCTGGTATCATGGGGGGAGTATGGGGGTCACATGACTGGTTCTGGCCAGTGAGTTATGAAGGGAAGGGATAGGTGTCACCTCTAGGATAAAGCATTCCATTTTTTCCCAGGCTTTCAGGATTCTCTCCACCAGCTAAGATGATCATGAAAACTCCAACCCCCCTGCTGATCCCAGGGGACCAATAGCATGAATGGAGTACCAATTTGGGATTTGGGCATTGTCAGTTACTGCACCAAAAATTAGCCTATCCTGACTGTTACAAGGTGCATGCATAGACATCAATCCAGGGCTGGGGTTTTAGCTCAGTGGTTCCTCCATCTGCCTCGCAAGTGCAAGGTCCTGAGTTCGATACTTGGTACCAAAAAAAAAAAAAGAAAAGAAAAAAGAAATCAACCCATATACAAGTAAAACACATAGTTCAAACCAGTGCATGGAACCATTCACATGTAGGGAGAATAAGGGATTTTAAAAGAGGTCATGGAGTTAAACATTTTATTGAGTTTAAAGCACTAGCAAGTTAAAAAAAAAAACCCTTGTTTGTGTTTTGTGTCAGTTGTTTACAAATTCAAGAGAGACACACAGAGCATGAGCACAAGGAGCGCCCTTCTCCCCATGGCCTTGGATGTGGGCGACTGGCTCTCACAAGTCACAGAGGGGCTTTTGTGTCCAACAATAGCATCTCAGGACCCATGTGCTTTGTTCACTCACCCACAGTAACTCCTTTCAGTTAGGGCCAGTGACTTTGGGGCTGGGATATGTAATCGAAATTATGAACAGACTAAAGAAGAAAATGTGTACTGGACAATTATAAATATCAAAGTATATTTCTTGGTAAGGAAGACAAGTGTGAAAATCCGCACTAGACAAGCCAGCTAGAGATACCATTGAATAAAGTGAGATTATTTTACCAAAAATTCCTTTAGTTCTGATTCCTCTGGTGGCCTAATGTATTGGTTTGTAGGCCCCCCAAATGCCAGAGAAAACATAAAGCTAGGTAGGGTTCATTACCACTAAAGGTCAGCCACTTGTGAAAAAAAGAGAAACATTTTGTAGATAAATGCACAAAATAGAAAAAATTATATTTAATATTCATGTAGCTTACAAAATCTATTGCTTAAACTTCAGGCCTTAGAGGGAGAAAGGGAGGAAGTGACAAGAAAAAAAGTCAAAACAGAAGGAAAAAAATGGAAACAAAGTTTTTGTATATAGGGAGGGAGGGAGTTTGTGGGGGGAATGGGATAAAATAAAATAAAATTTAGAAAAAAGAAGAGTTAGAAATAGGGTGTTAAAAAAAGAAGTTAGCACAAATCAGTGCTGGAACTTTATATAAACTCAGATTACATTATGTTGCCTCAGCTTTTAAAAAAAAATCTCCATCCCAAAAAAGCATTCAGCTTGTTACTAATACACCGATTGGTTTCCCAGTATGCGTTGTGAGTATTAGAGCTGACTGACTGCTCTCTGCCTTTGTGCACTGCTGAACTCTCCCCCCACGGTCAGATGACTGTGGAAGCTGTAATAAAATCTGTACCTGGTGCTTCAGAAATAAATAAACATTCATCTTTTACAAACAAAGTATGCTACATTTTTCCAGGAACGTTTTTCATTACATTTTCTCTTAATTTACAAATATTCATTGGAAACCCCAAGTGTTAGTTAATTTTCAGGATTCCTTTATTGCCATGTGCTAAAAACTAGCCTGTATAACTAGGCAAAACACTCACCCTCTCTGTGCTTGTCTGTGCAAAGAGGAGTTTGGAGTAGAAGACTTCAAAGGGTTTCTTAGCTCTGAGAAAAAAAAAAAAAAAAAAGCTGTGGTTCTTTGAGTAGCAGAATTTTGGAGAGAAGAGTCTACTCTTTGTATACAAGTGATTAATTTTCTAAGGAAATTGGCCTCCCCATGACATATTAAAATGTAAAATAACTTTCTTCCAGATAGGCTAATAATTGTCAAAAAGAGTCAGATCGGGCAGCATCCTTAGAAATGAGTGTCTTGAAGGAGGGGCTGTTGAGCCTGTAGCCGGTGAAGTCTGAGGACTTGCGTTGAAGGCAGCAGCTGGTGGGTGGAGGTGAGGCCTCCCCGCCTGCCTTCATACACATCAAGGCCAGGCCATGCGCAGAATATGGGGCAGTGTGCACAGCCATTGTTTTGCCTGCCTGGGACCCATCCCTGTTTCAAGACCTCTTCTGTGGGAGTAGTACCACTTTTGAACCTTGCAGTCTAGGTGAGGTCACCTGCCAGGGTATCCACTCCTCTGAGCATGCAAGTGAGCACATGTGACCCAAGTTGGGGCCACCTCTTGGATTTTTCTAGCTAGAGCTAGAGGAAGAGGTGCTTTTCCTCTGTGGTGGCCTCGCTAGGAAGAAATGGGTTCTCACTCCCCTGGTGGCCTTAGTGCAAGGCTTGTGGAGAAAGCCCTTCTTAGAGACACTGGAAAGAGAGGGGTGGTTTGCTAGTGTTGGAGCCTGGATGGGACGCTTCCTATCCCACCAACCAGTACCCCCTCAATCTGAGGGAGTCAATATTTCCAAGGATGAGAGTTAAACTGTGTCGGACTTGTGGGGAATCAGGAGAAGGAAAGCTGGGCTGCAGTGTGTCTGGGTGTAAGTGGGGCCCAAGCCACGGGAGATGTGGCCAGGCCTCGAGGCCACTCAGGAAGGGCAGGCGGAACCAGTAACATTCCCCACCCTGGAGATGGGTTCTCAAATGGTGGCACATCTCACTACACAAGAAAGAAAGGTTGTGGGGAGATGGCCAAAATCTTGGGAAGTTTAGGGGAAAGAGTGTGGTGGAAAATAGCAGTTGAAAGAGAAAGAGACGCCTAACGAGAGGAGGAAGGGAGGATTGGTGTGTTGAGAGATTTAGAGAACTATTTGAGTTTTGGTGGTACACAGCTATGAAGAGGCAAGAACAGGAAGGTGCCTGGAGGTCTCATGTGAGGCCAGGTGGTCCCCACCCAGGAGAAGGGAACCCTACTATGGAGGGTCACTGCTCCCCACCATGGGCTCCCAGAAATCCCTCCATGGCCTGAACTCTTTCTGAAGCACCATTTACCTCCAGACAACTCCCAATGCTAAGAGGCCTGGTCTGTCTTACATCTCATTTTCTGCTGAGATTCTGATCAGATTTGCTAATGGCTTGGGTGATGTAGTAGTGGCCATCACCTACACTCTCCCCCGCTGTACTGGGGACTAAACCCAGGGCCTTTGCACTGAGCTATGTCTCCAGCCCTTATTTTGAGACAGGATCTTGCTAAGCTGCCCAGGCTGGGCTCAAACTTGGTTTTATTTGTTTATTGTTTGTTTTTAAGACAGAGTCTTGCTATGTAGTTTCAGGCTGGCCTCAAACTCAATAAATAGCCCAGGCTGGCCTTAAACCCTCTGTGATACTTCTGCCTCAGCCTCCCAGAGTACCATTCATGCATTTAAACCCTCCCGAGGCTGCACCCCAACTCCTAGCTCTGGTCTGCAAGGCCACATCTGGTCTCATCCTGGTTTTCTCTTCCACCTCCCTTTACACTGGGCAGTCAGGGAGATTCCCTACAGAGGTGACCTTTCAGGTGAGCTGTGAATAATGAGACCACTAGTGGAGATGTGGCAAGAGCTTGCTGGTCAAGGGACACCAAGGGCAAAGACACCAGGTCAGGCATGTACTGAGGTTTGAGGAATAGAGACACCAGGTGGCCAGGCCATTGTGATGTCATGGAGTTCAAGCCAGGAAGGGACGGCGTAGGGCAGAGGCTCATAGGACAGAGCTGGAAATAACACAAGGGGCCCCTGACCCAATTCTTTTATTTTAAAGACAGAAAACTGCAGGTCAGAGAAGGTTAGCATCTATTTTAAAATATTTTTAATATTAAAAACCTGCATAAGTGAAACTTGAAAGCTTTATTAAAAATCTGAAGAACACAGAAAAGTCAAAGTCCTCTTTGTTACCACCTTCCCCTGCCTGCTCCAATCTCCAGCCCCACTGTCCTTTCTATAGGGAGCTCTTCTGGCCAGTGAGGAGGGTGTCTTTCCTACTCTGGGTCATCATATACATTTGTGTGTATACATATAGAGACACATGGTTTTATCTGTGCCTCTCCTTTATATACCACTGAGATCATAGTGTGTGTGTGTGTGTGTGTGTGTGTGTGTGTGTGTGGTTTTGTAATTTATCTTATTTTTAAACATTGTCTCTCTATGTTGCCCTGGCTGGCCTTGAGCTCCTGGGCTCAAGCCATCTTCCTGCCTCAGCCTCTTAAGTGGCTGGAACTACAGGAACATGCCACCACGCCTGACTTATGGCTCACATTTTTGTTTGGAAAACGTCTACAATTTTGTTCAGTTTGGTGTATTGCGTTCTTTTTACTTGCTGAATAGTATCTCACGGTTCGATATTCTGTTGTTTAACTTTTTCTCTGTGAGTGGTCATTTCAGTTGCTCCTGATGATTACAAATAAGTCTCTGAATAACACCCTTGGACATGCCTCTTTGGGTAAAGTACAAGGGTGTGGGCAAGCTAATTGACAAGCCATGGTATTCTTGGGTATAGCATTGCACACAATGGATTTTTAAAAGATTTGTTTAATTTTTTTTTTGCAATGCCATGTATTGAACTCAGGACCTCACATTTGCTAGGAGGGACATATCTGCCACTGAGTTATAGCCACCACCAAGCTATACCCCCAGCCTCATGCACAATGAGTTTGTAACCTGTAAAGCCAAAGAGCCCTCCGAAGAGATTGCATAAAATTACTCTCCTACCAAGAAGATCTAAAACAACCTGCTAACTCTCAGCACCACTGCCACTTATTAAGCTTTGTAATTCTTACCTCTCTCAAGGGTAAGCAGTGATATCTCTGTCATTTTCTGTATCATTGTCACAGTAGTTATTGTTGACCTTTTCATTTTGCAGTCATTTTAAGCTTGCAGAAAAGTTGTGAAAATAGAGTCCCTATACAGCCTTCCCCCTAATTTTTCCAATGTTAGTATCTTGTATCATGCTAACACAGTGACCAAGACTAAGAAATTGGCTTTGATACCACATTACTAACTACAGATTTTATTCAGATGGCATCAATTTGTTTTAAATTCAGTTTTCTTAATTACTAGAGAGATGGAACTTCTTTTCATATGTTTTTTGACCATCTGTATTTCTTCTGCAAAATGCCTACTCAAATTCTTTGCCCATTTTTTTTTCCCTCCTGGATTTTTTGTCTTTTTCTAATGAAGTTTCTCTAAAAAGAAAATTCACATAGCTAACTAGTGGCTGAAATAGGTAGAAAACCCAAATCTAATCTAATTACCTATTTCTGCCACCAATGCCCATCTGCGATTCTCCTTGACCCTCAGTGGTTTCCTTTCTCCCTTAGCCCATGTGTCTCCATTTGTCGCAGATCACAATATCATCAGCATCCCTCAAGCACAGACAGTTAAGGCTGCTCAGTTCTCATTTCGCTCATTGCTGAACTAGTGACGAGTGGTTGTGTGAGCTGGGTCTTGCTTTCCGGAAACTCTCATTACTCCTGGCACTGAGACAGGCCACCCAGAATGCTGGCTGCCCAGGCCCAAGAATACAGCATTTGGCTGATTGTCTCCTCCCTAATTGCTGTCCTGGCCATTATAAAACCTCCTGCACTAGCAGAACAGAAGCTACAGAAAGCGGGTATGTGCAGCTCTGGGCACCAGATCCTGCCGTGCCCAGGTTGCCATCCGAGATTCTTGACTCCCCTGAGAGCATTCTCTCATCCTCCAGCAGCAGCTCTGCTGCAGACAGGAGATGATGGGCAGGGGTAGGCACAGCCATGGGGTGCAAACATGACACTTTGTGGCTGCTCATTGGTTTCTTGAGAACAGGAGCCCTGCCGGGCTCTGACGTGGGGATAACCAAAGATCTTGCCATTTGTAGTTCATCTGTTTCTAGTGTGTTTCAGCACATTTAATGGGGAGGGCGATGTACTGGGTTGAATGGCCACCCCCCCACACTGCAATGTCCACCTGGAACCTGTGAATGTGACCCTCTAGATGTAGTCAAGAACCTCAAGATGAGATGCAGGCCTTAAATCCAATGACAAATAAGCTCAGAAGAGACAGACGGAGAGAGATTGAGACACACAAAGAAAGAGAGAGGCCTTGTGAAGACAGAGGGGGACATGGAGTTATCCAGCTGCAAGCCAAGGAATGAAAGAAAGGGGGAAAGAGGAGTCTGCCTGGAGCCTGCAGAGGGTCTGCAGTCCCACTGGCACCTGAACTTCAGACTTCGGGCCCACAGACAGTGAGAAAATAAACTTCTATTATCTTAAGCCTCTGATTTATTACAGCAACCACAGAGAACTAATAGAGGTAGGAACCAATCAGGGCAGTAAAGTTCAGCGTTCTCAAGGGGGTGACCGAAGTTACCAGCCTCTCTGTTGTCTAAGTGGAAAAAAGAAGGACAGGAGTTGAAATGCTGAACATCATTCTGTTACTGATATCGAGCAGTGTGTGTGGCAGTCTCCATAGGTGACGGGCAAGGAGCAGGAGGTTGGCCCTTCACCAGGGAAGGCAACTGGAAATTTTCTCTGGAGGGCGGAGGGCAGGAGGATGAGACTCTTTCTAAGCACTGATGGGAAGCAGGCGACAGTTTCTTCCATGCCATTTCTCTGTATCCTCACATAACATCTTGACCTGCATCGTCACCTCTCTGACTTGGGAATTTTATGACATAGGCTGGATGTTTATGCCTCCTCCAACCTAACCCTAGAGTCCAAGGTGATGGTCTTAGAAGGTGGGGCCTTTGGAAGAGATTCCGAGGATGGATTCCCCACGAATAAGATTAGTGCTCTTATGAAAGATGCTCTAGATGTCAGGTGTGGTGGCGCACGCCTGTAATCCCAGCCCTTGGGAGGCTGAGGTACGAGGATTGCCATGAGTTTGAGGCCAGCCTGAGCCACACAGTGAGTTCAGGGCCAGCCTGAACCACATAGTGAGACCCTGTCTAAAAAAAAAAAAAAAAAAAAAAAAAAAAAATAGAAAGAAAAAGAAAAAAAAGATGCTCTAGAAAGCTTGTTTACCCTCCTACCATGTCAGGTTATAGCAAGAAGATGGCTAAATGACCCAGGTGTGCATTAGACGCTGTATCTGAATCTGCCAGTGAGTGCGTTGATATTGGGCTCCTAGATTCCAGAACCATGAGAAAGAAATGTCTGCTGTCTCTCAGCCACCCAGTCTATGGTTTTTTGTTATTGCAGCTCAAGTGGACAAAGATAAAGTCTCACACAGGCAACTGTTTGCTCCCAAGCAGCAGTAGCCTGGTGGGTCTTCTGCACCCCCTCTTCTCTTCCTCCCCGCCCATCTGACCTTGGACTAAATCATTTAAGCCAGATCTCAGGCTAGCAGGCGAGGTCTTGGCCAAATATATAACCGAACCCCCGAATGTGGCTCCTTTTCAAGCCAGTACCAAATAATGCAACTTCCAACCAATGTCAGGCTTCTGAGCCAGCCTGACCCCAGGCAGCCATGGTGAGCACCGAGGAAGGACAAGAGGAGTGACAGCTGGACCTAATATGCACCAAAGGCCTTTGAGGACACATGGAGATCAGAGTCCAGAGAAGGTGCATGCTTGCCTTGGAAGCCCTGGTCCCTGCCCCGGTGCACAGGTATTACAACTGGCTGATCTTTTGGTCTCTGGATGTTTTCCTTTCCAGGCTGAGACCTGGAGTCTGAACCGCAAACCTACTCTGTTCTCAGAAGCTGACCCACAGAAACTATGAGATAATAAATGTGTAGCACTATTTTAGGCTGCTATGTTAATTTCTTATACAGCAGTAGTTAACTAACATAGCAATAAGGCAAAAGGTAGTCACCTCCTGCATCTCATCCTCAGTATTCAAGAGGCATAAGAAATAGAAGGTTCTTACGTATTGTTTTATTTTTAAGCAAAAAATGGAAATATCACTTTCCCCCTTAGCTGTATATCCTGGCATTGGTTCTATATTAATAATATATAGATCTTAATCCAATTTGGTGGCTGTATAGTGTTTCATTGCACCATGACTTGCAAGTGGTATGTGAATTTCCAATTATCAAAGGATGAGCCAAGAGCTTGAGCCCAGTAAGGAACAGATACCACTCTCCCTCTCCCTCTTATCATGGAGGCTGACTTGGTGACCAGAAGAGCCCAGACTGAGCACCAGGCAGGTGGGTTCCCCTGGCAAAATCAACGAGCCCCTCCTCCTTGCTCCTCAAGTGTGTGGTCCAGGCCTCTATGATAACCCTGGGGGCTTTAACTGTTTGTTTGCCCAAGCACTCACCACCCCAGGACAGGCCTGAGTAAACTGGGCGGAATCCATCCTACTGTCTGCTTTTGTAAAGTCACATCAGAATACAGCCACACGTATTAGTGTTCTATTGCTGCACAACAAATTATTAGAAACATACCTACAGCTTCATGGTCTGTGGATCAGGAGTGAGGGGTGGCTTAGCTGGTGAGTAACCAGGGTGCCACCAGACTGAAATCTAGGATTCAGCTGGAACTGGGATCTCCTGAGGCTCAAGGCTCAACAACTCTTTCAGGTTGTTAGAAGAATTTAGTTCCTGTGGTTGTAGGACTAACGGTCCGTTGTTCTGCTGTTGCCTGGAGGGCACCCTCTGCTCTCTGTTGTACTTTGCACAACATGGCAGTTTGCTTCACCTCTGATACCAGCAGGGGTCCTCTCCGGTGTCCACCATCTCTAACCTTGAAGCTGTCTCTGAAGAGCCCACTTGATTATGTCAGGCCTATGATCACTTGTTTGATTAACTTGGAGTCAACTGATTAAGGACTTCACATGTATCTGTAAAATCCTTCAGTTTGCCACATAGCTTATCTGAGCATGGGAGAGATATCCTTTCATATTCACATCTTTTGTGTGCCCTCAAGGGGAGGGGCTTAAACAGGGTGGGGACACTTGCAAAGGGCCACTGTGAATTCTGCATAGGCCCCACTTTCATTGTCTACTGGTGATGATGGCTTAGGTGCCATGACAGCAGACTTTTACAGAGACCACAAAGCCTAGGATATTTACTATCTGGCCCTGGGCAGGAAGAACTTGCCAATTCTTGCCCAAATGAAATGATTCTCAAACTCGATGCACACTTAATCACCTGGAAGGGTATAGAAATGAATAGTTGAGCCTCATGCCCAGAAATGGCCAGGGTGAAGTCTCTAAGTGTGGATTTCCAAAAGGTTCTCAGGTGATGTTGAATTTGCTGGGCTGGGGACCACTTTCTGAGAACAACTGTTCTCGGTAGAGCTGTGCTTTTGAAACTTTAATATGTACACACATCTCCCAGGGATCCTGCTCCAATGCAGACCATGATCAGGCAGAGCTGATGTCCAGCAGGGATCACCTTTTGCACCAGCTGCCCTGCTCCTCTCAGCACCAAGCTGATGAAACTGTGGGTGGATGCCCATGGCCAGGGGCCAAGAGCTCACCCATGGCCATGGCCAGGACAGGATAGGACCGAAGAGAGTCCAGCTAAGCCAGGGAGAATCTCTCTCGAGATTCTGAATGGTGGCTGAATAGACCCCCATCATCTCTGCTGGTGGATGTAGAACAGGGGTCAGTGCTACCACAGGCCCAGAACAAAGCCAGTGAGCAGAGGCAGCCAGCTCAGTGAGGGCAGGAGAGGAAGTGGAGGCGCAGAGACTGCAGCATGGAGAGGCAGAGAGCTTTCAGATTCCCAATTCCCATGAGCCCGCCAGGCTGTTTGCCCTTGTGTTCTGAGAGATCCCTGTAATTGGCTTCCCCCCACCACCCCTGTCTCCTTTGAGTGAGTTCTTGTTCTTTGAAGCCCAAAAAGCCTTAATCAGAATGCGTCTGTGCCCCATCCTTCACAGTGAGAGACTCAGTCAGAAACCATGTCTCAGCAGATTTCAGCTCCAGGACCTCGGACAAGGCCAAGTCCGGGCTGACTGAGAATGTCAGCGTAGGAACTAGGGGAAGTGTGAGTGTGACTGCAGAGCAGAGACCAGAGAGAAACCATGTGTGCAGGTGCATAGGGGATCGCAGGAGGCAAGGTTACCTGGGAGGGAGGGCTGACCACAGATGGCCGGGAACCCCAGGTGCAGCGATCGGGGTAAGGTGTATTGAGGTTTGGGTTTGTATTTCTCTAAGGATTGGGGAGGTTGAATATCTTTTCATGCACTAGCAACAAAGTCTATAAGTACTTAGTAGCTACTTGTATTTCTTCTTTGAAGAAGTATATTTTCAAATACTTTGCTCATATTTGAGTTGGGTTACTGTGAATACATCAGCGGGCTGCAGGTAGGCATTGAAGGTCCTGCAGCGGGAAGGATATGACAAAGAGTCGTTG
Organism: Fukomys damarensis; assembly: GCF_012274545.1. NCBI lineage: Eukaryota > Metazoa > Chordata > Mammalia > Rodentia > Bathyergidae > Fukomys > Fukomys damarensis. The sequence continues at coordinate 47,814,302 of NW_022900935.1, read as the reverse complement.
TGTTATTGGGTGTGATGGTAAAAGCCTGTAATCCTAGCTACACAGGAGGTTGAGGTAGGAGGCTGGTGAGTTCAAGGCCAGCCCAGGTCTTCGCTTTATCTTTTAAAATCAGATTTGAAATAAGGCTGAGATATAGCTCCATGGTAGACTGCTTGCCTAACCTGCTGGAGGCCTTGGATTTAATCCCCAGTACTGGAAAAAAAAAAAAAGATTGTGTTAACAAGGATCTTGATGGCCCAGGTGACAGATGATATCTTGAAATAGGCTTTAAAAAGAAGTTTAAAGAGCCCGTAATAATTGTACATGTTTATAGGATACAGTGTGATATTTGGATATATGTAATAATAAAATTTAGCATATTTATCACCTCAAGCATTGTTTCTTTATGGCAAGAACATTCAAAAGGAATTATTGTTAACTATAGTCATTCTACTAAGCAAAAAAGTACTAGAACTTATTCCCCCATCTATAATTTGTGTGTGTGTGTGTGTACTGGGGATTGAACCCAGGGCTACATGCTACATCCTCAACCATTTAAAACATTTTTATTTTTTGAGACAAGGGCTCACTAAGATGCCCAGGAAGGACTCAAACTTGTGATCCTCCTGCTTCAGCTTCCCAGAGTGGTGGCATCACCACCCTCGGCCCTCTTCTGTAACTATGTACCTGTCAGCCAGCCTCTCCACACACCCCCTCTCTTCCCCTTCCCAGCCACCGGTCAGACTGTGCCAATGGAAAGGAGGACATAGATCACAGAGATTTGCTTAGTGTTGGATCCGCAGGAAGTGGTAATTTGTTGGCTATTGTGCTCAGAATACAGAGTATTCCATCAGTAAACCATAATATGGAAATAAAAGCATAACATCACTATTAATCAGATAGACAAGTTGAAATAGATGTTCCTTTTCATACCAAGTTAGCAAAGATGCTAGTGAAGGTGTGGTAAAATGATCACTTCCATAATTTTATAGCACGCAAGAAGGATAAACTGGCATGCATAAATACGATTTGGTAGGTAATTTAGCGAAGTGCATTAAAAGCTTTGTTATTCCTTTTGTGGTACTGGCTATCAAACCCAAGGTGCTCTACCACTGAGCTACATCCTCAGCCCTTTTTAACTTTTTTATTTTTAGACAGGGTCTTACTAAATTTCCCAGATGGGGCCTCAACTTGTTATCCTTCTATCTGAGAGTGTGCCCCATGCCCAGTTCATTAAAGGCTCTAAATATTTTCATACCCTTAGCTTCCCAGAAACAAAATAACTAGGTCTATCTTAAGAAATCTGACATGTTTGCAGTAACCTGATTCAAATATGAGCAAACTATTTGAAATTATACTTCTTCAAAGAAGAAATACAAGTAGCTACTAAGTACTTATAGACTTTGTTAGTAGTACATAAAAAGATATTCAGCATCACCAAGCCTTCGAGAAATACAAACCCAAGCCACAATATACACCTTACACCAAGGGGGATGGCTACTATTTAAATGACAAACAGAAAATAACTATTGGAGAGCACGTGGAGGAGCTGGAACCCTGGTGGGAACTCCTGGTGAGAATGTAAAATTGTACGAAAAATGTAAAATTGTGTGGAAAATAGCATGGCAGGCCATCAAAAATAAAGTGCAGAGTTACCACTCGACCCAGTAATTCCTCATCTGTATGTGCACTCAGAGAACCGAAAGGAAGGCCTCAGAGAGATAGTGTTTGCACGTCAAAGTCCACTGCTGCAGTGTTCACAACTGTTAAAACTTGGAAGCGACCGAAGTGTCCCTTGACAGATGAATTTAGATCAGCAAAATGTGGAAATCCATAAAATGAAGTATTATTCAGCCATAAAACGAAAGGAGTTCTGCAATATGGTAAAATATGCATGAAACTCGCTGCTCGGGCCCACCCAGTGGGTCTGCGACCTTCCCTACTGTGGGTCCGCGACCTCCCCAACTGCACGCCACCAGATCCAGTAAGGAAGGTAGCCGCGGGTGCCCTTGAAACACCCCCATGACCTTCCCCCCACCCTGTTCTCAAACCTCCTGATTGGGCCAGTCCTTGGACCCACTCTGCAGAAGCATAGGTGGGCATGAAGGGTATTTTTCTGAGCTCCCAACTTTGAACATCTTTAAAGAAAGGGCAGGGGAAACCTGTAATAGAACTGAGTGGAGTTCAACCCTGCAGGTTGGGAAACTCAAGTTAGGCCTAGTGGACCGAGGTCAGTCTCAGTCGTGGGGACTTGCCATTGGCTAGCCGAGACCAGGGGATTCAGTTCTGAACATGGCTGTACACGTGGTATAATATGACAACAGAGACATAGTCTGGAAGAGGCCCTTCAAATTCTTTTTTTTTCTTTTTCTTTTCCTCATTCTACCCTAAAATTGCTTTCTTTTTTCTGTCCTCTCTCTCCAGCTCAGTCTCTTGCTCCAACATCTCCCTTTTTATTCCTGCTCCTGCCCTAACTCAGACTTCTTCTTTTATTATTTTTTTTCTTTTTTCTTTTTATTCTTTATGTTCTTTTCTCCTGTCATTTTACCTCACTCATGGCTCCATAGCTTCAAGGGAAGGAGAGCCCCTGTTACTGTTGAAGGGATATATTCTTGTCCTTATTCCTGCACTCTATCTCTCCCCTTTGAACTTAATAGTTTCTTAAAGATAGTATGGTCATTCTATATCTTCTGGCTTCACTTCAAACCTTCTCCAATTCTTTCACTTATCTACTCCTCTCCTCCTAACTCAGTATAACCCCCCCCATCCTAAATGGTAAAGATGCTATATTGAAAAACGTATTCACTGCAAACATATTTTGGGCTGCCTTTTGATATCAATTTAATTCACATGGCTTAAAGGTGATAGATTAATGACTACCACAAGTGGTCAATTTGCAAGCTGTGCTTGATCCTATTGGGCTACTGAATGTATCAATTGGGATAAAGGATCGTGATTGATTTAATGAGTTGTTTTCTCTGATATTATGAAATGAGGATGTCTATGAGTCATTAGAGAGTCAAAAGCTAAAACGCAACTATATCAGGAAGATTTAAGTAATAACCCAGAAATTAAACCAAGGACAACCCAACAACAAAAATAAAAATGAGAAAACACTTAAGCAAGACACAAAGACAGACTTCCAGTTTACCAATGGCAAACAGTAGGGCAAATGAGGATGAAAAATCTGATAGTGAACCAGCAGGACACCCTGGACCAATAGCACAGGAGGTAACAAAACAGATCAATCAGACTCTAGAAAAATTCAAAACAGAAATAATTTCCCAGTTAACCATGGAGATGATGAGCAAAGTGGAAGTCATGATTTGAGACTCTAGAACAGAAACTGACAAAAAAATAGATGAGCTCAAGACCATGATAGAAGCCATGAAAACTCAGCATAAGAAAGAAATGGAAACAATGAATGCCCAACAGAGGAAAGAAATGGAATACATACAAAAGCTTCAAGCAGATATTCAGGAGATTAAAAACACTATTGAAAGTGTACACCACAGAATAAAAGATTGCAAAGATAGAATTTCAGATATAGAAGATAAGATCGCAGTCAGTGACCATGAAAAAAGAGGTCTCTCAAAAACAGTAACAGATCATGAGAAATCAATCCAACAACTTCTAGACGATGCAAAGAAAAATAACACAAGACTGATAGGAATCCATAAAATAGCAGGAGAAAACACAAATGACTTAAAAAAAGCTCTTCACAGAATTAATGACAGAAAACTTCCCAAATAGAAGAGAAGAATTAGACATACAGATACGTGAGGCATACTGAACTCCAACTAGCCACGATAAAAAAATCCACACCTAGAATATAATAATCAAGATCCCAGAAATCCAACAGAAAAACAAAATACTACAAGCAGTAAGAGAAAAGAAACAAATCACATGCAAAGGAAAGCCCATTAGAATCACAGCAGACTTTTCAACACAAACCCTTAGGTCAAGGAGAGCCTGGAGTGAGGTATTTCAAGTCCTAAAAGAAAACAACCTCCAACCTAGACTGATGTATCCTGCAAAACTCTCTTTCAAAATAGACGGAGAAATAAGATACTTCCATGACAAAGAACACCTGAGAAACTTCATGAACAGCAAACCAGCACTATAAGAAATTCTAAACAATATCAAAGAAAAGGACAATGAAGGTCACAATACCATGAGGCCCAACAGACCAAATCAAATAGGCAAGGGAAGAAACTAAAAGGAGAGGGGAGAAAAAGTAAAAAGAGTCAACTAAAGGACAATATCATGACAATAAGTCAGAACGTATCAGTTATAACCATCAATGTTAATGGCCTCAATTCACCAATCAAGAGAAATAGACTGGCAGAATGGATTAAGAAGCAAAATCCAACAATATGTTGTATACAAGAAACACACCTAGTGCAAAAGGAAGCCCATAGACTGAAAGTGAAAGGATGGAAAACAATTCCCCATGTGTCAGGAGCCCAGAAAAAAGCAGGAGTAGCAATCTTATTTGCAGACAAAGTAAATTTCAAACAAAAACTCATTAAGAGAGACAAAGAAGGCCACTACATCCTTGTAAAGGGGACAATTCAAGAGGAAAAGATGACAATCATAAACATATATGCACCGAATATAAATGCCCCCAACTATATAAAACAAATATTAAGTAACATGAAAAACCAAGTAAGCACTAAGACAATTTTAGTGGGGGATTTAAGTACACCACTATCACAAATTGACAGATCATGTAGGCAGAAAATCAACAATGAAATAATAGAACTGAACCAAGCTTTGGAACACATGGGCTTAATAGATGTCTACAGAATATTCCACCCCACAAAATCAGAATATACATTCTTTTTGGCTGCACATGGATCATTCTCCAAGATAGACCACATATTGGCTCACAGAACAGGTTTGAATAAATGCAAAAGAATTGAA